>NW_024037059.1:25411360-26071494 GCF_015706575.1 Patiria miniata | reverse complement strand
TATTTTTAATGATTTGGATAGTGTTTTAATTCTGTGACCATCACCACGTGATACAAGAATCGGGCTCTGCTCTTACCTCAAAATGTGAGTTCCTTTCTTCAGTTCTCGACTCAAATGTGACTGTAGGTTGTCCAAAAAATCAGCCAAACGGAGTAAAAAATGTGAAGTGGATGTCAATTCAAGGCACTCAGACAAACTGAATGGTAATCAGCAAACCTCGCTGTAATGAGTACGATTCACAAGCCAGTCCGACAAGGCAAAAAATATGAGCACTCCAAGAATGAGTGTTCATAAAACCAGCCCCAAACAACGACGTTCAGACTAGTCTATACCCGACAATGGAGCACAGAGCCCCTGATCGCTCGCTCACCTAACCTAGCACTGAGCTGGCTAGCTAGCGCTGCAGCAGCGTTTCATGCAAAGCCTGTGATGTCTGTGTTGATCAACACAGCCCCCAGAGTAGAGGTCCCTTGTTCTGAAAATACTAAACTTGTCCAAGTCCTTGCATGCTTTCCTTCTATGCCAAAATACCAAGCTAGCCTTCAATGTCAGCAATGAAAAGAAAAATTCTACATAAATCAAAATAAAAAAACTTGATCAAATTATCCAGTTTCACTTGACCACTTTTTTTAGACCAAAGACAATTTAAGGCACAACTCTAAATTCTGAGCCAGAAGGTCTTAAATAAATTGAACCCTGTAGACTTGTACAAGTTTACCGTAGCTCTGTTTACATGCATTTCTGGAATGATCCATGATTCATGAGGGGGGAGGTAGTCACCTGATATGGAAAGCAGATGGATTTGTTATGCACCCCCCTGTGAATTCCAAGAAAGCGAAATTTACTGGTTATATGTGTGTGGGTGAATGATCACGTATGCACAGGGTGAACCATGGGACAAAATAATAATAAGCTTTTACTGGACAGATGATTGATGATTGTAGGGGTGGTGGGCTTTCTACTTTGGTTCCATAAGAAAGACGGAACCAGGACTGAACGCTGTTTTCTAAGTCTTTCCTACCTCCATGTTTCAAGCAAGTTGTTTGGGTTCATAGCTGACAAAGGAAGTGGATGTATGATCATTTTTCAAAACAGTTGAACAAAGGAGACAAGTTTCTAAATTGATTCAAATTTCAAGGGGGTTAGCAAATTTTTACAATGTGTACAATTGTACATGTACATGTGCACAAGTGCATACAAGTGTGTACAGTGGCGTAGTCGCAAGGTCATTTTTATTTATTTTTTTGGAGGGGGGGTAAAAAATGTTTTTTTAAAGGGCACTTGCACAGCCCTGGTGAAATGTAGACACTTTTTTATCTCCGGGCACTTTGCCTCCGTAAAATTTAAAAAAAAAAGGGGGGGGGCCCCTGATGAGTCGTTGGGGGCGCTGTTCAAAACCGACAATAATGCACACTCACGTACGTACGTAATTGTTCAGAAAAAAACGGCACTCCTTAAAAAAAATGGGCACTTACACAATATTGGGGGGGGGGGGGGGTAAGCCTAAGCACTGGTGAAAAAAGGGCATTAGAATACGCCTATATATAGTGTATTTGCCTGCAATCGGGGACCCCCTATTGTCCCTCTTTTGTTTATCACACAGGTTCACCCACCCAGTCCAATACACATACTACATGTACATGTACACGTTGTAAGTTAGGCTAATTTCTAGATGGCTCTGTTTTCAGTTTAACAACATGAGAAAACCTTGTGAAATCATGAAAGTTTTCTCCTTTCTTCGTCAGTACTGGCACACAATATAACATCACTAGAGCAGGACGGAGCACATGCATTGCAACGTTTCATTTCAGGATCTATAGCCTTGGTATATACTGTTCTATCTATTTTCTTCCTCCATGATCCAATGACGGAACTGGAAATGTCCTGGAAGTCAGCGGAACAACTGTAAATAATCTACAGCCATTTGGTCTTGACATTCAGTTCCTCAAAAAACGAATTGAAACCGTGCCATCTCAAGACATCATGATAACAAATATACTGACAAATAAAGCATTATATGTAATGGGATTAGTAAGATTTGAGGCTTCAATGCATGGTGGAGATACTAAATAATGAAAGGTTTGCGGAAACACCATGTGCAAATAATTTCTCAACTAAGAGAATGGTTCTGAAAAGAACCAGAGGTATAAACTTGACGTTCCGGTCAGTATGCTCTGACCGTCTTCAGGAGAGTAATGGGATTATCCAATTCTGGCAATTCACACTTCCAATTCCTTAAAATAGACTGATAAGATTTAAACAATAGTGTCTCTGCTTTCCTATGTAAGAATGTTCTGAACCCTGTGTTTTTTTTAAAACTATGACTAGTTTATTCTTTTCAATTTCAATTTCACCACTGTCAGGTAAACTTATTCCTGTTCAGTGGAAAACTGCAGTCTGGAAATAGCTGAATGGAGAATTCACTGTTTGGTACAGATCAGTGTATTATGTGTGTGTGGACACAAATTCCGAGTACAAAAAGAAAAGTGTACCCAAGGTCACACACCCCTTCCACAGAATGGACTGTGCCATACATGTCCTGATTGTATGGTGACGTGGAAGAAACCCTGCTGACGTGCCAACGCACACATAAACACCACCACTGGCAACTGTCACATGACTTGGCACTACTTCAAAGCTATTTGCGTAAGAGCTAGCATGGCACTCAGCTCCAATAATACATGTAATGATGGACACTATAAAATTGCAGACAGACTTGGGCAACAGTATGGATTTCAGGCTAGGTACAGGAGAATTGGGCCAGGCAACTAGCTAGAAGTGCAATATATGCAAATTCTTGCATCAGACGACGACACAGCGGATAACTTTGTCATGTGATTTTCCTTGAATGAATTCCAACAAATCTGGCTGACCAAATAAACTTGTGATAAGTCTTGATACTTTTTTGATAGTCTGCTGAGAAACTTTTCACGGGACCAATTAACAATCGTAATTCTTCCAGAATAATCATAAAGGGAGACTTAAAGTGGCACTGACATAATACTAGTGACAAATATAATTATACGAGTGAGCTTATGAACCCATGGTTGCATCATGCATGGACAAAATCTGCTCCACAATATTTATAATGATAGGAAGGCTAATAAGTTTTTCGACTAAATTTTCTACATTTATTTTTGATGTGGTTTTGTAATAAAACATAGGCCCATTTTTTTTTTTTAAAGGTTCTCTTATTAGTGTTACATTTAAAGGTATAGTCCATCATTTGTAATTTGTGCATTTTGTTCGTTTGAAGCAACAAACGTGCTCAAAATCTAAAGAAGGGTGCTGAACAACTAGCCTGATGAAGTTTCAGCTCAGCTTCAGCTATATTTTCCGAGAAAAACAGCATTCTAGGATCCCGAATTCAAATCAAAAGTTGCTGAATCCTGTTTTGAATTGGGCCTGAATTCAGCGTCCGAGACACGTTCTCACTGAGCCGATTGCAGCTACGCGATGTCGCGCACTGATCCGACAAATTGTAGCAACCGCGCACACGTGTGCGCGCGCTTCGTGGCATAAAAAAAACGAACTACTATTTTCAATTTCCAACGGTGGCGCACTTTAAGACGCACCGTTGGAAAGGCCTTCTTTTGTTGATTTCTTCAAAATGACAGCATGCCAGAAAGAATAATTGCACACAGGGAGTTTAGTACCTTACTATCGTTCAACCAGGTATATTTTTCAACAATGATTACGTCAGTTACTTTTTGGATAGCTGCAAATGATGGACTGTAGCTTAACTTTTCAGTTTTCTGTGAACTTTCAACTATTCCATGGCAAAAGCTTAAAAAATGCTTCAATGTATGACCTAAAAAACATGAAAAATAATATAAATATAGGCTATGCACAAAGAATGCACACAAAAAAGGCATCAATGGATCGTCATTGCATGCTTGTTGATCGAGCACTAGTTTTTCTAGTTAAAAACAAAAGATTTAAACAAAAAAAATCAATCAAATGCATGATGCATACAATGTATATAAATTATAATTTAAATTTAAAAATGTTAAGTTACTTTCACAACACAAGATAATTACTAATGCCTATTGCAAATTATTACAAAAGCAAAGCCAGTCAGTTTTAAACTCTTGTTGGCTAGGCCCTTTGTAAATAAAATATGGCGCTAGAACGAAAAAAGGTAATTCCATGAATAAATATTATAACTTTCAATTATCAAAGAAAATAGTCGATTAAAACCTCACAAAAACAACCCCTATAAAAAAAAAAGTCCCCCCCCCCAAAAAAAATCAAAAACAACACACACAAAACAGCGCCCTCTCCCATTCCCTCAAAGTCAAATTAAAAAAAATCTGATTCTGAACAATTTTTTTGATCAAATTGATGGGGGAAAAAAGTTAGGGAACATACCCACAAATTCCAGCTCTCCTTCGCCGTCAACAAGCAGCTCTCTCATCTGATGCTATCACCTCAAATGTCATTCCCAATAGACACAACCTCAGAAATTATCAATAAAATCAGCAGCAAGTCTTTCCTTTTTTTTTTGACACTAAATCAAGCGGCTATTTCCATTCATGAATATTCATAACATTCTAGTCGGAGGAAAAAAACGAACGATTTGCAAAAACCCTTCTTTTCGTCAAGGTACATGTCCTTCGGTGTCAGTACACGTCAAATTTAGACCAGACGTTAGGAAACACGACTGAGACATGCAGAATCGAATGCGACCAATAGGTACCAGACTCAATTATACAACGAGTATCGTGTGCAGTAAAAGTTACGTGACTGACAACGGAACTTGGACTTCGAAACGGTGAACGCCGCTGAAATTTTCTGATCTTCATAATTTTGAAGTTTAAAGAGATTTTCATCAACATTCTACTGAAATATAGAGTCTACTCTTGTAACAAATAAGTGAAATATGGCGCTGAACAAACTAGCGATGAGACAGATGTGGCGTCCGCTTGCCTCAATATCGCAGCGATTCCAAGGCACGACAGCAACGGCAGCAAGCACACAAACTCGTAATCGTATCCTTTTTATAACTAGGGGGCTATCGTTACGGCAGCCGTAACGCGATTTTCCACCGCTACCGTTACGGTATTGCAAAATTACTGTTGCTAATCTATATCACATTCATAACTAGCCGTCAAACCAGAACGCTTCGGTAGCTCGATTGGTTTACACTTCGTTGTGTCCATGCAACAAGGTCGTATCTCCTATGTATAAAGGCTATGGCGTGTAACGTCATTTACGTGAAACGCGAGTTTTCAATGTCAAAGCTCTTACCTCGCTTAAAATAACCCGTATGTACAGTTGTACGCATAAAGTCGATAGACATGATAGACGTCGCGATACGCGAGATATGACCTATAGCTCCATGGTTACACAGAGCGTATTTTCGAGAGATACGACTTTGTTGCAGAATCGAGTTACGACCTTGCCGAATTAATACACATTTGACACGTTCGACTACAGAGCCAGGGACTGCTGCAACGCTGTTATTTTTTTGCTGATTGTTTTGTTAATTTTTTTTATTTTTAAAAATAGTTTAGGCCTACTTTCATATTTTTAAATTTGATCAAATTGTTCTTTTTGTTTAAGTAGATTTGTGTTTCTCCCTAATCCGTGGCTTTGGAGGATTGAATGATAGTCTGGTTTCAACAGCCAAAGATCCTGACATTGATTACTATTAGGTCAGGGAGCAAGATGATGCCGTAATGATAGCAGTTGAAAATTGCGTTACTGCTGCCGTAACAATAGCCACTGCGTTTTAAAAACTGTGAAAATGATTAGATGTAATTGTTAAGTAGGCCCATTATACATGTATATGGACAAATGAAGATGAACAATGATGATTGATGATAATTGATATCCTTCACCTGATGTTGTGCCGTTTTATTTAAAAAAGGGTTAATTATATTGCATTGATTCAATTCAATTAATTCAGCGTGTTAAGTAAATGTTTCACAAGGCACAATCGGTGGATTTGGGCTAAAAAATCAAAGTGGCACCTAACAATAAAGCACCACAACTCTGCGATAAAATAACTGTGTGTATGTGCATAGTTTTGGGGTTTTCAAATATTTAAACCGTCAAAAAGCTATACGAATGTTCGTTTGAGGATTGAATGTATTTGGTATATTCAGGACAGATCTATTTATTTGTTGGGTAAGAAGTTTAAATATCTATTCCTGGAATTCACAAGCATTAGAGAACAGAATATGCCCTGGAGTTTTTAAATTCATATCAGATGTAACCAAAAAAAAGAGTTTACCCTATAAATTAATGATCCATTGTAATCCCACCAGTTTTAAATTTCAGGAATGATTCCCATATGTGGCCATCACTAATTTTTCCCTACAGTGACCTATCTGCCATCAAAAAGGGATAATATGTCCTAAAAAAGGGTCAAATTTAGCAGGGAAGCATTTATTGAGAAAACACTTAAAAAAATTGTCAGACCAGTCTCATAGGGTTTGTGCACAGAGTGGCAAGTGATGTCCAGGTGTGGGAATCTTTCCAAATTCCACACCCAAAAGTACAAGTGCCCTATTCCCCTTGACTCTGTTTACCTTGAAGCTGAAGCTAAAGCCGAGAAGGTTCAGTTTGACTGGAAAGATGCGTTGAATCTAGAGCGTCACCTGACAGAGGAGGAAGTGATAGTGCGAGATCAGATGAACGCCTACTGCCAGGACAAACTCATGCCTCGGGTCCTCATGGGCAACAGAAATGAAGGTTGGTCATAATTTGGGATTTTTTTGGTGTTTGCGAATATGTGGGTTTGGTCTTCAGCCTCGGCTTCATCTGTGGCTTTACAATCAGTTGTCAAGGAGACATTGTGAAACCCAAACAAAAATATTCTAAATTTCGGCCAGTGCACCAGTGGGTAGGACACACTGCACGTGCACACACTCTTGTTTTACTATACTCCCGAGGACAATGCTTTGTGTTTTCCTTTGTCCCTGTAATAGAACACACTCCCATAGACTTCTACAGAGGACCGTTTTGAACAAAAGACCCAACTCCCGAGGACTGAAAGGATCTGTTGTCCCCCCTTTGTGTGTCTGTCCTCGGGGGTTATGTAGAACAAGTACACACTGGTTTGCATGCATGCAGCTCGAACTACACACAGCTTGTACACAAACTCATAGCTCAAACTCAAACTCTTCCCGCGAGTGCCAGGCATTGCGCCGGAAATCAGCATCCAGAACAGGTTCTCATTCAGCCAATTGCAGCTACGTGATGTCACGCACTAAACCAACAAATAATAGCAACTGCGCGCGCACGTGTGCATCATGTCAACGTTTGCGCGCACCAATTCACGGATTCGCCCAATTGCAAACCGACCACTAACGGAAATTTCCAAAAATGTATCACTTGACTCATCTTTCAAGACCTTTTATTGTTTTCTTCAAATTGACAGCATTGACAGCAATTTTACAGGGAGTTTAGTGCCATTGCTATCTTTAAACCAAATAAGCCTTTTAAAAATAATTTGGTCAGTTACTTTTTGGATAGCTGCAAATGGCTCTACTCTAATATTGAAATAACCTTACTGATTTGTATGTTAAAGCATTAAGAGTCTTTGCATATTATATCCAAGTGAGACTTACTTGAATCTGATTATATACGAATGTTTGTGTGAGGTATCAGAAAAGTCGTGAGTGGAATGTATTTGACTGATTTTACTTGTGTCTTACCTGTTACTGAATGCAGTCTTCCACCGGGAGATCTTTAATGAAATGGGCGAGCTGGGGGTCCTGGGTCCTACCATTAAGGGCTATGGGTGTGCCGGGGTGTCCTCGGTCGCCTACGGTCTGATCGCGAGGGAGGTGGAGAGGGTGGACTCCGCCTACCGTTCGGCAATGAGTGTCCAGTCATCACTTGTCATGCACCCAATCCACGAGTACGGAACGGAAGCACAGCGACAAAAGTACCTCCCAAAATTGGGTAAGAATGCCTTTCTTTCTTAACCCTCCTTGTCTTCTGCTCTTCACGATCCTTCAAGTTTTGCAAAACCGTTTCAAATTCCTTTGAGTTAATCTTTGGGGGTATGAATGACACTTCAAATTCCTGCACAGTTCTTTTATGTGGTTAAAGGGGTACTGTGTCCTGAAATCCATGAAATGTTCATGTTTTGGATTGTTCACTTATCCTATTTGAAACATCTGGTTGAATGGAAACCAACCTAATGTCTTACCGTTCCTGAGAAAAGACAAAAAAAAAATGCTTGTTAACATCGGACACGACGGAGTACACATACGTTTTTCCTGTCGTTTCAGTCAATGTACGATACACGTTGTGTATGTCACATAAAATTACACACAGCACTAATGCACAAATGTGGTTTCTTACACGTCCACAAAAGGCGAACACTTTTTGGCTGGAATCACAACTAGCATGAACAGCCCGACTTTTTGGGGGGTCGCAAAAGTGGACCCCGAAAGTTGTTCTCGCACGCATAGCACGCAATAACACAAAAACGCCCAGTTTTTAAAGGATAGTTGTGTGGATGTTTAAATCCAACTTTTAAATGTTCTCTCTGATTAACAGCATTTTGTTCAAAGCGCATTTTGTAGCCCAATTGGGCTCATTCCACGACGCAGTGTCCCTTTAAGCTCAGTGCAAGCAGGCAGATTCGGTCACTGCTCTCCAGAGTGCCGTTTTCTGTGCAGTGATTCTCTGTATGGCACCTCATGTCCCTTTACCTGAAACTGACCTGCAGGGTTTCAAAGGGTTTCACATATTGCTGTGAATACTGACTTCCTTCTAGTAAGGTTACAAATAATTTATGTTGCCAAGAGGTCACTTTCTAGGGCCGAAAATAATAAATATTCAAATATGCAACCATCCACAGAATATCTGATTGAGCATTTTTTTTCCATTAAAACATTTGAAAAAAGTGAGCGGTCTTGAGAAGATGAAGAATGTCCATGATGTTCTCTTAATTGTAACAGTTTGCATAGATCTTTAAAAATTTCAACGAGCAGCTACTCGGCTGAATGTACATTTAAAAATATATCCATACATACACGATGTGCTCAATAATCATGTCGTTATCACTTTTAGACAAACCTTGATTTGCAGCCATTTTAATTCCCAATTGCCACTCACAAATTTCTGACGAGGCACACATGTGCACAAGTTTCCATCCCTAAAAATCTTTCAACGATCAGCTTGTCAACTACATGTAAATCCAAAAAAAATATCAATACATACATGATGTGCTCAATAATAAGCTCGTTATCAATTCAAGACAGGTGTATGCAAATGCTGATTTGCAGCCATGTTAATTCCCGATTGCCAAACACAAATTTCAACCAGTGCACACGATCTGTTACACCTTGCCCTCTGGAGACATGCACACAATAGGGAACAAAAGATTGTATATGTCTCCACTGGGCAATTTCTATAGATGAATACGTCTCCACAAGGTTTTCACGAAATAGGTATATGGATTTTAATCAAATACTAGGAATTTCCAAGGTATGTTGATCCGTCGCAAATGGTAGAGTTTTAGAGTCTGAATTTCAGCCAAGGAAATTAATTCTGGTTAAAATAAGAGCATTTTGAAACTGTACTTTCAAACTCAAAAACTTTAGTACACGAGAACAAAAAAAATGTGCAAATGTTTCCATTTTTAAAATCTTTCAACGATCAGTTAGTCAACTACATATGAACATTAAAAAATATGTATCAAAACCTAGGTGATTTTCTTCAAAATAAGCTCATTATCAGTTGTAGACAGGTGAATGCATATCCCCTTTGAAGCAATTTTAATTCCTGATTGCAAAATTTTAACCGCTGCGCTGGTATACACTTCCTGGCTAGCAGGTGCAACTTCTGACCAGCACACACAATTAACTCTTGCGCACGTAAAACTTGGTGTATTTCAAATGTTCGAATTTATTCCATCCAATCTCAATTTGAAAAATGATTACTAAGTAATTAAAAAATATAATGCACAACCCTAATGACTACAGACATGTAAATGTTGACAGCGCAACGTACACATTAACAGTGTTGGAGCAAAGGCTTTGACCATCAAGGCCAAGGCCAAGGCTTTGACCCTCAAGGCCAAGGCCAAGGCCAAGGCTTTGACCCCCAAGCCTCGAGGCCAAGGCCAAGGCTTAACCCTCAAGGCCAAGGCCAAGGCCCTGTTTTATGAAATGACCACTGATATAGAACTAATTATAGTCACGAGTGACACATCATCACGCAAGGGCGGATCCAGAACACATTTTTTTGGGGGGGGGCAAAGAAATTTTGGTCCCCCCAAAAAAGTGGGTCAAAAAATTACGGTTTGGGCTTCGGGGCCCGCTTAAGGGCCCCGAAAAATTTTGGATTCAAAATGCTCTGTGGTGCGATTTGAGGCAATTTCTGACCATTTTAACCGATTTTTTTTAGGAAAAGATGGTGGTGTACTCATTGCCTGCCTTTATTACGACGTCACAAAAAAAGTGGTTTCGTTGTTTTTTTTGGGGGGGGGGGGCATGGCCCCTTTTGGCCCCCCCCCCCTGGATCCGCCCTTATCATCATGAATTGCTCGTTACGAAGAACAACATTTCTTTAATTGCAATCAACATGCTCGCATAGGCCTACACCGTTTTATGACTGCACTGTATCTATTAAAGTATAAGTTCAGGTCTTCAATATGGTTTAACTAAACAAAACAATGATTTACTTCTATATTGACACACAATTCTCCCAAGTGTAACAAAAGGGGGATCCAAGAAACTGATTTGGGAAATTTTTATTTGCTGGCCCAACATGGTCAGAAATATCAGCATTATCTAAAACAGATACATGCAAATCTTTAGCACTTATCAGGGAGACATATACACCCAATCAGATCTATTCCATAGTTATATGCAATTAAAGTGATCATCTCATTAGCCCCACAAGTGTACGGAATATTGTTGCAGCAAATCTACTACAATGGTAACATGTGATGCTATAAAAGTGGAAGTGTGCCCAACACACAAATCTATATGGTGCTCCCCTCCTCCATCGTAATACGATTAAAATGGTAACAGCAACATTTCGAACAGATTTATCTGGAAAATGCAAAAATCTATGGGCCTTGAAGAGCCTTGACTCAAAATTGCAAGGCCCTGAACCCTCAAGGCCAAGGCCAAGGCTTTTGCCCTCAAGCCTCGAGGCCAAGGCCAAGGCCCTAAAATCCAGCCTTAAGGCAGCCTTAAGGCCAAGGCCCAGCATCAAGGCACTACATCACTGGTACACAATGAGAGTGGCACTTCTTGCTATTTTGGAATATCTTAGTGTTAACGATGTTTACTTATGTGGCTTCCAAATGCGTTGATGTTTGTGTGGTCTTGGATAAAACAAAGGACGGACAAGTGAATATATGGCCTTCTACAGCGAACACTTGGTCGATCGTTCGTTTTCAAGCATGTTGTCCAAAAGGTTTATTCTTAGTGTTTATTACTGCAATTAAATATGAGGATTTCTTGGAGGGTTTTTTTTTAGGGAGGGGGGGGGGGAATAATAAACAGTCTCATTCATAAAAAAATGTTTCACCAGTTTTCAACTTAGATGTAATAAAGTCATCAAAAGTCAGTTGATCACCCGTACTGTTATGTTATCCGATTTCAAATTTCTATATATAAAAATATATAACAAGTTTTTTTACATTACCATAGCAACGGGTGAACTGGTGGGTGCTTTTGGACTGACGGAACCAAACCACGGGAGTGATCCCGCTGGCATGGAAACCAGAGCACGATACAACCCTGCAGGGAAGAGCTATACCCTGAATGGCGCCAAGTCATGGTGAGAAAGTTTAAGCACTTTTAAATTTGTTTAACCCTAACCTTCCTCAATCCTCCAAAGTCCTCCAGGTGGTTTTGGAGGATTTTGGAGGATTTAGGATGAATGCAACATGCAGTTTTGGAGGATTTTGGAGGATTGAGGATGAATGCAACATGCAGTTTTGGAGGATTGAGGGCACAAGGACATTCAGAACCGGTTGATTTTGGAGGATTGAGGATGAACGGTGTTTGAAGAAGAGGGGGATTTTGGAGGATTGAAGATGAACGGTGTTTGAAGAAGAGGAGGATTTTGGAGGATTGAGGATGAACGGTGTTTGAAGAAGAGGAGGATTTTGGAGGATTGAGGCTGAATGCATTTTGAGAGGCAGGGCTGTTGGAGGATTGTGAAGGATTGGGGCAGTGGGTATCCTTCATTTGAACATAAGTGCAAAATTATGGAGGATGGTTCCTAGCAAAAAGGGCCTAGGAGCTTAAAGTTTTAATATTGTCCTTTTTCTTATTTTATGGGATGATAGGATCACAAATTCTCCCATCGCCGACGTCTTTGTGGTTTGGGGCAAGAATGAAGCTGAGGGCGGCAGGATTCGGGGCTTCATCCTGGAGAAAGGAATGAAGGGATTGTCGGCCCCGGTCATCGAGGGCAAGTTTTCCCTGCGGGCCTCCACGACGGGTCAGATCGTGATGGAAGACGTGGAGATACCGGAGGAAAACATGCTGCCTAATGCTCAGGGCCTTGGGGTGAGTAACACAGACAAAGTTCTGGCAGAATGAGACAGAAGTGGGCAGAGGTTGAAATGTGGGTTATTAGGAAAGAGAATAAGGGCAATTCCACGGTTACTCAATTTTGTGCGTCTTGTTTATCATACATAACACATTTTTCTGGATGTCGTCTTTGGTGCTTAGGTAGGTCTAGGTCTACTCTATCTACCATGGGGATAACAGTTATTAAACCTTTTCAGTAAGGTAATTACAGCCCAAGGAAACTCAAAAGTACATCAAAAATGACGTATCAAAGATTACAGAAATCCCTTAATCTCAAAACTGAAGAAGAAAAATCACCACAACACCAAAAAAAAAAAGTCTCCGGTTTCTGGTATGCGCGCACGTCACCGTAGCCATGCGCATCGGCAAAATGAATTTTTTTTTTTTCAATAAAACATGATGTCTCAAAACCGCCAAACTCACTGGTTTGACTGGAATCCTGCTGCTGCACAATTTTAACGTGTTTTAGATGGGGTCATGATTGAGAATAAGCTTTATGTGGCCTCTCTGGACTCCCATATATTTGCACTAAGTTTAGTCGGGCACCATTTCCAGTCATCAGCCGACATTTGAAGCAAAAACAAAAACTGGTAAAAAAAAAAAATGCCGCTTCGCCGCACCACTTTTTGGGCAAGCTCCATACCAGAAACCAGAGACTTTTTTTGGGCCCTATTCATGTTTTTTGCAATGTACCCAGTTTCCTTTATTTTTGCCAGAACGCCTCACATGTGTGAATTTTTGATATATTAACGTGTTGTAATATTTTGATTTATTCCATATATAAATTAAATGCTCAACGCTTCTTTTAGGGCTTTTGAGGAAAAATTCACTCAGTTTGAACTCGAACCTAGAACCTCCTGCTTAGTGCAGACATTTCACCACGCAACCAGAATAGAACAGAAAAATATGAATCACACATGCCCCAACTATAGCATCAATTGTTCCCAACTAGGGCACAGTCCCAACTAGAGTTAGGATGGTCCCAACAATTGGTTCTTGGTTGGTTCTTCTCCTAAATACTCTGCGTGGGAGTTTATACAGGAGACCAGAAACACCGGGGCAAACCCCTTCTCTTAGCGATAAGTGTCACTGGGTTCTTTTACGTGCATTGGATTACACAACACGCGGGACCTACGGCTTTACGTCCCATCCGAAGGACAAAGCAATAATGGGTACGTGCCTTGCTTAAGGGCATAAGTGTCCACCCAGGCTCGAACCTACGTCACTGTTGCCTCTGAAACACCAGAGCATGAGTCTGGTGCTCTTAAATGCTAGACCATGACACTCCAGTTGAGATGGTCCCAACAATAAGTTGGGACTGTCCCATCTATAGCTGAGATGTAGCATTTGCATTCATTCTATGGATCTTGTTGTGCTGTCTTTCTAGGGTCCCTTCGGATGTCTGAACAGTGCCCGTTACGGCATATCATGGGGCGCCCTTGGGGCGGCCGAGTTCTGCTTAGAAGCTGCCAGGCAGTACACGCTGGACAGGTAATCACTCACCCTTGGAGTAAAAAACTTTGGAGTAAAATTATAAGTAAAATCTTCAGCAAAATATGGAGTAAAATTTGGAGTAAATTTGGAGTAAATTTTTGAAAAAATTGGAGCAAAATTTTGGAAAAAAAATTTAGATTACATTTTTGAGTAAACCTTGGTGTAAAAATTTGAGTAAAATTTGGGGGGGGGGTACCCTTATATAAAACTAGATAAATATTCACCCTTGATTTTTATGTTTATTTGGCCATTCATTACCATCCAGTTTTTTTTTTTTTTGCCAAGAAATCATGCACAGTGCGATGATATGCAACAGTTGTCAAAATGAGAAGCCTGCCAGTGTAGCAAGATCCATCAGGTCAAAAGTCTCAAGGCCAAACTGCCTCAGAGTCTGTGGTCACCAACTGCAGCAGGATACAACTGTGGCATTTTTCAATGGGACTAGCTCTCATTGTCACAGAATTGGCAGTTTATGCACTGGTGTTGATGGCTCAATGCAGCAAGGTTCCACATACTTTCACACCTGATGCACTGTGTTGCGTCTGGCAGGGTTGGGGTTAACCCTAACACTCACAGCATTTTTTGCAGGTCGAAATAAAGATATTTGTATAAAAGTGTGTTGGTAACCAATATTGTTTACCTTGTCCAGGATTCAGTTTGGATCCCCGCTTGCCAAAAACCAGCTTATCCAGAAGAAGCTTGCCGATATGTTGACCGAAATATCGCTGGGACTGCAGGCTTGCGTTCAAGTTGGACGACTCAAGGACGAAAACAAGTAAGAGAGAAAACACCGAAAAAAATATCAAATCCTTTTTGTCAGTGGCAGAATTTAATTCAAATTGCGTAAGTCTAATTTTGCTGACTCTCCCTTTCGTACCGTTGAGGGGGTACTTGTGCGCGGAGCCCATTGTACTTGACTGACCGCTCACTGACTGTCACTTGAGAATCCGACTTCCTCAAGTCTTACCGTGACCCAAAAATTTGAAATGGGATTACTTTGAATTACATGAATGGGTCACATCTGGCACATTTTGTAGACCACATTCACTTCCAGTGAATGGAGTACCGAAGAGTAACATCATTGAGAACCAGAAAATGTAGTGAAGTAACGAATGGAGTACGCACGCTTGTTGGTTCACGGGCTGAATCACGTGCTTAGTGTCTTTTACACACATTTTGTGCGCGTGACTTCGCATTCACCATTCTGAATCCATTGAATAGAATACTTTGGGACTAGGTGTACTAAATGTGCCTTATTGTGTTTAATATTGGCAGTAGCCAGATTTGAATATGTGGCCAGAGGAACACCATACCGGTGATCCAACTCTCCAGCCCTGTGATTTGTGATCTTCCACATTTTTCAATGTCATTGTTGACAGATGGCTAATTTTTTAATCCCATAGGTCAAAGGTCAAGGTCGTTGTGGTTAAAACGCAAGACTTGGTTTTCGAGACTATGTGAGAAAATACTTGTGTGTCAATTTCCCATTGTTATTTTGGCTAGTCACACAGCAGCCTATTGATCTTGAATCCAACTGGTCAAAGTTAAGTTTACCTGTTCTTTTTTTTGGTCAGAATTGCACCGGAAATGATCTCCATGATCAAGCGCAATTCTTGCGGGAAGGCGTTGGACATTGCCCGGATGGCGCGGGACATGCTGGGCGGCAACGGCATCTCAGATGAGTATCACATCATCCGACACGTCATGAACCTGGAAGCTGTCAACACATATGAAGGTAAGGGAGAAAAAATTAGCTCTGGTAGACACATGAGGGCGCTTTCCAAAAATAGTAGGGCTGTCACAGAGTAGGTTCAAATCATGCACTCTCTAACACTCTCATGCACGTTGTTCCACTCATGTGCCGTTGTACGTGGGTTCGAACCCTGACTGGGAACATGGTGCTTGTGTTCTTGGGCAAGACACTTTACTTCAATCACCTCTCTCCACCCAGGAGTATAAATGGGTACCCCTGTAGGTAGAGACCAAAATGCACTTAACTCTAGCTGCTGCAAAAAATGGTCTCATGACCTGATGAACAGGGGTAATAATTGTGAAGCGCTTTGAGACCTTTGGTATAAAGCGCTACATAAGCACCACATTACTATTATTATTATTATTACTTTGTGCTGCTTATTTTCAGGTACCCACGACATCCATGCGTTGATCCTTGGACGAAGCATCACGGGACTTCAGGCTTTTGTACCTGCCAAGAATTAGTTTAAAGAACGCCCCCTGCTTCCCCCCACAAGTCAGTGGAGCTCCTAAACACACAATATTGGTTAGCGAATTGATAAGTTCAAGCTGACCAAACCATTCAAAAATGATAAATATGCACTCTGCATGATATCTTAAGTTGCGAACATTGTACCGGGTATAATCTGCAGGATTCTGAACAACTTCCCCGCAATCTTCCCGCAATGAATTATCAGTATTAGTGAGTCAAGCAGTTGCTAATGAAAAATTCCGAGCAACATGTCTGGGACAAATGTGGAGCTTCTTCCAGACAAAGTGAATGATTCTTCCCCCACACTTGTCCGGAATTCGTCCCGGAAATGAATTGAGATGGCCCTAAGCCGGTGTCATGTTTTTTTTTCTGTTAAGCGAGAATGAATTCTGTGGATGGCAAAATTGTGCATTGAGCTGCTTTGTCGATTTTATCACGGAACAGTATTCAACCAACGTGGTTTCACATGAGAATGTTTTAGAGAATTAAAAACAATATATATTGTTTCTTACTTTTTTTGTGGAAGAAATTTAAACCACATCTCCAGGTGTTTTTGGAATGTCTTGCTTGCTCCACTTAATTCTTTCCCAAATTTGAACTGAAAAGCAATAGTGTAAAGGACTGAAAAGAGCGTTAAGAGCAATCTTGAACGAAACATTGCCTTAGGCCAAAAAAAAAAAGGTCTCCGGTTTCTGGTATGGAGCTTGTCCAAAAAGTGGTGCGGCGACGCGGCTTTTTTTTTTTTTTTTTTTTTCCCCCCCGACTTTTTGCTTCAAATGTCGGCCGATGACTGCAAATGGTGCCCGACTAAGCTTAGTGCAAATATATGGGAGTCCAGAGAGGCCACATAAAGCTTATTCTCGATCATAACCCCATCTAAAAACATTAAAATTGTGCAGCAGCAGGATTCCAGTCAAACCAGTGAGTTTGGCGGTTTTGAGACATCATCTTTCATTGAAAAAAAACCTTTTTCATTTTGCCGATGCGCATGGCTACGGCGACGCGCGCGCATACCAGAAACCGGAGACTTTTTTTTTTGGCCTTATGTAAATTGTTTTTGGTTGCGTAATGTGTAAATGTGAAACCGTCAACATGATGAAATTCACAAATATTCCAACATCATGACGTGGACTCATTTTTTCAAATTCTCTCTGAAACAATTGCAGATAAACCTTTGAATACTGTGGGGTTTTTTTTTTACTGAAGTGTATTTTGTTTGCTTTTTTGTCCATATGTTTTCACCTGAAATTGAGAGATATTGTACATACATGTATCCGAGATATTTTAAGTATAGGGTGTTTAAGTGTAACATAATTAAGACAACACCAGTTGGTTATCATTAACATCAGTTCTGTCGATGAATTTGAATCATGTCTTATGTACATAACTGATAAGTATGACCTTATATGAAAAGAAAATGCGAATTATGCATGCGTATGTCCAAGTTGGTTTAGTATGCGAGTTGGTTTTTATGGCTAGCAAGCTACTTACCTCTCCGAACACAATTATTAAACAAAATAATGAAAAATATTTAATTTCCTTCGTCAAAATAGAACATTGCCAAAAACAAAAACAAAAAAATCAGTTACATGAGCCCTAAAAATTATTGGACTTGACACTGTAAAAAGTAATACGGATCAGTCACGGCGTTCAATACTTGTGACTCTTTCCTTTTAAATACTTTTAATAAGTTACAAGAAGTGCCAAAGAACCAGTTGAATAGCTACCTTGGCGCATCAAAATATAAATTCCTTAACCCTAACCACCCCAACCATTCAAAATCCAACTGCATGTTTTGTTGGATTCTGTTGGAGTGAGTACTGCACTAGTAAACTGATTATGCTTTGCATGGAGTCAGGCATACCACCATAATCAGAGTCCAACAGTTTGGGTTTTGAGTTTATCATGTGGTTTTGAATTTTGCAAGAGTGAGGAAGATTCCTAGTAAATCACTCAAGGGGGTTAGTGTTAATTTTTAAAAAGCTGTATATCCTCTCTAAGTGATCTCTGTTTGCTTTTTCCCAGGTTTACAGCATTGCTAATGTTGCTAGCATCGTAACTTTGGGTGTGATCCCTGGCTACATACTGGTTTATGGCTTCTGACTAGCGCCGCTTGAACAAAGACATTTAGTACGGCATATAGGTGATGAGATTGTTCGTTTGATGATAAAAGCATGGAATTTGGCACACAGTCAGAGTATGTCATGAGAAAGATATTTGTCTATCCTGTTCGTTGTGATGTCATCTCAATTTAACCATGCGTACTTCACACGGTATAGCATAGCACGAATGGAACCGGAAGGTAACGCAACTTACGTGTTTATCCATGGGCGCTTGTAATCATGGCCCAATTTCACGGCGCTGCTAAGCACACGATTTTCTGCTAACAGAGCCTCCGTCTATTTCATGGAGACCGTAAGCATAAGAACAGCAAAAGGCACGCTTACTTCAGAGGACAAATTTGCTTAACTTAGTGACGTAACAATATAAATCTCCATGCACGCACGACCGTTAGCACACACACACCGTGAAATAGTGCTTAAGGTTAGCAAATTTTTCTGCTATGCTAAACTCAACTTTTCTGCTAACTGTTAAGCAGCGCCGTGAAATTGGGCCCAGTGGTGTGTGCGCGTGTACGACGAAGTCACTAAAGAACCTGATAGGGCCATTGCAGATTTGTCCTTTGAAATAATATAGGTAGAACAACAAGCAATGACAGCCATTTTGAAAATTGCTTGTAATTCTTCCTGTATTTTTTTCAAAGGACAAATCTGCAATATCTTTCTTAAGACATACTCTGACTGTGTGCCAAAAGCCATGCTTGTATCATCAAAGGCACAATTCCCCAAAATATTTCCCTTATCTGCGCCAATACAAACGGGGAACCGCCAACATGGGGCTGGATAGCTCAGTTGGTAGAGCACTGGAACGGCAATCTGTAGTTCACCGTTTCAAACAGCGTTCCAGTCAGTGTTTTTGTTCAACTTTATAAACAATAATTATCGTTAAGTCATTTTTAAACTACAATTTGTTGTCCCTCAGAATTAACAGATGTAATACTTACATATGAAAATGTAATTCTGAAAATTTATGAAGTCTTAAATTAGTTTGGGTTTTTTTGGTCATTGGACAATACCATACTTTCTGTTTGATAAGAGATGTGCTTTGCTTACCCATGTGTGAAAGCTTATTTTTGGAATTTTATTCTGATATAACGTGTAAAATAAATCATTTTTTGGAAATCCCTACAATGAGATTGTTGAAAGTGTACATTCTTACTTCTTAACAAAAGTGTCCACTTCTTACAAATCGTGGACAATGTATATTATACTGGGACCATGCATTGTCCGAATGATTTGTATAACGAAATGTCGATGACCGGCCCTACACTTTTCTTTTTGTTACTAAAGATTTTCCCATCATTTAAATCACATGAGATTAGTTTCCCAAAACTAGGACAAATCAGAACGCTACATTCGTGAATTACAACGGACTGAATACGGAGCCATGCCGTGAATCTGTTTTTTGGGGGTTTTTTTAGCAATAAACTATCTACATGTATTATTCTTTTAAAGGGAATATACATCATTTGCTTTTGCTGTAATTTTCAGAAATGGATGGAATTGGGGGGTTGGAAATATATAGCAAATATAGTTACACTGACTTTTTTGACGTTTTGGGTTCAAAAATGCTATAAAAACCAAGAAAAAACAATCATTTTCCTGTAGTCTGGTTCCCTGACTCCATTTAAGAAGAAACAGAGCAGTTTACATATATTGGGGAATTGTAAGGTCAGGGAACCAGTCTAGCTGGCTTGTACCCGTTCATAGGTGTGTAATCGATTGCAAACAAGTGCGATGGTCAACTGGGGCCAGTATTTGAAAAAAAGCCAGTTTTTTCCAACGCTGGTCGGCCGATCAGCGTTGGAAATTGATACAAAAATACCACTTTTCTTGAAAATGACAGTAAACCAGGTGCCATGATTTTACAGGATGCTTTACACTGTCGTTCACTAACAGTCCAGCAAGGTATTTCAAAATGATTTGGTAGTTTTATTTTTTGATGTTTGCAAATGTTGTATTTTCCCTTTAATCGTTGAAAATGGTGCAAGAACAATGGAAATCCTGAATTGTGGGACTGTACCTACCGGTAGATCCATGTCCATATGTGCAGTGTGTATGTATGGATTGGTTATCCATTCAGACTGAGGACTTGGACTGAGGACAATGGGGCGTGTGCGATTTCAATGGGCCCAAAGACCTGAGCACTAGTCCTCGGGAGAATTTCCTGTACAAACCTTCTGGGAGCTGTCGAGAAAAAGTTAAAGAGTACAAACATCAGGGAACAAAAGAAGGAAAGGGGCAGGTCTATCATGAGTACAGTAAAAATGAGCTGTGTGTTCAGACATGTCAGAGTATGTGGACTGGCCATCTGTGGTTTGGCCAATTGCTTAAAGGGAATATACATCATTTGCTTTTGCTGTAATTTTCAGAAATGGATGGAATTGGGGGGGTTGGAAATATATAGCAAATATAGTTACACTGACTTTTTTGAGGTTTTGGGTTCGAAAATGCTATAAAAACCAAGAAAAACAATCATTTTCCTGTAGTCTGGTTCCCTGACTCCATATAAGAAGAAACAGAGCAGTTTACATACATTGGGGAATTGTAAGGTCAGGGAACCAGTCTAGCTGGCTCGTACCCGTTCATAGGTTTGTAATCGATTGCAAACAAGTGCGATGGTCAATTGGGGCCAGTATTTGAAAAAAAAGCCAGTTTTTTCCAACGCTGATCGGCCGATCAGCGTTGGAAATTGATACAAAAATACCACTTTTCTTGAAAATGACAGTTTACCAGGTGCCATGATTTTACAGGATGCTTTACACTGTTATTCACTAACAGTCCAGCAAGGTATTTCAAAATGATTTGGTAGTTTTATTTTTGGATGTTTGCAAATGTTGTATTTTCCCTTTAAAGGGAAGATACAACATTTGCAAACATCACAAAACGAAATTATTAAATTATCACGAAATACCTTACTGGATTGTTAGGGAATGACAGTCTAAAGCATCCTGTAAAATCGTGGCTCCTGGTGTGCTGACATTTTCAAGAAAAATGGCATTTTTCCCAACGCTGGTCGGCCGACCAGCGTTGGAAAAAACTGGCCTTTTTTTCAAAAACTGCTCTGAATTTTCGTAAATAGTTATTCCGCATTTTCTTTGCAATTGGTTACACACATGTGAAGGAGTACAAGTCTGCTAGACTGATTCTCTGACCTAACAATTCCCCAAAGTCTATAAATTGCTCCGTTTCAACTTAAGTGGGGTCAGGGAACAAGACTGCAAGAACAGGATTGGTTTTCTTGGTTTTTCCAACATCTACAAGCCCAAAACGTGAAAAAAGTCATTTTAACAATATTTGTATAACATGCTAATCCTCCAAATCCATTTATTTCTGAAAATTGCAGCAAAAGCAAATGTTGTACATTCCATTTAAAGTCATTAATCAGATGTTAAAGTGGGTTGGGTAAAGATAAACAACAAAATCCTGGTATGGAAAAAGCCCTAGTTCTTATCAGGCAAAATCGCCTCACGCCAACGACATTCTGGAACAAAATTAAAGTAACGAAATTAAAGTATCTTTTCATGGACTTTGAATGCTACAATCCATTCCTTACTCATACACATGTGTAAAATTAAATTTAACAAGACCTCACCTACAAAACTCACAAAAACAAATATGACAAAATACAGAAAATATACAACTGGGTAAAATTGAGAATTTTTTATTCAAATCTTGCACTTCTCTGTCTCACGAAGTTGATCATGAAAGAAAATTTTTATTTAAAATACCAGGAATTTGTAATCAATATTTAAAATATATTTACATATATGTACACACATGTACATTAATGTCACTGACCAGCCCTTCAGTGTAAACTCTGCAGAAACCGTACGCTCAAATGTGTGTATGCATATGCATCTTTAATAAGAGCCAGTTTAAACTAGTAGAGACTGGTTTGAACTGGTTCAAACCAGATTTGAACCAGTATTTCATATACCTATACAATACACTAAGTATACTGTCTGATCTACTAACCATGTCTTGCATTGTATCAAACAGTACTACATTACTTAAAAATGCAACTTTTTTTATTCCTACGATTTTAGTGCATCAAAGTAGATTTTCACCCGATGGTTTTAAACTTTTTAAGGTCTCTAAATATGTACAGTATTTTGCATTAAGGCAGACATTTTTTTCTTGTGCCTTTTATGCTAATTTTTTTTTTTCTGGTTATCAAGAAATCCTTTGACTGAGATTCGTTTTTTGTTTGTGTGTTTGTGTTTTATTTCATGACGGAACTTTGCATATCAATCCCCCCTAAAGATAGATATATAATATTGGATGGCTTTGAGAGGGATATAAGAATATATTGCATGAGCTATGATGAGGGCACTATTGTTATAGCTAGTGCAATATATTCTTGTATCCCCGGGGAAAAAAGCCATCCAATACTATCATTATTATTTATATCAGGCAGACTTAATCAGCAAGAAATGGACACTCTCTTTATTTCTGAAACTTCACCGAATATTCTTTGCTTACCGAAGCAAATTTTGCGCTGCTCGAAGCTGCCATTGTTGCTGTTGACAACAGTGCGCGTATATCATGATGCGCGCTGCGTCCGTGCCCGCGTACGATGGTACCGCGCTACGCTCTGTTGACTGGTTGACAACTGTGAGGTTCTACGCTCTTGATTGTGTGGGAACCAGCAGAAATTGTTAAAATGCCCGGACTAGGAAAATATCAAAAAATAATATTGTCCTCATCTGGGTACTTTGACTGACATAATATTGCAGTCGTCTGTGAACTTTTCATGACAGCATACAATACAGTGATTTATTTTTTATCACTGGAAGCCTGATAAAAATAATAATAATATGGTTTAACTCCTTGGATACAAAATAAATTACCTCAATATTAACGGAAATAAAACATTGTGTACTATATGATCTTTGAACAGATATATCAAGTGTTCGTGTCTGGCGGGTGCAATTTTGGAATAATCTGCTCATTGCACACATAACCTATACAAAATTAAAACTAACAAAGGCTTAAGTTTTTCTGCTTATCAAGGTTCCTTCACTGACTGCAGAAAATGAAAATAATTCAGGTGGAAACCTTTGCTGCAAGGTCTACTTTTCTGTAGCATAAAAAGCGTAGTTTGTAATGTCACGTCAGTATTTAAAGCACAGTTAACATTACAAACAATTCAACAGACGAACAAAAATGCAACTTTTCAACTTATGCTACAAGCATTAAAGCACCACATCCTATGAACTCCAAATTAAATATAATTTCAGATATTTCCTATGGAATTTGACAACATGTTAAAAAAAAATGGAATTACTGAACCAATTGAAAAAGTAAACCTCATAACTCTTGAAACAAAATTGGAAAACAACAGAAAATTGTGCAGATGTTAATTATGTTAAAGTGTGCAAGAAATCAGCACCCTACATAAATGTCCATCTGACCTTAACATTGGCCAGGTGGTTTCATCTTCTCAATTGGAAAAATTCCACATTACAACTGAACAACAAGAATAATGTTTTTCCCAACTTATCTCATTGGTCTCTTTATCTCTTTTTAAAATGAAAAATTGACATTTGTATTTTTAACAAAAACCTAAGTTGTATTTTTCTTATGTACAAAGTATTTACATATGAAATAGTGAGGCGTGATATCTACAGTGATGAAGATGTTATTAAATTTACACAGAAAGGGATCTTCAACAGTTAATGTATCGAGCAAAACATCCCCCCCCAAAAAAAAAAAATGAAAATTCAAATTTCATTTAATGCTACTTGAAAAATAACTTGCATTGGTGTGTGTGTAACTATAACTTATATTAGTTATTCATATTTACTTAAAACACACCGCTACCAAACTATCTACATGGAAGATACCGAAAATGCATATTAATTAGGTATTGCCATGGCGACACCACATGCAGTTGCGATTGGATGAAAGAGTGAAGGTAGTCCCCTGGTATTGGATGCTTTCCTTTTTACAAATATTCATGATGCAATTCCTGGTACAATCTGATTGGTTCTCATGAAACACATCTGGGCCAAAGGTTAATGATATACATGTAATCTATCTGGTTGAAACCAGTCGCAGCTAGTTTCAAATCTAGATCCAAAAATACTATCAAATTCTCTTTTAGCTGAGGCAGTTTTGAAAAGTTGCTAGAGTACTCATGCTGTGTGAAAATTTAAAGTACAACCCGTTTTGTTGTTGTCGTTGTTTTCAAAAACTATTTACAGCAGGCTATAATGATGACAAGATTTATGTCATATATAGCCCTTTATCCCACGAGCGTGAGTGCACCACAGAACAAAGTAGTGTGTCTTAGTACCAAATGCCACGAGCTGAAGGCCAAGTGGTATGTGGGACACAGACGCACCAAATTTTCCATTTTCCATGAGCGCGAGCCGATAACGAATTTATCTTCAGGCCAACTTGATGCACAGTAAGGATGGAACACGAATTCTGTGCATGAACTTTTCAGCGGTAATCCTATAACATGTGAGGGCAGTAGGTACAGTGCGCATCTAAGAATAGTGCGATACCCAGACTGCGATATGGATAATGTTGTTGTCATGAATCAGCCAATCAGGATCGAGGATTCAAGTTTGCTCGAAAATGCCAAAATTCAGTATTTTTACAGCGAAGAATTTACTCTATGCATAGATTTCAGATTCAAAAATCTTTGTAGAGTTATTTGATCTAAAGTTATTTCAATGCATGAACTATTTGGCAACTTGATTTAATCACGTGGGGTGATCAATAAACAGAAAAAAAGAAATTCACCATAATTCCCGCAGCACTTTTGATAGAAAATTCCTGAATCCTACAAAATCAAACACAGTGCACAAAACAAATGGTCATTCTTGAAACTTCATAGGTGCATCAACCCCTGTGCCAAAAAAAAAATTAGCTAGGCCCAACTTTCCTAAATCCTATAAAATCCTTCAAAAAAATTCTGATAGAATTTGTAGGACCAGGGAGTGCACGGTAACAGTTAGAAATCGACAAAGTTACTATGCAAAACATCCAATAAAAAGTATCAGTGTGACATAAAGTTTAAATTCAGGTTTCTATAAATTTTTGTCACTTTTGCATCCCTTGCTAAACTGGCTGTGAGACTTTACGGTAAAACGACACACATACCATGCTACCAATTTTGTCCGTATAAAATTATTGCTTCTACAAACTACATTCAAGTCCAAAGTTAAAAAAAACCCACAAACATTGTCCTTCATTTGCTAAGAAAATAGAAGAATTTGTGCAACTCACAAAATTATGGCTTACAGTGAACAGAGTGAATGATTGAATGGAAACAGTGGCCAACAGAAATCTGGTAAGCACGGAAAATACCTGCTCAGCAAAAACAGGTTTCTCAAGGTACAAAGCATGCAAATTATTATAACTTCTGACTTGCTTGGGCAAAAAATATTGCTATTAAGCATTCATTGTCTGCTTAACACCCTGTGCAAACAGACATTCTGTGCCAAGTTGTCATTTCAGTCAAAATCAATCAAGTGACTGTTTTCAACAGCTAAGAGCTCCCAGCCAACATAAAGCAGGATTGACTGGCTGAGACTGTTTATGTAACTTGATACAGCTATAATGTCTGCCAAGTAGGTCCACGAAATCAGGCCTCAGGCTCAGGTTAGCAATTTCGTGAACCTGGCCGCGGTGTTTTTATCTGCAGCACACATCGTCAATGGATCGTCATTATTCAGCTAGTCGATGTTTATTCATAAGAAAATAACAATGACGTCAAATCATTGCTATCACACTCAGTCATGCATCAAAGAACAGCTTTCGTCGAGCTGCCACAGTGGCCTAGTGGATAGTGGAATGAACCATGGATTGCAAGATCTGTGGTTTGAACCCTTGTCCAATTTTATGAAATATTTTTGTTGGTTGGCATAAGTTAATTGCAAGGAAAACACTACAAATCCTAAGTGTCTTCCATCCACACAGCGTGATAAATATTCATGTTAGGGTGCGTGATGTGATTGGTTAAAAAACAATGTGTCAGCAAAAAAAAAAGGTGCAACCTGGCCCTTGGTTTCCTACAACCTGACCTGTGATGACCTCTGACTTATGACCCCAGGAGTAAGGAACCATATCTTCTATTGGCTACAAATTCTGAAACAGAAAAAGAAAAACGTTGTTATGTATCAATGTCGTCCAAGTCGCCTACGTCGTCCTGAACCAACGTCTTGGAAGACTCGGAGCTGTCTTCATTCCCGTTGACCTCTGACCCCTCTGACGACCCGTTGACCTCCATCTTGGTGTTGGAGTCCCCCTCGACGTACTCCTCCTCTTCGTCATTTTCGATGTGTTCACCGTCGTCGTCACGCGTGTTGAGCTCGTCCAACAGCGCGGTGGCTTCGGCCAGCGTGTCCTGAGCGCTCATGGTGCGTTGGAAGGACCGGCCTGTGCTGGATTCGTTGGAGACGTTCTGAGGCGTCCAGTAGTGCTCACTCATCTATGCAAAACAGCAACATAACGAAATAAGCACATTAATTGCCTAGTCTTGATAGAAAGTTGCTATGGATTTCTTGTATAACATAAAAAAATCAGTCAATTGACAGATTGTTGGAAATCACCTACACTTCTTAATTTCTGCTAAATGACAGCAAGCTAAACAGAATTTCACTAGGTGTTTAGTACCAGTACGATCCTTTTAATCTTAATGAGATTTGTGATAATAATCAGCTAGATTAAAATGATCCTATGTGCCTTCAAGTTAGTCAGCTTGCTTACACGTAACCATTAATGAAATACGGTTTACATAATTAGCTTGTCTTTGACTTGGTTAACTTGGAAAATTAAACCTTTTGAATCGGAGATGTTATACCCGGTTAACTGACCTTTCAAAAAAACTACATATTGGGGAGAGGTTCTTACCTTTTTCTTGAGCCAGTTGACTGCCCACTGCCACCGGACCGAGATGGTCATCAGATACTCTTTGGCCATGGAGCATTTGTTGGACAGATGGACCAGGAATTTGATGCACTGGTAGGACCGACGGCTGTCCATGGACGTACATTTACGGATGATCTCTGCGAGAAAATAACAAGAAATAGTGACATTAAGTTTATAACAGCCACGATGAAAAAGTCTGCAAGGAAGGCAATTAAAGCTGCAGTCCATCATTTGCAGCTATCCAAAAAGTAACTGACATAATTATTGTTGAAAAACATACTTGGTTGAAAGATACCGGTAGTAAGGGGACTAAACTATCTGTGAAATTATTCTTTCTGCCATGCTATCATTTTGAAGAAATCAATGAAAGAAGGCCTATCCAACAGTGCATCTGAAGACGCACCACTGGAAATTTCCATAAGTAGTTTGTTTTTCTTATTCGGCGAAGCGCACGCAAGCGTTGACACGACGCACACGCGTGCGCCCTAGATAATTCATCGGATTAGTGCGCGACACCGCATAGCTGGAATCAGCCAAGTGAGAACGTGTCTTGGACGCTGAATTCAGGCCCAATTCAAAACATGATTCATCAACTTTTGATTTGAAATCGAGATGCTAGAATGTTTTTTCTCTTGAAATATACAGCTGAAGCTGAGCTGAAACTTCATGAGGTTAGTTGTTCAGTATCCTTCTTTAGATTTTAGCACGTTTGTTGGGTCATACAAACAAAATGCACAAATTACAAAAATGGACTGTACTTTTGAATGTTACTACATGTACTCTATACAGTTTTGGTCCAAAGTGTGACACAATTTTTTTGCCTCTGTTATCTTGGTACGTTGTAATTTTCCATTCAGAAATACCTAAGACAGTTTACCCATTCCTATTGGTCGAGAGCCTGTCTTAAACGGTTGATAAAACACCAGCTGGCTGGTCTAAAACACTCTTCTGGTGTCACATGAAATTTTGACTCCTATATAATCTGGTCCAATTATCCTTTTATTGGTTAAACTTTCACAATCCTCACTTGCACAACACTACCAGTGAGTCAGTTTTTCATAGTCCTAATTCACACAACACCAGCACAGCTGCGCTCTGCACCACATCCTGCAGTATGCGCCACACCCAGGCCAATCTCCATATAAGGAGCTGTTTACGACTACTTGCTAGAGGCTAGAGGCACATACCATAACATAGTTAGAGGGGTGTTTTAAAAAAATGAAGTAAAAATATTGGAAAAGTCATTGGAAATTTATATTTTTTTGACTGGTGTTGACTTTTTGACGGAAAAGATATTTGTGAATGGGAATAAATCTGTGCTTGGCTGGTTTTAAACAAGTCAGTTTAAGACTGGCTAGGGGCCTGGTCGCTAATAATATCCCACCCTTTGGCTCGGGCTATTATCAGCGTCCATCCCCCAGCTGGTCTTAAACGGACTTGTTTAAAACCAGCCAAGCACACATTTATTCCCTTATTCAAGTAGCATTAAGAATGACTTTAAACATTTTATTTGTTGGGTAGGTAGTTTGCAATTCACATTCACTCTTGGAGGATGACTGCATCAAGGAGTGCACCAGAATTATATAATCACAGATATCAGATGTAACAGGCACATGAAAAGAGTGGACCCCACATTGATACAATAACCCATATGTCTTGGCCTCCCAAGATGGCATCCGAGTGGCTTCACCCTACCCAGACAGAGATGAGCGCTCCTTACCCAAGAGGCCATTGTTGTTGTTGCCTTCCACAGCTAGCTTGAGGCGCTTGCCCTGCAGGGGGTCCTCCATCATCAACAGCTCCAGGAGGAGAATCAAGATGTGCTTCAGCTCATTGGTGGGCGCCGAGGACACCTGACCCTGTATCGGCCAATCAGGGCGGAGAGACAATAAATGAAAAAAAAATCAATACAACAAAGAGGAAAAATTCTGGCACATAATGTAGCATTTATAATTTCAATCTCCCTTGTTATGTTTAAAGGTCCATAGGATTAATTGATTTTTGTGCATTACTTTTCTCTTCACTTTGACCGAGGTTTTCTCCATAAAATCGTTAATAACATTCAAATACTCCTGACTGTCAGAAATTTCTTGCTTGGCACCTTAAACCTGTATACACAAAGCATTTGGAAACACTTGTTAACATAAGCAGTGCTTAGGTCACTCACGGATCCTACACACAAGGATAAATTACTGTTCTGAGCTCCAGTACAAAATGCACTGAGTGGACTTGCCTTAATTGGTTAGACACGTGATAACAGGCATTAATACCTGTTGGCTTGCAATCGCGAATTTTCCAGGTGTGCTATTGTGTCGGTTCTTTGCATGACATCTTATACGGAAATATTCATAAAGCTGTATGCAAAACTACTCCTTACGTAGGACATAATTCTTCTAAAAATGTTAAAAAATTAATACTTCAGGATATAACAGATGGTATTGTGCAGTTTTTGTCATCATAGATGAAGTATTTACCCGGAAAATAAACGTCAAACTTCGAGGAGAACGCCGTTTACCCCAATTTCGTTTTTAATGAGGCTTTCATTAAGAAGTTTTAGACAGATGTGATCCCGAACCGATGAAACAAAAGCGACATCTCATTGTTCATTTTAAAGCTTAAGATATTGTGCTCAATATTAACGCGGTTATGCAGTTATCACTTATCAGAATTCAATAATAAAGACCAAAAACATAGATTCATTAGCTGGCTTGACTGACTTTGACACCAGATCGGGCGCAGAGCCCTGCAAATCTGAAAGCCGCCGCGCGCAGGGGTCTTTGTTGACAAGTATTCATGGTATTTGCCACCAGTACGGGCCGTTATCACGCGTCTAACCAGGAGTTTGGCTGAATCATTCATCCTCGTGTGTAGGATCCATGCGTCACTTAGGCCACGTCACTCAACTACTGAAGTCTTTTTGATGCCAAATTGCAAATCTGACAACTTTAAAAGAACACTGACTTATGAATGAGCCATTGCATGAACAAATCTGCCCACCTTAAAAAAGTTTGAATTACTTGCTGCACGATCATTCCAAACCCAACTTAAGGCCTTATTCATAAGGTTGCAGATGTCCCCCCCCCCCTCCCAAAAAAAGGTTGGTCTTTTGGGGGCTTTTTAAAATAACTGAATTGTACTTACGTGGATCATCATCATGACGGACAAGGTGAACGTGTCGTTGCAGTAGCAGCAATGCAGCAGCATGTCGAGCAGTGCAGTGGTTGCATTGGGTACTTCACGGAACATCAGTATGACCTGCGGGGGGGACCACATTGGAATTGTTAGCCAAAAACAGGTTTATTAATAAGGATATTGAGTTCTACAGTTGTTGAAACAAATATGCTGTGTAATTTTAACACAGTCACAACACACAATAAATTGCTTTTTTTGGACAAACCTGATTTAGGGTAACCTTGTTTCATAAATAGTGATAACATTTTAACGTGTAGGGCAATGGAAATAAATTTTTTTCACTTAAAAGTAGTTTGATAAATGGGCTTCCAAGACACAATTAACTTTGGTGCTACATAGATTTTTTTTTATGAAACATACATGTATTTCATTGTGTATCTCTTTGTTCCTATAGACTGAACACATCACAAACTTACATTCAAAGATTGTTTTTTTAACAAAAGATTGAAGAATAAGACTTGTAGAAATTGACGATTAAGGACAGGTACAAAATCCTTTGTCCCCTTTGTGTGTCTGTCGTTTATCATTAAGCCGTACAAGAACATGCAGTTGTGCATTTCTATACGCCCGAGGACAATGCTTTGTGTTTCCCTTCGTCCCTGTAATATTATGCTCTCCCATGGACTAAGCACATAACCATACGGTGGACTGTTTTTAACAAATCACCCAACGCTTGAGGACTGAAAGGATCTTTTGTTCTCCATTTATGTGTCTGTCCTCTACTGTAAAGCCACACATGTACACCCGCACAAGTGTGGCCGTTTTTTACATACATGTAAAATTTTACCCAAACTGACATTGCATAATATTTATAACTGGACACCTCATGCACCAAGAAAAGCTTTTGTTTTGGAATAGTCAGGGTTCAAATATAGCAGAAACGATATCTTAATGTAGACGTAACGGTGTCAAAATTACTCAGTGGAAGTGTGACATTTGGGGTTGACACGGTGTTACGTCCACAACCAAGCTATCATTTCTGCTCCATTTGGTACCCAACTACCGGTACCATACCAAAAGTTTTTCTTTGTGTGTTACATGTATAGTAAGAAATACATGAAGTGAATTTGGGAAATGCTTTACAGAAATTTCATTGACACGTTGTCAATGTTACGTCCGAATGACATTTTTGCTCATATTTTTGGCAAAATACATGCAAATGATTTAAAACTTTCTGCAGTCGTGAAACACCCAACAATAAATATTATGTAGAGCAACTGCAAGCAAGGCATTCATACTTTTCATAATATGGTCATATGCACACATTGTTCCAAACCCGGTTGAATAACCCATAAGGTTATCCTCATGAACTTTTTATAAATTGTAATACACCGATCCCTCTGCCTACATGCACAAGAGCAGCCGGGTACAATGTACAAGTACCACTGAACACCTAGTCACAACCAACAACAATATGCTTGAGGCCAGAGGTGTCTCATAAAAAGCTATTCATAAAAATCTGGGAATTTCCCATATGAGAAATTGTGTTCATGACGAAACAGTTGTGGCGTCATAACGACAGCCGTTGCTGTGCACTTAACTGGTAGCGAGGCACTATTCACTATTGGACAATCCATGTGCACAACATACAGTCATGCTGTTGTAGTAATAGCTGAATAGTAGGGTGTGGCTGATACTGCCGACAGACTGCATGCAGGAAACGTCTTCAAACTGTACCCATAAACAGGTCTGTTGAACTTGTAGGTAGGTGGACAATGTTTAAGGGAATATACATTTGCCTTTGCTGTAATTTTCAGAAATGGATGGATTTTGGGGGTTAGTATTTTACAGCAAATTACACTGACTTGTTTGACGTTTTGGGTTTGTAGATTCTAGAAAAACCAAGAAAAACAATCATGTTCTTGTAGTCTGGTTCTCCGATGCCACTTAAATTGAAAAGGAGCAATTTATAGACATCGGGGAATTGTAAGGCCAGGGAACAGTCTAGAAGGCTTGGACCCGTTCACAGATGTGTGATCAATTGCAAACAATATTCAGACTAAATATGGTATCCGGGCAGTAATTGAAAAAAAAACACCATTTTTTTCCAATTTGAAATTGATACAAAAATACCACTATTCTTGAAAATGTCAGCACACCATGATTTTACAGGATGCTTTAGACTGTCATTCAATAACAGCCCAGTAAGGTATTTCATAATAATTTGGTAGTTTTGTTTTTTGATGTTTGCAAATGTTGTACATTATATATTCCCTTTGATGCAGCCACACAGGCAAGCATATATAACACTATGACAGCCTGCATTATGCTCTCATGTATCCAAGAAGAAGAAATATTGACTGTCATGATGTTCTTTGATTATTTACCTTCGTATTGATATGTGCATGTATGTTTTTGACTTCATCTGCATAAAACTGAAGTGATTTAAATACATATTTACATCTACATGTACGCAAACTGTTAGTTAACTACAGTGGAACGCCGCTTTACCGAACACCGCTATACCGAACATTCGGCTATACCAAACATCATCCTTGGCTCTCGGTCAGGGTAAGCCTTAAGGATTTTTTTTTGTATAGCAAAACTGCTATGCAAATTTTGATTTGCATAGCAGTTTACCAATTTTGCATAGCAGTTTTGTTATACTCAAATTTAGCCTCGGCTTTGCAATTACTATTTACCTGTCAGTGTCAGACTGTACAAATTACAAAGCAATAAAGAAGTAACTTATGTTAAGCTGTGAACTTAATGACTCATCAGTTGTCTGTTTATTTCAGGAGCTGCATGCTTGCTGGAATAACTTTCGAGTGAAAAAGCAATTTATTAACCCGGGCCATTCCTGGCCCGGGTCTAGATCCGCCTGTCAATTATTGGCAGTGTTTGCCTTGATACCGGTAGTTTTCGTAGTAGCCATATTTTCATCAATATGCTACACAGCGCACAAACGACAACACAGCTGGGATTTTCACGTTTTTAGTTCCCACGAATCCCACGTGCGTATCAAGTGATTTTCTTGAAGGGGTAAACCCGTTTTCCGTGTCGGCAAAATGTTTAAGATAAACCGACAAATATCTAAAGAATAGTGATGAGAAAAGGGCTCGATTTACCTGGGTGCACGCATGCACCAGTGCATGTACATGTAGATTTTAGCTTGTGCACGTAGCTTTTTTACTGAGCATGCACGACGTGCATGTAACTTTTTTAGCCACCAAAATACTCATTTCATGCATATATTTACCAGTGAGTGAGAATAAGAATAAAGTTTGTTGAATAATTGACCAGATAGTGTACAAACGTGTTATTTCTTTTATAAATCCATAAATTATTCCTCGCACAGTCGCAGCAGATTCAAAGTTACGAGGTAAAATCTCGACGTACGTCCTGCAACCTCCTCCGATCATGCACGTGATTTACCACGTGATAGATGCTGCGGATAATTTGGTATCGCACTGACGCTCCGGGCATTCCTTATGTCCGGATCATAAGTGCGATTCCAAATTATTAGCTGCGTTTATCACGTGGTCTCGTTATTGGCCCATCAGACGCCGCCTGTTTACAAACTAAACACGTACAGATTTTATACAGCTGAACAAAATTGACGTTCTTTTTCAGTATTTAAGCTTAACTAAATCAAAACATGATGGATGTTTACCATGTCCGATAGTTGTGTAATTCAGTGGACCGAAATTTGGTGGCAAGTACACTTTGTGTCAACTTTTCATGATCAAAATGTTGTATAGCAGTTTTGCGATGCACTTTAAAAATTGCGTCGCAGTCGACCTCCAATGTGTCGCAAATTGCGATGCGATACCGCTTATTGCGGACCCTGCTCCCGGTTTTAATGTACAAAATCAAGCATTGTTGTTGAAAAAGTCAACAGATTAACAAAAAAATCTACTGGTTGTACATGTATTAAACACTACTTGGGCCACTTTTAATTCCAGAACATCAAACGACCCATAGTTACATCGTGTGTGAATGTCGACAAGCGACAGATGGCTATTATTTCCCCAAGGAATGAAATTAAGGGAAAACCACCAGGCCCAAGGAATAAAAGGGAAAACCACAAGTTGCTTAAACGTTTCGTGAGGACTCCTCTTGCGGCAGCGGAATGTGAGAAATGCCAGTTCACTATTGGTAGGAAGAGGGTACCGGCAGTTCAAAATCACTATATTACGAACACTTTCTGTGGATCCAACAATGTGCGTTATCGTGGTGTTCCACTGTATACTGAACACGAGTCAGTCTATATTTAAACAGTATCTTATAGTATGCATTTTTCTTTCCACTCTTATATGGTTCATGTAGAGTACAACTGAGCAAGATGGCAGAGGGAGGTATGACCGATCTAGTCTTGGATGAGACTCAGAAGGAACTTCAGGAATGTCCTATCTGTTGCACTGAGTACAAGGATCCTAGGATGCTAGACTGCTCACACAACTTCTGCCTGAAATGTCTGCAAGAACTCAGACTGACACAAAATAAGGACGACAAGAAAATTGTCTGTCCATTGTGTCGAAGTGAAACTGCCCTGTCTGAAGCTGGCCTGGACATGCTACCTGGAGGATCAAGGGATGTCAATCAACAGGAACAGACTGAAGGTCAGGGGTTACAAGTCATGTGTCAGGCATGCGATGAGGAAAATGAAGCCATTTCTCGATGTATGGATTGCAAACATTATCTCTGTCAAGAATGCCTGAAGGCACACAATCGATTGGCATCACTGAGGGCTCACAAGATGGTAGCTTTGACAGAGCTACCTGTTGAGTTCCAAGATATAATTGAGGACACTGAACTCAAGAAAGTTCCCAAGTGTCTCAAGCATCCAGATCAAGATCTCTGTCTGTATTGTAACTCATGTGAAGTCCTCATATGCAATGAATGCACAAACATTGATCACAAAGAATCCATGCATTCTCACGTCAGCATCGACCAGGCGGTTAGCAGATGTAAACAAGAAGTACAAGAATCCGTGTCTAAAACAGAAGAGTGCATTCAAAAATTCATTTCTGCAAACCCCTCTTCAGGTCATTTACGTTACAGACTCGACAAGATGCTGGTAAAAACTTACTCTCAAATTTCACAGAAAGCAGAAAAGGAAATTAGCAAAATCAGAGATAAAGCAAAACAACTCAAAATTGAGGCCAGGGCCATTGCCATTAAACGAGATACAGAATTTGCATATACAGAAACGTCTGAGCAGATTCTGGGTAAAGTGAATGAAGTGATGACTACAGCAACGTGCTATGAGATCCTGGAGTCCAAGAAGAAAATGCTGAGGGATTTGAATGAGCAGGTGGAGGTGCATAAGAGTTTGGATATCAAGCATGGGAAGTCATTCCTTGGCTTTAAGGAGAGTGAAGAGGTTGGTCAGCTTGGGACTCTGCTCTTGGAGGAGAAATGGGAGAGGGATGAGACCTTTCTAGATGTAGATAACGATATATGGTGCACAGGACATATAGCAGCATACTCCACAAGTGAAATGGTTTTGGCATACACTTATGAACTGGTTACACTGGATCCAGAGGGGAAGGGGATTTCTACAAAGACCTACAAACGTGACCCTGATAAACCAAACGAACCCCATGACCCTAATGACATACAGAAAGCAACAGCTCTAGCCATCAACAAGGATGATCAACTTCTGATCCTAGACAATCCTGCAGTCAAGATCTTCAATAAAGAATACCAGCTCCTTCATCAGTTCCTACCGGGTAAAGAGGCCGGCGTGGATGGCACGCCAACATGCCTGGCAGTGGACAGCAGCAATCTGATAGCAGTGGGTTACGAGGACAAGGAACAGATATCTCTACACAACCCATATGGTTCCCTCGTCAGAACACTGCCTGCTCCAAAGATTGATAGGCATTTGATCATCAGCAACAAGCGACTTATTTACACCAACAGCAATGAGGGTTTGCTGATGGCTGTTGACTTACATGGCAACAAACTGTTTAATCAAAGTTGTAGTTCTCCTCGTGGGCTGTGTTGTGATGATGCAGGTGATATTTACCTTTTGGCCTCAGATCAAATCTGCCATTTCAGTGCAGATGGCAAGTGCATTGCTTCATGGAACTGTCAGGATGGTTCTGATATCACATACACGCCTGCACATAAATTAGCAGGTACATATGTGTACTTTGGGTCTACGTGCATGTTCATGTATCACTTGGTTTAGAGATATCAACCAACACATAATTGTTCAAGCGATGAAAACAAAAGGCAGGGAATAAAAAAGAAAAAAATATACGAAAATGGTATCAAGACATTTTATATCTTCAAAACACCCATGAAAATTATTGATGCTCCATGCATCCATGGACGTGTGCAATGTACAGAAACTTTCTGACTGCAACTTTACAAACAGGACAGACTTGAAACACTTTGAGCAGGATATGGGAATGTATACATGTACATAGAAAGTTTACATGTGTTATATTACATTTAGTATCTTACACACAATTATCAACCGTAGTCATATGTGCAAACTTATTTGGAGATTGTACAGTTGTACATGTTTTTAAAATGGAAGCGCTAGTTTGATTTTTTTCCTAAAACTTCCCATTTCCCAAAATGAAATTTTTTTTCCCGAACTGATAACATCGCCTCAGAATTATAACAATAAAGTTTTTACATGAGGTGTTCTATGTACATTGTAGGTTGAAAAATAAACTTAATATTTCCAATCAGTCTTGAAAAAAAAACCCGCATGTGTCGTAAGTTCTTCTCTACTTCTACATGTATTGCTTAAAGATATGGTACAAGTGTAAATACTGATCATGCAACATCCATTTAGTATCCATATTTCCAGCTACCAGTACATGTATGGTACTCCACCATTTGTCATGAAAACAGGTGGGCAATAGACTGATCCACACACCCCGCTCCAGGAAGTTTTGACCAATCACAGCCATGATTTATGCCCGACATAGGTGTGTACACATTTGTAATGTGCATGCAGACATGTGCACGTCTGGCACATGTATACATGTACTGGTATTGAACATAGGAGAGGTGAACGATTTGTTGCCCACATACATGGTGGGCGGTGCCAAATAGAATGGTCTGTTCATCGAGGGCTATCTCCATGAGACAAAGTACGTACTCCATGTTCTTTTCAATAGATCCTTTTTTGTTTGTTTAAACAAATGAGACCAGCTTTATTCTTATTGGACTTTCAGAAACACAAACTTCAGCAAGATAAACTTCCCATCCAAGCGTTCTTTGTAACTTGGTTCACTGCAGTTTCTGTGCACTTTTCTCAAATATTGAGACTGTTTTGTATTATGAATATGAGTAGAACAGCTAGGACATGAGAGGCACACATGCTGTTGCCCTTGTGCGCGGTTGGTGGTAATGGGTGCTGTTTAAACATTGAAACGATAAACATTCTTAATCCATTTACAATTAATTTTCCAAACTGTTTAAACCAAACCCGCATTGTATATGTTTGCTGTATCTGCCCTCGTATGCATTTCACACACAATTAACAATACTAGTAAAGGACACCTTTAAACCATTTTATTTACAAAGCAAAAGACAGTCCATTATGAATGATCTTCTTTGTAGATCAGTGTCAATGCTGCCCTTCGTTTGCTGTGCACCATAATAATTTAATGTATATTCTTGTAACTAACATGCTTGAGTGCAAACACTGGTGCAGGTGGCATGCAGCCTGTGTGTCGTGGCTAAAGGTTTAAACGTTTCAATTAGGCTGAAATTGATTTGCTAAACGTTTCCAAAATGAACGCAAATCATCGAGGGCCACCTGCATAAGAATGTAACGTTATACCTTGGAATGTAGATCAGCTTCATTCTTATAAGAGATTCAAAAACACTAACTTTAACTTCCAACCCAAGCCCTCTTTGTATCTTGGTTTTTTCCCGACATTTTAAATTAAATGCCCCTTTTATCTTAACGTTTATACTGCTTGGTATTATGAGCACATGTACACATTGGAGCCTTTGGTTTTAGTAGTTTGGTCTTGGGTATTTGATCAAGCATTCAACTTGATCAGGCATTTGTAGCCTCAGAATAAACGATGGTTCTCCATTTATTAACCAAAACAGTTTGACTAGTTCTCTCCTTCTTGCTGTGGTTTATTAATTTAACCTACATTTCAATGACTGTATAACATTGTTTTGCACCACTGAAAACAAACCTTTCATTGACAATGATTACCAAAGACATTGGTTATTGCAGATGAGTTCTGTTTCATCTTGAGTTTTAACCACTATGGATGGTTACCCAGACCAGTGTTATGGGCCCATGTAACAGACTGCCTATAACATGCACTGGGCCTCTCTGCCACCCAAGAAAAAATGTGTGGAAAATCTGATTGGCTTTTCCGCAAAACCTTGCGGAAAAGCCTTTGTTTCTGTATTTTTTTTCTTCTTCATGTTTTCTATCCCAAATCCCATAGACTTTCTACACTTTTTTTCTCGCCGGCTTAGACATTGACACGGTGTAAATGTTGTTATCATCGCCGCTATGTATTAAATTTATTCCATTATTTATAAAGTTTCTTTCCTTGGAGTAACTTTTTCCCTGATTGAGAGCCCTTATTCACATAATTTGCAAGTCTAATCTAGTCAGTCCCCAACCAACCCTGTTTAGGAATCTCTTGTATGCCATCAGTAATGTTTTTGCTTGCGCCACCCCGGCGTGCGGGAAATTCAAATCATTGCGTTCACGCTCCGGACCAACTCACTTCACTTTTCAGTAGCCAACAATTTGTAAATTTTTTTACTTGAGTTTATTTTTTACTTCAATTAATATCATGTTTATTTCTGAACATTTTATTCCCTGTTAGCATTTATCTGTATACTATATTACTAGCGCCTGGCTGGATAATCATGGATACGTGTGTTTTAGTTCATGCCGAAATACCTAAGATTCCTTAGAGCCAACGCCCGTATTTTATAGGCCTTCACCCCGGTACATGGAAACAGAAAGTACAGATTTTTGGGGATGCCAATTTATAACATAATTTATATCTGTGAATTATATTTCATTGTGGTATGTTTATTTATTTTCTATTCACATTATTTTGTACAGCACCCCAGAATGCCGCTGTAAATCCCTGAACACCCAACAACTGTTAAACCATATACCTCACTGTGTGCTGATGATTCCTTACCCGGGGAACAATTGTAAGTTTAATATCAGTGGGTTTCTTTATTTAAATAATTCATTGGATTAATTGTATTTTATTAAAATTAATTGTTGACTCCTCCGCAACCGAGTATATTGTCGATAAGGTGCTGCCCGTTCACAATTGGTCTAATATTCTCTCTTAATCTATTTATGTAATTGTTTAATCATGTATTTTGATGTTGATGTGATTGTAATATTTAATATGAATGTTTGTATTTTCCTTTAGTTTTCACCTGCATCAGCGGTATGCAAATAAAATGGGGTCAAGAATTCAAAACAGACTTCCAGTCTTGTTCTTCAGTGGTGCATACAGTGACAAATGCGACGTCCCAATGACATTTTTGCTAATATTTCTGGCACATTCAATGATTTAAAACTGTATGCAGTAGTGAAACACCCAACAATTACAAATATTATGTAGAGCAACTGCAAGCAAGGCATTCATACTTTTCATAATATGGTCATATGCACACATTGTTTCCAAACCCGGTGGAATAACCCATAAAGGTTATCCTCATAAACTTTTTATAAACTGTAATACACCAATCCATTATCTGCCTACATGTACTGCATGCACAAGAGCAGCCCGGTACAATGTACAAGTACAGGACAGCTAAGGGCCCAATTACATAGAGCTGCTTAAGCATGCTTAAGCACAAAAAAACTTGTTTAATATAATCATGTTCCCAGCCAAAACTCAATGGAATGTACATTGCTTGTGACCGGTATTTAGCTGTTGTTTACTTAGCATAACAATTGCATAGAGTTTCAGTGGGTAACGTATTAAGCAACATTTTTTTGTGCTTAAGCAAATTTTGTGCTTAAGCCATGTAAGCGGCATTATGAAATTGGGCCTAGCTTGAGGTCAGAGGTGTCTCATAAAAATCTATTCATAAAAACCTGGGAATTGTGTTCATGAGGAAATAGTTCAACATTTACAGCAACAGCCGTTGCTGTGCACTTGACTGTGGTAGCGAGGCACTATTCAGTAATATTGGACAATGCGTGAACAAAACATACAGTCGTGCTGTTGTAGTATACATGGGCCTACCTGTACAAGAAGGGTGTGGCTGAGTCTGCTGACAGACTGTATGCAGGAAAAAACCTCAAACTGTACCCATAAAACGGCTACATTGTAGGTAAGTGGAGGATGAGCAATAATGTTCATGAGGAAACAGTTCAATTGCGACATCGCAATGAAAGCTGTTACAACTCAGTAAAGTGAACTTGACTGTGGTATAGTGAGGCACTATACAACGTGTACAACATGTACAGTACAGCAGTGAGCACTGTTGTAGTACATGTAGCAGTACATGTAGGGTGTGGCTGATTCTGCTGACAGACTGTATACATAAAGGGGGGAAAAGTTTTGAACTCGACCCATAAAACGGCTACATAGTAGGTAAGTGGAGGATGATAATCAAGCTAGCACAGGAGAAATACAGCACCATGGGACCCTAATGGAATAAGCCAATGTAATTAGCTTTTGGGGCCCTGTATCCCATGCAGACACAATGGATTGTCCTTTGATTCTTTCTGACTGTCCTATCTCTATCTTCTGGCAAACTTAAATTCTTGATCCACAACACTATCTATTGGACAATCCGTGTACACAACATACAGTTGTGCTGTTGTAGTAATAGTAGGGTGTGGCTGATACTGCTGACAGACTGCATGCAGGAAACGACTTCAAACTGTACCCATAAAGAGGCCTGTTGAACTTGTAGGTAGGTGGACGATGTTATGGGAATATACATTTGCCTTTGCTGTAATTTTCAGAAATGGATGGATTTTGGGAGTTAGTGTTTTATAGCAGATATTGTTACATTGACTTGTTTGCTGTTTTGGGTTTGTAGATGCTGGAAAAACCAAGAAAAACAATCATGTTTTTGCAGTCTGGTTCCCTGATGTCACTTAAATTGAAATGGAGCAATTCATAGAGGTCGGGGAATTGTAAGGTCGGGGAACCAGTCTAGAAGGCTTGGACCCGTTCATAGATGTGTGATCGATTGCAAACAATATTCAGACTAAACATGGTATCTGGGCAGTAATTGATTTTTCTTCCAATTTGCAATTGATACAAAAATACCACTATTCTTGAAAATGTCAGCACACCAGGTGCCATGATTTTACAGGATGCTTTGGACTGTCATTCACTAACAGTCTAGTAAGGTATTTCATAATAATTTGGATGTTTTGTTTTTTGATGTTTGCAAATGTTGTACCGTATGCAGCCGCACAGGGGAATATAATAAATAGCACCATGACAGACTGCATTATGCTCTCATGTATCCAAGAAGAAGAAATCTTGACTGTCATGATGTTCTTTGATTATTTACCTTCATATTGTTATATGCATGTATGTTTTTGATTTCATCTGCATAAAATTGAAGTGATTTAAATACATATTTACATCTACATGTATGCAAACTGTTAGTGAACTACAGTGGAACGCCGTTATACCGAACACCGCTATACCAAACATTCGGCTATACCGAACATCATCCTTGGCTCCCGGTTTTAATGTACAACATCTACCGAGCATTGTTGTTGAAAAAAGTCAATAGATTAACAAAAAATCTACCGGTTGTACATGAAACACTATTTGGACCCCTTTTAATTCCCGAACATCGAACGACCCATAGTAACATTGTGTGTGAATGTCGACAAGCGACAGATGGCTATTATTTCCCCAAGGAATAAAATTAAGGGAAAACCACCCGGCCCAAGGAATAAAAGGGAAAACCACCCGTTGCTAAAGTTTAGAGGACTCCTCCTGCGGCTGCGGGATGTGAGAAATGCCAGTTCACTATTGGTCAAAAGAGGGAACCAGCAGTTCAAAATCACTATACCGAACGATCGTCACTATGAACACTTTCTGTGGATCCAACAATGTTCATTGTAACGGTGTTCCACTGTATACTGAACATTAGTCCATCTATATTCATGCAGTATCTTATAGTACATGCATAAGTTGAAAGTTTGTTTTTCTTTCCACTCTTATATGGTACATGTAGAGTACAACTAAGCAAGATGGCAGAGGGAGGTGTGACAGATCTAGTCTTGGATGAGACCCAGAAGGAACTTCAAGAATGTCCTATCTGTTACACTGAGTACAAGGATCCTAGGAAGCTAGACTGCTCACACAGCTTCTGCCTGAAATGTCTGCAAGAACTCAAACTGACACAAAATAAGGACGACAAGAATATCGTCTGTCCGTTGTGTCGAAAGGAAACTGCCCTGACAGAAGCTGGCGTGGACATGCTACCTGGAGGATCAAAGGATGTCAATCAACAGGAACAGACTGAAGGTCAGGGGTTAAAAGTCATGTGTCAGGCATGTGATGAGGCGGAGAACGAAGCTATTTCTCGATGCATGGATTGCAAGCATTATCTCTGTCAAGAATGCCAGAAGGCGCATAATCGATTTGCAGCACTGAAGAGTCACAAGATTGTGGCTTTGACAGAGCTACCTGTTGAGCCCGAAGAAATAACTGAGGACACTGAACTCAAGAAAGTTCCCAAGTGTCGCGAGCACCCAGATCAAGATCTCTGTCTGTATTGTAACACATGTGAAGTCCTCATATGCAATGAATGCACAAACATTGACCACAAAGGATCCATACATTCTCACGTCAGCATCGACCAGGCAGTTAGCAGATGTAAACAAGAAGTACATGAATCCGTAGCTAAAACAGAAGAGTGCATAAAAAAATTCATTTCTGCAACCCCTTCTTCAGGTCATTCACGTTACAGACTTGACAAGATGCTGGTAAAAACGTACTCTCAAATTTCACAGAAAGCAGAAAAGGAAATTGCCAAAATCAGAGAGAAAGAAGAACAACTCAAAATGGAGGCCAGGGACATTGCCACTAAACGAGAGAAACAATTTGCATATGCGGAAACGTCTGAGAAGATTCTGGGTAAAGTGAATAAAGTGATGACTACAGCAACGTGCTATGAGATCCTGGAGAACAAAAAGAAAATGCTGCGGGATTTGAATGAGCAGGTGGAGGTGCATAAGAGTTTGGATATCAGGCATGGGAAGTCATTCCTTGGCTTTAAGGAGAGTAAAGAGGATGGTCAGTTTGGGACTCTGCTCTTGGAGGAGAAATGGGAGACAGATGAGGCCTTTTCAGAATATGTGCAAGGTAGAGACTATCGACATATAGCAGCATACTCCACAAGTGAAATTGCTGTGGTACAGAGTGATAAATTGCTAACATTGGGTATAAAAGGGAAGGTGATTTCTACAAAGACCTACAAACCTGACCCTGATAAACCAAACGAACCCCTTGACCGTAATGACATACAGAAAGCAACAGCTCTAGCCATCAACAAGGATGATCAACTTCTGATCCTAGACAATCCTGCAGTCAAGATCTTCAACAAGGAATACCAGCTCCTTCATCAGTTCCTACCGGGTAAAGAGGCCGGCGTGGATGGAATGCCGACGTGCCTGGCAGTGGACAGCAGCAATCTGATAGCAGTGGGTTACAAGGACAAGGAACAGATATCTCTACACAACCCAGATGGTTCCCTCGTCAGAACACTGCCTGCTCCAAAGATTGATACACATTTGATCTTCAGCAACAAGCGACTTATTTACACCAACAGCAGCAAGGAGGGTTTGCTGATGGCTGTTGACTTACATGGGAACAAACTGTTTACTCAAAGTTGTAGTGATCCTCGTGGGCTGTGTTGTGATGATGCAGGTGATATTTACCTTTCGGCCTCAGATAAAATCTGCCATTTTAGTGCAGATGGCAAGTGCATTGCTTCATGGGACTGTCGGGGTGGTTCTGATATCACATACACACCTGCACATAAATTAGCAGTTAAATGTACATTACGGAGGAACTGGTACAGTGGGGTTGCTGTGTACATGTGCATGTATCACTTGGTTTAGAGATATCAACCAACATGTAATTGTTCAAACGATCAAAACAAAAGGCAGGGAATAAAAAAAGAAAAAATATACAAAAATGGTATCAAGACATTTTATCTACAAAACACCCATGAAAATTATTGATGCTCCATGCATCCATGGACGTGTGCAATGTACAGAAGCTTTCTGATTGCAACTTCACAAACAGGACAGACTTGAACACTTTGAGCAGATATGGGATTGTATACATGTACATAGAAAGATTACATGTGTTATATCACATTCAGTATCTTACACATGTACATCAACCGTAGTCATATGTGCAAACTTATTTGGAGCTTGTACAGTTGTACATACATCCATGTTTTTTTAAAATGGAAGCGCTAGTTTGATTTTTTTTCTAAAACTTCCCATTTCCCAAAATGACAAAATTTGTCCCAAACTGATAACATCGCCTCAGAAATACAACTATAAATGTTTTACATGAGGTGTTCTATGTACATTGTAGGTTGAATTTTTTTTAAATATTTCCAATTAGTCTAGAAAAAAACCCGCATGTGTCGCAAGTTCTTCTCTACTGAGCTACATGTATTGCTTAAAGATATGGTACAAGTGTAAATACTGATCGTGCAACATTCATTTATATTTCCAGCTAACAGTACGTGTACCATACTCCACCATTTGTCATGAAAACAGATGGGAAATTATAGACAAATCCACACGCCCCCCTCCAGGAAGTTTTGACCAGTCACAGCCATGATTTATGCCCGACATAGGTGTGTACAAATTTGTCATGTGCATGCATTGGCATGTATGACATGTGTACGTCTGGCACATGTAATACCGGTATTGAACATAGGAGAGGTGAACGATTTGTTGCCCACATACATGGTGGGCGCTGCCAAATAGAATGGTCTGTTCATCGAGGGCTATCTCCATGAGACGAAGTATGTACTCCATGTTCTTTACAATAGATCCCTTTTTTGTTTAAACAAATGAGACCAGCTTTATTCTTATTGGACTTTCAGAAACACAATCTTCAGCAAGATAAACTTCCCAACCAAGCCTTCTTTGTAACTTAATTGGTTCACTGTAGTTTCTATGCACTTTTCTCAAATATTGAGACTGTTTTGTATTATGAATATGAGTAGAGCAGCTAGGACATGAGAGGCACACATGCTGTTGCCCTTGTGCGTGGTTGGTGGTAAAGGGTGCCATTTAAACATTGAAATGATACACATTCTGAATCCATTTACAATTAATTTTCCAAAATGTTTAAACCACACCCGCACTGAATATGTTTGCTGTATCTGCCCTGGTATGCATTTCACACACAATTAATAATACTAAAGGACACCTTTAAACCATTTTATTTACAAAGCAAAAGACAGTCCATTATGAATGATCTTCTTTGTAGATCAGTGTCGATGCTGCCCTTCGTTTGCTGTGCACCATAATTATTTCATGTATATTCTTGTAACTAACATGCTTGAGTGCAAACACTGGTGCAGGTGGCATGCAGCCTGTGTGTCGTGGCTAAAGGTTTAAACGTTTAAATTAGGCTGAAATAGATTTGCTAAACGTTTCCAAAATAAATGCAAATCATCGAGGGCCAGCTCCAGCTCCATTAGAATGTACCATTATACCTTGGAATGTCCTATACAAATGGTTAAATTTCTTCAGACTACAATGTAGATCAGCTTCATTCTTATTGGATTCAGAAACACTATTCGGAAACACTAACTTTAACTTCCCAACCAAGCCCTTCTCTGTATCTTGGTTTTGCCAAACATTTTAAATTAAATGCCCCTTTTATCTTATACTGCTTTGTATTATGAGCACATGTATGCATTGGAGCCTTTGGTTTTAGTAGCTTGGTCTTGGGTATTTGATCAAGCATTCAATTTGGTATTTTGTAGCCTCAGAATAAATGATGGTTCTCCTTATTTATCTCAACAGTTTGACTGAGTTACATGTGTATGTTGAAAAAAATATTCCTGTCTTTAATAATCATAACAATCCTAATCTTTGGCCTAAGGGGTCCAAAAAAGTGACAGGTTTCTGAGAAGATCGCCAGCTTAAATAAAATACCAAGTTTTAAGTTGATATGACAAGTCTTGTTTGTGCTATGGTGGGAAAACTATTGCTATTGTTTTAACCATAATGACCTTTGCCTTTGATTTATGGGGTCTAAACTCGTTAAGCTTCATTAAGCTGTGTTCAGGCCATGACTTTGCTTAAGTTACGCTGTGTAATGCTGATGCGCGCAGCCATACAAGTGAGTGTACACGTACTGTGCGATGCTGACACTCGCTTGCATGGGAAAGCGTTATCAGGTACAAGGCTGAACAGGTTATATGCTGGCGTGGTGTACATTCTTACATTGGCGTGTATTGTTTACATTTACGTACATTACTTACATTGGCGTGTATTGTTTACATTTACATACATTACTTACATTGGCGTGTATTACTTACATTGGCATGTATTGTTTACATTTACATACATTACTTACATTGGCGTGTATTATTTACATTGGCATATTGTATTGTTTATTTTGGCGTACATGTATTGTTTACATTGCTGTACATTACTTACATTGGCGCGCATTGTCTACATTGGCGTAGATGTATTGTTTATATTGCTGTACATTACTTACATTGGTGCGCATTGTCTACATTGGCGTAGATGTATTGTTTATTGCTGTACATTACTTACATTGGCGCGCATTGTCTACATTGGCGTACATGTATTGTTTACATTGCTGTACATTACTTACATTGGTGCGCATTGTCTACATTGGCGTACATGTATTGTTTACATTGCTTAACATTACTTACATTGGCGCGCATTATCTACATTGGCGTATATGTATTGTTTATTGCTGTACATTACTTACATTGGCGCGCATTGTTTACATTGGCGTACATGTATTGTTTACATTGCTGTACATTACTTACATTGGCGCGCATTGTCTACATTGGCGTAGATGCAGTGTTTACATTGCTGTACATTACTTACATTGGCACGCATTGTCTACATTGGCGTAGATGCAGTGTTTACATTGCTGTACATTACTTACATTGGCACGCATTGTCTACATTGGCGTACATGCATTGTTTACATTGCTGTACATTACTTGCATTGTCTACATTGGCGTGCGTTGTTTACATTGGAGTGTACTACTTACATTAGTGTGTATTGCTTACATTATTGTACATTGTTGATGTTGTGCATGTTGCTGCTTATATGAGTAGTGGGTTAATGTCTCCCAACTGCATGTATAATTAACTGACCCTGGTAATAAAACAGCCCAATTAGATCCCAACTACTCCTGTATATTTCTTGATTATTGTATAATAAATTACGACCATACATGTTGTGCCGACAATCCTGTTGTCAAGGTGTATTTCTTGCAGGTTTATTGTGCAATTAACAGAGAGTAATCACAATCATCATAATCGGCGGTATATTTCCTCCAAAACGGACCTGCTCCCTAAGCCTTGAGGTCGCTCTGAGTGGTCTCTTGTCTTGGGAAAGCTTGGGTTCGGAGAGATCCGCTACACACTAGGTGTCAGACTTGGTCCCTATGAACTTGGGATGGCCCAGGGAGATCCCTGCCACAATATTATGGAGACCGAAGACGCTATGGGGTCAGCAGAAAATCCCCATAACTTGGTTTTTATTTCCTGAACAATAAAAACCTTCCCCATAACGCTGGCACACGGATGGACAAGGCAGAAACAGTATGCCCCTTCGGCTTCACTGGCGGGGCATAAAACCGCCTTCAATTATTGTTTTCTTCCAAATGATCCCATTTCAAGTGGAATAATTTCACAGGGTATTAGGTACCTTTGAAGAAGGATTTGCTCATTTAATCATTTGGTCTGTTTCCGGGTATTTACCAATGTTCCCAGTACGTCACATCATGACCTTTAAAATGATAACAAACTTGGAGCATTCCTTCCTCACAATAGGAAGTTAAGGTAATATAAAACATTTGCTTTTTCTGCAATTTTCAGAAATCAATAGATTTGGGGGTTAGTATTTCATAGCAAATATTGTCACACTAACCTGTTTAAAGTTAATGTTCATAGATGCTGGAAAAACCAAGAAAAAATATGCTGCTCTTGTAGCCTGGTTCCCTGACCCTACTTCAGATGAAACAAAGCAAATTATAGACGTCGGGGCATTGTCAGGTCAGGGAACCAGACTAGCTGGCTTACACCCGTTCTTGGATGTGCAAGTGATTGCAAACAAAATGTCTTTCAGAAAAGTCAGGTTTTTCCAACGACTTGATCGTAAGTCCCCCTCCCCCCAAAAAAACTTCCCCACAATGTGGTCAACGATAACGTGACATACTTTGGAAATCATCCAATAGTATATCAACGGTTCTCGATTAAAACTTTTGGAAGGTTTTTGTAAGATGAATGGTCACCACGGCGACCTATGAACTCACCTCCCGGATGTACTTGATGCCTTCCGTGGCGAAGAGGATCTGCTGCATGTCGCTGGGCATGGCTAGCGGCTTACTGGTGGGGATGATCAATGTCCGCTGCCTCGGTGGATAATCCGCTTGATCTGGGGATTAACAGTAATCCACAATAAGTCCAATTCAATCATTGCTATTCTAATAATGAAAATTAACTCTAACAATCCTCAAACCTCCAAAATCCTCATGGCAGTTTAGGAGGATTTTCGAAGATTGAGGCTGAAGGGCAAAAAGTGTCCGTTCATTTTGGACCCTGCATTGTTTATTTTGCAGCCATGCATTACTGAGCCCTGCATTGTGCTCGATATCATCCGCACTGCTTCTGAATGTCATCAGCACTGCCTCAACCCATTAACAGTGAATTTTAAAGGATTGAGTCAATGGTCACTCCTCCATTGATTTTGGAGGATTGAGGATGGCTCCAAGCCAAAATTGTAATGCTTATAAAACGCTTTCCATTATAACAACGATCTCAAAATGCTTTACAAATATTCTCCGTTCATCAGGCCACGAGACCACATAGCAGCCGATATCAGCGTACATTCTGTCCTCTACCCTCACAGCTACCCGTTCATACTCCTGGGAGGAGAGGCAATTGTAGTTAAGTGTCTTGCCCAAGGGCACAAACACCATGCTCCTGGCAGGGAGGAGAGGCAATTGTAGTTAAGTGTCTTGCCCAAGGGCACAAACACCATGCTCCTGGCAGTAGAGTAGCACAGTACTTATGCACAAAGTCCATACAACAGACAGCCAGACTTACCGATTGTTCTGAACTTGGAGACGTCACAGTACAGGATCATGACAGCCAGCATCGTGTGGAGATAAGTGAACTCTTTGGTTTGCAGCGACGTCCATCGCCTCGTCTGAACATCCTACGCAGGCCAAAAATCAATAAGTAGTCTCAAGAAATAAAACCATTGCCATGACGTCACACTATTGTTAAAAGTGTAGATTCAGAACTATGAATCTCTTACACTGGTCACAAAGTGTGGATTCGGAACGACGAATCTTCAGTAAAGTGTGGATTCGGAATTACGAATCCGCATTTTGGACAATGTACCTTAAAACATATATAGCTGAATAGACATCATGAAACTTATGACTCGTTAAGGAAAGACTGTTGCATCCTGACGCCACTCTTTTCCTCATATATCATCTCAATAAAGGTTAGTCATCTCAAAAATGTTGAAAAGACATGAATCTGGGACTGAGAAACATTTCCATTTTTGTTCGGAAACACTTCATAGACTCTCCATAGACTCTGTACACAACCAGTTCGTGGCGTCTGGATACAACGTTCTTTCTCACGTTAATATTATTCTCTTTTTTTTACGCATTCTTAATCCATTTTGAATATTTTCAATTTGTTTTCACTTGATTCAAATCCATGTTGACGTGAAAGAGTCTACACCCAAAATAACGTGGTTGCACGGGTGTGGCGACTAGGATTCACATTATTAACAGAAACACGCCACAATGTTAATTTCCTTTACATAAAATTTTGATAACATAAGCGCCTCGGATAACTCCCTTGAATGTAAGTTCCGCCGAATTAAATGGCCAATATACAAGATATGCAAGTCTTTTCATCTCCACTCACTGGACTGTAAATGACAATACTTCTTTTGACGCAATGGTTTTAGTCACAGAATACACTCGCAAGTGTGGATTCTTAATTTACAAATTCACTCGGCGCTTTGCGCCTTGTGAATTCTTAAATTACGAATCCACACTTTCTCCTATATTCTCTGTAACAGAAATGTCTGCTATTGGACACAGGTTAAAAGGCATGTGAATTATGGCATCAATTAGGTGATCATTTTGTGTGACTGTATTTGAAGCATGATTAACGTTTGATATCACAACTAAAATCTATCTGTGCTCGAAGTGAGTAATGAAGAACCAGCCATTATTGGGTAACCGTCACCCCATTTCATTTAATGCACAGTTTTTTACACGAGAAACTATCTCACATACCTCCTCGTTCTGTGCAGTGTGTGGGCCCAAGAGGAACGTTACGATCGACGTACGGCAGACTAAGTGAACAGATGTTTGCAGCATACAATATCCTATGAGTGGAAAAGACAACAAATTCATTAAGGCCAACATAAAAAAGTCACCGGTTTCTGGTATGTGCGCGCGTCACCGCGGCGTAGCCATGCACGTCGGCAAAATGAAGAAGTTTTTTTTTCAATGAAAGATGATGTCTCAAAACCGCCAAACTCACTGGTTTGACTGGAATCCTGCTGCTGCACAATTTTAATGTGTTTTTAGATTGGGTTATGGTCGAGAATAAGCTTTATGAGGCCTCTCTGGACTCCCATATATTTGCTCTCCAATTTGAGTAGCTAGCAACAGGTCTATCAAAAATTGGCCTACTGCCATTGAAACCAATAATCAATTTTCGCAGCCATGTGGTACATATAAAGTTATTTACTTTCTCATGAGGAGACGTCATAATAAATGGGATCAAAGTATGATGGTGCAGTTATAAATGCATGGTTTCAAGCTGGTTAGGGGCCTGGCCGATAATAATGTTCAGCTCAGGCTATACATCTTTTTCACGAGGAAGCCATTTTTGATTGTGTTCCCTGAATGTATTTTATAAATTGTCAACTGTTGAATGGGATGGTGCCAGACTATTATGCCTTCCAAGCCTCGGGCTGCATCCGAATCAACTGTCTAGAGCTAGGTCTAGGTACGCGCCCATTGAAAATACGCGGGGACGCACTGACAATAGACGTAGCCGTAGCTCTGGAAGCCCATTTCGGACATGGCCTCACTTTCAATTTTTTTGAATGCTCATTGGTTTACTGCCATGTACTTGCACAACAACAAATCACCAAAGAAAAGAAAATTTATGACAACAAAATATCCAAAATTATAGGAAGTTTTTGTGCTGAAATAGCTGTAACATTGAGGTTTCTGCCCGGAATGACATCACAGGTTTGCACATGAATACGGTAATTTGAATTAGCATAAAAACCAAAACGACATCAAAATACCCTTGGATATGGCAATATGAAATTTAAAATAAGGTTAAATGGAACACAAAGATGCATTTTTAAGGATAGCATTAAATAAATGCTATCTACAATGCATGGGCCCTTTAAGAGTCAAATGGAATGCTGCCCTCAGAACTCACCTGAGTTTCTTTTTGGTTCGGAAGTAATTGTTGAATAGAAACTGGAAGGCTAGTTGCTGGCTGGTGACGGCCAGCACAGGAATCGTAGTAACTGCTCAGTGTGAAGGACTGCAGATTGACAAGAAGAGCAATATTTTTGAAGAGGAGTTATTTAAAGTATTCTCGATCAGGGAAATGATTTAGGGTACACTTTATAAGCAAATACCAAAAGTTGCAAATTTAAAGATTACGCGAGGAGAAATTGCTCAACGCAAACCACACGCCCGTAATTGGCGCCTATCAACTGCACAGTGCCCGAACAAAGCGCGGGTAATTCAATTCCTCGTGCTCCCATGCATATACAAGCACTGCGCAATCAATATTCCCTGCCGTTCGTTTTGGGCATTGTAACATTGTCACGCAGCAATTGCCACTCGCCTACTCTTTAAATTTGCGACTTTTCCAGCTGCATCATTTTTCATGAACCATTGTTAATGTTGGACAATTTACAGTCTTTGGTAGCAAACTGGGTATCAAAATGTAGCTAAAAAAATTCCCCTCAGGTCTATATCAATGACGTTATCATAAGACGATCAGATTCAAAATTATGACCCTAAAATGAGTGTGGACTTTTTACTTTTTTCGCAGTGTTTATTTGAAAATCTAGTAATAGCAGAAAATCCCATGCTGACGGTGGGCATATTTCACATGAAACCAAAGAAGTTGGGCTTGTGTGTATGATGAAGTGTACTCCAACGGCTCGATTTTTGAGGAGCAAAGTTTTGTACCCTGAAATTCCTTCGTGCAGTAATGTCAGCAAATTTGAAAGGTATAGTTGTGTTGAGCATTTGTATCTTAACTTACATTTTAATGATCGGCCCAACTATTATCATTGTGCGGTAAACAAGTTTTTGCGCCAGAATGGGCACTTTTTTTGTAAACAACAAAAATTCCCTGAAGATGTTTTTGGACTCACCACATTGCAGGACGCAAGGCTCCGGACAAAGGTGAAGTAATCGGTGTCATAGATGGCGCGGTTCCGCAGGAACTGCAGGTTGTTGTCGCGTATGACGCGCTGGATCCCCGGTGGCATGCGGTCCATGAACATCCCCCGGTGTTCCCCCTTGTGCACCACAGTGCCGTCAGCTCGCCGAGACGATCGCCGATCCCCCGAGTCAGTTCCCCCGAGCTTTCGAGGAGAGCTCGGGGGAACTGACTGGTTCCAAACTGGCGGGAAAACACAAGAAAGAACTTCACTTGACAACAGGGGCTAAAGGACTCCGTGAGTGAAAAATACTGCAAGTGAAACTTGCGCGATCCCCCTGGCATGCTGGCAGTTTTTACAGATACTTACTTGTCACTGTCAGTGTCCCTAACCAAAATGGAAGATTTCTATTGTTTTAGCAAAAGTGGCCTTGACCTTTGACCTGTCGGCCCCAAAAGCAACAGGCTTGATAAGGCTACCAAGAGCAACCCACAAACCAAATTTGAAGACTACAGGAACATCATTGTTTTTCTTGTTTTTCTTTTCCAGCATCTACAAACATAAAACTTCAAACAAGTCGGTGTAACAATATTTGCTATAATATACTAACTTCCCAAATCCATCCATTTCTGCAAATTACAGAAAAAGCATATAGATACCAATAAGCTGAAATCTCTTAGATTTTTCAACCCAACATTTGGAGAAAACGTGTTAAAAGCTGTGGAAAAGAGTACTGTTTACGACAACTTACACGTGAATCTCGCCTTCGCTGTCTTGCTTGAGAAGTGTGATAATGTTGGGTAAAGAAAAACAACGAAATCCTTGTATGGAGAAAGCCCTGGTTCTTAAAAGGCAAAATCGCCTCATGCAAACAACGTTATTAAAGTATCTTTTCATGGAATTTGAATGATACAATCCATTCCTTACTCTATAAGAAAAACATATACATGTATAAAATTAAGTTTAACAAGACGTCACCACAACACTAGCAAAAACAATCTGACAAAATACAGAAAATATACAACTGGGTAAAATTGAAAATTTTTTATTCAAATCTTGCACTTCTCTGTCTCACGAAGTTGATCATGAAACAAAATTGTTATTTAAAATACCAGGAATTTGTAATCAATATTTAAAATATATTTACATATATGTACACACATGTACATTAATGTCACTGACCAGCCCTTCAGTGTAAACTCTGCAGAAACCGTACGCTCAAATGTGTGTATGCATATATATGCCTCTTTAATTAGGGCCAGTTTAAACCAGTAGAGACTGGTTTGAACTGGTTCAAACCAGATTTGAACCAGTATTTCATATACCTGTACAATACACTAAGTTTACTGTCTGATCTACTAACCATGTCTTGCATTGTATCAAACAGTACTACATTACTTTAAAATGCAACTTTTATTATTCCTACTATTTTAGAGAATCAAAGTAGATTTTCACCCGATGGTTTTAAACTTTTTCAGGTCTCTAAATATGTACAGTATTTTACATTAAGGCAGCCATTTTTTTCTTGTGCATTTTTATGTTAATTTTTTTTTCTTTTCTGGTTATCAAAAAAATCCTTTGACTGAGATTCATTTTTTGTTTGTGTGCATGTGTGTAATTTCATGACGGATCTTTACATATCAATCCCCCCTAAAGATAGATATATAATATTAGATGGCTTTGAGTGGGATATAAGAACATATTGCATGAGCTATGACGAGGGCACTATTGTTATACCTAGTGCAATATGTTCTTGTATCCCCGGGGAAAAAAGCCATCCAATACTATCATTATTATTTATATCAGGCAGACTTGATCAGCAAAAAATGGACACTCTCTTTATTTCTGAAACTTCACTGAATATTCTTTGCTTACCAAAGCAAATTTTGCGCTGCTCATAGCTACCATTGTTGCTGTTGACAACAGTGCACGTATGTCATGCTGCGCGCTGCGTCCGTGCCCGCGTTCGATGGTACCGCGCTACGCTGTGTTGACCGGTTGACAACTGTGAGGTTCTACGCTCTTGATTGTGTGGGAACCAGCGAATTGTTAAAATGCCCGGATTAGGAGATATCAAAAATAATATTGTCCACCTCTGGGTACTTTTACAAACATAATATTTCATTCATCCGGGCACTTTTTACGAAAACATACAATACGCTCAATTATTTTTATCACTGGAAGCCTGATATAAATAATAATATAGTTTAACTCTTTGGATACAATCTAAATTGCCTCAATATTAACGGAAATAAAACAATGTGTACTATATGATCTTTGAACAGATATATCAAGTGTTCGTATCTGGCGGGTGCAATTTTGGAATAATCTGCTCATTGCACACATAACAAAACAAAATTAAAACTAAAAAAGGCTAAAGTTTTTCTGCTTATCAAGGTTGCTTCACTGACTGCAGAAAATGAAAATAATTCAGGTGGAAACCTTTGCTGCAAGGTCTACTTTTCTGTAGCATAAAAAGCGTAGTTTGTAATGTCATGTCAGTATGTAAAGCACAGTTAACATTACAAACAATTAACAGACGAACAAAAATGCAACTTTTTTACTTATGCTTACAAGCACTAAAGCACCACATCCTATGAACTCCAAATTAAATATAATTTCAGAATTTTTCTTATGGAATTTGACAACGGGTTAATAAAAATGGAATTACTGAACCAATTGAAAAAGTAAACCTCATAACTCTTGAAACAAAATTGGAAAGCAACAGAAAAATTGTGCAGATGTTAATTATGTTAAAGTGTGCAAGAACTCAGCCCAGTACATAAATTTCCATATGACCTTAACATTGGCCAGGTCAGGTGTTTTCATCTTCTCATTTGAAAAAATCCCACATACAACTGAACAACAAGAATTGTTTTTCCCAACTTATCTCATTGGTCTCTTTATCTCTTTTTAAAATGAAAAATTGACATTTTGAATTTTTAACAAAAACCTACGTTTTTTTTCTTATGTACAAAGTATTTACATATGAAATAGTGAGGCGTGATATTTACAATGGTGAAGAAGTTATTAAATTTGCACAGAAAGGAATCTTCAATAGTTAACATATCCAGCAAATCATCACCCCCCCCCCCCAAAAAAATGAAAATTCTAATTTCATTTAATGCTACTTGAAAAATAACTTGCATTGGTGTGTGTAACTATAAGTTATTCATTTTTACTTAAAACACACCGCTACCAAACTATCTACATGGAAGATACCGAAAATGCATATTAATTAGGTATTGCCATAGCGATACCACATGCAGTTGCGATTGGATGAAAGAGTGAAGGTAGTCCCCTGGTATTGGATGCTTTCCTTTTTACAAATATTCATGATGCAATTCCTGGTACAATCTGATTGGTTCTCATGAAACACATCAGGGCCAAAGGTTAATGATATACATGTAATCTATCTGGTTGAAACCAGTCGCAGCTAGTTTCAAATCTAGATCCAAAAATACTATCAAATTCTCTTTTAGCTGAGGCAGTTTTGAAAAGTTGCTAGAGTACTCATGCTGTGTGAACATTTGAAAAAAACAACCCGTTTTGTTGTTGTTGTTTTTAAAACTATTTACAGCAGATAATGATGAAACATGTATGTCATAGTCATTTATCCCACAAGCTTGAGTTGAACACGGAACAAAGTAGTGCGTCTGAGTACCAAATGCCACGAGGCTGAAGACCAAGTGGTATGTGGGACACAGACGCACCAAATTTTTCATTTTCCATGAGCGCGAGTGGAAAACGGATTTATCTTCAAGCCAACTTGACGCACAGTAAAGCTGGATCGAACGCGCGCACCCTGTACACGAACTTTCCAGCGGTTATCCTTAAACACGTGCATGCAGTAGGCAGTAGTGCGCATCTAAGAATAGCGCGATACCCAGACTGCGAAATGGATAATGTTGTTGTCATGAATCAACCAATCAGGATCGAGGATTCAAGTTTGCTTGAAGATGCCAGAATTCAGTATTTTTACAGCGAAGAATTTACTCTATGCATAGATTTCAGATTCAAAAATCTTTGTAGAGTTATTTGATCTAAAGTTATTTCAATGCATAAACTATTTGGCAACTCGATTTAATCAAGTGGGGTAATCAATAAACAGAAACAAAAAAGAAATTCACCGTAAATCCCGCAGCACTTTTGATAGAAAATTCCTGAATCCTACAAAATAAAACACAGTGCACAAAACAAATAGTCATACTTGAAACTTCATAGGTGCATCAACCCCTGTGCCAAAAAAAACCCCAATTAGCTAGGCCCAACTTTCCTCAATCCTATAAAATCCTTCAAAAAAATTCTGATGGAATTTGTAGGACCAGGGAGTGGTAACGTTTAGAAATGGACCAAGTTACTATGCAAAACATCTAGTAAAAAGAATCAGTGTGACAAAAGGTTTAAATTCAGGTTTAAATAAATTTTTGTCACTTTTGCATCCCTTGCTGTGCGACTTTACGGCAAAACGACACACATACCATGCTATAAATTGTGTCCTTATAAAATTATTGCTTCTACAAACTACACTCGAGTCAAAATAAAAAAATAACAAACAAACTTTGTCCTATATTGGCTTAAAATAGAAGAATTTGTGTGACACACAAAATTATGGCTTACAGTGACTAGAGTGAATGACTGAACGGGAACAGCGGCCAACAGAAATCTGGTAAGCATGGAAAATATCTGCTCAGCAAATACAGGTTTCTCAAGGTACAAAGCATGCAAGTTATTATAACTTCTGACTTGTGGGCAAAAAATATTGTTATTAAGCATTCATTGTCTGCTTAACACCCTATGCAAACAGACTTTCTGTGCCAAGTTGTCCTTTCAGTCAAGTGGCTGTTTTCAACAATTGAGAGCTCCCAGCCTAGCTAAAGCAGGATTGACCTATCTAGGAGATAATGAAGTGAACAATGGAACGCAAAGTCTGTGGTTTGAACCCTTGTCCAATTTAATGACATATTTTTGTTGGTTGGCATAAGTTAATTACAGGGAAAACACTACGAGAACTTAAGTGTCTTCCATCCACACAGCGTGATAAATATTCATGTTAGGGTGCGTGATGTGATTGGTTAAAAAACGATGTTTCAGCAAAAACAAATACGCAACTGGCCCTTGGTTTCCTATGACCTGACCTGTAATAACCTCTAACTTATGACCTCGGGAGTAAGGGACCATCTTCTATTGGCTACAAATTCTGAAACAGAAAAAAAAAACGTTATGTATCAATGTCGTCCAAGTCGCCCACGTCGTCCTGAACCAGCGTCTTGGAAGACTCGGAGCTGTCTTCATTCCCGTTGACCTCTGACCCCTCTGACGACCCGTTGACCTCCATCTTGGTGTTGGAGTCCCCCTCGACGTACTCCTCCTCCTCTTCGTCGTTTTCGATGTGTTCACCGTCGTCGTCACGGGTGTTGAGCTCATCCAACAGAGCGGTGGCTTCGGCCAGCGTGTCCTGAGCGCTCATGGTGCGTTGGAAGGACCGTCCCGTGCTGGATTCGTTGGAGACGTTCTGCGGCGTCCAGTAGTGCTCGCTCATCTATGCAAAACAGCAACATAACAAAATAAGCACATTAATTGTCTAGTCTTGATAGAAAGTTGCTATAGATTCTTGTATTAATTTCTGGGATAAAAATAAAAGATCAGCCAATTGACAGATCGTAGGAAATCACCTACATTTCTTAATTGCTTCTAAATGACAGCAAGCCAGACGGAAACATTTCACGAGGTGTTAAGTACCAGTACGATCTTTAATCCAAGTAAGTTTTTCGATAATAATTTGCTAGGTTACTTCTGGGAAAAATGCAAATAATACTATGTGCCTTTGAGTCAGCTTGCTTACAAGTAACCGAGGTTGAAATACTGTTTATATAATAAGCTAGTCTTTTCACTTGGTTAACTTGGATAGTTATACCTTTTGACTTGGTTAACGAGAAAAGTAACACCTATTGACTTGGTTAACTTGGAAAATTAAACCTTTTGACTCAGAGATATACCCAGTTAACTGAACCTTAAAAAAACTACATATTGAGGAGAAGTTCTTACCTTTTTCTTGAGCCAGTTGACCGCCCACTGCCACCGGACCGAGATGGTCATCAGATACTCTTTGGCCATGGAGCATTTGTTGGACAGATGGACCAGGAATTTGATGCACTGGTAGGACCGACGGCTGTCCGTGGACGTACATTTACGGATGATCTCTGTGAGACAATAGCACAGAAATAGTGAGATTAATTTTAACGATGAAAAAGTCAGTTTGCAAGGAAGTTAGTTCACAAAAGTTTTTCAGCTTGTACGTTACAATACATTTTTGGTCTAAAGTGTGACAATTCTTGTCCCTGTTACCTTGGGTGTTTAAAAAAAACATGAATTAAAATTGTTGAAAAAAATCAATGGAAATATATATTTTTTTTTAACTTGTTTTGACTCTTTGACCGAAAAGATATTTGTGAATGGGAATAAATATGTGCTTGGCTGGTATTAAACAAGCCTGTTTATGACTGGCTAGGGGCCTTGTCGCTACTAAGATCCCTCCCTTCAGCTCGGGCTATTATCAGCGTCCATTCCCCCAGCCAGTCTTAAACGGACTCGTTTAAAACCAGTCAATTACACATTTATTACCTTATTCAAGTAGCATTAAGAATGACTTTAAACATTTTATTTGTTGGGTAGGTAGTTTGCTATTCACAATCACTCTTGGAGGATGACTGCATCAAGGAGTGCATGAGAATTATATAATCACAGATATCAGATGTAACAGGCACATGAAAAAAGTGGCCCCACATTGATACAATAATCCATATGTCTTGGCCTCCCAAGATGGCGTCCGAGTGGCTTCACCCTACTCAGTCAGTATATACAGAGATGAGTGCTCCTTACCCAAGAGGCCATTGTTGTTGTTGCCTTCCACGGCTAGCTTGAGGCGCTTGCCCTGCAGGGGGTCCTCCATCATCAACAGCTCCAGGAGGAGAATCAAGATGTGCTTCAGCTCATTGGTGGGCGCCGAGGACACCTGACCCTGTATTGACCAATCAGGGTGGAGAGACAATAAATAAAAAAAATCAATACAACAAAGAGAAACAATCCTGGCAAATATTGTAGCGTTTCAAATTTCAATCTCCCTTGTTATATTTAAAAGGTCCATAGGATCATTTTTTACTTTTTGTCGTTAAATACGTTTCTGGGTCATTGCCAACATTCCTACATCAACGTGCCTTTAATAACATTCAAATACTGCAGATAGTAAGAAATTATCGCTTGGCACAGTAAAATTAAAAAAGAAATTTTTAACGAACCGTCTGCACAAACCATCTGCACAAAGCATTTCCTTGACACAAATTAAACACAAATGGCACCCATTCACAGATTCAACTCATAGCAAGCTTTTCAACAATAACTTTGTCAGTTACTTTTTGTAAAGCTGCAAATGATCTACTCTACCTTTAAAACAATGTTCATAAATATGAATGAGACATAGAATGAAAAATCTGCCCATCCTAACAAATTTTGAATTACTTGCTGAACGACAATCTCGAAGGTTGCAGATGCCCTCTATCCCCCCCTCTCGAAAAAAGTTGGTCTTTTGGGGGATTAAAATAAAAACATACAGTACAAGTTAAACATTTGTTGGATCAACTTGAATTGTAAGGAATTGTACTTACGTGGATCATCATCATGACGGACAAGGTGAATGTGTCGTTGCAGTAGCAACAATGCAGCAGCATGTCCAGCAGTGCAGTGGTTGCATTGGGTACTTCACGGAACATCAGTATGACCTGCAAATGTTTTGGTAGAATAGCATTTGTACATTCATTACATTTGAATGTTTTAACATTTCTTGAAGCATTAATGCGTATGAGGTGCAACTGATTACCATCTGATACAAGGGGCATTCCACCGGGTTGGGAAACAGTGCATCGTACATCCAAATATTTGGTTATATTATTAAAAGTATCAATGCATTCTAAACAATTGCTTAACATAATATTTGTCTGAGGGTATTTTAATAATTGTGAAAGTTTGAAATCATTTGAATGGACTTTGACAAAAATATGAGCAAAAATGAATTATTCGGATGTAACGGTGACAGTGTCAATGTTACAACCAAATCCTTTTTTTTTGGGGGGGGGGCATTTTTTTTTACACATGTAAAATAATACCCAAACTGACATTGCATATTTATAACTGGACACCTAATGCACCAAGAAAAGCTTTTGTTTTGGTATAGTCAGGGTTCAAATATAGCAGAAACGACATATAGACGTAACGGTGTCCAAATCACTCAGTGGAAGTGTGACATTTAGGGTTGACACGGCGCGGTGTCAATGTGACGTCCACAACTAAGCTATAAATTCTGCTCCATTTGATACCCAAATACCGTAATGAAAGTTGTTCTTAGAGTGTTGCATGTATAGTAAGAAGTACATAAAGGGAATTGTTTTACAGAAATTTACATTGACACGGTGTCAATGTTACATCAGAATGACATTTTTGCTCATATATGGCAAAATACATTCAAATGATTTAAAACTTTCTGCAGTAGTGAAACACCCAACAACAAATATAGGTTTTCCCGGCCAATTTCCTAAAAGGTTCATTCACTTCTGAAAATCGGTCATTTATTTTCGTCTGAATTTGAGAATCGCTCTGAACACGCATTTCATTTTCGCTACCAGAGCATTCAATTCCATTTCAGTTCAATCAATTGAGCAGCACCTTTTGTTTATGTCTATTCAGATTCGTTTACAAGACTTCTTTTTCACTTTTAGAGGGCGATTTCAAACATTTACCATTCTATTTCACTTTAAGATTAATGCATTCGGCACCACTGAGAAAAAATTAGGGGTTTTATTTTCATTTACCGTCAATCAAATTAGCTGTACCAGAAATCAATTCAGAAAAGGTATGCTTGCGTAAATGAATGCAAAGGTAACGTAATTGGTCGTCTGTTTCTCAAAACGGAATGCACGGAGGAAAACGACTGAACTTTTGTTGAGTTCAAATGGGATTAAAGATCATGCATTCAAATTCAGAGGAAACTGAATGACCGATTTTCGGAAGTGAATGGAGATTTTAGCAACTGCAAGCAAGGCATTCATACTTTTCATAATCTGGTCATATATGTCACACATTGTTTCCCAACCCGGTGGAATAACCCATAAAGGTTATCCTCATAAACTTTTTCTATACATCGATTTATCTACATGCACAAGAGCAGCTGGGTACAATGTACAAGTACTGAACACCTAGCAACAACCAACAACAATATGCTTGAGGCCAAAGGTGTCTCATGAAAAGCTATTCATAAAAACCCGGGAATTTCCCATATGAGAAATTGTGTTCATGACGAAACAGTTGTGGCGTCATAACGACAGCCGTTGCTGTGCACTTGACTGTGGTAGCAATTAGGCACTATTCACTATTGGACAATCCGTGTACACAACATACAATCGTGCTGTTGTAGTAATAGTAGGGTGTGGCTGATACTGCCGACAGACTGCATGCAGGAAACGACTTCAAACTGTACCCATAAACAGGCCTGTTGAACTTGTAGGTAGGTGGACAATGTTAAAGGGAATATACAACATTTGCCTTTGCTGTAATTATCAGAAATGGATGGATTTTGGGGGTTAGTATTTTACAGCAAATGTTGTTACACTGACTTGTTTGATGTTTTGGGTTCGTAGACGCTAGAAAAACCAAGAAAAACAATCATCATAAACAGTCCTTGTAGTTTGGTTCCCTTACATTGAAATGGAGCAATTTATGGACCTCGGGGCATTGTAAGGTCAGGGAATCAGTCTAGAAGGCTTGTACCCGTTCATAGATGTGTGAACAGTGTGATTGATTGCAAACAGTATACAACATCTGAATAAATCCCAGTCATCTGATTGGTGGATCGTTGATCACATGTCATTGAATTATTCGTACCAACGCACGGCGCGCACAGTGCGTACGTGGCGCGCAGCGCACAGTGCAATGGAAGTTCTATTACACTGTGAATGGAAATTCTATTGCACAGTAAATAGAACTTCCATTGCATGGTGTCACTTCTGCTGCTGGTGGCGCTGTTTTAGATCGAGATAAATTGAATCCGATTGTTCTTAACCTGTCGAACAGTTTGCATTAATATAAATATGATGAACTTGTCAAATTTTTAAACAGTTTTTAACCTGAATAAATTGGCTTTTAGAAGTCAACCCAATCCGATGACAAGGATTTATTCAGGTGTTATTTAAAACAAATAATGAACGATTCACGTTCGTGCAATAGATGAAATTATTCTTACCATTGCACTCACAAACATTCATTATTTGTATAATATTCAGACTTTTGTATTTCAAAGTAATTTGGTAGTTTTGTTTGTTGATGTTTGCAGATATGGTTTTTCATTTAATGCAGCCACACAGGCGAGTACAATAAATAGCACCATGACAGTCTGCATTAGTTGCTCTCATGTATCCAAGAAGAAGAAACATTAGCTGTCATGATGTCCTTTGATTGATTGTGCATACTGTATGTTTTTAATTTCATCTACCAGTACATAAAATTGAAGAGATTTAAAAACATATTTACATCTACATGTATGCAAACTGTTAGTGAACTACAGTGGAACGCCGCTTTACCAAACGCAGCTATACCAAACATTCGGCTTTACCAAAAATATCATCATTGGCTCCCAGTTTTATTGTACAAAACGTACCGAACATTGTTGTTGAAAACAGTCAACAGATTCACACAAAAAATCTACCAGTTGTACATGGATTAAACACTATTTGGGCCACTTTTAATTCCCAAACATCGAACGACCCATATTACCTCGTGTGTGAATGTCGAAGAGCGACAGATGGCTATTACTCTCCCAACGAACAAAATTAAGGGAAACCACCCGGCCCAAGGAATAAAAGGGAAAACCACTAGCTAAAGTTTCGTGATGAATCCTCGTGCAGCCGCGGGATGTGAGAAATGACATTTCACTATTGGTCAAAAGAGGGTACTAGCAGTTCAAAATCACTATATCGAACAATCGTTATTACGAACACTTTCTGTGGATCCAACAATGTTTGTTATAGTGGCGTTCCACTACCATGAGTCAGTCAATATTTATACAGTATCTTATAGAATGCATAAGTTGAATGTTTGTTTTTCTTTTCACTCTTATATGGTTCATGTAGAGTACAACTGAGCAAGATGGCAGAGGGAGGTGTGACCGATCAAGTCTTGGATGAGACTCAGAAGGAACTTCAAGAATGTCCTATCTGTTACACTGAGTACAAGGATCCTAGGATGTATGACTGCTCACACAGCTTCTGCCTGAAATGTTTGCAAGAACTCAGACTGACACAAAATAAGGACGACAAGATCATTGTCTGTCCGTTGTGTCGAAAGGAAACTGCCCTGACTGAAGCTGGCGTGGACATGCTACCTGTAGGATCAAGAGATGCCAATGAACAGGAACAGACTGAAGGTCAGGGGTTAAAAGTCATGTGTCAGGCATGCGATGAGAAAAACGAAGCTATTTCTCGATGCGCGGATTGCAAGCATTATCTCTGTCAAGATTGCCAGAAGGCACACAGTCGAATGGCAGTACTGAGAACTCACAAGATTGTGGCTTTGACAGAGCTACCTGTTGAGTCCCAAGAAATAACTGACACTGAACTCAAGAAAGTTCCCAAGTGTTTCAAGCATCCAGATCAAGATCTCTGTCTGTATTGTGACTCATGTGAAGTCCTCATATGCAATGAATGCACAAACATTGATCACAAAGAATCCATACATTCTCACGTCAGTATCGACCAGGCGGTTAGCAGATGTAAACAAGAAGTACATGAATCCGTAGCTAAAACAGAAGAGTGCATTGAAAAATTCCTTTCTGCAAACCCCTCTTCAGGTCATTTACGTTACAGACTTGACAAGATGCTGGTAAAAACTTACTCTCAAATTTCACAGAAAGCAGAAAAGGAAATTGCCAAAATCAGAGATAAAGAAAAACTACTGAAAACGGAGGCCAGGGCCATTGCCATTAAACGAGATACAGAATTTGCGTATGCAGAAACGTCTGAGCAGATTCTGGGTGAAGTGAATGAAGTGATGACTACGGCAACGTGCTATGAGATCCTGAAGTCCAAGAAGAAAATGCTGCGGGATTTGAATGAGCAGGTGGATGTGCATAAGAGTTTGGATATCAAGCATGGGAAGTCATTCCTTGGCTTCAAGGAGAGTAAAGAGGATGGTCAGCTTGGGACTCTGCTCTTGGAGGAGAAATGGGAGAGAGATGAGACCTTTTCACAAACTAGTTTCGATTCCCAACATCTTGCAGCATACTCCACAAGTGAAATGGTTGTGGCACACACTAATAAACTGCGTACATTGGATCCAGAGGGGAAGGTGATTTCTACAAAGAACTACAAACCTGACCCTGATAAACCAAACGAACCCCTTGACCGTAATGACATACAGAAAGCAACAGCTCTAGCCATCAACAAGGATGATCAACTTCTGATCCTAGACAATCCTGCAGTCAAGATCTTCAACAAGGAATACCAGCTCCTTCATCAGTTCATACCGGGGAAAGAGGCCGGCGTGGACGGAACGCCAACGTGCCTGGCAGTGGACAGCAGCAATCTGATAGCAGTGGGTTACAAGAACAAGGAACAGATATCTCTACACAACCCAGATGGTTCCCTCGTCAGAACACTGCTTGCTCCAAAGATTGATACGCGTTTGATCTTCAGCAACAAGCGGCTTATTTACACCAACAGCAATGAGGGTTGGCTGATGGCTGTTGACTTACATGGCAACAAACTGTTTAATCAAAGTTGTAGTGATCCTCGTGGGCTGTGTTGTGATGATGCAGGTGATATTTACCTTTTGGCCTCAAATCAAATCTGCCATTTCAGTGCAGATGGCAAGTGCATTGCTTCATTGGACTGTCAGGGTAATTCTGATATCACATACACACCTGCACATAAATTAGCAGTTACAGGTACATATCTGTACTTTGGGTCTACGTGCATGTTCATGTATCACTTGGTTTAGTTCAAGCGATCAAAACAAAAGGCAGGGAATAAAAAAGAAAAAAATATACGAAAATGGTATCAAGACATTTTATATCTTCAAAACATCCATGAAAATTATTGATGCTCCATGCATCCATGGACATGTGCAATGTACAGAAACTTTCTGATTGCAACTTCAAAAACAGGACAGACTTGAAACACTTTGAGCAAGATATGGGATTGTATACATGTACATAGAAAGTTTACATGTGTTATATTACATTTAGTATCTTACACATGTACATCAACCGTAGTCATATGTGCAAACTTATTTGGAGCTTGTACAGTTGTACATACATCCATGTTTTTTTTTAAATGGAAGCGCTAGTTTGATTTTTTTTCTAAAACTTCCCATTTCCCAAAATGACAAAATTTGTCCCAAACTGATAACATCACCTCAGAAATACAACTATAAATGTTTTACATGAGGTGTTCTATGTACATTGTAGGTTGAATTTTTTTTTTAAATATTTCCAATTAGTCTAGAAAAAAACCCGCATGTGTCGCAAGTTCTTCTCTACTGAGCTACATGTATTGCTTAAAGATATGGTACAAGTGTAAATACTGATCAGGCAACATTCATTTATATTTCCAGCTACCAGTACATGTACCATACTCCACCATTTGTCATGAAAACAGATGGGAAATTATAGACAAATCCACACGCCCCACTCCAGGAAGTTTTGATCAATCACAGCCATGATTTATGCCCGACATAGGTGTGTACAAATTTGTCATGTGCATGCATTGGCATGTATGACATGTGTACGTCTGGCACATGTAATACCGGTATTGAACATAGGAGAGGTGAACGATTTGTTGCCCACATACATGGTGGGCGCTGCCAAATAGAATGGTCTGTTCATCGAGGGCTATCTCCATGAGACGAAGTATGTACTCCATGTTCTTTACAATAGATCCCTTTTTTGTTTAAACAATTGAGACCAGCTTTATTCTTATTGGACTTTCAGAAACACAATCTTCAGCAAGATAAACTTCCCAACCAAGCCTTCTTTGTAACTTAATTGGTTCACTGTAGTTTCTATGCACTTTTCTCAAATATTGAGACTGTTTTGTATTATGAATATGAGTAGAGCAGCTAGGATATGAGAGGCACACATGCTGTTGCCCTTGTGCGTGGTTGGTGGTAAAGGGTTCCATTTAAACATTGAAATGATACACATTCTGAATCCATTTACAATTAATTTTCCAAAATGTTTAAACCAAACCCGCACTGAATATGTTTGCTGTATCTGCCCTCGTATGCATTTCACACACAATTAATAATACTAAAGGACACCTTTAAACCATTTTATTTACAAAGCAAAAGACAGTCCATTATGAATGATCTTCTTTGTAGATCAGTGTCGATGCTGCCCTTCGTTTGCTGTGCGCCATAATTATTTAATGTATATTCTTGTAACTAACATGCTTGAGTGCAAACACTGGTGCAGGTGGCATGCAGCCTGTGTGACGTGGCTAAAGGTTTAAATGTTTAAATTGGGCTGAAATAGATTTGCTAAACTTTTCCAAAATAAACGCAAATCATGGAGGGCCAGCTCCATAAGATTGTATCGTTATACCTTGGAATGTTCTATACAAACGATTACATTTCTTTTGAGATTACAATGTAGATCAGCTTCATTCTTATTGGAGATTCGGAAACACTAACTTTAACTTTCCAACCAAGCCCTCTTTGTATCTTGGTTTTGCCCAACATTTTAAATTGAATGCCCCTTTTATCTTAACTTTTATACTGCTTTGTATTACCAGCATATGCATCATAAGGAACCTTTGGTTTTAGTAGTTTGGTCTTGGGTAATTGACCAGGCATTTAACTTGGCATTTGTAGCCTCAGAATAAAAATGATGATTCTCCATTTATTTACCCAAACAGTTTGACTATTTCTCTCCTTCTTGCTGTAGTTTATTATCTTTTGAACCTGCATTTCAATGACGGCGTAACATTGTTTTTTTCACCAGTAAAAACAAACCTTTCATTGCCAATGATTGCTATTGAAAAAAAATACCACTTTATCTTGAGTTAATCAACCACTACTTATGGTTACCCAGGCCAAGCACCACAAATGGGGTCCAGATACTAGACTGCCTCTTTAAACTGCACTGGGCCTCACTGCCACCCATGGAAAAATGTGTGGACAATTTGATCTCTTCTGGCTTCGATACACACTTTCTAATGCATTATAACTTAATGGGTTTCAAAAACATGCTTTAATACACAAACTGTTAAAAAAAAAACAATGAAAATTAAAGGTGAAGGCCTACACCTTATTTCCAGAAGAAAGGTTGGAAAGTGTGAACTTTTCACTAATTTAAAGTTATGATACTGATTGTTTTTTGGTGTCTAAACTCTTAGGCTAAATCTGGTTCATGAGCTTTTACACTAGCGGGGTGCCACGCGATGAGCTGGGTAGAGTCATGGTTTTTTTCAATGAGCATGATGGCTTTATCATCGTATAACATTGCTGTGAATCTTACAAAGGATCAGTGCACCTTCAATAGTGACGTATTTTTCAGAAGGGTTCATTATACATGTACAGTCCGGTTTTGAATATTCATATTGTACGAATTCTAACGATCGACGGTAAAAGGGTTATGTACTAATTTGTATTACTTTGACCTCAATTTGCATGTTGACCCCAAGTGGGCGAGGATAACCTTGGTGAAGCAATGTTGCCACATTTTTAATTATCAACGTTATGTTTTGAATAATAGCGATACATTTTAAAGTGTTTTCATAGCGATAATGTTGTAAACTTTAACTATAGAAAACCCACTTGGTTGAAAGTCCGGAGTACTGAATAAAAGCATACTACATGTACATGTACATGTGAAGAAACGTGCTTCCACCACAGTAATATGTTTAATTTTGGTCATATTGACCATTATCATGTTGCTGCCATCTTGATTTTTCCCCATTCAAATCAACGTAACCAAAGCGAGGCTGGAAGGGAAAATAGTCTGGTTCCTTTTTGAACAAAAAACATTATCATTCGGTACTGTTATTGGACACAGGGAACATGACTGAAATGGCGGCAGCACGATAAAGATCTATAGCATAAGTCTGGAGGGCGAATTTTTCTCCAATTTTGTAAAGAACTATTTTCAAATCTTTTTTTTTTTTGTAACTGAATGGGTTTTGACCACTGGATGATGAATGGAAGTGAATTTTAATTGTGGAGGAGGGCTATTACACTAAATGGTAAAATGACTATTTAATATGTACTGTATTTGATGTTGGAGGGTTTTTGATAGTACAGTTTTCTATTACATTTTAATGGCATAAAATGGAATTTGCTTTAATGCAATCATTGTTTTGGTGTCCCATTTAACTTTACTTTCTAATCCTATATTGCCATTTTTAGTGCAGTTCGGCGACTTTTTGGTTTTTATGCTCCGGCCAATTTCATGAGCAAAACTTTGAAGTACCTCATTCAAGACAGAAACTTCTGTGTCACATCTGCGACAGCATAAACAGTCACCAGAAGTATGGGGGTTGGATAGGATTACTATTCTGCTTTCAGTGATTCATTTGTTATTTCAGTACATGACAGCAAGACTTTGAGAAAGCTTTACATTGTAATCAGCACAAATGTTTTCAATAAGCAGAATTATGGGTTTACAATTTGAAGAAAAACTCCAATCTGAAGGTTGAGGGTCTAAAGTGACATCACAATAACTGTGCCCAAGCCTGCCAACTCTCATACATAATGGTGAGACTCCCGCATTTCAGGTGATTCACACTCTCTCGCGCCCCCGCAGGATTTCTCACGCTTACACAAAATAGCCTGGAAAAATGATGTTTAAATGATGATCTTTTGTTAAAATAAATTGGTTAAAGTGGTCGGAAATTGCCTCAGATCGCACAACAGATCGTCTACAATCGAATTTTTGTTTTTTTGGGGGGAGCCCTTTCAGCGGGGCCCATACCCATGCTTTTAGGGCTTCACTCTTCGTGCTTGCATTAGTTCTGATCCAGCTCCATCGCCAAATTCTCACTCTCAGCTCTTACTCAAAGTTGGCAGCCCTAGGCGCCCTCTGTTTTCAGAAAAAGCATGAAACATTGTAAATGATTAAAAAAGTGCGCTTTGCAAAATAGATCACCAAAAAAGAAAGAAAGATGACTCATAGTTTTTATATATTTAAGAAGAATGGATAATTTCCTCAAATATGCTCCAGAGTAAAAAATCATTTCATGGACCCTTCAATGTTTTTATATTTCTTGAAACTTTAAATATGAGGTGGGCCTTATTCATCACCATTTGCTAGAAATGTTACCATCATAAAGTCTTGTTTCAATATTTATTTTAGAACTGTAATACACAGACCCATACACCATGCACAAGAGCAGCCGGGTACAGTGAACAAGAATGGGCATATACATGTGCGTACACAACTGACAACAACATACAAGTACCGTACATGTATGTATGCTTGAGGTCAGAGGTACGAGTCCTATGAAAAAAAGCTTTTCATACAAATCGGGGAATTCCCAAGATGAGAAATATGTTCATGAGGAAAGCAGTTCAACTGTGACGTCACAACGGAAGCTTAGCTAGGAAGTGATGGTGTATGTTAGTACATGTACATAGTACACGTACGTGTGCAGAAACGTACAGTAGTGCTGTGCAAGTAGGGTGTGGCTGATAATCTGCTGACAGCTAGAGTGCATACAGGAAAAGACTTTCCAACTGTACCTAGAAAACAACTACAATACGTTGTACAAGTAAGTGGATGATGTCATACAAATATAACATGGTTTGAGGGTGGATCGACAGTCGATATTCGTTCCCCTGGGTATTGGAAGTTTTGCCTCGGGAACTTGTTTGTCAACTTCCAGTACTGAGGGGAGCTAATATCGACTGTCCACCCAAAATAAACCATGTTATATGTGTTTTACTATACCTCATACATATTCAGTTGCCAAATTTTCCTGCAGTGCACCTTGCGGGCAAAAAATCATCGACAAAAACTTGTCTAGCTCACCAGAAAAATAACGCTCAACCTCCGAAACGTTCAGTTTGTTTACAATACAGTAACTACGGTTGTAAATACTATTGTTTTTTTTAATACAGGAGGCATCTTTATTGTTCACAATATATTCTCCAATTCGGCATCATTGAGCTCCGGAAAACACTAATTATCATTTACGTGTGCAACCATCTTTTCATGTGTAGCTATAGGTTCGCTCGTACGTACCCCCTGCCCGGCCTGCAAACAGGGCACTGGGACACGCTAATGAGCTTCACAGAATCTTGTGAAGGAAGTGGGGATGACATTCTGGTTAACTTATCATGACTGTTTAAGACCGCAGTTTCTGTTAGCCAATGCCCGCAAATGCTATTTGAAAACTTTCCCAAAGAAATGCACACATCCTATACCGGATGTGATATATTTTTTATTTTGGACCATGTGGACAAATTTTGAGCGTCGCATAATATGCAATTTGACTCATCGTGAATTCAAAACGGAGCCTGAGCAAGTAACGAGAATGGAAAATTTACAAAAAAAAATACGTTTTACAAATTTTCCTACATTATTACCCTTTTCAATGGAAAAAAAACATTTATAAATGGGAAAAAGAGTGATGACTCAGTCTTAACGGCCGTTTAAATTCCTTGCAGGGTCGTGGCCCTGAAGACTTGCAGGTCACAGGTCACGCAAAATCTATCCAATCAGAGCATGAATTCATCAGCGTATACCAGCGTTCTGTGCGTATTTAGCCTGTGCGTGAATACTGGTGCGTGCGTTTGGTAAACAGCAAAAATAGCACCTGGCACGTGATGTTGCATTGACCAGTAAGATTTCAGCTTTTGGTCATGAATATGTATGAGGTATAGTAATACAGTATGCAGTAAAGAAAATAAAAAAGCACCATGGAACCCCCATGGCAATGGGCTCTGTATCCAAGAGAACATTGACTCTCCTTTGATTCATATCTGAACCAGTACTGTTACATGTTTGTATGTGCAGTACATGATGTTGATTTCATCAGCATAAAATAGTTCTTGCATACATATTTACTGTTAGTGGAGTACGCCACTAAACATCAGCCACTCTAGGCCAAGTTAACATACATTTAAAGATTTGTTGTCATTCTTATAGAGTATTACTGACCACTTGAGATGGCAGAGGGGGGTGTGACCGATCTAGTCTTGGATGAGACTCAAAAGGAACTTCAAGAATGTCCTATCTGTTACACTGAGTACAACGATCCTAGGATGCTAGACTGCTCACACAGCTTCTGCCTGAAATGTCTGCAAGAACTCAGACTGACACAAAATAAGGACGACAAGAATATCGTCTGTCCGTTGTGTCGAAAGGAAACTACCCTGACTGAAGCTGGCGTGGACATGCTACCTGGAGGTTCAAAGGATGTCAATCAACAGGAACAGACTGAAGGTCAGGGGTTAAAAGTCATGTGTCAGGCATGTGATGAGGAGAATGAAGCCATTTCTCGATGCATGGATTGCAAGCATTATCTCTGTCAAGAATGCCAGAAGGCACACAATCGATTGGCATCACTGAGAACTCACAAGATTATGGCTTTGACAGAGCTACCTGTTGAGTCCCAAGAAATAACTGACACTGAACTCAAGATAGTTCCCAAATGTCGCGAGCATCCAGATCAAGATCTCTGTCTGTATTGTAACTCATGTGAAGTCCTCATATGCAATGAATGCACAAACTTTGACCACAAAGAATCCATGCATTCTCACAACAGTACTGATGAGGCATTCACCGAATATAAACAAGAAGTAAATGAATCTGTATCTAAAACAGAAGATTGTATTCAAAAATTTGTTTCTGCCAACCCCTCTTCAGGTCAATCACGTTACAGACTTGACAAGATGCTGGCAAAAACGTACTCTCAAATTTCACAGAAAGCAGAAAAAGAAATTGCCAAAATCAGAGATAAAGAAAAACAACTGAAAACGGAGGCCAGGGCCATTGCCATTAAACAAGATACAGAATTTGCATATGCAGAAACATCTGAGCAAATTGTGGGTAAAGTGAATGAAACGATGATTAAAGCAACGTGCTATGAGATCCTGGAGTCCAAGAAGAAAATGCTGCGGGATTTGAATGAGCAGGTGGAGGTGCATAAGAGTTTGGATATCAAGCATGGGAAGTCATTCCTTGGCTTTAAGGAGAGTAAAGATGACGGTCAGCTTGGGACTCTGCTCTTGGAGGAGAAATGGGAGAAGTATAAGACCTTACCAGCCGTAAATGGTGCAGACCATCTTGCAGCATACTCCACAAGTGAAATGGTTGTGGCATACAGTGATAAACTGCATACACTGGATCCTGAGGGGAAGGTGATTTCGACAAAGACCTACAAACCTGACCCTGATAAACCAAACGAACCCCATGACCCTAATGACATACAGAAACCAACAGCTCTAGCCATCAACAAGGATGATCAACTTCTGATCCTAGACAATCCTGCAGTCAAGATCTTCAACAAGGAATACCAGCTCCTTCATCAGTTCCTACCGGGTAAAGAGGCCGGCGTGGACGGCACGCCGACGATGGCAGTGGACAGCAGCAATCTGATAGCAGTGGGTTACAAGGACAAGGAACAGATATCTCTACACAACCCAGATGGTTCCCTCGTCAGAACACTGCCTGCTCTAAAGATTGATGCACATTTGATCTTCAGCAACAAGGGACTTATTTACACCAACAGCAATGAGGGTTTGTTGATGGCTGTTGACTTACATGGCAACAAACTGTTTCAACGAAAATGCACTTCTGCTCGTGGACTGTGTTGTGATGATGCAGGTGACATTTATATTATTGCCCCATCTAAAATTTTCCATAGCACTACAGGTGGCAATTATGTTGAAATAATAATACATAAGAGTGAGTTGATGGATATCATATACACACCGACATTTAAATTAGTTACAATGGGAGGTGGGTGGATGTGCATGTACAACTTGGTTTGAAGATATCAACCTATAATTGAAAATACAAGCTTTCAAACTAAAAGGCAGGGAATGAAGACAAAAACAGAGGTCTACAGAACACAGCGCTTCCCGCATTTCATGTTTTTCAAAAGATTATCCTTTGTTGTCTGTGTGCAATCATGTTCCATAAGGGATAAATGTGTGTTTGGGAGGTATTAAAAGACCATTTTGAGTCTGGATGGGTGATAATTACCCAAGGCGAAGCTGAGGGTAATTATCAGCACTCCAGACTCCAATGCCGTATTCACACCGTCAATCTTGGACATCCTATTGTCCCTCTTTTGTTTGTATAACTTTTTATATGGAAGGACCCCCCACATGTTTTGTACACGACCCCAATCGCAGACGTATGCTTGGAATCACGGACGATATTGTTCTCTTGTTTTCCGGCATTTTTCGTTCACTTCTTGTTCCGTAACTGTGAGGACTACACACGTGTTGTCCCATGGTAGTGTAACCGAAAGTGTGGGGACTATATCAAATCTAGTGCTAATGGAGTTTGATTTTATTCGAATGAACTGTTCATGTAGTGCGTGCGTGACTGGGCGGAGCTTAGTGCTCAGTGTGTGCATGGTTTAGCATACGTACATTAGATTAGGGGTACTCGCGTGACCACTTGGTTCAGTTGAGTCGTGGCCAGTTTTGTGTAATGCTGACGCGCCCTGTGTACAGGCCCTGACTGTGCGTAAGTTACGCTGTGTAATGCTGATGCGCGCAGCCATATAAGTGAATGTACTGTGCGATGCTGACACTAGCTTGCATGGAAAAAGCGTAATCAAGTACAAGGCTGAACGAGTTATATGCTGGCGTGGTGTACATTCTTAGATTGGCGTGTATTGTTTACATTTACGTACATTACTTACATTGGCATGTATTATTTACATTGGCATGTATTGTTTATTTTGGCGTACATGTATTGTTTACTTTGCTGTACATGACTTACATTGGCGTGCATTGTCTACATTGGCGGATATGTATTGTTTACATTGCTGTACATTACTAACATTGGCGCGCATTGTCTACATTGGCGTAGATGCATTGTTTACATTGTTGTACATTACTTACATTGGCGTGCATTGTCTACATTGGCGTTCATGTATTGTTTACATTGTTGTACATTACTTACATTGGCGCGCGTTGTCTACATTGGCGTAGGTCTGTATTGTTTACATAATTGCTGTACATTACTTACATTGGCGCGCATTGTCTACATTGGCGTAGATGCATTGTTTACATTGCTGTACATGACTTACATTGGCGTGCATTGTCTACATTGGCAGACATGTATTGTTTACATTGCTGTACATTACTTACATTGGCGCGCATTGTCTACATTGGCGTAGATGCATTGTTTACATTGTTGTACATTACTTACATTGGCGCGCATTGTCTACATTGGCATAGATGCATTGTTTACATTGCTGTACATTACTTACATTGGCGTGCATATTGTCTACAGTGGGGTAGATGTAATTGTTTACATGGTTGTACATTACTTACATTGGCACACATTGTCTACATTGGCGTAGATGTATTGTTTACATTGCTGTACATTACTTACATTGGGGTCCGCTCATAAGTCCGACGCCTCATAGGTCCGACGCCTCATAACTCCGACAAAATCGCATCCCCTAACCAAATAAAGGCCCATAAGTCCGACGCCTCATAGGTCCGACACCTCATAAGTCCGACGCCACATAGCTCCGATGCCTCGTAAGTCCGACAAATTAAACGCCTCGTTTTTCCGTTGTCGGACTTATGAGGCGTCGGACTTATGAGGCGTCGGACCTATGAGGCGTCGGACTTATGATACGGCCCCCTTACATTGGCGCGCGTTGTCTACATTGGGGTAGATGTATTGTTTACATTGCTGTACATTACTTACATTGGCGCATGTTGTTTACATTAGCGCGCGTTGTTTACATTGGTGTGTATTACTTACATTGGTGTGTATTACTGTGCGCGTTGCTGCTTATATGAGTAGTGGCCGGGTTGTCTCCCAACTATAATTAAGTGACCCTGGTAATAGATGAGCCCAATTAAATCCCAATTATTACTGTATATTTCTCGATTATCGTATAATAAATTACAATCATATTTGTTGTGCCTACAATCCTGTTGTCAAGGTGTATTTCTTGTGCAATTAACAGAGAGTAATCACAATCATCATAATCGGCGGTAAATTACCTCCAAAACAGCTTTGAGGTCGCTCTGAGTGGTCTCTTGTCTTGGGTTCGGGAAGATCAGCTACACTCTAATAGGTGTCAGACTTGGTCCCTATCAACTTCGGTTTGGCCGGGAAGTTCCCCACCACAATATTATGGGGACCGAAGATGCTATGGGGACAGCAGAAAGTCCCCATAACTTGATCCTAATTTCCCTAACAATAACAAACTTCCCCATAATCCGGTGACGACCCGCCCACATACACAAGTGTGTATACACCTGCAACTTTTTAGCAACAGGTCCAATCGGTTTTGTACACTTCCCTCTTTCGTGGACCTTTCGGGAATCGTGGACCCTATTGTCCTCTATTGTTCAACGTCCATGATTTGAATGGGTATACAAATTCTCGCACACACACACACACACACTCAGTGTATTTTACATAACTCCAGAGGACAAGCCATTGTTTTTCATTTGTCCCTTTAATCTCTCCCATTGACTAAGCACATAAACCCACGATCGAGGACCGTTTTCAACAAAAGATGAACGTTAAAGTCAACAAAGAATCTGTTGTTTCATAGCAAATATTGTTACACTGACCAGATGCTGGAAAAACCAAGAAAAAAATGCTGCTCTTTTAGCCTGGTTCCCTAACCCTACTTTAGACGAAACAGAGCAATTTATAGACATCGGGGCATTGTCAGGTCAGGGAACCAGATTAACCAGCTTACACTCGTTCACGGATGTGCAACTGATTGCAAACAAAATGTATTTCAGAAAAGTCAGATTTTTCAACGACTTGATCGTAAGTTTCTCAACAAACAATCATCCAATAGTATACCAACAGTTCTTGATAAAACTTTTGGGGTGTGTTTGAACATCTTACTCGTGTTAACACGGGTATACTCCTGAGTGCACGAACGGCAGGAGTACAACCCGCGGGTCAGCAAGAGTATGCTCTCCGTCATACCGGGAGTACACTCCAGCACCGAGAGGGATACGCACGCAGCATTTTCCTGCACTCAGGAGTAGCAAGAGTAACACGCTCAAACGCACCCTTGAAGGGTTTTTGTAAGAAGAATGGTCACCTCGGCAACCTATAAACTCACCTCCCGGATGTACTTGATGCCTTCCGTGGCAAAGAGGATCTGCTGCATGTCGCTGGGCATGGCTAGCGGCTTACTGGTGGGAATGATCAACGTCCGCTGCCTCGGTGGATAATCCCCTTGATCTGGGGATTAACAGTAATCCACAATAAGTCCAATTCAATCATTGCTATTCTAATAATGAAAATTAACTCTAACCATCCTCAAACCTCCAAAATCCTCATGGCAGTTTAGGAGGATTTTGGAAGATTGAGACTGAATGGCAAAAAGTGTCCGTTCATTTTGGACCCTGCATTGTTTATGTTGCAGCCATGCATTAACTGAGCCCTGCATTATGCTCGATATCATCCGCACTGCTTCTGAATGTCATCAGCACTGCCTCAACCCATTAACAGTGAATTTTAAAGGATTGAGTCAATGGTCACTCCGCTATTGATTTTGGAGGATTGAGGATGGTACCTAGCCAAAATTGTAATACTTATATACCACTTTCCATTATAACAACGATCTCAAAATGCTTTACAAATATTCTCCGTTCATCAGGCCACGAGACCACATAGCAGCCGATATTATACAAATATTGAGTGGCTCAGCGTGGAATGGGAGGAATATTATCGCGAGGAAAAATCTGGACTTTTCCAGTTCACGAGGCGAAGCCGAGTGAACTGGAAAAGTCCAGATTTTACCAAGCGATAATATTCCTCCCATTTCACAATTTAAAGCCACTCAATATTTGTTTTATATAACTGACATATAGATCCTTGTCATTTGATATATTTGAACTTTTTTTTCAATACAAAACTGAAGAACAATCTATTTCTCTCTTCAAAACCACCCCATCACGAAAATGTTTGAACCTAACGCTGTAGCGCTGGCTCTTGGAACAATACGCGCTACGCGCAACGCTGAACGCGCACACCAGCATTCATTTGCACACAAATACCGCGTCATGATCGTAACTGTTGAATAGTATTTCCCATTCCCCATGGGCGGATAGTACTTTTTGAGCTGCGGCGTGAATGGGAGCAATAACGAATGCCACGTGATGTGAGTTCCACCAATCAAATGACTAGGATCTGTATGTCAGTTATATAACAGCGTACATTCGGTCCTCTACCCTCACAGCTACCCGTTCATACTCCTGGGAGGAGAGGCAATTGTAGTTAAGTGTCTTGCCCAAGGGCACAAACACCATGCTCCTGGCAATAGAGTAGTACAGTACTTATGCACAAAGTCCATACAACAGACAGCCAGACTTACCGATTGTTCTGAACTTGGAGACGTCACAGTACAGGATCATGACAGCCAGCATCGTGTGGAGATAAGTGAACTCTTTGGTTTGCAGGGACGTCCATCGCCTCGTCTGAACATCCTACGCCGGGCAAAAAAATCAATAAGTAGTCTCAAGAAATTAAACCATTGCCATGACTTCAAACTATTGTTAAAAGTGTGGATTCAGAACTACGAATCTGCCACACTGGTCACAAAGTGTGGATTCGGAACGACGAATCTTCAGTAAAGTGTGGATTCAGAATTACAAATCCGCATTTTGGACAATGTACTTGAAAACATATATAGCTGAATAGACAACATGAAACTTATGACACGTTAAGGAAAGACTGTTGCATCCTGAGGCCACTCTTTTCCTCATATATCATCTCAATAAAGGTTAGTCATTGCAAAAATGTTGAAAAGACATGAATCTGGGAACGAGAAACATTTCCATTTTTGTTCGGAAACACTTCATAGACTCTCCATAGACTCTATACACAACCAGTGTGTGGCGTCTGGATACAACATTCTTTCCCACGTAATTTTTTTTTTTTTTTTTACGTATTCTTAATCCATTTTGAACATTTTCAATTTGTTTTCACTTGATTCAAATCCATGTTGACGTGAAAGAGTCTACACCCAAAATAACGTGGTTGCACGGGTGTGGCGACTAGGATTCACATTATTAACAGAAACACACCACAATGTTAATTTCCATTACATAAAATTTGATAACATAAGCGCCTCGGATAACTCCCTTGAATGTAAGTTACGCCGAATTAAATGGCCACGATACAAGATATGCAAGTCTTTTCATCTCCACTCACTGGACTGTTAATGACAATACTTCTTTTGACGCAATGGTTTAAGTCAGAGAATACACTCGCAAGTGTGGATTCTTAATTTACGAATTCACTCGGCGCTTCGCGCCTTGTAAATTCTTAAATTACGAATCCACACTTTCTCCTGTATTCTCTGTAACAGAAATGTCTACTATTGGACACAGGTTAAAAGTCATGTGAATTATGGCATCAATTAGGTGATCATTTTGTGAGACTGTATTTGAAGCATGATTAACGTTTAACTAAAATTAAAATAGATTAACTAAAATCTATCTGTGCTCGAAGTGAGTAATGAAGAACCAGCCATTATTGGGTAACCGTCACCCGATTTCATTTAATGCACTGTTTTTCACTCATGGAACTGCCTTACATACCTCCTCGTTCTGTGCAGTGTGTGGGCCAAAGAGGAACGTTACGATCCGCCGCATGGCAGACTTAGTGAACAGATGTTTGCGGCATACAATATCCTATGAGTGGAAAAGACAACAAATTCATTAAGGCCAAAAAAAAAAGTCTCCGGTTTCTGGTATGCGCGCGTCACCGCGGCGTAGCCATGCGCGTCGGCAAAATGAAAAAGTTTTTTTTTCAATGAAAGATGATGTCTCAAAACTGCCAAACTCACTGGTTTGACTGAAATCCTGCTGCTGCACAATTTTAATGTGTTTTTAGATTGGGTTATGTGGCCTCTCTGGACTCCCATATATTTTCTCTCCAAATTTGAGTAGTTAGCAACAGGTCTAGCAAAAAATTGGCCTACTGCCATTGGAACCAATAACCAATTTTTGCAGCCATGTGGTACATAAAGTTATTTACTTTATCATGAGGAGACGTCATAATAAATGGGATCAAAGTATGATGGTGCAGTTATAAATGCATGGTTTCAAGCTGGTTAGGGGCCTGGCCGATAATAATGTTCGGCTCAGGCTATACATCTTTTTCACGAGGAAGCCATTCTTGATCGTGTTCCCTGAATGTATTTTATAAATGGTCAACTGTTGAATGGGATGGTGCCAGACTATTTATGCCTTCCAAGCCTCACTGTCAATTTTTTTGAATGCTCATTGGTTTACTGCCATGTACTTACACAACAACAAATCACCAAAGAAAAGAAAATTTATGACAGCAAAATATCCACAATTATAGGACCTTTTTGTGCTGAAATAGCTGTAACATTGAGGTTTTTGCCCAGGGTAATCCTTATCTTTAGGACACCTCTATTTTTCACAAGTTCTGTTCAAAACTGACTTTGGCAATAGACTGTCCAGTACCAAAGTGACTTTTGCAGGCTAAAGAAGTCTTTTATCTTCTGATTAATGTTCTAAAGTTGTAATTTTGAAAGCACTTTCAAAGAAAATGTGACTTTCCTACCTTTTTTGCAGTTTGCCATCTTGGTTTTTGAGTCTGTTTACTGTTTGTCATTGCCGTGTTTTACCCCCTTATTTCCCTCATAAATCAAAGCCCTGCCAGCCTCTTTCCACAAAATCAAACCTGCTGATATTCAAGAAGGGTCATACTGTTCAGATATAAGACAAGAAATATCAGAATGTCACTTTTGAGTGTCATTTAGTCAGCTGTTTTGGTGAGTCTTGTAACCTTATATAGGAACGGGGTCCTAAAAGTAAGGATTACCCTGCCCAGAATGACATCACAGGTTTGCACATGAATACAGTAATTTGAATTAGCATAAAATCAAAACGACATCAAAATACCCTTGGATATGGCAATATGAAATTTAAAATAAGGTTAAATGGGACACAAAGATGCATTTTTAATGATTGCATGAAATAAATGCTATCTACAATGCATGGGCCCTTTAAGAGTCAAATGGAATGCTGCCCTCAGAACTCACCTGAGTTTCTTTTTGGTTCGGAAGTAATTGTTGAATAGAAACTGGAAGGCTAGTTGCAGGCTGGTGACGGCACAGGAATTGTAGTTACTGCTCAGTGTGAAGGACTGCAGATTGACAAGAAGAGCAATATTTTTGAAGAGGAGGTTTTTTTAAAAAGTATTCTCGATCAGGGTAATGATTTAGGGTACACTTTATAAGCAAATACCAAAAGTTGCAAATTTCAAGATTACGCGAGGAGAAATTGCTCAGCGCAAACCACACGCCCGTAATTGGCACCTATCAACTGCACAGTGCCCGAACAAAGCGCGGGTAATTCAATTCCTCATGCTCCCATGCATATACAAGTACTGTGCAATCGATATTCCCTGCCGTTCATTTTGGGCATTGTAACACTGTCACGCAGCAATTTCCACTCGCCTACTCTTTAAATTTGCAACTTTTCCAGCTGCATAATTTTTCACGAACCATTGTTAATGTTGGACAGTTTACAGTCTTTGGTAGCAAACTGGGCATCAAAATGTAGCTAAATTCCCCTCAGGTCTATATCAATGACGTTATCATAAGACGATCAGATTCAAAATTATGACCCTAAAATGAGTGCATGGGGACTCTTTTTTTCTTTCTTTTTTTTGCGGTGTTTATTTGAAAATCTAGTAATAGCAGAAAATCCCATGCTGACAGTGGGCGTATTTCACATGAAACCAAAGAAGTTGGGCTTGTGTGTATGATGAAGTGTACTCCAACGGCTTGATTTTTGAGGAGCAAAGTTTTGTACCCTGAAATTCCTCCGTGCAGTAATGTCAGCAAATTTGAAAGGTATAGTTGTGTTGAGCATTTGTATCTTTAACTCTCATTTTAATGATCTGCCCAACTATTATCATTGTGTGGTAAACAAGTTTTCGCGCCAGAATTGGCGCTTTTTTTGTAAACGAAAAAATTTCCCTAAAGATGTTTTTGGACTCACCACATTGCAGGATGCAAGGCTCCGGACAAAGGTGAAGTAATCGGTGTCATAGATGGCGCGGTTCTGAAAGGAACTGCAGGTTGTTGTCGCGTATGACGCGCTGGATCCCCGGTGGCATGCGGTCCATGAACATCCCCCGGTGTTCTCCCTTGCGCTCCAGTGCGGTCAGCTCGCCGAGACGATCGCCGATCCCCTGAGTCAGTTCCCCCGAGCTTTCGAGGAGAGCTCGGGGGAACTGACTGGTTCCAAACTGGCGGGAAAACACAAGAAAGAACTTCACCTGACAACAGGGGCTAAAGGACTCCGTGAGTGAAAAATACTGCAAGTGAAACTTGCGCGATCCCCCTGGCATGCTGGCAGTTTTTATAGTCAGTTAGTACAGATACTTACTTGTCACTATCAGTGTCCCTAACCAAAATGGAAGATTTCTATTGTTTTAGCAATAGTGGCCTTGAACTTTGACCTGTCGGCCCCAAAAGCAACAGGCTTGATAAGGCTACCAAGAGCAACCCACAAACCAAATTTGAAGACTACAGGAACATGATTGTTTTTCTTGGTTTTTTTTCCAGCATCTACAAACATAAAACCTCAAACAAGTCGGTGTAACAATATTTGCTATAAAATACTAACCCCCAAAATCCATCCATTTCTGCAAATTACAGAAAAAGCATATAGATACCAAAAATCTGAAATCACTTAGATTTTTCAACCCAACATTTTGGAGAAAACATGTTAAAAGCTGTGGAAAAGAGTACTATTTACGACAACTTACACGTGAATCTTGCCTTCGCTGTCTTGCTTGAGAAGTGTGATAATGTTGGGTAAAGATAAACACCGAAATCCTTGTATGGAGAAAGCCCTGGTTCTTAAAAGACAAAATCGCCTCATGCCAACAAGGTTATTAAAGTATCTTTTCATGGAATTTGAATGATACAATCCATTCCTTACTCTATGGAAAAACATATACATGTTTACAATTAAATTTAACAAAAACAAATCTGACAAAATACAGAAATTATACAACTGGGTAAAATTGAGAATTCTTTATTCAAATCTTGCACTTCTCTGTCTCAGGAAGTTGATCATGAAAGAAAATGTTTATTTAAAATACCAGGAATTTGTAATCAATATTTAAAATATATTTACATATATGTACACACATGTACATTAATGTCACTGACCAGCCCTTCAGTGTAAACTCTGCAGAAACCGTACGCTCAAATGTGTGTATGCATATGCCTCTTTAATTAGGGCCAGTTTAAACCAGTAGAGACTGGTTTGAACTGGTTCAAACCAGATTTGAACCAGTATTTTATATACCTATACAATACACTAAGTTTACTGTCTGATCTACTAACCATGTCTTGCATTGTATCAAACAGTACTACATTACTTTAAAATGCAACTTTTTTTATTCCTACTATTTTAGTGAATCAAAGTAGATTTTCACCCGATGGTTTTAAACTTTTTAAGGTCTCTAAATATGTACAGTATTTTGCATTAAGGCAGACATATTTTTCTTGTGCATTTTTATGTTAATTTTTTTATTTTGTCTGGTTATCAAGAAATCCTTTTGACTGAGATTCGTTTTTTGTTTGTGTGCATGTGTGTAATTTCATGACGGATCTTTGCATATCAATCCCCCCTAAAGATAGCTATATAACATTGGATGGCTTTGAAAGGGATATAAGAACATATTGCATGAGCTATGATGAGGGCACTATTGTTATAGCTAGTGCAATATATTCTTGTATCCCCGGGGAAAAAGCCATCCAATATTATCATTATTATTTATATCAAGCTGACTTGATCAGCAAGAAATACCTTTCAAGACACTGTCTTTATTTCTGAAATTTCACCGAATATTCTTTGCTTACCGAAGCAAATTTTGCGCTGCTCGAAGCTGCCATTGTTGCTGTTGACAACAGTGCGCGTATATCATGATGCGCGTATGTCATGCTGCGCGCTGCGTCCATGCCCGCGTGCGATGGTACCGCGCTACGCTGTGTTGACCGGTTGACAACTGTGAGGTTCTACGCTCTTGATTGTGTGGGAACCAGCGAAAATTGTTAAAATGCCCGGATAAGGAAAATATCCAAAAATAATATTGTCCTCATCTGGGTACTTTGACTGATATAATATTGCAGTCATCCGGGTACTTTTTACAAAGCATACAATACGCTAAATTATTTTTATCACTGGAAGCCTGATATAAATAATAATATAGTTTAACTCTTTGGATACAAACCAAATTGCCTCAATTTTAACGAAAATGAAACAATGTGTACTATATGATCTTTGAACAGATATATCAAATGTTCGTATCTGGCGGGTGCAATTTTGGAACAATCTGCTCATTGCACACATAACCTATACAAAATTACAACTAAAAAAGGCTGAAGTTTTTCTGCTTATCAAGGTTGCTTCACTGACTGCAGAAAATGAAAATAATTCAGGGGGAAACCTTTGCTGCAAGGTCTACTTTTCTGTAGCATAAAAAGCGTAGTTTGTAATGTCATGTCAGTATTTAAAACAGTTCAACCTATACAGTTAATCTAGCTGGCCAAAAAAAAAGAAGAAAAAAACCAAGACGAACAAAAATGAAACTTTACAACTTTTGCTACAAGCATTAAAGCACCACATCCTATGAACTTCAAATTAAATATAATTTCAGATTTTTCTTATGGAATTTGACAACGGGTTAATAAAAATGGAATTACTTATCCAATTGAAAAAGTAAAACTTCATAACTATACTTGAAACAAAATTTGGAACACAACAGAAAAATTGTGCAGATGTTAATTATGTTTAAGTGTGCAAGAACTCAGCCCCCAACTCAAATTTCAATATGACCTTAACATTGGCCAGGTGGTTTCATCTTCTCAATCGAAAAAATCCCACATACAACTGAACAACGAGAATAATGTTTTTCCCAACTTATCTCAATGGTGTCTTTATCTCGTTTTAAAATGAAAAATTGACATTTTGAATTTTTAACAAAAACCTACGTTGTATTTTTCTTATGTACAAAGTATTTACATATGAAATAGTGAGGCATGATATTTACAGTGACAAAGATGTTATTAAATTTACACAGAAATGGATCTTCAATAGTTAATGTATCGAGCAAAACACCCCCCCCCCCAAAAAAGGAAAATTCAAATTTCATTTAATGCTACTTGAAAAATAACTTGCATTGGTGTGTGTAACTATAAGTTATTCATTTTTACTTAAAACACACCGCTACCAAACTATCTACATGGAAGTTACCGAAAATGCATATTAATTAAGTATTGCCATAGCGATACCACATGCAGTTGCGATTGGATGAAAGAGTGAAGGTAGTCGCCTGGTATTGGATGCTTTCCTTTTTATGAATATTCATGCCATTCCTGGTACAATCTGATTGGTTCTCATGAAACACATCACGGTCAAAGGTTAATGATATACATGTAATCTAACTGGTTGAAACCAGTCGCAGCTAGTTTCAAATCTAGATCCAAAAATACTATCAAATTCTCTTTTCGCTGAGGCAGTTTTGAAAAGTTGTTAGATAGAGTACTCATGCTGTGTGAACATTTGAAAAATACAACCCGTTTTGTTGTTGTTGTTTTTAAAACTATTTACAGCAGACAATAATGATGAAGCATGTATGTCATAGTCATTTATCCCACAAGCGTGAGTGGAACACGGAACAAAGTAGTGCGTCTGAGTACCAAATGCCACGAGGCTGAAGACCAAGTGGTTGGGACACAGACGCACCAAATTGTCCATTTTCCATGAGCGTGAGTGGATAACGGATTTATCTTCAAGCCAACTTGACGCACAGTAAAGCTGGATCGAACGAGCGCACCCCGAACTTTCCAGTGGTTATCCTTTAACGCGTGTGTGCAGTAGGCATAGTGCGCATCTAAGAATAGTGCGATACCCAGACTGCGATATGGATAATGTTGTTGTCATGAATCAGCCAATCAGGATCGAGGATTCAAGTTTGCTCGAAGATGCCAGAATTCAGTATTTTTACCGCGAAGAATTAACTCTATGCACAGATTTCAGATTCAAAAATCTTTGTAGAGTTATTTGATCTAAAGTTATTTCAATGCATAAACTATTTGGCAACTTGATTTAATCAAGTGGGGTAATCAATAAACAGAAACAAAAAAGAAATTCACGTGAATCCCGCAGCACTTTTGATAGAAAATTCCTGAATCCTACAAAATCAAACACAGTGCACAAAACAAATGGTCATTTTTGAAACTTCATAGGTGCATCAACCCCTGTGCCAAAAAAAAATAGCTAGGCCCAACTTTCCTCAATCCTATAAAATCCTTCAAAAAAATTCTGATGGAATTTGTAGGACCCAGGAGTGGTTATGGTTAGAAATCGACCAAGTTACTCTGCAAAACATCCAATAAAAAGAATCAGTGTGACAAAAGGTTTAAATTCGGGTTTGTATAACTTTTTGTCACTTTTGCATCCCTTGCTAAACTGGCTGTGAGACTTTATGGTAAAACAACACACATACCATGCTACAAATTGTGTACGTATAAAATTATTGCTTCTACAATCTACACTCAAGTCCAAATAAAAAAAATAACAAACAAACATTGTCCTATATTGGCTTAAAATAGAAGAATTTGTGCGACACACAAAAATATGGCTAACAGTAAATAGAGTGAACGATTGAACAGGAACAGTGGCCAACAGAAATCTGGTAAGCACGGAAAATACCTGCTCAGCAAAAACAGGTTTCTTGAGGTACAAAGCATGCGAGTTATTATAACTTCTGACTTGCTTGGGCAAAAAATATTGTTATTAAGCATTCATTGTCTGCTTTGAACGCCCTATGCAAACAGACATTCTGTGCCAAGTTGTCCTTTCAGTCAAGTGGCTGTTTTCAACAATTGAGAGCTCCAGCCTAGGTAAAGCAGGATTGACCTAGTGGATAGTGGAATGAACTATGGATCGCAAGATCTGTGGTTTGAACCCTTGTCCAATTTTATGAAATATTTTTGTTGGTTGCCATAAGTTAATTGCAGGAAAAACACTACGAAAACCAGTCTTCCCTCCACACAGCGTGATAAATATTCATGTTAGGGTGCGTGATGTGATTGGTTAAAATACGATGTGTCAGCAAAAAAAAAAAAATGCAACCTGGCCCTTGGTTTCCTACGACCTGACCTGTGATGACCTCTGACTTATGACCCCGGGAGTAAGGAACCATCTTCTATTGGCTACAAATTCTGAAACAGAAAAAAAAAACGCCGTTATGTATCAATGTCGTCCAAGTCGCCCACGTCGTCCTGAACCAACGTCTTGGAAGACTCAGAGCTGTCTTCATTCCCGTTGACCTCTGACCCCTCTGACGACCCGTTGACCTCCATCTTGGTGTTGGAGTCCCCCTCAACATACTCCTCCTCCTCTTCGTCGTTCTCGATGTGTTCACCGTCGTCGTCACGCGTGTTGAGCTCATCCAGCAGCGCGGTGGCTTCGGCCAGCGTGTCCTGAGCACTCATGGTGCGTTGGAAGGACCGTCCCGTGCTGGATTCGTTGGAGACGTTCTGCGGAGTCCAGTAGTGCTCACTCATCTACCAAACACAGCAAATATAACAGATAAGTCATCAATGGTCTAGTCTTGATAGAAAGTTGCTATGCACTTCTTGAAATAATCTCTGGGAAAATGAAAGATTAAAAGGTATTTAGGATAATTCACCTGCTGAATTATTATCAAAAAGCTTATTGGGAAGCCTTAACTCCCTAAGGGGTGTGCAAAATCATATTGAAATTGGAGGATTCAGGACTGTTAGGGACCTACTGGTACAAACAGCCTGTGAATGGTTTTAGTCTGGCTTGCTGTTATTACGAAGAAATCAAGCAGTGATTTTCAACGATCAGTCAATTGACTGATTTTTTTGAAATAAAGAGTGCTGTTGACGAAATTGTGCTAGGTGATCAAAAGGTTATGCGCAGTTTTTCACTGTTTTCTCAAAAAGTGTAATATCCACTAAGCTGAAAATTCCAACAGGTTAGGTTTTGACCTTTCTTCTTTGGATTTTGAGTGGTGTTATCATTGCATGGAAACAAACAAAATGCACAAAAAGCAAATGATCCTAGACTTTTAATGGACTAGGGTATTTTGGTCTTCTAAGGACACCTTTGTATTTTTCCATACTGCTTAGCCGATTATCATACAAATTTGGCAGAAATATTTGCTGCCTAAACTACTGGGTGACTACTCAGGCGTGCAACTGGGAATTCAGAAAAAAATGAGGAAATTCCAAATCACACAAGAATTTATACAGTATTTTTTCAATTCCCAACAAATTTGTGTTGCACTTCGCGTGGGATGTGTACGGCCGTTGTCTATGAATGAGATCTCCAGAGCTGCTATGCAGCAGGCATGCGGCTATTGTCCCCCGGATTATCAGCTTTCGTTTGTTACTAACTAAATAACTAACCGACGTATGGACTAACTGACGGATCATACATTTATTAATTTCTTTTAAACGATGTCAAGACAGACGGAATAATATCACTGGGTGTTTAGTACCAGTACAATCTTTTAATCCAAATAGCTTAAAATAATACTTTTTAATATTAACCCAACTCCCTAGGGGGTGTGCAAAATCGTATTAAAATTTGAGGATTCAGGACTGTTGGAGCTATTAATAATTTGTTAGGTTACTTTTGGGAGAAATGCAAATAATCCTATGTGCCTTTAAGTCAGCTTGTCAGGGATAGAACACAATTTATCTAATTACCTTGTCTTTTGACTTGGTTAACTTGAAAAAGTAAATCTTTTGACTTCGAGATATTAAACCCGCTTAACCGACCCTTCATAAAACTACATGTTGATGAGAAGTTCTTACCTTTTTCTTGAGCCAGTTGACCGCCCACTGCCACCGAACCGAGATGGTCATCAGATACTCTTTGGCCATGGAGCATTTGTTGGACAGATGGACCAGGAATTTGATGCACTGGTAGGACCGACGGCTGTCCGTGGACGTACATTTACGGATGATCTCTGCGAGACAATAACAAGAAATAGTGACATTAATGTTAAATCAGCCACGATGAAATAGTCTGTAAGGATTGTAGTTAAGGCTGCAGTCCATCATTTGCAGTTTTCTAAAAAGTAACTGACATAATTATTGTTGGAAAACATACTTGGTTGAAAGATAGTAATGGGACTAAACTCCCTGTGAAATTGTTCTTTCTGGCAAGCTGTCATTTTGAAGAAATCAACAAAAGAAGGCCTTTCCAACAGTGCATCTAAAGACGCACATTGGAAATTTCCATAAGTAGTTCCTTTTTTTATTCGGTGAAGCACACACAAGGGTTGACACGACACACACGCGTGCGCCCTAGATAATTCATTGGATCAGTGTGCAACATCGCATAGCTGCAATCAGCTAAGTGAGAACGTGTCTCGGATGCTTAATTCAGGCCCAAAGCAAAACATGATTCAGCAACTTTTGATTTGAAATCGAGATGCTAGAATGTTGTTGTTTCTCTTGAAATATACAGCTGAAGCTCAGCTGAAACTTCATGAGGTTAGTTGTTCGGCACCCTTCTTTAGATTTTAGCACGTTTGTTGGGTCATACAAACAAAATGCACAAATTACAAAAATGGACTGTACTTTTGAATGTTACTACTCTATACACTTTTGGTCCAAAGTGTGACAATTTCTTTGCCCCTGTTATCTTGGTACTTTGTAATTTTCCATTCAGAAAAACCCTCGACAGTTTACCCATTTCTATTGGTCGAGAGCCTGTCATGTGGTTGGTTTTAAACAGTCAATACAACAATGGCTGGCGGGTCTAAAACACTTTGCAGGTGTTACACGATTTTTGGACTCCTGTGAATCTGGTCCAATTACCCTTTTATTGGTTGAACGTTCACAATCCTCACTTAGAAATGCGCAACACTACCAGTGAGTCACTATTTTATAGCCATAATTCACACTACACCGGCACAGCTGTGCTCTGCGCCACTCCTCCAGTATGCCTCACACGCAGGCCAATCCCCATATAAGGAGTTGTCTACAACTACTTGCTAGAGGCATATACCATAACATAGTCAGAGGGATGTTTTAAAAGAATATGAAGTAAAATTATTGGAAAAATCATTGGAAATTTATATTATTTTGAGTGGTGATGACTCTTTCACGGAAATGGTATTTGTGAAAGGGTATAAATCTGTGCTTGGCTGGTATTAAACTGTTAAAGACTGGCTGGGGGCCTTGTCTAAAACGGACTTGTTTAAAACGAGCCAAGCACACATAATTCCCTTATTCAAGCATCATTAAGAATGACTTTAAACGTTTTATTTGTTGGGTAGGTAGTTTGCTATTCATAAGCACTCTTGGAGGATGACTGCATTAAGGAGTGCATCAGAATTATATTATCACAGATATCAGATGTAACAGGCACATGAAAAAAGTGGACCCCACATTGATACAATAACCCATATGGCTTGGCCTCCCAAGATGGCGTCCGAGTGGCTTCACCCTACCCAGTCGGTATACACAGAGATGAGTGCTCCTTACCCAAGAGGCCATTGTTGTTGTTGCCTTCCACGGCTAGCTTGAGGCGCTTGCCCTGCAGGGGGTCCTCCATCATCAGCAGCTCCAGGAGGAGAATCAAGATGTGCTTCAGCTCATTGGTGGGCGCCGAGGACACCTGACCCTGTATCGACCAATCAGGGCGGAGAGAAATGAAAAAAAAAATTCAATACAACAAAGAGAAAAAATTCTGGCAAATATTGTAGCGTTTCAAATTTCAATCTCCCTTGTTATATTTAAAAGGTCCATAAGATCATTTACTTTTTGTGCATTTTTTGCCTTCACTTTGAGAAAGGCTTTTGTCGTTAAATATGTTTCTGGGTCATTGCCAACATTCCTACATAAACGTGCCTTTAATAACATTCAAATACTGTAGACTGTAAGAAATTATTGCTTGGGACAGTAATATCGATCGAGAAATTTTTAACAAACCGTCTGCACAAACCATCTGCACAAAACATTTTCTTGATACAAATTAAACACCAATGGCACCCATTCACAGATTCACCGAATTACAAATCAACAACTAATGGACATTCCCAAAAATGGGTCACTTGACACATCTTTGGAAATGGCCTTCTTCTATTTTTTTTTTCTTCAAAATGACGGCGTGCCAGAAGGAATAATTTCACAGGGAGATTAGTGTCATTACTATCTTTAAACCAAGTTGGCTTTTCAACAATAACTTTGTCAGTTTCTTTTTGTAAAGCTGCAAATGATCTACTCTACCTTTAAAACAATGTTCATAAATATGCATGAGACATAGAATGAAAAATCTGCCCATCTTTTACAAATTTTGAAATACTTGCTGAACGACAATCTCGAAGGTTGCAGATGTCCTCAATCCCCCCTCTCGAAAAAAGTTGGTCTTTTGGGGGATTAAAATAAAAACATACAGTACAATTTAAACATTTGTTGGATCAACTTGAATTGTAAGGAATTGTACTTACGTGGATCATCATCATGACGGACAAGGTGAACGTGTCGTTGCAGTAGCAGCAATGCAGCAGCATGTCGAGCAGTGCAGTGGTTGCATTGGGTACTTCACGGAACATCAGTATGACCTGCAAATGTTTTGGTAGAATAGCATTTGTACATTCATTACATTTGAATGTTTTAACATTTCTTGAAGCATTAATGCGTACGAGGTGCAACTGATTACCATCTGATACAAGGGTCATTCCACCGGGTTGGGAAACAGTGCATCGTACATCAAAAAAATTGGATATATTATTAAAAGTATCAATGCATTCTAAACAATTGCTTAACATGAAATTTGTCTGAGGGTGTTTTAATAATTGTGAAAGTTTGAAATCATTTGAATGGACTTTGACAAAAATATGAGTTAAAATGAATTATTTGGATGTAACAGTGACAGTGTCAATGTTACAACCAAATCCTGTTTTTTTTTTTTTGGGGGGGGGGCGTTTTTTTTACACAGATGTAAAATAATACCCAAACTGACATTGCATATTTATAACTGGACACCTAATGCACCAAGAAAAGCTTTTGTTTTGGTAAAGTCAGGGTTCAAATATAGCAGAAACGACATGTAGACGTAACGGTGTCCAAATCACTCAGTGGAAGTGTGACATTTGGGGTTGACACGGCATGGTGTCAATGTGACATCCATAACTAAGCTATAAATTCTGCTCCATTTGATACCCAACTACCGTAACAAAATTTGTTCTTAGTGTGTTGCATGTATAGTAAGAAGTACATAGAGGGAATTTGGGTAATGTTTTACAGAAATTTACATTGACACGGTGTCAATGTTACATCAAAATGACATTTTTGCTCATTTTTGGGCAAAATACATTCAAATGGTTTAAAACTTTCTGCAGTAGTGAAACACCTAACAACAAATATAGGTTTTCCCGGCCAATTTCCTAAAAGCTTCATTCACTTCTGAAAATCGGTCATTTATTTTCGTCTGAATTTGAGAATCGCTCTGAACACGCGTTTCATTTTCGCTACCAGAGCATTCAATTCCATTTCAGTTCAATCAATTAAGTGATTGAGCAGCACCTTTTGTTTATGTCTATTCAGATTCGTTTACAAGACTTCTTTTTCAGTTTTAGAGGGCGATTTCAAACATTCACCACTTTTAGTTTAATGCATTTGGCACCACTAAGATAAAATTAGGGGTTTCATTTTCATTTACCATCAATCAAATTAGCTGTACTAGAATCAATTTAGAAAAGGTACGCTTTCGTAAATGAATGCACAGGTAACATAATTGGCCGTCTGTTTCTCAAAACGAATGCACGGACAATGAAAACGACTGAACTTTTGTTGAGTTCAAATGGGATTAAAGATCTTGCATTCAAATTCAGACGAAACTGAATGACCGATTTTCGGAAGTGAATGGAGATTTTAGCAACTGCAAGCAAGGCATTCATACTTTTCATAATATGGTCATATGGGTCATTCCATGTCAGACCAACGCACTTTTTTACCTCATGTCATCCGATTTTGATAAAAATTGCTGTGCTTGTAGGTCCTGATGAGCAATGAATGCACACCAATTTTTAGCCCGATCCGACCTACCATGTGGTCAGGGCAGAAACCATGAAAAATTGACATTTTTAGAGTAAAATACCACCCTTTTGGTAGAAATATGTCAAAACCATGTCAATTTTAATCGAATATATGCGAATTTGGTATTAAAATAATAAGAATTGCATGCTCAAATGAACTCTTTTGTCAAAATTAAATTTGGTGAAAAGGAGGTCACTTGACCTTTAATATGTTATCGTGACCTTTGACCCAATTTATGTACTAATGTATCATTCCGAAACTCAACGAAATGAAAATGACTTGATAGAGCATGTCTTCCTCTATCAGAATCTACTAAAAATCAATTGGGGTCTTCAAAATTTACAACTTTATGACTATTTTTGTACAGTTGGTGGGTTACAAATGGGTCAATTTATAGACTTTACATTAGAAATCCACCCACACAACTTACTATTCTGTTTCTAAAGCTACTTAAATTAATCTTGCTTTGCGAATTTCTCATGTTTAGGGCTGATGAGGTCTAACCAGACTCATAATATAAATTATCAGCAGTGGCCCACCCAGGATTTTGCTTTTTTTGTGTGTGTATGTGTGTGGGGGGGGGGGGGGGGAGGTGCCTCATAATTTGTTTGGTTTCAAATTTCTGTAGAAGATTGAAAAAAAAAAGAATTACCCAAAAATCAAACAAACAAATTGGCAACCTCGGAGGGGGGGGGGGGGGGGGTCCAGCCCCTTGAGCCCCCCCCCCTCCCTTGTGCCACTGATAATTAGTTATCCCAAGAGCGCACTTGGAATATGAAACAATGCAATGCTACTGTGACCCATATGCCACCCACCCGGGTCGAGGGAGTGGAACCCACCCCCTCCAAGGTTTTCAATTTGTTTGTTTGATTTTTTTTTCAATCTTCTACAGAAATTTGACAACAAAAAGCTATGAGCCCCCCCCCCCCCCCCCAATCCAATTCCTGGATGCGCCACTGCTGATAATTTATATTATGAGTCTGGTTAGACCTCATCAGCCCTAAACATGAGAAATTCGCTAACCAAGATTAATTTAAGTAGCTTTAGAAACAGAATAGTAACTTGCGTGGGTGGATTTCTAATGTAAAGTCTATATTATTGACCCATTTGTAACCCACCAACTGTACAAAAATAGTCATAAAGTTGTAAAGTTTGAAGACCCCAACTGATTTTTAGTAGATTCTGATAGAGGAAAACATGCTCTATCAAGTCATTTTCATTTCCTTGATTTTCGGAATGATACATTAGTACATAAATTGGGTCAAAGGTCACGATAACATATTAAAGGTCAAGTGACCTCCTTTTCACCAAATTTAATTTTGACAAAAGAGTTCATTTGAGCATGCAATTCTTATTATTTTAATACCAAATTCGCATATATTCGATGAAAATTCACATGGTTTTGACATATTTCTACCGAAAGGGTGGTATTTTACTCTAAAAATGTCCGTTTTTTTGTGGTTTCTGCCCTGACCACATGGTAGGTCGGATCGGGCTAAAAATTGGTGTGCATTTATTGCTCATCAGGACCTACAAGCACAGCAATTTTTATCAAAATCAGAAGACATGAGGTAAAAAAGTGCGTTGGTCTGACATGGAATGACCCATATATGTCACACATTGTTTCTCAACCCGATGGAATAACCCATAAAGGTTATCCTCATAAACTTTTTCATAATGAAAAGTTTTGGACATTTGCTCATCGCAACACTGCGTGTACACGCTCAGTATATGTGCACGTGCGTTGTTGAAAGACCAAAACAGGCATATCTTTAAAACCGGGCAACGTACAAATCTGGGGTGATCAGAAAATGAAAGAAGACATCTTCAGCTTGCTATAGGGATGAAATTTGTCATTGACAGTGCTCGGCCAATAACGACCATTTTAGTTTGAAAAAACACATCCACTCTTTGTGCTCCTATTCAATAGTGCACATCAGGAAGCGTAAACTAGTTTTTTTAGCACGTATGTCCAAGTGGTTTTTAACACAGCGTCAAAACAAAAAGTTTGGCAACCTTGGGGTGACGTCATTCATAAAGTTTACAAAATTCTCTAAACGCTGATATAAGAAGCATGCTAATTGGACAATAAATTCCGACGACCATTTTGGCTTGAAAAAATATAGCCAGCCAGTGTTTTGATAAGTTAGCCCATGGTTAGCCACAAACACACATGCGCGCGTATTATGTACATTGTATATAAATGTGCGCGCCTGTTGTGTAGCGTGTGTTCTGTAGTGTGTGTATGCAGCGCCCCGCGTACTTGAGCTTATGTCCGTTTGCCTATATCAACTTTTCATTATGTATACATCGATCCATCTGCCTACATGCACAAGAGCAGCCGGGTACAATGTACAAGTACTGAACACCTAGCCACAATCAACAACAATATGCTTGAGGCCAGAGGTGTCTCATAATTAAAGCTCTTCATAAAAACCTGGGAATTTTGCATATGAGACATTGTGTTCATCAGGAAACAGTTCAAAGTTTACATCACAACAGCCGTTGCTGTGTACTTGACTGTGGTAGCGAGGCACTATTCAGTATTGGACAATCCGTGTACACAACATACAGTCGTGCTGTTGTAGTAATAGTAGGGTGTGGCTGATACTGCTGACAGACTGCATGCAGGAAACGACTTCAAACTGTACCCATAAACAGGCCTGTTGAACTTGTAGGTAGGTGGACGATGTTATTGGACTATGCATTTGCCTTTGCTAAAATTTTCAGAAATGGATGGATTTGGGGGGTTAGTATTTCACAGCAAATATTGTTACACTGACTTGTTTGACGTTTTGGGTTTGTAGATGCTAGAAAAACCAAGAAAAACATTCATGTTCTTGTAGTCTGGTTCCCTGACGCCACTTAAATTGAAATGGAGCAATTTATAGACGTCAGGGAATTGTAAGGTCAGGGAACCAGTCTAAAAGGCTTGTACACGTTCATAGATGTGTGATCGATTGCAATCGTTTTTCTTTCCACTCTTATATGGTACATGTAGAGTCCAACTGAGCAAGATGGCAGAGGGAGGTGTGACTGATCTAGTCTTGGATGAGACTCAGAAGGAACTTCAAGAATGTCCTATCTGTTACACTGACTACAAGGATCCTAGAATGCTAGACTGCTCACACAGCTTCTGCCTGAAATGTCTGCAAGAACTCAAACTGACACAAAATAAGGATGACAAGAGCATTGTCTGTCCGTTGTGTCGAAAGGAAACTGCCCTGACTGAAGCTGGCGGGGACATGCTACCTGGAGGTTCAAAGGATGTCAATCAACAGGAACAGACTGAAGGTCAGGGGTTAAAAGTCATGTGTCATGCATGCGATGAGGAAAATGAAGCCATTTCTCGATGTATGGATTGCAAGCATTATCTCTGTCAAGATTGCCTGAAGGCGCATGATCGATTGGCACCACTGAAAAGTCACAAGATTGTAGCTTTGACAGAGCTACCTGTTGAGTCCCAAGAAATAATTGAGGACACTGAACTCAAGAAAGTTCCCAAGTGTTTCAAGCATCCAGATCAAGATCTCTGTCTGTATTGTAACTCATGTGAAGTCCTCATATGCAATGAATGCACAAACATTGATCACAAAGAATCCATACATTCCCACGTCCGCATCGACCAGGCGGTCAGCAGATGTAAACAAGAAGTACATGAATCCGTATCTAAAACAGAAGAGTGCATTCAACAATTCATTTCTGCAAACCCCTCTTCAGGTCATTTACGTTACCGACTTGACAAGATGCTGGCAAAAACATATTCTCAAATTTCACAGAAAGCAGAAAAGGAAATTGCCAAAATCAGAGATAAAGAAAAACAACTCAAAACGGAGGCCAGGGCCATTGCCATTAAACGAGATACAGAATTGGCATATGCAGAAACGTCTGAGCAGATTGTGGGTAAAGTGAATGAAGTGATGACTACAGCAACATGCTATGAGATCCTGGAGTCCAAGAAGAAAATGCTACAGGATTTGAATGAGCAGGTGGAGGTGCATAAGAATTTGGATATCAAGCATGGGAAGTCATTCCTTGGCTTTAAGGAGAGTAAAGAGGATGGTCAGCTTGGGACCATAATCTTGGAGGAGAAATGGGAGACGTATAAGACCTTAACAGCCATAAATGGTGCAGACCATCTTGCAGCATACTCCACAAGTGAAATGGTTTTGGCATACAGTGATGAATTGCTTACATTGGATCCAGAGGGGAAGGTGATTTCTAGAAAGACCTACAAACCTGACCCTGATAAACCAAACGAGCCCCATGACCCTAACAACATTCAGAAAGCAACAGCTCTAGCCATCAACAAGGATGATCAACTTCTGATCCTAGACAATCCTGCAGTCAAGATCTTCACCAAGGAATACCAGCTCCTTCATCAGTTCCTACTGGGTAAAGAGGCCGGCGTGGACGGCACGCCGACGTGCCTGGCAGTGGACAGCAGCAATCTGATAGCAGTGGGTTACAAGGACAAGGAACAGATATCTCTACACAACCCAGATGGTTCCCTCGTCAGAACACTGCCTGCTCCAAAGATTGGTACATATTTGGTCTTCAGCAACAAGCGACTTATTTACACCAACAACAGCAAGGAGGGTTTGCTGATGGCTGTTGACTTACATGGCAACAAACTGTTTTATACTCAAAGTTGTAGTTATCCTCGTGGGCTGTGTTGTGATGGTGCAGGTGATATTTACCTTTTGGCCTCAGATCAAATTTGCCATTTCAGTGCAGATGGGAAGCGCATTGCTTCATTGCGCTCCCTGGGCGATTCTGATATCATATACACACCTGCACATCAATTAGCAGTTACATGTACAGCAGGGTTTGACTTTAAAAGGTTTGAGCCTGTGAACCGGTATCTCTACCTGTACCACTTGGTTTAGAGATCTCAACCAACATGTAATTGTTCAAGTGATCAAAACAAAAGGCAGGGAATAAAAAAGAAAAAAATATACGAAAATGGTATCAAAACATTATATATCTACAAAACATCCATGAAAATTATTGATGCTCCATGCATCCATGGACATGTGCAATGTACAGAAACTTTATGATTGCAACTTCACAAACAGGACAGACTGAAAACACTTTGAGCAGGATATGGGATTGTATACATAGAAAGTTTACATGTGTTATATCACATTCAGTATCTTACACATGTACATCAACCGTAGTCATATGTGCAAACTTATTTGGAGCTTGTACAGTTGTACATACTTCCATGTGTTTAAAATGGAAGCGCTAGTTTGATTTTTTTTCTAAAACTTCTTTTTTCCCAAAAGGACAAAATTTGTCCTAAACTGATAACATCGCCTCAAAAATATAACAATAAATGTCTGCATGAGGTATTCTATGTACATTGAAAGGTTGTAGGTTGAAAAATAAGCTTAATATTTCCAATCAGTCTTGGAAAAAAACCTGCATATGTTGCAAGTTCTTCTCTACTTCTACACGTATTGCTTAAAGATACAAGTGTAAATACTGATCATGCAACATTCATTTAGTATCCATATTTCCAGCTACCAGTACATGTACCATACTCCACCATTTGTCATGAAAACAGGTTGGAAATTATAGACAAATCCACACGCCCTGCTCCAGGAAGTTTTGACCAATCACAACCATGATTTATGCCCGACATAGGTGTGTACACATTTTGTAATGTGCATGCATTTGCATGTATGACATGTGCACGTCTGGCACATGTAATACCGGTATTAAACATAGGAGAGGTGAACAATTTGTTGCCCACATACATGCATGGTGGGCGGTGCCAAATAGAATGGTCTATTCATCGAGGGTCATCTCCATGAGACGAAGTATGTACTTCATGTTCTTTTCAATAGATCCCTTTTTTATGGTAAAACAGATGAGACCAGCTTTATTCTTATTTGACATTCAGAAACACAAACTTCAGCAAGTTAAACTTCCCAACCAAGCCTTCTTTGTAACTTGGTTCACTGCAGTTTCTGTGCACTTTTCTCAAATATTGAGACTGTTTTGTATTATGAAAATGAGTAGAGCAGCTAGGACATGAGAGGCGGGCATGCTGTTGCCCTTGTGTGTGGTTGGTGGTAAAGGGTGCCGTTTAAACATTTACACGATAAACATTCTTAATCCATTTACAATTAATTGAACAAACTGTTTAAACCAAACCTGCATTGTATATGTTTGCTGTATCTGCCCTGGTAGGCATTTCACACACAATAAATAATACTAAAGGACACCTTTAAACCATTTTATTTACAAAGCAAAAGACAGTCCATTATGAATGATCTTCTTTGTAGATCAGTGTCGATGCTGCCCTTCGTTTGCTGTGCACCATAACTATTTAATGTATATTCTTGTATACTAATATGCTTGAGTGCAAACACTTGTGCAGGTGGCATGCAGTCTGCGTGACGTGGCTAAAGGTTTAAACGTTTAAATTGGGCTGAAATAGATTTGCTAAATGTTTCCAAAATAAACGCAAATCATCGAGGGCCAGCTCCATAAGAATGTACCACTACATACCTTGGAATGTTCTATACAAATGATTAAATTTCTTTTGAAGACTACAATGTAGATCAGTTTCATTTTTATTGGTGATTCAAAAACACTAACTTTAACTTCCCAACCAAGCCCTCTTTGTATCTTGGTTTTTCCCAACATTTTAAATAAAATACTTCTTTTATCTTAACTTTTATACTGCTTTGTATTATAAGCACATGTATGCATTGGAGCCTTTGGTTTTAGTAGTTTGGTCTTGGGTATTTGATCAAGCATTCAACTTGATCAGGCATTTGTAGCCTCAGAATAAAAATGATGGTTCTCCATTTATTTACCCAAACAGTCTGACTAGTTCTCTCCTTCTTGCTGTGGTTTATTTATTTAACCTGCATTTCAATGATTGTGTTACATTGTTTTGCATCACTGAAAACAAACCTTTCATTGACAATGATTACCAAAGACATTGGTTATTGCAGATGAGTTCTGTTTCATCTTGAGTTTTAACCACTATGGATGGTTACCCAGACCAGTGCTATGGGCCCATGTAACAGACTGCCTATAACATGCACTGGGCCTCTCTGCGGCCCACGAAAAAAAATGTGTGGAAAATCTGATTGGCTTTTCCGCATAACCTTGCAGAAAAGCCCTTTGTTTCTGTACTATATATTTTTTTTGCTTTTTTATTTCATCTTTATCTTTTTCTATCCCAAATCCCCTAGACTTTCTACACGTTTTGTTTCTTTCCGGCATTGACATTGACACAGTACAATGTTACGTCCGAAATGACATTTTTGCTCATATTTTTGGCAAATTACATTCAAATGATTTCAAACTTTCTGCAGTAGTGAAACATCCAACAACAAATATTATGTAGAGCAACTGCAAGCAAGGCATTCATACTTTTCATAATATGGTCATATATGTCACACATTGTTTCCCAACCCGGTGGAATAACCCATAAAGGTTATCCTCATAAACTTTTTCTATACATCGATCCATCTGCCTACATGCACAAGAGCAGCCGGGTACAATGTACAAGTACTGAACACCTACCGGTAGCCACAACCAACAACAATAGGCTTGAGGCCAGAGGTGTCTCATGAAAAGCTTATTCATAAAAACCTGGGAATTCCCCATATGAGAAATTGTGTTCATGATGAAACAATTCAACTGTGACGTCATAACGACAGCTGTTGCTGTGCACTTGACTGTGGTAGCGAGGCACTAATCAGTATTGGACAATCCGTGTACACAACATACAGTCGTGCTGTTGTAGTAATAGTAGGGTGTGGCTGATACTGCTGACAGACTGCATGCAGGAAACGACTTCAAACTGACCCATAAACAGGTCTGTTGAACTTGTAGGTAGGTGGACAATGCTATGGGAATATACAACATTTGCCTTTGCTGTAATTTTCAGAAATGGATGGATTTTGGGGGTTAGTATTTTACAGCAAATATTGTTACACTGACTTGTTTTGGGTTTGTAGATTCTAGAAAAACCAAGAAAAACAATCGTGTTCTTGTAGTCTGGTTTCCTGACGCCACTTAAATTGACATGGCACAATTTACAGATGTCGGGGAATTGTAAAGTCAGGGAACCAGTCTAGAAGGCTTGTACTCGTTCATAGATGTGTGATCGATTGTAAACAATATTCAGAATAAGTAAATATGGTATAAAAAGCCAGTTTTTTTCCAATTTGAAATTGATACAAAAATACCACTATTCTTGAAAATGTCAGCACACCAGGTGCCATGATTTCACAGGATGCTTTAGACTGTCATTCACTAACAGTCCAGTAAGGTATTTCAAAAGAATTTGGTAGTTTTGTTTTTTGATACGTGCAAATGTCGTAATGCAGCAGCGCAGGCAAATATAATAAATAGCACCATGACAGACTGTAATGTGCTCTCACGTATCCAAGAAGAAAAATTATTGACTGTCATGATGTTCTTTGATTAATTACCTTCATATTGTTATGTGCATGTATGTTTTTGATTGCATCTGCATAAAACTGAAGTGATTTCAATACATATTTACATCTACAGGTATGCAAACTATTAGTGAACTACAGTGGAACACCACTTTACCGAACACCGCTATACCAAACATTCGGAAATACTGAACATCATCCTTGGCTCCTGGTTTTAATGTACAAAACATGCCGAACATTGTTGTTGAAAACGGTCAAAAAAAATTACCGATTGTACATGTATTAAATCTGGGCCACTTTTAATTCCCTAACATCGAACGACCCATAGTTACATCGTGTGTGAATGGCGACGAGTGACAGCTATTATTTCCCCAAGGAATACAATTAAGGGAAAAACACCCGGCCCAAGGAATAAAGGGAAAACCACCTATAGCTAAAGTTTTGTGTTGACTCCTCGTGCGGCCGCGGGATGTGATAAATGCCAGTTCACTATTGGTCAAAAGAGGGCAAGGGCGGATCCAGAACACAATTTTTTTGGGGGGGGGGGCCAACAAAAAATTGGGTCCCCCAAAAAAGTGTGTCAAAAAAATTATGGCGTGGGGTTTGGGGCCCGCTTAAGGGCCCCGAAAAAAATTTGGATTCTAGATGCTCTGTTATGCGATCTGAGGCAATTTCTGACCACTTTAACCAATGTTTTTTTGAGGAAAAGATGGTGGTGTACTCATTGCCTGCCTTTATTGCGATGTCAAATAAAAAAATAAAAAATTGGTTTCGTTTTTTTTTTGGGGGGGGGGCCATGGCCCCCTATGCCTCCCCCTGGATCCGCCCTTGAAAGAGGGTATCAGCAGTTCAAAATCACTATACCGAACAATCACTATTACGAACACGCTCTGTGGATCCAACGATGTTCGTTATAGTGGTGTGAACTGTATACTGAACATGAGTCAGTCTATAATTATACAGCATCTTATAGTATGATGATATTAGTTGAAATATCGTTTTCCTTTCCACTCTTATATGGTACATGTAGGCCTAGAGTACAACTGAGCAAGATGGCAGAGGGGGATGTGACCGATCTAGTCTTGGATGAGACTCAGAAGGAACTTCAAGAATGTCCCATCTGTTACACTGAGTACAAGGATCCTAGGATGCTAGACTGCTCACACAGCTTCTGCCTGAAATGTCTGCAAGAACTCAGACTGACACAAAATAAGGACGACAAGAATATCGTCTGTCCGTTGTGTCGAAAGGAAACTGCCCTGACTGAAGCTGGCGTGGACATGCTACCTGGAGGATCAATGGAAGTCAATCAACAGGAGCAGACAGAAGATCAGGGGTTAAAAGTCATGTGTCAGGCATGTGATGAGGAAAATGAAGCTATTTCTCGATGCATGGATTGCAAGCATTATCTCTGTCAAGAATGCAAGAAGGCACACAGTCGTATGGCAGTACTGAGAACTCACAAGATTGTGGCTTTGACAGAGCTACCTGTTGAGTCCCAAGGAATAATTGAGGACACTGAACTCAAGAAAGTTCCCAAGTGTTTCAAGCATCCAGATCAAGATCTCTGTCTGTATTGTAACTCATGTGAAGTCCTCATATGCAACGAATGCACAAACATTGATCACAAAGAATCCATACATTCTCACGTCAGCATCGACCAGGCGGTCAGCAGATGTAAACAAGAAGTACATGAATCCGTATCTAAAACAGAAGAGTGCATTCAAAAATTCATTTCTGCAAACCCCTCTTCAGGTCAATTACGCTACCGACTTGACAAGATGCTGGTAAAAACGTACTCTCAAATTTCACAAAAAGCAGAAAAGGAAATTAGCAAAATCAGAGATAAAGAAAAACAACTCAAAATGGAGGCAAGGGCCATTGCCATTAAACGAGATACAGAATTTGCATATGCAGAAACGTCTGAGCAGATTGTGGGTAAAGTGAGTGAAGTGATGACTACAGCAACGTGCTATGAGATCCTGGAGTCCAAGAAGAAAATGCTGCGGGATTTGAATGAGCAGGTGGAGGTGCATAAGATTTTGGATATCAAGCATGGGAAGTCATTCCTTGGCTTTAAGGAGAGTGAAGAGGTTGGTCAGCTTGGAACTCTGCTCTTGGAGGAGAAGTGGGAGAGGGATGAGGTCATTGCAAGTGTGTACGGCACAACCCATACTGCAGCATACTCCACATGTGAAATGGTTGTGGCACACACTGATAAACTGGTTACATTGGATCCAGAGGGGAAGGTGATGTCTGCAAAGATCTACAAACCTGACCCTGATAAACCAAACGAACCCCATGACCCTAATGACATACAGAAAGCAACAGCTCTAGCCATCAACAAGGATGATCACCTTCTGATCCTAGACAATCCTGCAGTCAAGATCTTTAACAAGGAATACAAGCTCCTTCACCAGTTCCTACCGGGTAAAGAGGCCGGCGTCGATGGTACGCCGACGTGCCTGGCAGTGGACAGCAGCAATCTGATAGCAGTGGGTTACGAGGACAAGGAACAGATATCTCTACACAACCCAGATGGTTCCCTCGTCAGAACACTGCCTGCTCCAAAGATTGTTACGCATTTAATCTTCAGCAACAAGCGACTTATTTACACCAACAGCAGCGAGGAGGGTTTGCTGATGGCTATTGACTTACATGGCAACACACTGTTTACTCAAAGTTGTAGTTATCCTCATGGGCTGTGTTGTGATGAAGCAGGTGATATTTACCTTTTGGCCTCAGATAAAATCTGCCATTTCAGTGCAGATGGCAAGTGCATTGCTTCATGGGACTGTCAGGGTGGTTCTGATATTACATACACACCTGCACATAAATTAGCAGCTACAGGAGGGTGGATGTACATGTTCATGTATCACTTGGTTTAGAGATGTCAACCAACTTGTAATTGTTCAAGCGATCAAAACAAAAGGCAGGGAATAAAAAAGATGTGACGTGGCTAAAGGTTTACACGTTTAAAGGGACACTGGGTCCTAGAACAGCCCAATTGGGCTACAAAACGCGCTTTGAACGAAATGATGTTAATCTGAAAGAACGTTTAAAAATAGGATATAAACATCCACACAACTATCCTTTCAAAGCTGGGCATTTTTGTGTTAATCCTGTATTATGCGTGCGTGAACTAATTTCGGGGTCCACTTTTGCGACCCCAAAAATTTGAGATGTTTTGATGCTAGTTGTGATTTCATCCATAATGTGATTTGCCTGTTGCGGACGTGTAAGAATTTAGAAACCATATTTTGTGCATTGGTGATTGGTCACCGCGCGCTGTTTGCGATCACGGTGCTGTGTATATATACATATTGTACGTACATTGACTAAAAAACGGTACGTACATTGAGTAAAAGTGAAAACGACAGGAAAACGTATTCGTACTCCGTCATGTCTGATGTAAACAACCGAGGTTTGTTCGTCTTTTCTCGGGAACGGTAAGACATTAGTTAGGTTGGTTTCCTTTGAACCAGATGTTTGAAATACGATAAGTAAACGATCCAGAACATGAAATTTTCGGGGATTTCAGGACCTAGTGCCCCTTTGAATTGAGCTGAAATAGATCTGCTAAACATCTCCAAAATAAACGCAAATCATCGAGGGCCAGCTCCATAAGACTGTACTGACCTTGGAATGTTCTATACAAATGATGAAATTTCTTTTGAGATTAGATCAGCTTCATTCTTATAGGAGATTCAAAAACACTAACTTTCAAGTTCACTTTCCAACCAAGCCCTCTTTGTATCTTGGTTTTGCCCAACATTTTAAATTAAATGACCCTTTTATCTTAAGTTTTACACTGTTTTGTATTATGAGCACATGTATGCAAAGGAGCCTTTGGTTTTAGTAGTTTGGTCTTGGGTAATTGATGAGGCATTCAATTTGGCATTTGTAGCCTCAGAATAAATGATGATTCTCCCTTTATTTACCCGAACAGTTTGACTTTTTCTATCCTTCTTGCTGTAGTTGATTATCTTTTGAACCTGCATTCAATGACGGCGTAACATTGTTTTTCACCAGTAAAAACAAACCTTTCATTGCCAATGATTGCCATTGAAAAAAAAAAACCACTTCATCTTGAGTTTCAACCACTACTTATGGTTACCCAGGCCAAGCACCACAAATGGGGTCCAGATACTAGACTGCCTCTTTAAACTGCACTTGGCCTTACTGCCGCCCATGGAAAAATGTGTGGACAATTTGATCTCTTCTGGCTTTTATACACACTTTCTAATGCTTACAACTTTATGGGGTTCAAAAACACGCTTTAATACACAAACTGTTAAAAAAACAAACAATGGAAATTAAAGGTGAAGGCCTACACCTTATTTCCAGAAGAAAGGTTGGAAAGTGTGAACTTTTCACTAATTTAAAGTTGTGATACTGATTGGTTTTTGGTGTCTAAACTGTTTCTTGACTAAATCTGGTTCATGAGCTTTTACACTAGCGGGGTGCCATGGAAGAGCTGGGTAGAGTCTTGGCACCCACTAGCTCAGGGTGGAATCCTAAAGCGAAAACTTGACAGATTTATCAACGAGCATGATCAGGCTTTATCATCGTAGAACGTTGCTGTGAATCTTACAAAGGATCAGTGCGCCTTCAATAGTGACGTATTTTTCAGAAGGGTTCATTATACATGTGCAGTCAGGTTTTGAATATTCATATTGTACGAATTCTATCGTTCGACGGTAAAAGGGTTATGTACTAATTTGTATTACTTTGACCTCAATTTACATGTTGACCCCGAGTGGGCGTGGTAAACCTCGGTGAAGCAATGTTGCCACATTTTTCATCATCAACGTTATGTTTTGAATAATAGCAATACGTTTTAATGTGTTTTCATAGAGATAATATTGTAAACTCTAACTATAGAAAACCCACTTGGTTGAAAGTCCAGAGTACTGAATGCACGCATACTACATGTACCTGTGAAGAAACGTGCTTCCACCTCAGTAATATGGTTTATTCTGGTCATATAGACCATGATCATGTTGCTGCCATCGTGATTTTTCCCCATTCAAATCAACGTAACCAAAGTAAGGCTGGAAGGAAAAATAGTCTGGTTCCTTGTTGCACAAAAACATTATCATTCAGTACTGTTATTGAACACAGGGAACATGACTGAAATGGTGGCAGCATGATAAAGATCTATAGCATAAGTCTGTAGGGCGAATTTTTCTCCAATTTTGTAAAGAACTATTTTCAAATCTTTTTTTGGTAACTGAATGGGTTTTGACCACTGGGTGATGAATGCAAGTGAATTTTAATTGTCGAGGAGGGATATAACACTAAACGGTGAAATGACTATTTAATATGTACTGTATTTAACGTTGAAGGGTTTTTGATAGATGTACAGTTTTCTATTACGTTTAAAGGCAAAAAATGGAATTTGCTTTAATGCAATCATTGTTTTGGTGTCCCATTTAACTTTACTTTCTAATCCTATATTGCCATTTTTAGTGCAGTTTGGTGACTTTTTGGTTTTCATGCTCCGGCCAATTTCATGAGCAAAACTGTGATGTACCTCATTCAAGGCAGAAACTTCTGTGTCACATCTGCGACAGCATAAACAGTCACCAGAAGTATGGGGGTTGGATGGGGTTACTATTCTGCTTACAGTGATTCATTTGTTATTTCAGTACCTGACAGCAAGACTTTGAGAAAGCTTTACATTGTAATCAGCACAAATGTTTACAATAAGCAGATTTTTGGGTTTACAATTTGAAGAAAAACTCTAATCTGAAGGGTGTGGGCCTAAAGGTGACATCACAACAACTGTGCCCAAGCCTGCCAACTCTCAGGCATAGCGGTAAGACTCCCGCATTTCAGGTTATTCACACTCTCTCACGCACCCGCAGGATTTCTCATGCTGAAACAAAAAGCCTGGAAAAATGATGTTTAAATGATGATCTTTTGCTAAAATAAATCGGTTAAAGTGGTCGGAAATTGCCTCATATCGCACCACAGATCGTCTAGAATGGAACGTTTTTTGGGGGGCCTAATTCAGCGGGCCCCATACCCACGCCGTTAGGGCTTCACGCTTTGCGCTTGCATTAGTTCTGATCAAGCTCCATCGCCAAATCCTCACTCTCAGCTCTTACTCAAAGTTGGCAGCCCTGTGCGCCCTCTGTTGTCAGGAAAAGCATGAAACATTTTAAATGATTCAAAAAAGTGCACTTTGCAAAACAGATCACCCAAAAAAGAAAGATGACTCATAGTTTTTATACATTTAAGAAGAATGGATACTTTCCTCAAATATGCTCCAGAGTAAAAATCATTTCGTGGACCATTCAATGTTTTTATATTTCTTGAAACATTAAATATGAGGTGGGCCTTATTCATCACCATTTGCTAGAAATTTTACCATCGTAAAGTCTTGTTTCAATTTTTTTTTTTTTAGAACTGTAATACACAGACCCATACACCATGCACAAGAGCAGCCGGGTACAGTGAACAAGAATGGGCATACATGTGCGTATACACAACTGACAACAACATACAAGTACTGTACATGTATACATGCTTGAGGTCAGAGGTACGAGTCCTATGAAAAGCTTTTCATACAAATCGGGGAATTCCCAATATGAGAAATTGTGTTCATGAGGAAAACAGTTCAACTGTGACGTCACAACGGAAGCTTAGCTAGGAAGTGATGGTGTATGTTAGTACATGTACATAGTACACGTACGTGTGCAGAAACGTACAGTAGTGCTGTGCAAGTAGGGTGTGGCTGATAATCTGCTGACAGCTAGAGTGCATACAGGAAAAGACTTTCAAACTGTACCTAGAAAACAACTACAATACGTTGTACAGGTAAGTGGATGACATTACACAAATATAACATGGTTTGAGGGTGGACAGTTGATATTCGCTCCCCAAGGTATTGGAAGTTTTGCCTCGGGAACTAGTTTGTCAGTTTCCAATACTGAGGGGAGCGAATATCGACTGTCCACCCCAAATAAACCATGTTATATTTGTTTTACTATACCTCATACATATTCAGTTGCCAAATTTTCCTGCAGTGCACCTCGCGGCCAAAAAATCTTTGAAAAAAACTTGTCCAGCTCACCAGAAAAATAATGCTCGGCAAGATTACCATATGCGAAGTTCACTAATTTTCCTCTGTATTGACTAACAAGCCCCCAGATAGCAATTTCGTGTCATCAAAGTCAATTTGAGCCGTGAGAAAATACAAGCATTTTCTTAGAAAACACTTAGAATTTTTCAGTCCACTCTCATAGGGTTTGTACACAGAGGGTTGAATGAACTTCGTATATGGAAATCTTTCCTAATGCTCACAACCTCTGAAAAGTTCAGTTCGTTTGCAATACAGTAACTACGGTTGTAAATACAAAATTCGTTCATGGACAACTTTTCTTTTTTTTTAGTACAGGAGGCATCTTTATTGTTCACAATATATTCTCCAATTCGGCATCATTGAGCTCTGGAAAACACTTATTATCATTTACGTGTGCAACCATCTTTTCATGTGTAGCTATAGGTTCGCTCGTACCCCCTGCCCGGCCTGCAAACAGTGCACTGGGACACGCTAATGAGCTTCACAGAATCTTGTGAAGGAAGTGGGGATGACATTCTGGTTAACTTATCATGACTGTTTAAGACCGCAGTTTCTGTTAGCCAATGCCCGCAAATGCTATCTGAAAACTTTCCCAAAGAAATGCACACATCCTATACCGGATGTGATATATTTTTTATTTTGGACCATGTGGACAAATTTTGAGCGTCGCATAATATGCAATTTGACTCATCGTGAATTCAAAACGGAGCCTGAGCAAGTAACGAGAATGGAAAATTTACAAAAAAAAATACGTTTTACAAATTTTCCTACATTATTACCCTTTTCAATGGAAAAAAACATTTATAAATGGGAAAAAGAGTGATGACTCAGTCTTAACGGCCGTTTAAATTCCTTGCAGGGTCGTGGCCCTGAAGACTTGCAGGTCACAGGTCACGCAAAATCTATCCAATCAGAGCATGAATTCATCAGCGTATACCAGCGTTCTGTGCGTATTTAGCCTGTGCGTGAATACTGGTGCGTGCGTTTGGTAAACAGCAAAAATAGCACCTGGCACGTGATGTTGCATTGACCAGTAAGATTTCAGCTTTTGGTCATGAATATGTATGAGGTATAGTAATACAGTATGCAGTAAAGAAAATAAAAAAGCACCATGGAACCCCCATGGCAATGGGCTCTGTATCCAAGAGAACATTGACTCTCCTTTGATTCATATCTGAACCAGTACTGTTACATGTTTGTATGTGCAGTACATGATGTTGATTTCATCAGCATAAAATAGTTCTTGCATACATATTTACTGTTAGTGGAGTACGCCACTAAACATCAGCCACTCTAGGCCAAGTTAACATACATTTAAAGATTTGTTGTCATTCTTATAGAGTATTACTGACCACTTGAGATGGCAGAGGGGGGTGTGACCGATCTAGTCTTGGATGAGACTCAAAAGGAACTTCAAGAATGTCCTATCTGTTACACTGAGTACAACGATCCTAGGATGCTAGACTGCTCACACAGCTTCTGCCTGAAATGTCTGCAAGAACTCAGACTGACACAAAATAAGGACAACAAGAATATTGTCTGTCCGTTGTGTCGCAAGGAAACTGCCCTGACTGAAGCTGGCCTGGACATGCTACCTGGAGGTTCAAAGGATGTCAATCAACAGGAACAGACTGAAGGTCAGGGGTTAAAAGTCATGTGTCAGGCATGTGATGAGGAGAATGAAGCCATTTCTCGATGCATGGATTGCAAGCATTATCTCTGTCAAGAATGCCAGAAGGCACACAATCGATTGGCATCACTGAGAACTCACAAGATTGTGGCTTTGACAGAGCTACCTGTTGAGTCCCAAGAAATAACTGACACTGAACTCAAGATAGTTCCCAAATGTCGCGAGCATCCAGATCAAGATCTCTGTCTGTATTGTAACTCATGTGAAGTCCTCATATGCAATGAATGCACAAACATTGATCACAAAGAATCCATGCATTCTCACGTCAGTATTGATGAGGCATTCAATAAATGTAAACAAGAAGTAAATGAATCTGTATCTAAAACAGAAGAATGTATTCAAAAGTTTGTTTCTGCCAACCCCTCTTCAGGTCAATCACGTTACAGACTTGACAAGATGCTGGCAAAAACGTACTCTCAAATTTTACAGAAAGCAGAAAAGGAAATTGCCAAAATCAGAGAGAAAGAAAAACAACTCAAAATGGAGGCCAGAGACATTGCCATTAAACGAGATAAACAATTTGCATATGCCATAACGTCTGAGAAGATTCTGGGTAAAGTGAATGAAGTGATGACTACAGCAACATGCTATGAGATCCTGGAGTCCAAGAAGAAAATGCTGCGGGATTTGAATGAGCAGGTGGAGGTGCATAAGAGTTTGGATATCAAGCATGGGAAGTCATTCCTTGGCTTTAAGGAGAGTGAAGAGGATGGTCAGCTTGGGACTCTGCTCTTGGAGGAGAAATGGGAGAGAGATGAGACCTTTGCTAGCGTGAACAACTCAACCCATATTGCAGCATACTCCACAAGTGAAATGGTCGTGGCACACAATGGTAAACTGCGTACATTGGATCCAGTGGGGAAGTTGATTTCTGCAAAGACCAACAAACCTGACCCTGATAAACCAAACGAACCCCATGACCCTAATGACATACAGAAAGCAACAGCTCTAGCCATCAACAAGGATGATCAACTTCTGATCCTAGACAATCCTGCAGTCAAGATCTTCACCAAGGAATACCAGCTCCTTCATCAGTTCCTACTGGGTAAAGAGGCCGGCATGGACGGCACGCCGATGTGCCTGGCAGTGGACAGCAGCAATCTGATAGCAGTGGGTTACAAGGACAAGGAACAGATATCTCTACACAACCCAGATGGTTCCCTCGTCAGAACACTGCCTGCTCCAAAGATTGATACATATTTGATCTTCAGCAACAAACGACTTATTTACACCAACAGCAATGAGGGTTTGTTGATGGCTGTTGACTTACATGGCAACAAACTGTTTACCCAAAGTTGTAGTGATCCTGAGGGGCTGTGTTGTGATGATGCAGGTGATATTTACCTTTTGGTCTCAGATCAAATCTGCCATTTCAGTGCAGATGGCAAGTGCATTGCTTCATGGGGCTGTCAGGGTGGTTCTGATATCACATACACACCTGCACATAAATTAGCAGTTACATGTAGAGGAAGGTGGGACAGGTGCCGTTGGCTTGTGTACACCTTCATGTATCACTTGGTTTAAAGATATCAACCAACATGTAATTGTTCAAGCGATCAAAACAAAAGGCAGGGAATAAAAAATAAACAAATTTCTGAAAATGGTATCAAGACATTTTATATCTTCAAAACATCCATGAAAATTATTGATGCTCCATGCATCCATGGACATGTGCAATGTACAGAAACTTTCTGATTGCAACTTCACAAACAGGACAGACTTGAACACTTTGAGCAGGATATGGGATTGTACACATGTACATAGAAAGTTTACATGTGTTATATTACATTTAGTATCGTACACATGTACATCAACCGTAGTCATATGTGCAAACTTATTTGGAGCTTGTACAGTTACATTTTATTTACAAAGCAAAAGACAGTCCATTATGAATGATCTTCTTTGTAGATCAGTGTCGATGCTGCCCTTCGTTTGCTCAGTGCACCATAATTATTTAATGTATATTCTTGTAACTAACATGCTTGAGTGCAAACACTGGTGCAGGTGACATGCAGCCTGTGTGACGTTGCTAAAGGTTTAAACGTTTAAATTGGGCTGAAATTGATTTGCTAAACATTTCCAAAATAAACGCAAATCATGGAGGGCCAGCTCCATAAGAATGTACCGTTATACCTTGGAATGTTCTTAACAGACGATTAAATTTCTTTTGAGACTACAATGTAGATCATTCTAATTGCAGATTCGGAAACACTAACTTTAACTTCCCAACCAAGCCCTCTTTGTATCTTGGTTTCGCCCAATATTTTAAATTGAATGCCCCTTTTATCTTAACTTTAAACTGCTTTGTATTATGAGCACATGTATGCATTGAAGCCTTTGGTTTTAGTAGCTTGGTCTTGGGTTAGCACAAGCATTAAACTTGATCAGGCATTTGTAGGCTCAGAATAAAAAAGACAGTTCTCCATTCATTTACCCAAACAGTGTGACTACTTCTCTCCTTGCTGTGGTTTATTTATTAAACTATATTTCAATGATCGTGTAACATTGTTTTGCACCACTGAAAACAAACATTTCATTGACAATGATTACCAATGACAATGGTTATTGCAGATGAGTTCTGTTTCATCTTGAGTTTTAACCACTATGGATGGTTACCCAGACCAGTGCTATGGGCCCATGTAACAGAATGCCTATAACTTGCACTGGGCCTCTCTGCCACACACAAAAAAAAATGTGTGGAAAATCTGATTGGCTTTTCCGCAAAACCTTGGGGAATTAAAAGCCTTTGTTGCTGTACTTGTTATTATTTTTTTATCTTCTTCATGTTTTTCTATTCCAAATCCCATAGACTTTCTACACGTTTTTTTTTCTTGCCGGCATTGACATTGACACGGTATCAATGTTCTGTCCGAAATGACAATTTGGCCCATATCTTTGGCAAAATACATTCCAATGACTTAAAACTTTCTGCAGTAGTAAAACACCCAACAACAAATATTATGTAGAGGAACTGAAAGCAAGGCATTCATGCTTTTCATGATATGGTCATACCGGTATGTGACACATTGTTTCCCAACCCGGTGGAATTTAACCCATACAGGTTATCCTCATCAACTTTTTATAAACTCCCTCTGCCTATACAGTACATGTACATGCATCAGAGCAGCCGGGTATAATGTACAAGTACAGGACACCAACTAGGGCCCAATTTCCTAGAGCTACTTCAGCATAAAATTTGCTTCAGCACAAAAAACCCTTGTTTAATATAATCATGTTACCGGCCAAAACTCACTGCGATGTACATTGCTTGTGACTGGTATTTAGCTGTTGTTTACTTAGCATAACAGTCGCATGGAGTTTGGGTAACGTGATTATATTAAGCAACATTTTTTGTGCTTAAGCAAATTTTGTGCTTAAGCGGTTCTATGAAATTGGGCCTAGCCACAACAACAATATGCTGGAGGTCAGAGATGTCTCATAAAAAGCTATTCATAAAAACCTGGGAATTGTGTTCATGAGGAAATAGTTCAACGTTTACATGTACGTCACAACGACAGCAGTTGCTGTGCACTTGACTGTGGTAGTGAGGCACTATTCAGTAATATTGGACAATGCGTGAACAAAACATACAGTCGTGCTGTTGTAGTATACATGGGCCTACATGTACAAGAAGGGTGTGGCTGAGTCTGCTGACAGACTGTATGCAGGAAAAAACTTCAAACTGTACCCATAAAACGGCTACATTGTAGGTAAGTGGAGGATGAGAAATAATGTTCATGAGGAAACAGTTCAATTGCGACATCGCAATGAAAGCTGTTACAACTCAGTAAAGTGAACTTGACTGTGGTAGTGAGGCACTATACAACGTGTACAACACGTACAGTACAGCAGTGAGCACTGTTGTAGTACATGTAGCAGTACATGTAGGGTGTGGCTGATTCTGCTGACAGACTGTAAACATAAAGGGGGGAAAAGTTTTGAACTCGACCCATAAAACGGCTACATTGTAGGTAAGTGGAGGATGATAATCAAGCTAGCACAGGAGAAATACAGCACCATGGGACCCTAATGGAATAAGCCAATGTAATTAGCTTTTGGGGCCCTGTATCCCATGCAGACACAATGGATTGTCCTTTGATTCTTTCTGACTGTCCTATCTCTATCTTCTGGCAAACTTAAATTCTTGATCCACAACACTATTCAGTATTGGACAATCCGTGTACACAACATACAGTTGTGCTGTTGTAGTAATAGTAGGGTGTGGCTGATACTGCTGACAGACTGCATGCAGGAAACGACTTCAAACTGTACCCATAAACAGGCCTGTTGAACTTGTAGGTAGGTGGACAATGTTATGGGAATATACATTTGCCTTTGCTGTAATTTTCAGAAATGGATGGATTTTGGGGGTTAGTATTTTACAGCAAATATTGTTACACTGACTTGTTTGACGTTTTGAGTTTGTAGATGCTACAAAAAACAAGGAAAACAATCATTATCTTGTAGTCCGGTTCCCTGACGCCACTTATATTGAAATGGAGCAATTTACAGACGTGGGGGAATTGTAAGGTCAGGGAACCAGTCTAGAAGGCTTGTACCCGTTCATAGATGTGTGATCGATTGCAAACAATATTCAGACTAACTAAATATGGTATCTGGGCAGTAATTGAAAAAAAAGCCATTTCTTTTTCCAATTTAAAATTGATACAAAAATACCACTATTCTTAAAAATGTCAGCACACCAGGTGCCATGATTTTACAGGATGTTTTAGACAGTCATTCGCTAACAGTCCAGTAAGGTATTGCAAAATAATTTTGTAGTTTTGTTTGTTGATGTTTGCAGATGTTGTATATTCCCTTTAATGCAGCCGCACAGGGGAATATAATAAATAGCACCATGACAGACTGCATTATGCTCTCATGTATCAAAGAAGAAATATTGACTGTCATGATGTTCTTTGATTATTTACCTAATTCATATTGTTATGTGCATGTAAAACTGAAGTGATTTCAATACATATTTACATCTACAGGTATGCAAACTGTTAGTGAACTACAGTGGAACGCTGCTATACCGAACATTCGGCTATACCAAACATCTTCCTTGGCTCCTGGTTTTAATGTACAAAATCTACCGCACAGTGTTGTTGAAAAAAGTCAATAGATTAACAAAAAAATCTACCAGTTGTATTAAACACTATTTGGGCCACTTTTAATTCCCAAACATCGAACGACCCATAGTTACATCATGTTTGAATGTCGAAGAGCGATAGATGGCTATTATTCACCCAAGGAATAAAATTAAGGGAAAACCGCCCGGCCCAAGGAATAAAAGGGAAAACCACCCGTAGCTAAAGTTTTGTGAGGACTCCTCATTGTATTGGTCAAAAGAGGGAACCAGCAGTTCAAAATCAATATACCGAACGATCGTTACTATGAACACTTTCTGTGGATCCAACGATGTTCGTTATAGCGGCGTTCCACTGTATACTGAACACGAGTCAGTCTATATTTATACAGTATCTTAGTATGCATAAGTTGAAAGTTTGTTTTTCTTTCCACTCTGATATGGTTCATGTAGAGTACAACTGAGCAAGATGGCAGAAGGAGGTGTGACTGATCTAGTCTTGGATGAGACTCAGAAGGAACTTCAAGAATGTCCTATCTGTTACACTGAGTACAAGGATCCTAGGATGCTAGACTGCTCACACAGCTTCTGCCTGAAATGTCTGCAAGAACTCAGACTGACACAAAATAAGGACGACAAGAATATTGTCTGTCCATTGTGTCGAAAGGAAACTGCCCTGACTGAAGCTGGCGTGGACATGCTACCTGGAGGATCAAAGGATATCAATCAACTGGAGCAGACTGAAGGTCAGGGGTTAAAAGTCATGTGTCAGGCATGTGATGAGGAAAATGAAGCAATTTCTCGATGCATGGATTGCAAGCATTATCTCTGTCAAGAATGCCAGAAGGCACACAATCGAATGGCAGTACTGACAAAGGGTCACAAGATTGTAGCTTTGACAGAGCTACCTGTTGAGTCCCAAGAAATAACAGAGGACACTGAACTCAAGAAAGTTCCCAAGTGTCTCAAGCATCCAGATCAAGATCTCTGTCTGTATTGTAACACATGTGAAGTCCTCATATGCAGTGAATGCACAAACATTGATCACAAAGAATCCATACATTCTCACGTCAGCATCGACCAGGCGGTTAGCAGATGTGAACAAGAAGTACATGAATCTGTATCTAAAACAGAAGAGTGCATTCAAAGATTCATTTCTGCCAACCCCTCTTCAGGACATTTACGTTACCGACTTGACAAGATGCTGGTAAAAACGTACTATCAAATTTCACAGAAAGCAGAAAAGGAAATTGCCAAAATCAGAGAGAAAGAAAAACAACTCAAAATGGAGGCCAGGGCCATTGCCATTAAGCAAGATACAGAATTTGCGTATGCAGAAACGTCTGAGAAGATTGTGGGTGAAGTGAATGAAGTGATGACTACGGCAACGTGCTATGAGATCCTGAAGTCCAAGAAGAAAATGCTGCGGGATTTGAATGAGCAGGTGGAGGTGCATACGAGTTTGAATATCAAGCATGGGAAGTCATTCCTTGGCTTTAAGGAGAGTAAAGAGGATGGTCAGCTTGGGACTCTGCTCTTGGAGGAGAAATGGGAGAGGGATAAGACCTTTTCAGAAGTTGAAGTTGATAAATGGTACTCAGGGCATATAGCAGCATACTCCACAAATGAAATGGTTGTGACATGCAGTGATAAACTGCGTACATTGGATCCAAAGGGGAAGGAGATTTCTACAAAGACCTACAAACCTGACCCTGATCAACCAAACGAACCCCATGACCCTAATGACATACAGAAAGCAACAGCTCTAGCCATCAACAAGGATGATCAACTTCTGATCCTAGACAATCCTGCAGTCAAGATCTTCACCATTAAATACCGGCTCCTTCATCAGTTCCTACCGGGTAAAGAGGCCGGCGTGGACGGCACGCCGACGTGCCTGGCAGTGGACAGCAGCAATCTGATAGCAGTGGGTTACAAGGACAAGGAACAGATATCTCTACACAACCCTGATGGTTCCCTCGTCAGAACACTGCCTGCTCCAAAGATTGATACATATTTGAAGTTCAGCAACAAGCAACTTATTTACACCAACATTAAGGAGGATTTGTTGATGGCTGTTGACTTACATGGCAACAAACTGTTTACTCAAAGTTGTAGTTATCCTCGTGGGCTGTGCTGTGATGATGCAGGTGATATTTACCTTTTGGCTGCAGATCAAATCTGCCATTTCAGTGTAGATGGCAAGTGCATTGCTTCATGGGACTGTCAGGGTGATTTTGATATCACATACACACCTGCACATAAATTAGCAGTTACAGCAAGGTGGAACATGTACATGGACAAGTTCACGTATATGTACATGTATCACTTGGTTTAGAGATATCAGCCAACACATAATTGTTCAAACAATCAAAACAAAAGGCAGGGAATAAAAAAGAAAAAAAGAAAAAAAGAAAAATGAAAAAAGAAAATGAAAAACGAAAATGGTATCAAGACATTTAATATCTACAAAACATCCATGAAAATTATTGATGCTCCATGCATCCATGGACGTGTGCGATGTACAGAAACTTTCTGATTGCAACTTCACAAACAGGACAGACTTGAAACACTTTGAGCAGGATATGGGATTGTATACATGTACATAGAAAGTTTACATGTGTTATATCTTACACATGTACATCAACCGTAGTCATAATATGTTCACATTTATTTGGAGCTTGTACAGTTGTACATATTTCCATGTGTTTAAATGGAAGCGCTAGTCTGATATATTTTTTTTAAACTTCCCATTTCCCAAAATGACATGTCTCAAACTCATAACATCGCCTCAGAAATATAACTATAAATGTTTTACATGAGGTGTTCTATGTACATTGTAGGTTGAAAAAAAAACATAATTATTTCCAATTAGTCTAGAAAAAAACCCCACATGTGTCGCAAGTTCTTCTCTACTTCTATATGTATTGCTTAAAGATATGTTACAAGTGTAAATACTGATCATACAACATTCATTTAGTATCCATATTTCCAGCTACCAGTACATGTACGGTACTCTCCATCATTTCTCATGAAAACAGGTGGGCAATTACAGACATATCCACACGCCTCGCTCCAGGAAGTTTTGACCAATCACAACCATGATTTATACCGGACATTGGTGTGTACACATTTGTGATAATGTGGATGCATTTGCATGTATGACATGTGCACATCTGGCACATGTTGTACTGGTATTTAACATAAGAGAGATGAACGATTTGTTGCCCACATACATGTACATTGTGGGTGGTGCCATATAGAATGGTCTATTCATCGAGGGCTATCTCCGTGAGACGAAGTATGTACTCCATGTTCTTTTCAACAGATCCCTTTTTTTTTGGTTTAAACAAATGAGACCAGCTTTATTCTTATTGGACTTTCAGAAACACAAACTTCAGCAAGATAAACTTCACAACCAAGCCTTCTTTGTAACTTGGTTCACTGCAGTTTCTATACACATTTCTCAAATATTTAGACTGTTTTGTATTATGAATATGAGTAGAGCAGCTAGGACATGAGAGGCGCACTTGCTGTTGCCCTTGTGCATGGTTGGTGGTAAAGGGTGCCGTTTAAACATTGAAATGATAAACATTCTTAATCCATTTACAATTAATTTTCCAAACTGTTTAAACCAAACCCGCATTGTATATATGTTTGCTGTATCTGCCCTTGTATGCATTTCACACACAATAAATAATACTAAAGGACACCTTTAAACCAGTTTATTTACAAAGCAAAAGACAGACCATTATGAATGATCTTCTTTGTAGATCAGTGTGGATGCTGCCCTTCGTTTGCTGTGCACCATAACTATTTATATTCTTGTATACTAACACGCTTGAGTGCAAACACTGGTGCAGGTGGCATGCAGTCTGCGTGACGTGGCTAAAGGTTTAAACGTTTAAATTGGGCTGAAATAGATTTGCTAAATGTTTCCAAAATAAACGCAAATCATCGAGGGCCAGCTCCATAAGAATGTACCACTACATACCTTGGAATGTTCTATATAAATGATTAAATTTCTTTTGAAGACTACAATGTAGATCAGTTTCATTTTTATTGGAGATTCAAAAACACTAACTTTAACTTCCCAACCAAGCCCTCTTTGTATCTTGGTTTTGCCAAACATTTTAAATTAAATGCCCCTTTTATCTTATACTGCTTTGTATTATGAGCACATGTATGCATTGGAGCCTTTGGTTTTAGTAGCTTGGTCTTGGGTATTTGATCAAGCATTCAATTTGGTATTTTGTAGCCTCAGAATAAATGATGGTTCTCCATTTATTTATCTCAACAGTTTGACTGAGTTACATGTGTATGTTGAAAAAAATATTCCTGTCTTTAATAATCATAACAATCCTAATCTTTGGCCTAAGGGGTCCAAAAAAGTGACAGGTTTCTGAGAAGATCGCCAGCTTAAATAAAATACCAAGTTTTAAGTTGATATGACAAGTCTTGTTTGTGCTATGGTGGGAAAACTATTGCTATTGTTTTAACCATAATGACCTTTGCCTTTGATTTATGGGGTCTAAACTCGTTAAGCTTCATTAAGCTGTGTTCAGGCCATGACTTTGCTTAAGTTACGCTGTGTAATGCTGATGCGTGCAGCCATACAAGTGAGTGTACACGTACTGTGCGATGCTGACACTCGCTTGCATGGGAAAGCGTTATCAGGTACAAGGCTGAACAGGTTATATGCTGGCGTGTTGTACATTCTAACATTGGCGTGTATTGTTTACATTTACGTACATTACTTACATTGGCGTGTATTGTTTACATTTACATACATTACTTACATTGGCGTGTATTACTTACATTGGCATGTATTGTTTACATTTACATACTTTACTTACATTGGCATGTATTATTTACATTTGCATATTGTATTGTTTATTTTGGCGTACATGTATTGTTTACATTGCTGTACATTACTTACATTGGCGCGCATTGTCTACATTGGCGTAGATGTATTGTTTAGATTGCTGTACATTACTTACATTGGTGCGCATTGTCTACATTGGTGTAGATGTATTGTTTATTGCTGTACATTACTTACATTGGCGCGCATTGTCTACATTGGCGTACATGTATTGTTTACATTGCTGTACATTACTTACATTGGTGCGCATTGTCTACATTGGCGTACATGTATTGTTTACATTGCTGAACATTACTTACATTGGCGCGCATTATCTACATTGGCGTAGATGTATTGTTTATTGCTGTACATTACTTACATTGGCGTGCATTGTCTACATTGGCGTACATGTATTGTTTACATTGCTGTACATGACTTACATTGGCGCGCATTGTCTACATTGGCGTACATGCATTGTTTACATTGCTGTACATTACTTGCATTGTCTACATTGGCGTGCGTTGTTTACATTGGAGTGTACTACTTACATTAGTGTGTATTGCTTACATTATTGTACATTGTTGATGTTGTGCATGTTGCTGCTTATATGAGTAGTGGGTTAATGTCTCCCAACTGCATGTATAATTAACTGACCCTGGTAATAGAACAGCCCAATTAGATCCCAACTACTCCTGTATATTTCTTGATTATTGTATAATAAATTACGACCATACTTGTTGTGCCGACAATCCTGTTGTCAAGGTGTATTTCTTGCAGGTTTATTGTGCAATTAACAGAGAGTAATCACAATCATCATAATCGGCGGTATATTTCCTCCAAAACGGACCTGCTCCCTAAGCCTTGAGGTCGCTCTGAGTGGTCTCTTGTCTTGGGAAAGCTTGGGTTCGGAGAGATCCGCTACACACTAGGTGTCAGACTTGGTCCCTATGAACTTGGGATGGCCCAGGGAGATCCCTGCCACAATATTATGGCGACCAAAGACGCTATGGGGTCAGCAGAAAATCCCCATAACTTGGTTTTTATTTCCTGAACAATAAAAACCTTCCCCATAACGCTGGCACACGGATGGACAAGGCAGAAACAGTATGCCCCTTCGGCTTCACTGGCGGGGCATAAAACCGCCTTCAATTATTGTTTTCTTCCAAATGATCCCATTTCAAGTGGAATAATTTCACAGGGTATTAGGTACCTTTGAAGAAGGATTTGCTCATTTAATCATTTGGTCTGTTTCCGGGTATTTACCAATGTTCCCAGTACGTCACATCATGACCTTTAAAATGATAACAAACTTGGAGCATTCCTTCCTCACAATAGGAAGTTAAGGTAATATAAAACATTTGCTTTTTCTGCAATTTTCAGAAATCAATAGATTTGGGGGTTAGTATTTCATAGCAAATATTGTCACACTAACCTGTTTAAAGTTAATGTTCATAGATGCTGGAAAAACCAAGAAAAAATATGCCTGGTTCCCTGACCCTACTTCAGATGAAACAAAGCAAATTATAGACGTCGGGGCATTGTCAGGTCAGGGAACCAGACTAGCTGGCTTACACCCGTTCTTGGATGTGCAACTGATTGCAAACAAAATGTCTTTCAGAAAAGTCAGGTTTTTCCAACGACTTGATCGTAAGTCCCCCTCCCCCCAAAAAACTTCCCCACAATGTGGTCAACGATAACGTGACATACTTTGGAAATCATCCAATAGTATATCAACGGTTCTCGATTAAAACTTTTGGAAGGTTTTTGTAAGATGAATGGTCACCACGGCGACCTATAAACTCACCTCCCGGATGTACTTGATGCCTTCCGTGGCAAAGAGGATCTGTTGCATGTCGCTGGGCATGGCTAGCGGCTTACTGGTGGGGATGATCAATGTCCGCTGCCTCGGTGGATAATCCCCTTGATCTGGGGATTAACAGTAATCCACAATCCAATTCAATCATTGCTATTCTGATAATGAAATTTAACTCTAACTCGCCTCAATCCTCCAAAATCCTCATGGCAGTTTAGGAGGATTTTGGAAGATTGAGGCTGAATGGCAAAAGTGTCCGTTCATTTTGGACCCCGTATTGTTTATGTTGCAGCCATGCATTACTGAGCCCTGCATTATGCTTGATATCATCCGCACTGCTTCTGAATTTCATCAGCACTGCCTCAACCCATTAACAGTGAATTTTGAAGGATTGAGTCAATGGTCACTTAATTCTCCATTGATTTTGGAGGATTGAGGATGGTTTATTTAGTGCTTTCCAATATAACAACGATCTCAAAATGCTTTACAAATATTCTCCGTTCATCAGGGCCACGAGACCACATAGCAGCCGATATCAGCGTACATTTGGTCCTCTACCCTCACAGGTACCCATTTATTCTCCTGGGTGGATAGAGGCAGTTGTAATAAACTTTCTTGCCCAAGGGCACAAACACCATGCTCCTGGCAGTAGAGTAGCACAGTACTTATGCACAAAGTCCATACAACAGACAGCCAGACTTACCGATTGTTCTGAACTTGGAGACGTCACAGTACAGGATCATGACAGCCAGCATCGTGTGGAGATAAGTGAACTCTTTGGTTTGCAGCGACGTCCATCGCCTCGTCTGAACATCCTACGCAGGCCAAAAAATCAATAAGTAGTCTCAAGAAATAAAACCATTGCCATGACGTCACACTATTGTTAAAAGTGTAGATTCAGAACTACGAATCTCTTACACTGGTCACAAAGTGTGGATTCGGAAACGACGAATCTTCAGTCAAGTTTGGATTCGGAATTACAAATCCGCATTTTGGACAATGTACTTTAAAACATATATCACTGAGTAGACATCATGAAACTTATGACACGTTAAGGAAAGACTGTTGCATCCTGACGCCACTCTTTTCCTCATATATCATCTCAATAAAGGTCAGTCATTGCAAAAATGTTGAAAAGACATGAATCTGGGAACGAGAAACATTTCCATTTTTGTTAGGTAATACTTCATAGACTCTCCGTAGACTCCCACAACCGCTTCGTGGCGTCTGGATACAACATTCTTTCTCACGTTAATTTCATTCTCTTTTTTTTTACGCATTCTTAATACATTTTGAACATTTTCAATTTGTTTTCACTTGATTCAAATCCATGTTGACGTGAAAGAGTCTACACCCAAAATAACGTGGTTGCACGGGTGTGGCGACTAGGATTCACATTATTAACAGAAACACGCCACAATGTTAATTTCCTTTACATAAAATTTGATAACATAAGCGCCTCGGATAACTCCCTTGAATGTAAGTTCCGCCGAATTAAATGGCCACGATACAAGATATGCAAGTCTTTTCATCTCCACTCACTGGACTGTAAATGACAATACTCCTTTTGACACAATGGTTTAAGTCAGAGAATACACTCACAAGTGTGGATTCTTAATTTACAAATTTACTCGGCGCTTTGCGCCTTGTGAATTCTTAAATTACGAATCCACACTTTCTCCTGTATTCTCTGTAAATGTCTACTATTGGACACAGGTTAAAAGTCATGTGAATTATGGCATCAATTAGGTGATCATTTTGTGAGACTTTATTTGAAGCATAATTAACTTATCACAACTAGATCTATATGTGCTCGAAGTGAGTAATGAAGAACCAGCCATTATTGGGTGATCGTCACCTGATTTCATTTAACGCACTGTTTTTTACACGTGAAACTATCTTACATACCTCTTCATTCTGTGCAGTGTGTGGGCCCAAGAGGAACATAACGATCCGACGCACGGCAGACTTAGTGAACAGATGATTGCAGCATACAATATCCTATGTTTGGAAAAGACAACAAATTCATTCAGGCCAAAAAAAAAAAAAAATCCGGTTTCTGGTATGCGCGCGCGTCACCGCGGCGTAGCCATGCGCGTCGGCAAAATGAAACAGTTTTTTTTTTCAATGAAAGATGATGTCTCAAAACCGCAAAACTCACTGGTTTGACTGGAATCCTACTGCTGCACAATTTGAATGTGTTTTTAGATTGGGTTATAGTCGAGAATAAGCTTTATGTGGCCTCTCTGGACTCCCATATATTTGCTCTCCAAATTTGAGTAGTTAGCAACAGGTCTATCAAAAATTGGCCTACTGCCATTGAAACCAATACCCAATTTTTGCAGCCATGTGGTACATTATTAATAAGTTACTTACTTTATCATGAGGAGACGTCATAATAAATGGGATCAAAGTATGATGGTGCAGTTATAAATGCATGGTTTCAAGCTGGTTAGGGGCCTGGCCGATAACAATGTTCAGCTCAGGCTATACATCTTTTTCACGAGGAAGCCATTCTTGATCGTGTTCCCTGAATGTATTTTATGAATTGTCAACTGTTGAATGGGATGGTGCCAGACTATTTATGCCTTCCAAACCTCACTTTCAATTTTTCTGAATGCTCATTGGTTTACTGCCATGTACTTACACAACAACAAATCACCAAAGAAAAGAAAATTTGTGACAGCAAAATATCCAAAATTATAGAAACTTTTTGTGCTGAAATAGCTGTAACATTGAGGTTTCTGCCCGGAATGACATCACAGGTTTGCTCATGAATACGGTAATTTGAATTAGCATAAAAACCAAAAAGACATCAAAATATCCGTGAATATGGCAATATGAAATTTAAAATAAGGTTAAATGGAACACAAAGATGCATTTTCAAGGATAGCATTAAATAAATGCTATCTACAATGCATGGGCCCTTTAAGAGTCAAATGAATGCTGCCCTCAGAACTCACCTGAGTTTCTTTTTGGTTCGGAAACAGGAAGGCTAGTTGCAGGCTGGTGACGGCACAGGAATCCTAGTTACTGCTCAGTGTGAAGGACTGCAGATTGACAAGAAGAGGAATATTTTTGAAGAGGAGTTTTTAATAAAGTATTCTCGATCTGGGTAATGATTTAGGGTACACTTTATAAGCAAATACCAAAAGTTGCAGATTTAAAGATTACGCGAGGAGAAATTGCTCAGCGCAAACCGCACGCCCATAATTGGCGCCTATCATTTTTGATGAACCATTGTCAATGTTGGACAATTTACAGTCTTTGGTAGCAAACTGGGTATCAAAATGTAGCTAAAAAAATTCCCCTAAGGTCTATATCAATGACGTTATCATAAGACCATCAGATTCAAAATTATGACCTTAAAATGAGTGTGGACTTTTTTCTTTTCTTTTTGCGGTGTTTATTTGAAAATCCAGTAATAGCAGAAAATCCCATGCTGACAGTGGGCGTTTTTCACATGAAACACATGAAGAGTACTCCAACGGCTTGATTTTTGAGGAGCAAAGTTTTGTACCCTGAAATTTCTTCGTGCAGTAATGTCAGCAAATTTGAAAGGTATAGTTGTGTTGAGCATTTGTATCTGAACTTACATTTTAATGATCTGCCCCAACTATTATCATTGTGCGGTAAACAAGTTTTCGCGCCGGAATGGGCACTTTTTTTGTAAACAAAAAAAATTCCCTAAAGATGTTTTTGGACTCACCACATTGCAGGATGCAAGGCTCCGGACAAAGGTGAAGTAATCGGTGTCATAGATGGCGCGGTTCCACAGGAACTGCAGGTTGTTGTCGCGTATGAAGCGCTGGATCCCCGATGCGGTCCATGAACATCCCCCGGTGCTCCCACTTGCGCACCAGAGCAGTCAGCTCGCGGAGACGATCGCCGTCGTGGTGTGGGTACAGCTCGGGGGAACTGACTGGTTCCAAACTGGTGGGAAAACACAAGGAATAGCTTTACTCGTCAATATGTAAACGATTTTGACAACAGCTAGGGGCTAAAGGACTCCGTGAGTGAAACTTGCGCAATCCCCCTGGCATGCTGGCAGTTTTTATAGTCAGTTAGTACGGATACTTGTCAGTGTCCCTAACCAAAATGGAAGATTTCTATTGTTTTAGCAAAATTTACCTTGACCTTTGACCTGTAGGCCCCAAAAGCAATAGACTTGATAAGACTACCAAGAGCAACCCACAAACCAAATTTGAAGACTACAGGAACATGATTGTTTTTCTTATTTTTTTTCCAGCATCTACAAACATAAAACTTCAAACAAGTCGGTGCAACAATATTTGCTATAAAATACTAACCCCCAAAATCCATCCATTTCTGCAAATTACAGAAAAAGCATATAGACACCAAAACGCTGAAATCTCTTAGATTTTTCAACCAAACATTTTGGAGAAAACATGTTAAAAGCTGTGGAAAAGAGTACTGTTTACGACAACTTACACGTGAATCTCGCCTTCGCTGTCTTGCTTGAGAAGTGTGATAATGTTGGGTAAAGATAAACAACGAAATCCTTGTATGGAGAAAGCCCTGGTTCTTAAAAGACAAAATCGCCTCATGCCAACAACGTTATTAAAGTATCTTTTCATGGAATCTGAATGATACAATCCATTCCTTACTCTATGGAAAAACATATACATGTATACAATTAAATTTAACAAAAACAAATCTGACAAAATACAGAAAATATACAACTTGGTAAAATTGAGAATTCTTTATTCAAGTCTTGCACTTCTCTGTCTCACGAAGTTGATCATGAAAGAAAATTTTTATTTAAAATACCAGGAATTTGTAATCAATATTTAAAATATATTTACATATATGTACACACATGTACATTAATGTCACTGACCAGCCCTTCAGTGTAAACTCTGCAGAAACCGTACGCTCACATGTGTGTATGCATATATATCTTTAATTAGGGCCAGTTTAAACCAGTAGAGACTGGTTTGAACTGGTTCAAACCAGGTTTGAACCAGTATTTCATATACCTTTACAATACACTAAGTTTACTGTCTGATCTACTAACCATGTCTTGCATTGTATCAAACAGTACTACATTACTTAAAAATGCAACTTTTTTTATTTCTACGATTTTAGTGCATCAAAGTAGATTTTCACCCGATGGTTTTAAACTTTTTAAGGTCTCTAAATATGTACAGTATTTTGCATTAAGGCAGACATTTTTTTCTTGTGCATTTTTATGTTAATTTCTTTATTTTGTCTGGTTATCAAGAAATCCTTTGACTGAGATTTGTTTTTGTTTGTGTGTTTGTGTTTGATTTCAGGACGGATCTTTGCATATCAATCCCCCCTAAAGATATAACATTGGATGGCTTTGAGGGGGATATAAGAATATATTGCATGAGCTATGACGAGGGCACTATTGTTATACCTAGTGCAATATATTCTAGTATCCCCCGGAAAAAAAAGCCATCCAATACTATTATTATTATTTATATCAAGCTGACTTGATCCGCAAGAAATACATTTCAGGACACTGTCTTTATTTCCGAAACTTCACCGAATATTCTTTGCTTACCAAAGCAAATTTTGCGCTGCTCGAAGCTGCCATTAATTGTTGCTGTTGACAATAGTGCGTGTGTATATCATGATGCGCGTATGTCATGCTGCGCGCTGCGTCCATGCCCGCGTGCGATGGTACCGCACTACGCTGTGTTGACCGGTTGTCAACTGTGAGGTTCTACGCTCTTGATTGTGTGGGAACCAGCAAAAATTGTTAAAATGCCCGGATAAGGAAAATATCAAAAATAATATTGTCCTCATCTGGGTACTTTGACTGATATAATATTGCAGTCATCCGGGTACTTTTTACAAAGCATACAATACACTCAATTATTTTTATCACTGGAAGCCTGATATAAATAATAACATAGTTTAACTCTTTGGATACAAACCAAATTGCCTCAATTTTAACGAAAATGAAACAATATGTATTATATGATCTTTGAACAGATATATCAAATGTTCGTACCTGGCGGGTGCAATTTTGGAATAATCTGCTCATTGCACACATAACCTACACAAAATTAAAACTAAAAAAGGCTTAAGTTATTCTGCTTATCAAGGTTGCTTCACTGACTGCAGAAAATGAAAATAATTCAGGTGGAAAACTTTGCTTCAAGGTCTACTTTTCTGTAGCATAAAAAGCGTAGTTTGTAATGTCATGTCAGTATTTAAAGCACAGTTAACATTACAAACAATTAACAGACGAACAAAAATGCAACTTTTCACCTTATGCTACAAGCATTAACCCTTACTCTCTGAGGGTAGTTTACTGCATGTCAGTTGGTTATGCCAATGCCCTCCAGCTGCAGTATATTGGCAGATAAACTATCTTGACAGTGAAGGCTCCAATTGGCAGGAGTTGGAGGCCCTGGAGGGTGCCTGATACTGACCAGCTGGGGGCACTCACTTTGTTATCAGAGGACTCTCATTGTTCTCTGTGGCATGTATTGGAGTGCCTGTCTAGTTACCCTTGAAATGACATGGCAGATATTGGAGGGCCATGCAAAAAACATAGGAGATTTTCTTGAGGCACATATTGGCATGCGTTGGAGGGTCAAGTAGGGTAAGGGTTAAAGCAGTAAAAGCACCACATCCTATGAACTCCAAATTAAATATAATGTCCATATGGTCTTAACAATGGCCAGGTATTTTCATCTTCTCAATTGAAAAAATCCCACATACAACTGAACAACAAGAATAATGTTTTTCCCAACTTATCTCAATGGTCTCTTTATCTCTTTTTAAAATGAATTTTTTTAACAAAAACCCTACGTTGTATTTTTTCTTATGTACAAAGTATTTACAAATGAAATAGTGAGGCAGAATATTTACAGTGATGAAGAAGTTATTAAATTTACACAGAAAGGGATCTCCAATAATTAATGTATCAAGCAAAACACCCCCCCCCCCCAAAAAAATCAAATTTCATTTAATGCTACTTGAAAAATAACTTGCATTGGTGTGTGTATAACTATAAGTTATTCATTCGTACTTAAAACACACCGCTACTAAACTATCTACATGGAAGATACCGAAAATGCATATTAATTAGGTATTGCCATAGCAATACCACATGCAGTTGCGATTGGATGAAAAAGTGAAGGTAGTCGCCTGGTATTGGACGCTTTCCTTTTTATGAATATTCATGGCATTCCTGGTACAATCTGATTGGTTCTCATGAAACACATCATGGTCAAAGGTTAATGATATACATGTAATCTATCTGGTTGAAACCAGTCGCAGCTAGTTTCAAATCTAGATCCAAAAATACTATCAAATTCTCTTTTAGCTGAGGCAGTTTTGAAAAGTTGCTAGAGTACTCATGCTGTGTGAACATTTGAAAAATACAACCCGTTTTGTTGTCGTTGTTTTAAAACTATTTACAGCAGACAATAATGATGAAACATGTATGTCATAGTCATTTATCCCACAAGCGTGAGTGGAACATGGAACAAAGTAGTGCGTCTGAGTACCAAATGCCACGAGGCTGAAGACCAAGTGATATGTGGGACACAGACGCACCAAATTTTCCATTTTCCATGAGCGCGAGTGGAAAACGGATTTATCTTCAAGCCAACTTGACGCACAGTAAAGCTGGATCGAACGCGCGCACCCTGTACACGAACTTTCCAGCGGTTATCCTTTAACACATGCGTGCAGTAGGTACAGTGCGCATCTAAGAATAGTGCGATACCAAGACTGCGATATGGATAATGTTGTTGTCATGAATCAGCCAATCAGGATCGAGGATTCAAGTTTGCTCGAAGATGTCAGAATTCAATATTTTTACAGCAAAGACTTTACTCTATGCATAGATTTCAGATTCAAAAATCTTTGTAGAGTTATTTGATCTAAAGTTATTTCAATACATAAACTATTTGGCAACTTGATTTAATCAAGTAGGGTAATCAATAAACAGAAAAAAAAAAGAAATTCACTGTTAATCTCGCAGCACTTTTGACAGAAAATTCCTAAATCCTACAAAATCAAACACAGTGCACAAAACAAATGGTCATTCTTGAAACTTCATAGGTGCATCAACCCCTGTGCCAAAAAGAATAGCTAGGCCCAACTTTCCTCAATCCTACAAAATCCTTCAAAAAAATTCTGATGGAATTTGTAGGACCCGGGAGTGGTAGCGGTTAGAAATCGACCAAGTTACTTTGCAAAACATCCAATAAAAAGCATCAGTGTGACAAAAGGTTTAAATTCAGGTTTGTATAAATTTTTGTCACTTTTGCATCCCTTGCTAAACTGGCTGTGAGACTTTACGGTAAAACGACACACGTACATACCATATGCTACAAATTTTGTCTGTATAAAATTATTGCTTCTACAATCTACACTCAAGTCCAAATAAAAAAAATAACAAACAAACTTTGTCCTATATTGGCTTAAAATAGAAGAATTTGTGCGACACACAAAATTATGGCTTACAGTGAATAGAGTGAACGATTGAACGGGAACAGCGGCCAACAGAAATCTGGTAAGCATGGAAAATACCTGCTCAGCAAAAACAGGTTCCTCAAGGTACAAAGCATGCGAATTATCATAACTTCTGACTTGCTTGGGCAAAAAATATTGTTATTAAGCATTCATTGTCTGCTTTGAACACCCTATGCAAACAGACTTTCTGTGCCAAGTTGTCCTTTCAGTCAAGTGGCTGTTTTCAACAATTGAGAGCTCCCAGCCTAGGTAAAGCAGGATTGACCTAGTAGATAGTGAAGTGAACCATGGATCGCAAGATGGTTTGAACCCTTGTCCAATTTTATGAAATATTTTTGTTGGTTGGCATAAGTTAATTGCAGGGAAAACACTACGAAAACCTATTGTGTGTCTTCCATCCACACAGCGTGATAAATATTCATGTTAGGGTGCGGGATGTGATTGGTTAAAATACGATGTGTCAGCAAAAACAAAATACGCAACCTGGCCCTTGGTTTCCTACGACCTGACCTGTGATGACCTCTGACTTATGACCCCAGGGGTAAGGAACCATCTTCTATTGGCTACAAATTCTGAAACAGAAAAAAAAAATGCCGTTATGTATCAATGTCGTCCAAGTCGCCCACGTCGTCCTGGACCAGCGTCTTGGAAGACTCGGAGCTGTCTTCATTCCCGTTGACCTCTGACCCCTCCGACGACCCGTTGACCTCCATCTTGGTGTTGGAGTCGCCCTCGACGTACTCCTCCTCCTCTTCGTCGTTCTCGATGTGTTCACCGTCGTCGTCGCGCGTGTTGAGCTCATCCAACAGCGCGGTGGCTTCGGCCAGCGTGTCCTGAGCACTCATGGTGCGTTGGAAGGACCGGCCTGTGCTGGATTCATTGGAGACGTTCTGCGGCGTCCAGTAGTGCTCACTCATCTATGCAAAACAACAACACAAACAAAATAAGCACATTAATTGTCTAGTCTTGATAGAAAGTTGCTATGGATTTCTTGTATAACATAAAAAATCAGTCAATTGACAGATCGTTGAAAATCACCTACATTTCTTAACTTCTTCTAAATGACGGCAAGCTAGACAGAATTTCACTAATACATAAGATTTTTGATAATAATCAGCTAGATTACTTCTTAAAATTAATGTGGCCTGACGTTGCGAACTTAGCAAGTTCTTCTTCAGAGGCTAAAACAGAAATGACAGAGATACATACATTAACATGGGGGTGCACACAAACATGCAGGGCTGAAAGAAGAAACACAAAAGGAGGATTAGGAGGGAAAGGTGTGGAAAGATGCAGGGGAGGGTGGATGAGAGAACAAAGAAACAAAGGGAGATGGCAAACCACAAGGGGTCTGGTGTAAACAGGGGAGGGACCAGAAAGGGGAAGGATCAAAGGTCACAGGGAGTGGGAACGGACAAAAGAGTGTGAGAGTGAAGGGATGATGCGGGGGGGGGGGGGGGGGGGGACAGTATAGAGGTGGAAAGGGATGAAAGATGGTGGGAGATGTGTTAACACAAACAAGGAAGACCAGATGGATTATCTGTAACAGAGGACAATGGAGGAAGAAAAGGATTAATCATTTCCAAGTTGGATGTTGAGACCATGTGGTTGAATAGTTCGAAGACGATTCATCCACACCTTCTCTCTGCTGAGGCGAACTGACTCTTTGCGATGGCCAAGAGATTCAATGCCCTGCAAAATCATATTAGAAATGGAGTGGTTAGGCAGGTTGAAGTGATGACCAACAGGGGTGTCTAGTTTCTTGGTGTTGACCGTTGACCGATGGGCATAGAAACGCTTCTTGAGCGTATTCTTAGTCTCACCTACATACTGCACTCCACAGACCCTGCAAGAAATGAGATATATGACATTAGAGGTGTTACAAGTGATGTTACCAATGGTTCTGTGGGTAGTGACAGAAGAGTGGCCAGAAAAGGAGTCAGACTCCTGGATATGAATCTGGCAGACAACACATCTGGAACTGCACTTGAAAGTACCATGCTGGGTGGGAGGGGATGCATCTAAGGATGGGACTTCAGCTCGAACAATCAAGTCCCGTAGATTTCGAGGACGCCTGTAAGCCAATGTGGGGCCGTTGGGGATGGCGCGGGCAAGGCGATCTGAAGTATGGAGGATATGATGATTGTCATTAGTGATTTTGCGGAGGGGAGGGAGATTGGGGTGAAACGTGGTAACCAAGGGAATCATGGGTTTGGCCATGGCATCAGGGGCCTTTCCCGTGAGAGCTTGATTTCTGGGGATAGATTTAGCTCTGGCAATGGCACGATGAACTTGGCGAGAGCTGTGACCCCTGGCCACCAAGTTGTTCTTCAGTATCTGTGTATGGCGGGAGAAATCGGAATCATTAGAACAAATTCTTCTGAGTCTGAGTGCCTGGCTAAACGCTATGCCAGTTTTGCTGTGCCTGGGGTGACAGCTGGAGGAGTGGAGGTACTGGTGGGTGTCTGTGGGTTTGGAATACAGGTCAGTGGTTAGTGAGTTGCCTTGCTTGCGGACGGTGACATCCAGAAAGTGGGTTTGGTGAGCCGAGAACTCCGATGTGAATTTGATGGTTCTGTGGAAGGAATTGATGTGGTTAGTGAAGGTCAAGAGACTGTCCTCATCACTGGTCCAGATGAAGAAAACATCATCAATATATCTCCACCAGATCCAAGGGCGACATGGGGCCGAGGCAAGAATGCGTTCTTCGAGGTCGCCCATGAAGAGGCAAGCCATCGACGGGGCCATGCGAGTGCCCATTGCAGTGCCGTGTACCTGTAGATAGTGTTCACCAAGGAAGGAAAAATTGTTCTTCGTTAGTATAAGTCTCATGAGGGTGCCAACATCACTGATGGGAGGAGTCGTGTGTCCTGCCTTGGCCAGAGCCAAGGAGCAAGCACGAACTCCCTCCTCATGTGGGATGTTGGTGTACAGAGATGAGACGTCGAAAGTCCCAATGATGGCTGTGCTGGGAATCTGGTCCTTGATTCCTTCAAGCTTGCGTAGGAAGTCTGGGGTGTCGTGAATGTATGACAAAATCTGTGGGACAAGGGGTTTGAGAAAACTGTCAATGAACAGGGAGATGCGTTCCGTGGGTGAGCCATTACCGGAGATGATGGGTCTACCGGGGTTGCCAGCCTTGTGAATCTTGGGTAGCAGGTAAAATCTGGCAGTCCTACAATCACAGGGAGAAAGAAATTTGTGAGCTTTCTTCGACAACTGGTCACGTGATCGCATATCGTCAAGTACCTGTTGTATATCTTGACAGAAAGTGCCTGTGGGGTCAGAGTCAAGGCGGGTATAGTTAGTGCGATTATCCAACTGGCGGTGGGCCTCATCAATGTACTGCTGACGATCCATGATGACCACAGCTGAACCTTTATCTGCTGGCTTGATGATGATGTCGGTGCGAGAGCGCAAGGAGTTGAGAGCCAGGCGCTCCTCTCTGGGGAGATTATCATGAGTCCTGTGGGGGAAGTTGTCCGGGTTAGTGACTTGGGAATTGATAACTTGAACGTATGTCTCTATGGCTGGCACACGATTCTTGGGGGGTACCCATGAACTCTTGACTCGAAAAGGCTCTGGCTCACACGGTTCACTGTCCAGGAAAAACTCACGCAGGCGGATTCTACGGTAGTATTCCGTGAGATCTTGGCTGAGCTGAACCTGGTTCACAGAACGGGGAGCGGGACAAAAATTGAGACCCTTGGAGAGAATACTACCGTAGAATCCGCCTGCGTGAGTTTTTCCTGGACAGTGAACCGTGTGAGCCAGAGCCTTTTCGAGTCAAGAGTTCATGGGTACCCCCCAAGAATCGTGTGCCAGCCATAGAGACATACGTTCAAGTTATCAATTCCCAAGTCACTAACCCGGACAACTTCCCCCACAGGACTCATGATAATCTCCCCAGAGAGGAGCGCCTGGCTCTCAACTCCTTGCGCTCTCGCACCGACATCATCATCAAGCCAGCAGATAAAGGTTCAGCTGTGGTCATCATGGATCGTCAGCAGTACATTGATGAGGCCCACCGCCAGTTGGATAATCGCACTAACTATACCCGCCTTGACTCTGACCCCACAGGCACTTTCTGTCAAGATATACAACAGGTACTTGACGATATGCGATCACGTGACCAGTTGTCGAAGAAAGCTCACAAATTTCTTTCTCCCTGTGATTGTAGGACTGCCAGATTTTACCTGCTACCCAAGATTCACAAGGCTGGCAACCCCGGTAGACCCATCATCTCCGGTAATGGCTCACCCACGGAACGCATCTCCCTGTTCATTGACAGTTTTCTCAAACCCCTTGTCCCACAGATTTCGTCATACATTCACGACACCCCAGACTTCCTACGCAAGCTTGAAGGAATCAAGGACCAGATTCCCAGCACAGCCATCATTGGGACTTTCGACGTCTCATCTCTGTACACCAACATCCCACATGAGGAGGGAGTTCGTGCTTGCTCCTTGGCTCTGGCCAAGGCAGGACACACGACTCCTCCCATCAGTGATGTTGGCACCCTCATGAGACTTATACTAACGAAGAACAATTTTTCCTTCCTTGGTGAACACTATCTACAGGTACACGGCACTGCAATGGGCACTCGCATGGCCCCGTCGATGGCTTGCCTCTTCATGGGCGACCTCGAAGAACGCATTCTTGCCTCGGCCCCATGTCGCCCTTGGATCTGGTGGAGATATATTGATGATGTTTTCTTCATCTGGACCAGTGATGAGGACAGTCTCTTGACCTTCACTAACCACATCAATTCCTTCCACAGAACCATCAAATTCACATCGGAGTTCTCGGCTCACCAAACCCACTTTCTGGATGTCACCGTCCGCAAGCAAGGCAACTCACTAACCACTGACCTGTATTCCAAACCCACAGACACCCACCAGTACCTCCACTCCTCCAGCTGTCACCCCAGGCACAGCAAAACTGGCATAGCGTTTAGCCAGGCACTCAGACTCAGAAGAATTTGTTCTAATGATTCCGATTTCTCCCGCCATACACAGATACTGAAGAACAACTTGGTGGCCAGGGGTCACAGCTCTCGCCAAGTTCATCGTGCCATTGCCAGAGCTAAATCTATCCCCAGAAATCAAGCTCTCACGGGAAAGGCCCCTGATGCCATGGCCAAACCCATGATTCCCTTGGTTACCACGTTTCACCCCAATCTCCCTCCCCTCCGCAAAATCACTAATGACAATCATCATATCCTCCATACTTCAGATCGCCTTGCCCGCGCCATCCCCAACGGCCCCACATTGGCTTACAGGCGTCCTCGAAATCTACGGGACTTGATTGTTCGAGCTGAAGTCCCATCCTTAGATGCATCCCCTCCCACCCAGCATGGTACTTTCAAGTGCAGTTCCAGATGTGTTGTCTGCCAGATTCATATCCAGGAGTCTGACTCCTTTTCTGGCCTTTCTCTGTCATTTCTGTTTTAGCCTCTGAAGAAGAACTTGCTAAGTTCGCAACGTCAGGCCACATTAATTTTAAGATTTATATATTTCAGGTCCATCCAGTCAGTAAGCAGTTTGCAGCAGTTTTACTTTTTTTCTAGATTACTTCTGAGAGAAATGCAAATGATCCTATGTGCCTTCAAGTCAGCTTGCTTACAAGTAACCATGGATGAACTACAGTTTATAATAATTAGATTGTCTTTTCACTTGGTTAACTTTGAAAATTAAACCTTTTGACTCGGAGATGTTATACCCGGTTAACTGACCCTTCAAAAAACTACATATTGAGGAGAGGTTCTTACCTTTTTCTTGAGCCAGTTGACCGCCCACTGCCACCGTACCGAGATGGTCATCAAATACTCTTTGGCCATGGAGCATTTGTTGGACAGATGGACCAGGAATTTGATGCACTGGTAGGACCGACGGCTGTCCGTGGACGTACATTTACGGATGATCTCTGTGAGACAATAGCACAGAAATGTTGAGATTAATTTTAACGATGAAAAAGTCAATTTGCAAGAAATGTAGTTCGCAAAAGTTTTTCAGCTTGTACGTGACTATACATTTTTGGTCCAAAGTGTGACAATTCTTGTCCCTGTTACCTTGGTACTTTGTAATTTTCCATTCATAAAAACCTAAGACAGTTTACCCATTCCTATTGGTTGAGAGCCCGTCACGTGGCCGGTCTTAAACGGTTGATAAAACACCAGCTGGCTGGTCTTAAACACTTTTCCGTTGTCACATGAAATTTGGACTCCTTTGTAATCTGGTGCCAGTACCGTTTTATTGGTTGAACGTTCACAATCCTCACGTAGATGCGCAATACTGCCAGTTAGTCAGTATTTCACAGTCTTAAATTCATACTACACCAGCACAGCTGTGCCACATTGCGCAGCACACGCCACACGCAGGCTAATTTCCATAAAAGGAGTTGTTTACGACCACTTGCTAGAGGCTAGAGGCATATACCATAACATAAAGGGGTGTTAAAAAAAACATGAAGAAAAATTGTTGAAAAAAATCAATGGAAATTTATATTTTTTTAAACTTGTTGACTCTTTGACCGAAAAGATATTTGTGAATAGGAATAAATCTGTGCTTGGCTGGTATTAAACAAGCCTGTTTAAGACTGGCTGGGGGCCTGGTCGCTATTAATATCCCTCCCTTTGGCTCTGGCTATATCAGCGTCCATTCCCCCAGCCAGTCTTAAACGGAATTGTTTAAAACCAGCCAAGCACACATTCATTCCCTTATTCAAGTATCATTAAGAATGACTTTAAACGTTTTATTTGTTGGGTAGGTAGTTTGCAATTCACATTCACTCTTGGAGGATGACTGCATCAAGGAGTGCATCAGAATTATAAAATCACAGATATCAGATGTAACAGGCACATGAAAAAAGTGGACCCCACATTGACACAATAACCCATATGTCTTGGCCTCCCAAGATGGCGTCCGAGTGGCTTCACCCTACCCAGGTCAGTATATACAGAGATGAGAGCTCCTTACCCAAGAGGCCATTGTTGTTGTTGCCTTCCACGGCTAGCTTGAGGCGCTTGCCCTGCAGGGGGTCCTCCATCATCAACAGCTCCAGGAGGAGAATCAAGATGTGCTTCAGCTCATTGGTGGGCGCCGAGGACACCTGACCCTGTATCGACCAATCAGGGCGGAGAGAAATGAAAAAAATTCAATACAACAAAGAGAAAAAATTCTGGCACATAATGTAGCGTTTCCAATTTCAATCTCCCTTGTTATATTTAAAAGGTCCATAGGATCATTTACTTTTTGTGCATTTGTTTCTCTCTTCACATTGAGAAAGGCTTTTGTCGTTAAATATGTTTCTGGGTCATTGCCAACATTCCAACACAAACGTGCCTTTAATAACATTCACATACTGCAGACTGTAAGAAATTATCGCTTGGCACAGTAATATCGATCCAGAAATTTTTAACAATCCATCTGCACAAACCATCTACGAAAAGCATTTTCTTGACACAAATTAAACACCAATGGCACCCATTCACAATTACAAATCAACAACTAATGGACATTCCCAAAAATGGGTCACTTGACACATCTTTGGAAATGGCTGTTGTGTTCGTACGTCAATAATACCCGATTAAGGAGAGACTGAGATTAGATACTTTTCTGGTTGCTTCGTATTGTATTCACGTTCATAACACACTAGAGTACACACGTACTAGAATGTACAGACGATCAACAAATGACGTCATACACTGGTTGCACTTTAAATAGATCACTGCAGTCTGCATACACTACATCCTCTCCCCCCTTAATATGGAAGCTGTACACACACAAAAACATCATTTTCAACCCTATGAAAATGTCCTCGACTGAAAATACTGTCTATTAAGCAATGTCACACCTCACAAAAAAATGCTAATCCTACAAACACTTGTTGCAAGAAAACCAAAGTTCAAAACAAAGAAAATCCTTTTTCCCATAATTAAATCCAAGTCCCTAGACAAGGTAGCAATGGCTTTTTTCTCTTCCTGCCCTTAATTTGAATAAACGGAACTTCCCTTAGGATTTCCTTCTTGTTTGCTTATTTTTTTTCTTCTTTTTAACCCATGACATTCCAATACCGTACAATTTCAACTGCAACCTTTTTTTTTGTTTCAAAACTGCAACTCTAAAAACTTGTTTAAACAACTTGAGTAACACGATACATGTAAACATTAACACAACTGTAACAACTCAAAGTGCAGTGCATGCACCTTTTAACTCTCATGCAGGCCTCTGCGAACAACAGCTAGGTTATTCCATAGTCTCAATGAGTCTGTCTGGGGGTTTGCTGACCCTTGACGAGCGACGTAGGGGTTTGGGTGAAGCACTGGAACCTGCGGTTACGGTCGGTGTCGCCGATTGTGAAGTTTGCTCACCATTTGTGACGTTTGAGGGTGGCGCGTGTGTACGTTCTGTATGAGGAATTTGCGAGCCAACGACTGGAGCTGTCTCAGCGGTAGGGATAAACACCGGCATGGATGCTAGGTCAGACATATCAGTATCTTGGTGAGCTGAGGTGTGCATCCCATTCCTTGAGTTCTGAGAATGACTGGTTGTAGACCGTTCTGCTCTTCTCATCTGATCCACGTGTCTTTTCCACACTCGACCATCCTGCAAAATTACCACATAAGACTTTGGGGCTGTGCGCTCCGCGACTGTGGCCAGCCACCAAGTCTCTTTACGGCGGAAATCCTTAACCAACACATCCTCCCCCGCATAGAACTCGCGGAGTTGGGTCTGTTTGTCGTGGTGCAACTTTTGGTTGCTCTGCATGTTGACCACCTTGCGTTCAACGTCCGGGCGTAGCAAGGACAAACGAGTACGCAGTTCGCGTCCTAGGAACAAACTCGCAGGAGTACGACCGGTCGTTGCATGTGTCGTAGTGCGATATGTCAACAGGAAACTGTCGATGCGTTGTTGCAAACTCCGACCACTCGATTTGCTCGAGCTGAGAGCGCGTTTGAAGGATTGAACCATTCGTTCTGCTGCACCATTACTTGCGGCGTGGTATGGTGCAACTCTCACGTGTTTCACACCATTCACCTTGAGGAACCGTTGGAACTCCTCACTTGTGAATTGCGGTCCATTGTCACTGACAAGTTGGTAGGGGATGCCATACCTGCTGAATAAGTCTCGCAGCACCGTGATGGTTGCATTCGCGGTGGTGCTACTCATGTGGAAGATCTCTGGCCATTTTGCGTATGCGTCAATGACGATCAGGAAATCATGACCATCTTTCTGCGCGAAATCGATGTGAATTCTGTGCCACGAAGAGCTAGGCCACACCCATGGCATTAGGGGTGCCACAGCTGGAAGGTGTCTAGTCTGTTGACAGCTAGCACAGAGACGAACAGTCTGTTCGATGTCGCGATCGATGTTAGGCCACCAAACGTAGCTTCGTGCAATTTCTTTCATCCTGACAATTCCTGGATGCGCATCATGTAACTCACCCAGAATGAACTTCTCGTACTTGTAGGGTATCACAACTCTTAATCCCCACAACAAACAGTCCTGTTCCGTGGATAGTTCGTGTCTGCGATTGAAGAAAGGTTTGAGGCGTTCGTCCCTTACCTCTGCTGGCCATCCACTTTTAGTGAACTCTAACACGCGCGAAAGCACAGGATCAGTTCTTGTAGCGTGTGAGATCTCCTTACTGGTCACAGGTAGGCTATCGAGGCGTTTGTCCTCGATGTTGTAGATAGCGTCTTCATCGTCCTCCTCCATTGTGGGTAATGGGAGACGTGAGAGCGCGTCTGCGAGCACATTCTGCGAAGATGGAATGAACTGCAAGTCGTAGTCAAATGCGGACAACATTACAGCCCAACGCTGAAGACGTTGTGCTGCAAGGGTTGGAATCGACGTCTTGGGACCAAGGATGCGCTCCAATGGCTTGTGATCAGTCCGTATGGTAAATTTCCTTCCGTAGAGATATGTGCGGAAGCGTTTGAGACCGAACATGATTGCCAGGGCCTCCTTGTCCAGTTGCGCGTAGCCCTTCTCATGTTTATTGAGTGAGCGTGAAGCATATGCTATAGGATGTCTGGAGCCGTCAGCGTACACATGCAGCATGACTGCTCCAAGTCCATATGGTGATGCGTCCGTTGCGAGCTCGAGAGGGAGTGCTGGGTCGTAGTGAGCGAGAAGTTTGTCTGAACTGATGGCGTCCTTCACTGCCTCAAATGCCCTGGTACATTCATCCGTCCACTGCCAAGGACAATCCCCGAGCAGTTCGTTTAACGGATGGGCCATTGTCGACAGGTTGGGAAGGAACTGCGCTTGGAAGTTGACCATCCCCAACCATGAGCGAAGCTCTGTGACATTCTGTGGAACTGGAGCGTTGCGTATCGCGTCAACCTTGTCGTCGGTTGGCTGAATCCCTTTTGCAGAAATTCGACGTCCCATGTAGATTACGCTCTCCTGCATGAACCGACACTTTTCGGTCTTCAACCTGAGACCGTATTTCCGGAATCGCTGGAAAACGTTCTTTACATTGCAGAGATGTTCCTCATCCGTCTTGCCTGTAACAAGCACATCATCCATGATTGCGCATGTGCTGTCCAGACCTGCTAGTACTTGTTCGATGAATCTCTGCCAGATTGCAGGACTCGATGAGATACCGAATGGTAAGCGTGTATACCGATACAGTCCCTTGTGCGTGTTAATCGTGACGTATTCTTGGGATTTGTCGTCGAGCAACATTTGCTGATATGCGCATTTCAAGTCGATTTTGGAGAATTTCTCCCCACAGGCTAGCTTGCTGAATACTTCCTCCGAAGTAGGTATGGGGTACTGATCGGTGTGGATTGATTTGTTTACAGTGTTTTTGTAATCCCCACACAGGCGTACCGTGCCATCTGCTTTGAGTACACACACCAGGGGTGTCGCCCACTCGCTGAAATCAACTGGGTAAATGATTGTCTCTTGCTCCATTCTGGCGAGTTCCTTTTCGACTGCGGGGCGAAGAGCCAATGGCACTGTGCGAGCCTTGTGGAAAACTGGAATAGCGTCTTCCTTGACGTGCAGCGTTACCTTAACTCCACATACTGTGCCTAACTCTGGCTGAAAAATGTCCTTATATTCACTTTTCAACTCGGCGATTGGGTCAGATTTCACACCGTATTGACCCTGAGAAAACAGATTAGGCCAGTCCAGCTTGAGAACTGTCAACCACTCCCTGCCCAACAAGGGTGGTGCGTACTTGTCTGCGTGGACGATGATTAGCGGTAACGTTGCTTTCTGGTCGCCGTACTGAACCTCGACAACCAGTTGGCCCAAGATTCGCAATTGGGCACCCGCGTAAGCGTGTAGGACACGATTCACCGGTTGCATTGGAATGTGCCCCAAATATTTGTGATAGTCTGACTGGCTCATGATTGATGCAGCGGCACCTGTGTCAAGTTCCATTTGTATGGGAATGTTCGCGATCTTGACAGGAACCTTGATAGTTGAAGTACGGCTGTACGTATCAGCTGTCGTGTCTCCTGACGTATCCGCTTTTGACTTATCGGAAGTCGTAACCGTAAAAACCGAGTCGACGAATGTACTGTCATCGCGATATGCGTCATCAGTGGGATCGTACAGTTCGCGAGCGTTTTCGTCGTCTCCCACATAGCGAACGCGTCCTTTGGGCTTGGTTCGCTGTTGGGGCGTGTATTTCGTGGTTGGTGGTGCAGGGCCTGATTTACTATCAGACTTGCACTCTGACTGCAAATGTCCCACTTTCTTGCACTTGTAGCATGTGGCACTCTTGTATCGGCAATCATCGCGATTGTGATTGTTCAGTCCACAGCGGTCGCAATGCTTCCTTGGTTGCGATGACCTTGGCTTTTGCCATTTTTGATTACGCTTGTAGTGAGAAGTCACCCTATTCACTGGTTTAGTCTCCACGGTGCCCATGTCTCTCACATTCTTTGCAGCAGCCTCCTCTGCAAGAGCGAGATCCAGAGTTTGTTGGAAATTGTAGTTGCGTGCGAGCAGTTTCTTTTGGATGCTCTCAGACTGCAGCCCACAGATGAATCTATCGCGCAAACTCTCCTGCAGTTGATCCCCCGCAAAGTCACAATATACAGCCATTTTCTTCAAATGAGCAACGTATTCACAGATCGATTGTCCTGGCATTTGTCTAGCATTATGAAATCGAAATCTCTCTGCGACTGCCAGTCTCTTGGGTCTGTAGTGTCCCCGTAACAGTTTACACAAATCCTCGAATGACTTTTCCTTGGGTTGTTGCGGAAAAGACAAGTCTTTAAGTGTCTTATATGCCGTGAAACCAATGCTGCTCAACAAAATAGCCTTGCGTTTGACAGCGTTTGCCTCTGTCTCCGCAATGTCCACAGCAATGAAATACTGATCAAGTCTCTCCAAATATGTATCAATATCACCATCCACTGGGTTAAATTCCTCGAACACAGTTCTCTGAAAAGTCGCCATTATTGTTTATCGTAGAACGTATCGTTACTATGCGTCGTCAACCATGCATGGAACAATGGCGATGTACATGTACGTTGTACTGTACCGCGTATCGTGTGTGCAAAAGTTATCACCGTACGTGTCGAGAAAACTTTGCAAAAAGTTCGTGAAAACTCACCGTCGTTTCACACAATTACAGTCCGTAGATAACCTTGTGCGTAGCCCGTGTGTTCAAGGTTCATCCTCGTCGCCACTGTTGTGTTCGTACGTCAATAATACCCGATTAAGGAGAGACTGAGATTAGGGATACTTTTCTGGTTGCTTCGTATTGTATTCACGTTCATAACACACTAGAGTACACACGTACTAGAATGTACAGACGATCAACAAATGACGTCATACACTGGTTGCACTATAAATAGATCACTGCAGTCTGCATACACTACAATGGCCTTCTTCTATTGTTTTCTTCAAAATGACAGCATGCCAGAAGGAATCATTTCACAGGGAGTTTAGTGCCATTACTATCTTTAAACCAAGTAAGCTTTTCAACAATAACCTTGTCAGTTACTTTTTGTAAAGCTGCAAATGATCTACTCTACCTTTAAACAATGTTCATCAATATGAATGAGACAAAGAATGACAAATCTGCCCGTCTTAACAAATTTTGAATTACTTGCTGAATGACAATCTTGAAGGTTGCAGATGTCCTCAATCCCCCTTTCCCCCCCCCCCCCCCCCCACAAAAAAAAAATGTTGGTCTTTTTGGGGATTAAAATAAAAACATACAGTACAAGTTAAACATTTGTTGGATCAACTTGAATTGTAAGGAATTGTACTTACGTGGATCATCATCATGACGGACAAGGTGAACGTGTCGTTGCAGTAGCAGCAATGCAGCAGCATGTCGAGCAGTGCAGTGGTTGCATTGGGTACTTCACGGAACATCAGTATGACCTGCAAATGTTTTGGTAGAATAGCATTTGTACATTCATTACATTTGAATGTTTTAACATTTCTTGAAGCATTAATTCGCACGAGGTGCAACTGATTACCATCTGATACAAGGGTCATTCCACCGGGTTGGGAAACAGTGCATCGTACATCCAAATAATTGGTTATATTATTAAAAGTATCACTTCATTCTAAACAATTGCTTAACATAAAATTTGTCTGAGGGTGTTTTAATAATTGTGAAAATTTGAAATCATTTGAATGGACTTACTCTTTTTTGTGGGGGGGGGGGGGTTTACACATATTTGTAAAATATTACTCAAACTGACATTGCATATTTATAACTGGACACCTAATGCACCAAGAAAAGCTTTTGTTTTGGTATAGTCAGGGTTCAAACATAGCAGAAACGATATCTTAATGTAGACACAACAGTGCCAAAATCACTCAGTGCAAGTGTGACATTAGGGGTTGACACGGTGTCAATGTTACGTCCACAACCAAGCTATTGTAACGTCTCTCTCGGGTGAGAGACATTATCAAATAAAGAGTCAGATACAAATATCTTACACACACACACTAGTACTTTATTCGGGATTATTTACATCTCAGGTCAATAGAGGGCGCACTATATACAATGTAAAGTTACGGCGTACATGATTATCTGCGTGCAGACGTAGGGTCTATGGCCAGTGAGCGGACAGCTCGATAATCTACGTGTACATGTCAGGGACTCTGTCGGGGTCAGAGCCCAGATCAACAATCTAATGCATCATATGCGGGAGCTCTGTGTAGGTCAGCTCAAGAATCTACTGGGTGAGAGCCCAGTACAACAATGACCAGAACTGCCATTTCTGCGTGCTTTATATAGACTTTTGGGTGCGCGTCTTAGCCAATGGGAGCATTGGATTCTGGTAGTTATGAATAATGCATCCGTGTACAAAGGCATGGGGAAAGTTCTCTATGGGAGATTTGTACACGACCGAGAGCAGTGGTTAGCGGGCGAAGTAGGATCACTCGTGGGTGCGTTACGGGGAACTGATCCTCAAGGAAAAGGGAAAGGGAATAACTTCTCGGTACATAGGCTTGTGTACAAGACTTAGTCTCTAAGACTAGGTAAGAATCTACACACTAATGCTATGGAGTAAAACTATGAGATGAAGGACGTAACCTGACCTCTAGCTACCGTAGGTCTCGGCCAGTGGGTTAGCGGGACACACTCGCTGGGGTGTACGGGGTCACTAAGGGGTGAATACACGGGTAGGTTTTAGCGAGCCACATTCGCTAAATGTTTGGGGTCAATGTGGGTCGGATGTGAGGTAAGGTGTGTGAGGGGAATTCGCATCGACTCCGGGGAAAGGAAGACGGAAAATGGCTAAGTCCCAAGTACATGTCCCATGGCGGTACATGTTCAATAGCTGTGAGTGCTACATGCATTGCGCGCTATACAATAGCGTACTGTACAATGTGCTGCACACTTCTACGTGTGTCTAAGACTTCGTGGTAAGCTTCGCGCTTTGTGAGGGCACACAGGATCGCTGCAAGCATTACGCTGTGCACGGAGTGGAATGGATTGGTGGGGAAAGAAGTAAACTACGCAATTTGCGGGAACGCAACACTATAAATTCTGCTCCATTTGATACCCGACTACCATACCAAAAGTTTTTCTTAGTGTGTTGCATGTATAGTAAGAAGTACTTGAAGTGAATTTGGGTAATGTTTTACAGAAATTTACATTGACACTGTGTCAATGTTACGTCCGAATGACATTTTTGCTCATATTTTTTGCTCAAAATACATGCAAATGATTTAAAACTTTCTGCAGTGGTGAAATTAACACCCAACAATAAATATTATGTACAGCAACTGCAAGCAAGGCATTCATACTTTTCATAATATGGTCATATGTCACACATTGTTTCCCAACCCGATGGAATAACCCATAAAGGTTATCATCATAAACTTTTTCTTCACACCGATCCCTCTGCCTACATGCACAAGAGCAGCCAGGTACAATGTACAAGTACTGAACACCTAGCCACAACCAACAACAATAGGCTTGAGGTCAAGAGGTGTCTCATAATTAAAGCTCTTCATAAAAACCTGGGAATTTCCCATATGAGAAATTGTGTTCATGACGAAACAGTTCAACTGTGACGTCATAACGACAGCCGTTGCTGTGCACTTGACTGTGGTAGCGAGGCACTTTTCAGTATTGGACAATCCGTGTACACAACATACAGTCGTGCTGTTGTAGTAATAGTAGGGTGTGGCTGATACTGCTGACAGACTGCATGCAGGAAACGACTTCAAACTGTACCCATAAACAGGCCTGTTGAACTTGTAGGTAGGTGGACAATGTTAAAGGGAATATACAACATTTGCCTTTGCTGTAATTTTCAGAAATGGATAGATTTTGGGGGTTAGTATTTTACAGCAAATGTTAACACTGACTTGTTTGATGTTTTGGGTTCGTAGATGCTAGAAAAACCAAGAAAAACAATCATGTTCTTGTAGTCTGGTTCTCTTAAATTGAAATGGAGCAATTTATGGACGTCGGGCCATAATAAGGTCAGGGAATCAGTCTAGAAGGCTTGTACCCATTCAATGTGTGATCGATTGCAACATTATACAACATCTGAATAAATCCCAGTCATCTGATTGGTGGATCGTTCATCACGTCATTGAATTATTCGTACCAACGCACGGCGCACACAGCGTGCACAGCGTGCACGTGGCGTGCAGCGCACAGTGCAATGGAAGTTCTATTGCACTGTGAATGGAAATTCTATTGCACTGTAAATAGAACTTCCATTGCATGGTGTCACTTCTGCTGGTGGTGGCGCTGTTTTAAATCGAGATAATTGAATTGTTCTTAACCTGTCGAACAGTTTGCATTAATATAAATATGATGAACTTGTCAAATTTTTTTTAACCTGAATAAATTGGCTTTTAGAAGTCAACCCAATCCGATGACAAGGATTTATTCAGGTGTTATATAAAACAAATAATGAACGTTTCACGTTTGTGCAATAGATACAATAATTTCATTCGGTGACAGATGAAATTATTCTTACCATTGCACTCACAAACATTTATTATTTGTATAATATTCAGACTTTTGTGTTTCAAAATAATTTGGTAGTTTTGTTTGTTGATGTTTGCAGATGTTGTATATTCCCTTTAATGCAGCCACAAAGGCGAGTACAATAAATAGCACCATGACAGTCTGCATTAGTTGCTCTCATGTATCCAAGAAGAAGAAACATTGACTGTCATGATGTTCTTTGATTATTTACCTTCATATTGTTATGTGCATGTATGTTTCTGATTTAATCTGCATAAAATTGAAGTGATTTAAACACGTATTTACATCTACATGTATACAATTAAACTGTAAGTGAACTACAGTGGAACGCCGCTATACCGAACACCGCTATACCGAACATTCGGCTATACCAAACATCATCCTTGGCTCCCGGTTTTAATGTACAATATCTACCGAGCATTAATTGTTGTTGAAAAAAGTCAATAGCTTAACAAAAAATCTACCGGTTGTACATGTATTAAACACTATTTGGGCCCCTTTTAATTCCCGAACATCGAACGACCCATAGTTACATCGTGTGTGAATGTCGACGAGCGACAGATCAAATTTCCCCAAGGAATTAAAGGAAAAACCACCTGGCCCAAGGAATTAAAAGGAAACCGACCGTTGCTAAAATTTCGTGATGACTCCTCGTGTGGCCGCGGGATGTGAGAAATGCCAGTTCACTATTGGTCAAAAGAGGGTACCAGCAGTTCAAAATCACTATAGCGAACGATCGTTATTACGAACACTTTCTGTGGATCCAACAATGGTCATTATAGTGGCGTTCCACTGTACAGAACATGAGTCAGTCTATATTTATACAGTACCTTATAGTATGCATCTTAGTTAAAAGTTTGTTTTTCTTTCCACTCTTATATGGTACATGTAGAGTACAACTGAGCAAGATGGCAGAGGGAGGTGTGACAGATCTAGTCTTGGATGAGACCCAGAAGGAACTTCAAGAATGTCCTATCTGTTACACTGAGTACAAGGATCCTAGGAAGCTAGACTGCTCACACAGCTTCTGCCTGAAATGTCAGCAAGAACTCAAACTGACACAAAATAAGGACGACAAGAATATCGTCTGTCCGTTGTGTCGAAAGGAAACTGCCCTGACAGAAGCTGGCGTGGACATGCTACCTGGAGGATCAAAGGATGTCAATCAACAGGAACAGACTGAAGGTCAGGGGTTAAAAGTCATGTGTCAGGCATGTGATGAGGCGGAGAACGAAGCTATTTCTCGATGCATGGATTGCAAGCATTATCTCTGTCAAGAATGCCAGAAGGCGCATAATCGATTTGCAGCACTGAAGAGTCACAAGATTGTAGCTTTGACAGAGCTACCTGTTGAGCCCGAAGAAATAACTGAGGATACTGAACTCAAGAAAGTTCCCAAGTGTCGCGAGCACCCAGATCAAGATCTCTGTCTGTATTGTAACACATGTGAAGTCCTCATATGCAATGAATGCACAAACATTGACCACAAAGGATCCATACATTCTCACGTCAGCATCGACCAGGCGGTTAGCAGATGTAAACAAGAAGTACATGAATCCGTAGCTAAAACAGAAGAGTGCATAAAAAAATTCATTTCTGCAACCCCTTCTTCAGGTCATTCACGTTACAGACTTGACAAGATGCTGGTAAAAACGTACTCTCAAATTTCACAGAAAGCAGAAAAGGAAATTGCCAAAATCAGAGAGAAAGAACAACAACTCAAAATGGAGGCCAGGGACATTGCCACTAAACGAGAGAAACAATTTGCATATGCGGCAACGTCTGAGAAGATTCTGGGTAAAGTGAATAAAGTGATGACTACAGCAACGTGCTATGTGATCCTGGAGAACAAAAAGAAAATGCTGCGGGATTTGAATGAGCAGGTGGAGGTGCATAAGAGTTTGGATATCAAGCATGGGAAGTCATTCCTTGGCTTTAAGGAGAGTAAAGAGGATGGTCAGTTTGGGACTCTGCTCTTGGAGGAGAAATGGGAGACAGATGAGGCCTTTTCAGAATATGTGCAAGGTAGAGACTATCGACATATAGCAGCATACTCCACAAGTGAAATTGCTGTGGTACAGAGTGATAAATTGCTAACATTGGGTATAAAAGGGAAGGTGATTTCTACAAAGACCTACAAACCTGACCCTGATAAACCAAACGAACCCCATGACCCTAATGACATACAGAAAGCAACAGCTCTAGCCATCAACAAGGATGATCAACTTCTGATCCTAGACAATCCTGCAGTCAAGATCTTCAACAAGGAATACCAGCTCCTTCATCAGTTCCTACCGGGTAAAGAGGCCGGCGTGGATGGAATGCCGACGTGCCTGGCAGTGGACAGCAGCAATCTGATAGCAGTGGGTTACAAGGACAAGGAACAGATATCTCTACACAACCCAGATGGTTCCCTCGTCAGAACACTGCCTGCTCCAAAGATTGGTACATATTTGAAGTTCAGCAACAAGCGGCTTATTTACACCAAGAGCAATGAGGGTTGGCTGATGGCTGTTGACTTACATGGCAACAAACTGTTTACTCAAAGTTGTAGTGATCCTCGTGGGCTGTGTTGTGATGATGCAGGTGATATTTACCTTTCGGCCTCAGATAAAATCTGCCATTTTAGTGCAGATGGCAAGTGCATTGCTTCATGGGACTGTCGGGGTGGTTCTGATATCACATACACACCTGCACATAAATTAGCAGTTAAATGTACATTACGGAGGAACTGGTACAGTGGGGTTGCTGTGTACATGTGCATGTATCACTTGGTTTAGAGATATCAACCAACATGTAATTGTTCAAACGATCAAAACAAAAGGCAGGGAATAAAAAAAGAAAAAATATACAAAAATGGTATCAAGACATTTTATCTACATCATTTTATCTTTATCTACCCATGAAAATTATTGATGCTCCATGCATCCATGGACGTGTGCAATGTACAGAAGCTTTCTGATTGCAACTTCACAAACAGGACAGACTTGAACACTTTGAGCAGATATGGGATTGTATACATGTACATAGAAAGATTACATGTGTTATATCACATTCAGTATCTTACACATGTACATCAACCGTAGTCATATGTGCAAACATATTTGGAGCTTGTACAGTTGTACATACATCCATGTTTTTTTAAAATGGAAGCGCTAGTTTGATTTTTTTTCTAAACTTCCCATTTCCCAAAATGACAAAATTTGTCCCAAACTGATAACATCGCCTCAGAAATACAACTATAAATGTTTTACATGAGGTGTTCTATGTACATTGTAGGTTGAATTTTTTTTAAAATATTTCCAATTAGTCTAGAAAAAAAACCGCATGTGTCGCAAGTTCTTCTCTACTGAGCTACATGTATTGCTTAAAGATATTGTGGCGTGATGGGGTGGGCCGACACCAGTCTAATTCCCCTTATTTGGTAGTGTTTACTTGTAATTTCTTGGCAAGGAAGTCAGGTCGTGTCAGCGGACAATGTCTCGTGGTTTTGGCGGGAGTGGCCGCCAATCGGAGCGCGCTCGCTGTTGCTGGGCGGGGCGAGGCAGGCCGTGACCGCACTTGCGATCTGTGTTTCCCGTATCCGCGTATGCGTGATTGGTGTTACCGGGCAGAGGTGAAGGGTTGGCGGCCAATCACGGCGTGATTGGGCGTGGCCCCGCTACCCTTGCCGTGGTACTTGAGCGCATGGTCGGCCGGGCGTGAATCAGTTCAGTTGAGTTCAGTTGAGTCAGTTGCGTAAGTTGTTCCTCAGTTCTGTGTATGGAGCGGGTTCAGTAGTAGTGTACGAGTGAAATTGCCATTGTCCGTGACGAAGCTAGCGTTTGCTTTGGCGAGGCCGTGTGTGGTGCAGTGTACCGGTGTTGACGCTGTTTCGGCCTGACTTCTCGTACCGTGGTTGAACGATTGTACGGAGCGCAGAGCCCCGTGGTGTGACCCAGTTAGCTTGGTAGGACCGAATTGCTTTATCGTGTAATTTAGTGCATTTTTGTGCGATTGTTGCAGTTGAGTGTTTGACTTACAGAGTAGGGTGACTAAGTACAGGCATAAGGATTGTTGTCGTGGGTTCACAGAGACGTGCGATAACATAGAGGGTCGACCCAGAGGTTGACATAGAGGCCTGGGAGGAATAGTCACAGGTAGTCAATAACTGTACTCGGTCAAGTTTATTGTCACACGGGTTTTGTCGTATACTGATCAGCTCAGGCGCTCAAACTTATACAATCATAACAATCCAACGATAATAACCTTATAAATCAAAGAGTTCCCAATTAAGTCAGAATTGTCCGTGATTAAATAAACCAATCATTTCCTTTCCACAAAGAGAATTGTGTATCCCAGTGTCCAATATTTCTGCAGTTTCTTCGTCTGTTTGTTCTGTTCTGTACTAGAGTAACAGGGCCTGGTAATCAGTATCCAACTGGGCGGTAGATTTCCACCAAAACGAGCTTGCATCCCTGGGCCTAGAGGCTGCTCGAAAACTTCCCTAGGTTCGAGGCAGAAAACATAGTTTGGGGTTAGGGGAACTTTCGCCTCAGTCGGTGATTGCCTTCCCTGACCTCTGGTTTCAATTGACCTCGGGAGATTCCGCCACAATATGGTACAAGTGTAAATACTGATCGTGCAACATTCATTTATATTTCCAGCTACCAGTACATGTACCATACTCCACCATTTGTCATGAAAACAGATGGGAAATTATAGACAAATCCACACGCCCCGCTCCAGGAAGTTTTGACCAATCACAGCCATGATTTATGCCCGACATAGGTGTGTACAAATTTGTCATGTGCATGCATTGGCATGTATGACATGTGTACGTCTGGCACATGTAATACCGGTATTGAACATAGGAGAGGTGAACGATTTGTTGCCCACATACATGGTGGGCGCTGCCAAATAGAATGGTCTGTTCATCGAGGGCTATCTCCATGAGACGAAGTATGTACTCCATGTTCTTTACAATAGATCCCTTTTTTGTTTAAACAAATGAGACCAGCTTTATTCTTATTGGACTTTCAGAAACACAATCTTCAGCAAGATAAACTTCCCAACCAAGCCTTCTTTGTAACTTAATTGGTTCACTGTAGTTTCTATGCACTTTTCTCAAATATTGAGACTGTTTTGTATTATGAATATGAGTAGAGCAGCTAGGACATGAGAGGCACACATGCTGTTGCCCTTGTGCGTGGTTGGTGGTAAAGGGTGCCATTTAAACATTGAAATGATACACATTCTGAATCCATTTACAATTAATTTTCCAAAATGTTTAAACCAAACCCGCACTGAATATGTTTGCTGTATCTGCCCTCGTATGCATTTCACACACAAATAAACAATACTAAAGGACACCTTTAAACCATTTTATTTACAAAGCAAAAGACAGTCCATTATGAATGATCTTCTTTGTAGATCAGTGTCGATGCTGCCCTTCGTTTGCTGTGCGCCATAATTATTTAATGTATATTCTTGTAACTAACATGCTTGAGTGCAAACACTGGTGCAGGTGGCATGCAGCCTGCGTGATGTGGCTAAAGGTTTAAACGTTTAAATTGGGCTGAAATAGATTTGCTAAATGTTTCCAAAATAAACGCAAATCATCGAGGGCCAGCTCCATAAGAATGTACCACCTTGGAATGTTCTATACAAATGATTAAATTTCTTTTGAAGACTACAATGTAGATCAATTTCATTTTTATTGGAGATTCAGAAACACTAACTTTAACTTCCCAACCAAGCCCTCTTTGTACCTTGGTTTTGCCCAACATTTTAAATAAAATACCCCTTTTATCTTAACTTTTATACTGCTTTGTATTATAAGCACATGTATGCATTGGAGCCTTTGGTTTTAGTAGTTTGGTCTTGGGTATTTGATCAAGCATTCAACTTGATCAGGCATTTGTAGCCTCAGAATAAATGATGGTTCTCCATTTGTTTACCCAAACAGTTTGAGGAGTTCTCTCCTTCTTGCTGTGGTTTATTTATTTAACCTACATTTCAATGACTGCGTAACATTGTTTTGCACCACTGAAAACAAACCTTTCATTGACAATGATTACCAAAGACATTGGTTATTGCAGATGAGTTTTGTTTCATCTTGAGTTTTAACCACTATGGATGGTTACCCAGACCAGTGCTATGGGCCCATGTAACAGACTGCCTATAACATGCACTGGGCCTCTCTGCGGCCCACGAAAAAATGTGTGAAAAATCTGATTGGTGTTTCCGCAAAACCTTGCAGAAAAGCCTTTGTTTATGTATTTTTCTTCTTCTTCATGTTTTCTATCCCAAATCCTATAGACTTTCTACACTTTTTTTCTCGCCGGCTTAGACATTGACGCGGTGTAAATGTTGTTATCGTCGCCGCTATGCATTTATTCCGTTATTCAATTTTCTTGCCTTTGAGTAACTATTTCCCTTATTTAGAGCCCTTATTTACATAATTTGCAAGTCTAATCTAGTCAGTCCCCGACCAACCCTACTTAGGAATCTCTTGTATGCCATGACGTAATGTTTTTGCTTGCGCCACCCCGGCGTGCGGGAAATTCAAATCAGTTGCGTTCACGCTCCCGACCAACTCACTTCACTTTTCAGGAGCTAACAATTTGTAAGTATTTTTTACTTGAATTTATTTTTTACTTTAATTAATATCATGTTTATTTCTCAACATTTAATTCCCCGTAAGCATTTATCCGTATACTATATTACTAGCGCCTGGCTCGATAATGGATATGTGTGTTTTAGTTCATGCCAAAATACCTAAGATTCCTTAGAGCCAACGCCCTTATTTTATAGGCCTTCACCCCGGTACATGGAAATAGAAAGTATAGATTTTGGGGGATACCAATTTATTATATAATTTATATCTGTGAATTATATTTCATTGTGGTATGTTTATTTATTTGCTATTCACATTATTTTGTAAGGGAATCCCAGAATGCCGCCGTAAATCCCTGAACACCCAACAACTGTTTCACCCATATACCTCACTGTGTGCCGATGGTTCCTTACCCGGGGAACAATTGTTAGTTTAATATCAGTGGGTTTCTTTATTTAAATAATTCATTGGATTAATTGTATTTCATTCAAATGAATTGTTGACTCCTCCCCAACCGAGTATATTGTCGATAAGGTGCTGCCCGTTCACAATTGGTCTAATATTCTCTCTAAACCTATTGATGTAATTGTTTAATTGTGTATTTTGATGTTTATGTGATTGTAATATTTAATATAAATGTTTGTATTTTCCTTTAGCTTTCACCTGCATCAGCGGTGTGCAAATAAAATGGGGTCAAGAATTCAAAACAGATTTCCAGTCTCGTTCTTCAGTGGTGCATACAGTGACAAATGCTACGTCCGAATGACATTTTTGCTCATATTTTTGGCAAAATACATTCAAATGATTTAAAAACTTTCGGCAGTAGTGAAACAAAAAATATTATGAAGAGCAACTGCAAGCAAGGCATTCATACTTTTCATAATATGGTCATATGCACACATTGTTTCCCAACACGGTGGAATAACCCATAAAGGTTATCCTCATCAACTTTTATAAACTGTAATACACCAATCCATTATCTGCCTACAGTACATGCACAAGAGCAGCCGGGTACAATGTACAAGTACAGGACAGCTAAGGGCCCAATTAGATAGAGCTGCTTAAGCATGCTTAAGCACAAAAAACCTTGTTTAATATAATCATGTTCCCGGCCAAAACTCAATGGGATGTACATTGCTTGTGACCGGTATTTAGCTGTTGTTTACTTAGCATAACAATCGCATAGAGTTTCAGTGGGTAACATATTAAGCAACATTTTTTTGTGCTTAAGCAAATTTTGTGCTTAAGCCATGTAAGCGGCATTATGAAATTGGGCCTAGCTTGAGGTCAGAGGTGTCTCATAAAAATCTATTCTTAAAAACCTGGGAATTGTGTTCATGAGGAAATAGTTCAACATTTACAGCGACAGCCGTTGCTGTACACTTGACTGTGGTAGCGAGGCACTATTCAGTAATATTGGACAATGCGTGAACAAAACATACAGTCGTGCTGTTGTAGTATACAAGGGCCTACATGTACAAGAAGGGTGTGGCTGAGTCTGCTGACAGACTGTATGCAGGAAAAAACCTCAAACTGTACCCATAAAACGGCTACATTGTAGGTAAGTGGAGGATGAGAAATAATGTTCATGAGGAAACAGTTCAATTGCGACATCGCAATGAAAGCTGTTACAACTCAGTAAAGTGAACTTGACTGTGGTATAGTGAGGCACTATACAACGTGTACAACACGTACAGTACAGCAGTGAGCACTGTTGTAGTACATGTAGCAGTACATGTAGAGTGTGGCTGATTCTGCTGACAGACTGTATACATTAAGGGGGGAAAAGTTTTGAACTCGACCCATAAAACGGCTACATTGTAGGTAAGTGGAGGATGATAATCAAGCTAGCACAGGAGAAATACAGCACCATGGAACCCTAATGGAATAAGCCAATGTAATTAGCTTTTGGGGCCCTGTATCCCATGCAGACACAATGGATTGTCCTTTGATTCTTTCTGACTGTCCTATCTCTATCTTCTGGCAAACTTAAATTCTTGATCCACAACACTATCTATTGGACAATCCGTGTACACAACATACAGTTGTGCTGTTGTAGTAATAGTAGGGTGTGGCTGATACTGCTGACAGACTGCATGCAGGAAACGACTTCAAACTGTACCCATAAACAGGCCTGTTGAACTTGTAGGTAGGTGGACGATGTTATGGGAATATACATTTGCCTTTGCTGTAATTTTCAGAAATGGATGGATTTTGGGAGTTAGTGTTTTATAGCAGATATTGTTACATTGACTTGTTTGCTGTTTTGGGTTTGTAGATGCTGGAAAAACCAAGAAAAACAATCATGTTTTTGCAGTCTGGTTCCCTGATGTCACTTAAATTGAAATGGAGCAATTCATAGAGGTCGGGGAATTGTAAGGTCGGGGAACCAGTCTAGAAGGCTTGGACCCGTTCATAGATGTGTGATCGATTGCAAACAATATTCAGACTAAACATGGTATCTGGGCAGTAATTGATTTTTCTTCCAATTTGAAATTGATACAAAAATACCACTATTCTTGAAAATGTCAGCACACCAGGTGCCATGATTTTACAGGATGCTTTGGACTGTCATTCACTAACAGTCTAGTAAGGTATTTCATAATAATTTGGATGTTTTGTTTTTTGATGTTTGCAAATGTTGTACCGTATGCAGCCGCACAGGGGAATATAATAAATAGCACCATGACAGACTGCATTATGCTCTCATGTATCCAAGAAGAAGAAATCTTGACTGTCATGATGTTCTTTGATTATTTACCTTCATATTGTTATATGCATGTATGTTTTTGATTTCATCTGCATAAAATTGAAGTGATTTAAATACATATTTACATCTACATGTATGCAAACTGTTAGTGAACTACAGTGGAACGCCGTTATACCGAACACCGCTATACCAAACATTCGGCTATACCGAACATCATCCTTGGCTCCCGGTTTTAATGTACAACATCTACCGAGCATTGTTCTTGAAAAAAGTCAATAGATTAACAAAAAATCTACCGGTTGTACATGAAACACTATTTGGACCCCTTTTAATTCCCGAACATCGAACGACCCATAGTAACATTGTGTGTGAATGTCGACAAGCGACAGATGGCTATTATTTCCCCAAGGAATAAAATTAAGGGAAAACCACCCGGCCCAAGGAATAAAAGGGAAAACCACCCGTTGCTAAAGTTTAGAGGACTCCTCCTGCGGCTGCGGGATGTGAGAAATGCCAGTTCACTATTGGTCAAAAGAGGGAACCAGCAGTTCAAAATCACTATACCGAACGATCGTCACTATGAACACTTTCTGTGGATCCAACAATGTTCATTGTAACGGTGTTCCACTGTATACTGAACATTAGTCCATCTATATTCATGCAGTATCTTATAGTACATGCATAAGTTGAAAGTTTGTTTTTCTTTCCACTCTTATATGGTACATGTAGAGTACAACTGAGCAAGATGGCAGAGGGAGGTGTGACAGATCTAGTCTTGGATGAGACTCAGAAGGAACTTCAAGAATGTCCTATCTGTTACACTGAGTACAAGGATCCTAGGAAGCTAGACTGCTCACACAGCTTCTGCCTGAAATGTCTGCAAGAACTCAAACTGACACAAAATAAGGACGACAAGAATATCGTCTGTCCGTTGTGTCGAAAGGAAACTGCCCTGACAGAAGCTGGCGTGGACATGCTACCTGGAGGATCAAAGGATGTCAATCAACAGGAACAGACTGAAGGTCAGGGGTTAAAAGTCATGTGTCAGGCATGTGATGAGGCGGAGAACGAAGCTATTTCTCGATGCATGGATTGCAAGCATTATCTCTGTCAAGAATGCCAGAAGGCGCATAATCGATTTGCAGCACTGAAGAGTCACAAGATTGTGGCTTTGACAGAGCTACCTGTTGAGCCCGAAGAAATAACTGAGGATACTGAACTCAAGAAAGTTCCCAAGTGTCGCGAGCACCCAGATCAAGATCTCTGTCTGTATTGTAACACATGTGAAGTCCTCATATGCAATGAATGCACAAACATTGACCACAAAGGATCCATACATTCTCACGTCAGCATCGACCAGGCGGTTAGCAGATGTAAACAAGAAGTACATGAATCCGTAGCTAAAACGGAAGAGTGCATACAAAAATTCATTTCTGCAACCCCTTCTTCAGGTCATTCACGTTACAGACTTGACAAGATGCTGGTAAAAACGTACTCTCAAATTTCACAGAAAGCAGAAAAGGAAATTGCCAAAATCAGAGAGAAAGAACAACAACTCAAAATGGAGGCCAGGGACATTGCCACTAAACGAGAGAAACAATTTGCATATGCGGTAACGTCTGAGAAGATTCTGGGTAAAGTGAATAAAGTGATGACTACAGCAACGTGCTATGAGATCCTGGAGAACAAAAAGAAAATGCTGCGGGATTTGAATGAGCAGGTGGAGGTGCATAAGAGTTTGGATATCAAGCATGGGAAGTCATTCCTTGGCTTTAAGGAGAGTAAAGAGGATGGTCAGCTTGGGACCCTGCTCTTGGAGGAGAAATGGGAGACAGATGAGGCCTTTTCAGAATATGTGCAAGGTAGAGACTTTCGACATATAGCAGCATACTCCACAAGTGAAATTGCTGTGGTACAGAGTGATAAATTGCTAACATTAGGTATAAAAGGGAAGGTGATTTCTACAAAGACCTACAAACCTGACCCTGATAAACCAAACGAACCCCATGACCCTAATGACATACAGAAAGCAACAGCTCTAGCCATCAACAAGGATGATCAACTTCTGATCCTAGACAATCCTGCAGTCAAGATCTTCGACAAGGAATACCAGCTCCTTCATCAGTTCCTACCGGGTAAAGAGGCCGGCGTGGACGGCACGCCGACGTGCCTGGCAGTGGACAGCAGCAATCTGATAGCAGTGGGTTACGAGGACAAGGAACAGATATCTCTACACAACCCAGATGGTTCCCTCGTCAGAACACTGCCTGCTCCAAAGATTGGTACATATTTGAAGTTCAGCAACAAGCGGCTTATTTACACCAAGAGCAGCAAGGAGGGTTTGCTGATGGCTGTTGACTTGCATGGCAACAAACTGTTTACTCAAAGTTGTAGTGGTCCTCGTGGGCTGTGTTGTGATGATGCAGGTGATATTTACCTTTTGGCCTCAGATAAAATCTGCCATTTTAGTGCAGATGGCAAGTGCATTGCTTCATGGGACTGTCGGGGTGGTTCTGATATCACATACACACCTGCACATAAATTAGCAGTTAAATGTACATTACAGAGGAACTGGTACAGTGGGGTTGCTGTGTACATGTGCATGTATCACTTGGTTTAGAGATATCAACCAACATGTAATTGTTCAAACGATCAAAACAAAAGGCAGGGAATAAAAAAAGAAAAAATATACAAAAATGGTATCAAGACATTTTATCTACAAAACACCCATGAAAATTATTGATGCTCCATGCATCCATGGACGTGTGCAATGTACAGAAGCTTTCTGATTGCAACTTCACAAACAGGACAGACTTGAACACTTTGAGCAGATATGGGATTGTATACATGTACATAGAAAGATTACATGTGTTATATCACATTCAGTATCTTACACATGTACATCAACCGTAGTCATATGTGCAAACATATTTGGAGCTTGTACAGTTGTACATACATCCATGTTTTTTTAAAATGGAAGCGCTAGTTTGATTTTTTTTCTAAACTTCCCATTTCCCAAAATGACAAAATTTGTCCCAAACTGATAACATCGCCTCAGATATACAACTATAAATGTTTTACATGAGGTGTTCTATGTACATTGTAGGTTGAATTTTTTTTAAATATTTCCAATTAGTCTAGAAAAAAAACCGCATGTGTCGCAAGTTCTTCTCTACTGAGCTACATGTATTGCTTAAAGATATGGTACAAGTGTAAATACTGATCGTGCAACATTCATTTATATTTCCAGCTACCAGTACATGTACCATACTCCACCATTTGTCATGAAAACAGATGGGAAATTATAGACAAATCCACACGCCCCGCTCCAGGAAGTTTTGACCAATCACAGCCATGATTTATGCCCGACATAGGTGTGTACAAATTTGTCATGTGCATGCATTGGCATGTATGACATGTGTACGTCTGGCACATGTAATACCGGTATTGAACATAGGAGAGGTGAACGATTTGTTGCCCACATACATGGTGGGCGCTGCCAAATAGAATGGTCTGTTCATCGAGGGCTATCTCCATGAGACGAAGTATGTACTCCATGTTCTTTACAATAGATCTCTTTTTTGTTTAAACAAATGAGACCAGCTTTATTCTTATTGGACTTTCAGAAACACAATCTTCAGCAAGATAAACTTCCCAACCAAGCCTTCTTTGTAACTTAATTGGTTCACTGTAGTTTCTATGCACTTTTCTCAAATATTGAGACTGTTTTGTATTATGAATATGAGTAGAGCAGCTAGGACATGAGAGGCACACATGCTGTTGCCCTTGTGCGTGGTTGGTGGTAAAGGGTGCCATTTAAACATTGAAATGATAAACATTCTTAATCCATTTACAATTAATTTTCCAAAATGTTTAAACCAAACCCGCACTGAATATGTTTGCTGTATCTGCCCTGGTATGCATTTCACACACAATTAATAATACTAAAGGACACCTTTAAACCATTTTATTTACAAAGCAAAAGACAGTCCATTATGAATGATCTTCTTTGTAGATCAGTGTCGATGCTGCCCTTCGTTTGCTGTGCGCCATAATTATTTAATGTATATTCTTGTAACTAACATGCTTGAGTGCAAACACTGGTGCAGGTGGCATGCAGCCTGTGTGTCGTGGCTAAAGGTTTAAACGTTTAAATTAGGCTGAAATAGATTTGCTAAACGTTTCCAAAATAAATGCAAATCATCGAGGGCCAGCTCCAGCTCCATAAGAATGTACCATTATACCTTGGAATGTCCTATACAAATGGTTAAATTTCTTCAGACTACAATGTAGATCAGCTTCATTCTTATTGGATTCAGAAACACTATTCAGAGACACTAACTTTAACTTCCCAACCAAGCCCTTCTCTGTATCTTGGTTTTGCCAAACATTTTAAATTAAATGCCCCTTTTATCTTATACTGCTTTGTTCTATGAGCACATGTATGCATTGGAGCCTTTGGTTTTAGTAGCTTGGTCTTGGGTATTTGATCAAGCATTCAATTTGGTATTTTGTAGCCTCAGAATAAATGATGGTTCTCCATTTATTTATCTCAACAGTTTGACTGAGTTACATGTGTATGTTGAAAAAAATATTCCTGTCTTTAATAATCATAACAATCCTAATCTTTGGCCTAAGGGGTCCAAAAAAGTGACAGGTTTCTGAGAAGATCGCCAGCTTAAATAAAATACCAAGTTTTAAGTTGATATGACAAGTCTTGTTTGTGCTATGGTGGGAAAACTATTGCTATTGTTTTAACCATAATGACCTTTGCCTTTGATTTATGGGGTCTAAACTCGTTAAGCTTCATTAAGCTGTGTTCAGGCCATGACTTTGCTTAAGTTACGCTGTGTAATGCTGATGCGCGCAGCCATACAAGTGAGTGTACACGTACTGTGCGATGCTGACACTCGCTTGCATGGGAAAGCGTTATCAGGTACAAGGCTGAACAGGTTATATGCTGGCGTGGTGTACATTCTTACATTGGCGTGTATTGTTTACATTTACGTACATTACTTACATTGGCGTGTATTGTTTACATTTACATACATTACTTACATTGGCATGTATTACTTACATTGGCATGTATTGTTTACATTTACATACTTTACTTACATTGGCATGTATTATTTACATTGGCATATTGTATTGTTTATTTTGGCGTACATGTATTGTTTACATTGCTGTACATTACTTACATTGGCGCGCATTGTCTACATTGGCGTAGATGTATTGTTTAGATTGCTGTACATTACTTACATTGGTGCGCATTGTCTACATTGGCGTAGATGTATTGTTTATTGCTGTACATTACTTACATTGGCGCGCATTGTCTACATTGGCGTAGATGTATTGTTTACATTGCTGTACATTACTTACATTGTCGCGCATTGTCTACATTGGCGTACATGTATTGTTTACATTGCTGTACATTACTTACATTGGTGCGCATTGTCTACATTGGCGTACATGTATTGTTTACATTGCTGAACATTACTTACATTGGCGCGCATTATCTACATTGGCGTAGATGTATTGTTTATTGCTGTACATTACTTACATTGGCGTGCATTGTCTACATTGGCATACATGTATTGTTTACATTGCTGTACATTACTTACATTGGCGCGCATTGTCTACATTGGCGTAGATGCAGTGTTTACATTGCTGTACATGACTTACATTGGCACGCATTGGCGTAGATGCATTGTTTACATTGCTGTACATTACTTACATTGGCGCGCATTGTCTACATTGGCGTACATGCATTGTTTACATTGCTGTACATTACTTGCATTGTCTACATTGGCGTGCGTTGTTTACATTGGAGTGTACTACTTACATTAGTGTGTATTGCTTACATTATTGTACATTGTTGATGTTGTGCATGTTGCTGCTTATATGAGTAGTGGGTTAATGTCTCCCAACTGCATGTATAATTAACTGACCCTGGTAATAAAACAGCCCAATTAGATCCCAACTACTCCTGTATATTTCTTGATTGTTGTATAATAAATTACGACCATACTTGTTGTGCCGACAATCCTGTTGTCAAGGTGTATTTCTTGCAGGTTTATTGTGCAATTAACAGAGAGTAATCACAATCATCATAATCGGCGGTATATTTCCTCCAAAACGGACCTGCTCCCTAAGCCTTGAGGTCGCTCTGAGTGGTCTCTTGTCTTAAGAAAGCTTGGGTTCGGAGAGATCCGCTACACACTAGGTGTCAGACTTGGTCCCTATGAACTTGGGATGGCCCAGGGAGATCCCTGCCACAATATTATGGAGACCGAAGACGCTATGGGGTCAGCAGAAAATCCCCATAACTTGGTTTTTATTTCCTGAACAATAAAAACCTTCCCCATAACGCTGGCACACGGATGGACAAGGCAGAAACAGTATGCCCCTTCGGCTTCACTGGCGGGGCATAAAACCGCCTTCAATTATTGTTTTCTTCCAAATGATCCCATTTCAAGTGGAATAATTTCACAGGGTATTAGGTACCTTTGAAGAAGAATTTGCTAATTTAATCATTTGGTCTGTTTCCGGGTATTTACCAATGTTCCCAGTACGTCACATCATGACCTTTAAAATGATAACAAACTTGGGGCATTCCTTCCTCACAATAGGAAGTTAAGGTAATATAAAACATTTGCTTTTTCTGCAATTTTCAGAAATCAATAGATTTGGGGGTTAGTATTTCATAGCAAATATTGTCACACTAACCTGTTTAAAGTTAATGTTCATAGATGCTGGAAAAACCAAGAAAAAATATGCTGCTCTTGTAGCCTGGTTCCCTGACCCTACTTCAGATGAAACAAAGCAAATTATAGACGTCGGGGCATTGTCAGGTCAGTGAACCAGACTAGCTGGCTTACACCCGTTCTTGGATGTGCAACTGATTGCAAACAAAATGTCTTTCAGAAAAGTCAGGTTTTTCCAACGACTTGATCGTAAGTCGTCCCCCCCCCCCCCAAAAAAAAACTTCCCCACAATGTGGTCCACGATAACGTGACATACTTTGGAAATCATCCAATAGTATATCAACGGTTCTCGTTTAAAACTTTTGGAAGGTTTTTGTAAGATGAATGGTCACCACGGCGACCTATAAACTCACCTCCCGGATGTACTTGATGCCTTCCGTGGCAAAGAGGATCTGTTGCATGTCGCTGGGCATGGCTAGCGGCTTACTGGTGGGGATGATCAACGTCCGCTGCCTCGGTGGATAATCCCCTTGATCTGGGGATTAACAGTAATCCACAATAAGTCCAATTCAATCATTGCTATTCTAATAATGAAATTTAACTCTAACCATCCTCAATCCTCCAAAATCCTCATGGCAGTTTAGGAGGATTTTGGAGATTTAGGCTGATCGAATGGCAAAAAGTGGCAGTTGATTTTGGAGGATGCATTGTGCTGAGTTCGTAGTCTGTACCCTGCATTGTTTATGTTCAGTCATGTATAATTGAGCCCTGCATTATGCTCGATATCATCCTCACTGCTTCTGAATGTCATCGGCACTGCCTCAACCCATTAACAGTGATTGTTGGAGGATTTTGAAGGATTGAGTCAATGGTACCCCTCTGAACAAATTCACGAAATAACAGACGATTTTGGAGGATTGAGTATGATTCCTAACCGACAGGTCCTAGGGGGTTAGGGTTAAGTATTCATAGATACAATACATTGACATATGTGACCGTCCGGCACAAAACGTTAACCCAGTCATTTGGACCATTTTTTAAAAACTGGGATTTTCAGCTCATCAGAAAAGGACATTGAATAAGGGCATTGAAATGTTGTAGGGAATATGGAAATGGGACAAAATCTGACAGAGTTATAGGTGTATTTGGTTCCCAATTTTCATCAATACTCTTTGTATTTAAAGGCTGTATCTTAAACTACGACCATGCAACGTCCGACCAGTTTTGTGCTGGACAGTCACATATTGGTGTAGTTATCTGAAGTCTGATCAATAATGCAGGGACTGTGAACAAGTCTACCTGATCCCAGACCCCCAGAAGAGGAGGGAGGGGCTCATCAAACCCACAAAGTGGAACTTGTGGAACTTTGTATGCTAGCACGGAGTGCGAAGCCTGTTATATCCTTTGATGGGGATTCGTATTTAAACAACTTGGGACGCAAATAGCACCACAACAACTCCAGCTCGGTTTGGCTTACAACTTCGTAACACACGTTTATTCAACATGGATCCGCGCACAGAAACTCTTACACGAGTTGACCTTTGATACACACTCTAATAGACTGGCTACCTGTCACATGCAGACACGACAAAGCCCTTACTATATGGGCTTTGAAAAATGTTGGATTCTAGATTCTAGCAAAAGTTTATCGAAGCAACATGAACACAATACCATGGGGTCATCAAAAGTGGAATATGTTGGAGACAAATTGTTTTGAATATTTTTTCTTTTAGTTCCGAGCTGAACAGGTCCGCCATAAGTTATGCTTATATAGCGCTTTCCATCGTATCAACAATCTCAAAGCGCTTTACAAATACTCCCTGTTCATTAGGCCACGAGACCACGTGGCAGCCAATATCAGCACACATTCGGTCCTCGACCCTCACAGGTACCCATTCATACTCCTGGGAGGAGAGGCAATTGTAGTTAAGTGTCTTGCCCAAGGGCACAAACAAAATGTTCCTGGCAATAGAGTAGTACAGTACTTATGCACAAAGTCCATACAACAGACAGCCAGACTTACCGATTGTTCTGAACTTGGAGACGTCACAGTACAGGATCATGACAGCCAGCATCGTGTGGAGATAAGTGAACTCTTTGGTTTGCAGGGACGTCCATCGCCTCGTCTGAACATCCTACGCAGGCCAAAAAATCAATAAGTAGTCTTAAGAAAAGAAATGCCTAATACAAGGTAAAACAAAATGAAACCCAAATGTCGGGACTGTTGTTTAAGTGAAGTTCTGCATGTAGCACTTTCAAACTCTAAAATGTGAAAGCCCGATTCATAAGCTTTCTTTTAGTACAAGAATCATTCAAATCACTCATGTACTTTTCAAGTTACAGAATTTTAAACACTACCACCGTTTTAACGTCCTGTCCATGGATCACAAAAAAAGGTGTACGTTCTTTCAGCAAAATAAAAACAATTCACACACATCCCTGTGTGATTTGTTGTCGTTTTGTTGAAAGAACACTTACCTTTTTGTGATCGGTGGACAGAATTTTAAAACGGTGGTTGTGTTTAAAATTCCGTAACTTGAAAATTACATGAGGGATTTGAATGATTCTTGTACTAAAAGAAAGCTTATGAATTGGACTTTCATGTCCTAGATTTTTAAAGTGCCACATGCAGAACTTCACTAAAACAATGGTCCCGAAATTTGGGTTTCATTTTATTTTACTCACCCTGTATTTGACACAGGTTTAAAGTCCTGAGAATTATGGCTCAATTAGGTGATCATTTTGTGAGACTATATGTGAAGCATGATTAACGTTTGATATCAGAACTAGATCTATATGTCCTCGAAGTGAGTAAATGGAGAACCAGCCATTGGGTAACCATCACCTGATTTCATTTAAAGCTTCAGTCTATCATTTGCAGCTATCCTAAATGTAACTGACGTAATTATTGTTGAAAAACATACTAAGTTAAAAGATAGTAAGGGGACTAAACTCGCTGTGAAATTATTCTTTCTGGCAAGCTGTCATTTTGAAGAAATCAACGAAAGTATGTCTTTCCAACTATGCGTCTCAAGACGCATCCTTGGAAACTTCCGTTAGTAGTTCATTTTTTTTATTCGGCAAAGCGCGCGCAAGCATTGACGCGATGCACACGCGCTTGCTATAATTTTGTCAATTCAGTGCGCGACATCGTGTAGCTGCAATCAGCACAGTGAGAACGTGTATTGGACGCTAAATTCCGGCCCAATTCAAAACATGATTCAGCAACCTTTGATTTAAAATTGAGATGCTAGAATGCTGTTTTTCTCAAAACATTCATCAGGTTAGTTGTTCAGCACCCTTCTTTAGATTTTGAGCACTTTTGTTGCTTCAAACGAACAAAATGCACAAATTACAAATGATGGACTGTACCTTTAATGCACTGGTTTTTTTTACTTGTGAAACTGTTTTACATACCTCCTCGTTCTGTGCAGTGTGTGGGCCCAAGAGGAACGTTACGATCCGCCGCACGGCAGACTTAGTGAACAGATGTTTGCAGCATACAATATCCTATGATTGGAAAAGACAACAACTTCATTAATGCTACATTTTTTAAACCTCTAGAAGCAATTTCAGCACCATGCGCCACTCAGTGGTTGACTTGTGGCATGCCTTACGTCTGTAATTTTCATAGAGCTATATTAAATTACTAAGAGCGCTAACTCACGTACAAAGTGATGCCTGCTGGGCGCATCCATGTTTGTACACAAACCTATGGAGAACTAGAAATTTTGTACTGTACGTATTTTGTACGTCTATTTGCATATCTGCGTTTGTATTCCATACCGGTGCGTCATCGAAGCTGATACGCCCAAAACCAAAATGCACGATCAGCAAATAAGCGTGTCATTTTGCTCTACGCAAACAGCACAACATGTACGCGTATCCGCTGCAGATGCTTTTCGTGGTGACTTTTTTGAACCGTCATGACGTGCTTAAGTTGTTTGCGTGTGTTTTACTTGCGCGTTGCATTTAGAGTACACTTTTAAAATTCAATCCATCTATTTTGATTGTGTTCAACAAACACGCACATGAATTCAAAATGTCTGCGCCCAGACAGTTTCAAAGCGTCTCCACGCGCAAGAATGAAAATTTAGCGCTCTAGTAATTGAATATAGCTCTATGGTATTTTACGCAAATTCTATTCTGAATGAGCATAAAGCCATAGTGTCTTCAGGCTTCGTGGGCAATGCGTTCCAATGTCTCTCCCAGTGGTTTCCCCAACTCTCCCTTTCTTACCGTTGAGGGGGTACTTGTATACGGAGAACTAAACATGCACCGTGCATCTATTTTTTGGTCCCTATTTTTTCATCCCAATTTTTTCATTCCTAGCCAAGAATTGCTAGCCTTTATAAAGCAGGATTGACTGGCTGTGACTGTTTTTGTTACTTGATACAGCTATGCTTGACTGTGGGTGATTGATAAGCCAGCTGTGCCTACCACTTGCCTGCTTTTGTCTGTTAACTGAATTTGACAAGTCGCAGTGCTTGCTTAAAATAGATCTCTCTCAAATGACGTCATTTCCAACTGACCATCCACGTGCATTGGCATTTTGTGCGTAAACATATAATAACACGCGCCGGCTGCATCGTATTTCGAACAAATTATGAGCAACAAGCATGTGTGTTTGGAACATTTTTAACACTGCGTAATGCTTGCTTGATTGCAAAAAATACACAGTTGCAGTTCTCTTACAAAGATGGCCGTCATTGAGAGCCATTACATGATCTGACTGTTGGTGACCGGCCTGTGTACAAGGCACGGCAGGGAAGAGGATTGAATTGTTTGACTGTCTGTGTCTGTTCAGACAGCAGGAGGGTTACATATATAACGGCCGTCGAAACTAAACTTTGGGCAGAGGGCAGGATTCTAGAAGGTAAGAAAGTGGTGCTTGCTGATTTTCGGAAGCAAACTCTTCATTTATTGATCTTACCAGTCAGTGGGGTAGCCACCGGGGGGGGGGGGGGGGGGGGGGGGGGGGGGGGGTGGGGGGCGACCGCCCCCCCATGAAACCTTGTCGCCCCTCCAGTCGCCCCCCCCCCCCACTGAGATTTTGAGTTTCTAAAAAAATTATCATTGATCTACATGACGCAGTGGGCCCTATTATGTACTACAATGTATCTTTTGCTTAGAAAATATTGGTTAAAGTGGTCAGAAATTGCCTCAGATAGCACCACAGAGCATTTAGAATCCAAAAATTTTCGGGGCCCTCAAGCGGGCCCCGAACCCCACGCCTATAGCTCAGAATTCTAGTAGCTGATTCAATGACTCCAACCTCGAAAACAATGTTCACAAAATTTTCTTATGCCTTTAGCTGAGAAAACCTTGAAAATCATGTTTAAATTATTATCTTTTGTGCTAAGATAATTATTGGTTAAAGTGGTAAGAAATTGCCTCAGATCACACCACAGAGCACCGAAAATCCAATTTTTTTCGGGGCCCTTAAGCGGGCCCCGAACCCCACGCCAATAGCTCAGAATACCGATAGCTGATTCAATGTCTCCAACCTCGAAAACGATGTTCAAATAATTATCTTTTGCCAAGAAAATATTAGTTAAAGCATGGAGGAAAGTCGTAAGAAATTGCTTCAAATCACACCACAGAACATCTAGAATCCAATTTTTTTCTGGGCCCTTAAGCGGGCCCCGAACCCCACGCCGTAAGGGCTTCGAGCTTGCATCAGTTATGATCAAGGTATATCCCCCCCCCCCCCCACTTTTGAGAAGCGATTGACGCCTCTACTTGACGCCCCCCCCCATGAAATGTTCCAGCCCCCCAGCGCCCCCCACTGAACAATTCCTGGCTATGCCACTGTTACCAGTGTTGTAGTACTCGTACTCGTACTTGAGTACTACTCGAGTACTATTTTTAGAGTACTCATACTCGTTATCGTACTTGAATGGCAAATTCAAGTACGATTATTCGAAATGATGGTACTAGTACTCGAGTAGCAAAGTACTCGTACTCGACATGTCGAAATTGAACTCGACATGTCGAAATTGTACTCAACATCAAAGTACTCGTACTCGAATAGCAGTACTTCGAGAAAAAAATATGGTATGGCTTGACTTACCACAGCCTTATTTTATAGATAGTTTCAGTTTGAAATGGTCAATTGGCTTGCAGAGAAATCAAAGTTTCCTGATTTTCCTCTGTACACGTCTGGACAAACACATTTAATAGCTAGCTGTGAGTGGGTATGTGTATCAGTCTGACTGAGCCTGGGCCCATTACGCACAATGAACCATTTGCCGTATGGCCGCATTCAGAAATAGGAGTACTCATACTCATACTCATACACGGAAGTACAAGTACTTGTACTCGGAGACCTGTACTTGTACTCGGAAGTACGGTGGTACTCGTACTTGTACTCGATAACCTAAGTGATCGGCAGTACTCGGTACTCGAAAAAGATACGCAACTACAACACTGGAACTTACCGCATCAAGGTAGGAGCTGAGAAGCCAGAAGTACTGCTGGCACGTCTTGCAATGGTCTGGCACCTCCTTGTCCAGCAGCGAGAGCAGGTACTCAATCAGGCTATTGAGAGGTTGGGAACTAGACACCAAGGCCGGACTGAAGTGGACGAAGCTTTGCAGGATGTACTGCATGATGCGGCCAAAGGCGATGCGGACCTCGCGCGTGGGACACTCAAGTAAAAATTGCCTAGAAGACAGAAAATATGGCCATCGTAAAGGAACATTACGTCCTAGAATGCGCCTAGCTCCATAAATGTGGCCAATTTACTGGACTACCTCTGTAAATAAGGCCACACTTCCACCATGTACAAAAACATGTTGAACTTTGTCAAATTTAGATTTTCACATTTAGGCTTAGTTTGTAGGGTTTTTGCTTTAGAAGCATACTCACCCTTTTTATACTCATCATATCTGTTTGTTTTGTATCTGTGTACTTTAATACCATACATGTTTTCCCAGCTCCATTCCCCTCAACCCGTCCCTATCACTCGCTCCCTCCTTCCTATGCCCTTTCATGATGATTATTCTTTAAATCTCTGTGTAATTGTATTTTTTATGTAACTATTCTGCAATTCCGCTGCTGGCGGTGATAGAATAGAATAATAAACCATTAATAATAATAATAATAGGCTAATCAGAAAGTGCTGCCTTTTTCAGATGTCTAATTTTCGTGAAATTTCATGTTGAAATTTTGATACGCAAACGTGTGCAAACGAATCTGGAAATTTCACGAAAAATAGACATCTGAAAAAGGCAGCACTTTCTGATTAGCCTATGAAGAGGGTGAGTATGCTTCTAAAGCAAAATTAAACTACAAACTAAGCCTAAATGTGAAAATCAAAATTTGACAAAGTTCGACATGTTTTTGTACATGGTGGAAGTGTGGCCTTTATTTACGGAGGTAGTCCAGTAAATTGGCCACATTTATGGGGCTAGAATGCGCCCAATTGGGTTTTTTACCACATGGAAAGAGCATTTATAGCATAAACATCCACACAACCACACGTTTGTTGATGGTGTAAATCAATGATTTTCTTTTGTTCCTCTTCCCTTTTCCTTTGTTTGTACTTTTCGCAACAGCTCGCAACATTTTCGCAACAGCTCTCATTGATTTTGTTCAGTTTTCTAATCGAGGTCGTCCTCGATTTGGTTCCTATCCTCGATTCATCGATGATGCTGCACGTGTGTTGTCCTCGATTTACACCATAAACAAACGCACCCTATAAAAATCTGGACGTTTTTGTGTTATTCTTGCAAGAACAAATTTCAGGGGCCTCAAAAATTTCACTGTTGGGTGCTAGTCGTAATTCCTGCCGTACATATTGTCATTGCATTGGATTCAGCGGATGTGCGAGAAACAACATTTGTGTACGTGTTCTACATAACCCCCGAGGACCGACACACAAAGGGAGAACAACAGATCCTTTCAGTCCTCGGGAGTTGGGTCTTTTGTTCAAAACGGTCCTCTGTGGTAGGTTTGTGTGCTTAGTCTATGGGAGTGTGTTATATTACAGGGACAAAGGAAAACACAAAGCATTGTCCACGGGAATATAGTAAAACAAGAGAGGGTGTTTGTTACATGTATGTGCCGACACACACACAACTCGTTCAATCATGAAGTGTTACTCACTTGATGTACGTCTGGCCTTGCGGACTGGCCATGAAAGTCAGCGCCCATGTCGATCCTTCCTTGCTCTGGATGACCAGTTGCTCAATGCAGCCCCACCACTCGCCTATATCGGACCTGCGTTGGAAAATTAGAACTTAGTAGCTACTACTATTATGATGAAATTTTTGTGTCGGCAAGATGCAAATTCAATATTAGCGCTTTATACCAAAGGTCTCAAAGTGCTTCACAATAATAATATAACGCTTTTTACCAAAGGTCTCAAAGCGCTTCACAATAATAATATAGCGCATTATACCAAAGGTCTCAAAGTGCTTCACAATAATAATATAGCGCTTTATACCAAAGGTCTCAAAGTGCTTCACAATAATAATATAGCGCTTTACACCAAAGGTCTCAAAGTGCTTCACAATAATAATATAGCGCTTTATACCAAGGTCTCAAAGTGCTTCACAGTAATAATAAAGCGCTTTATACCAAAGGTCTCAAAGTGCTTCACAATAATAATAAAGCGCTTTATACCAAAGGTCTCAAAGTGCTTCACAATAATAATATAGCGCTTTATACCAAAGGTCTCAAAGTGCTTCACAATAATAATATAGCGCTTTATACCAAAGGTCTCAAAGTGCTTCACAATAATAATAATATAGCGCTTTATACCAAAGGTCTCAAAGTGCTTCACAATAATAATATAGCACTTTATACCAAAGGTCTCAAAGTGCTTCACAATAATAATATAGCGCTTTATACCAAAGGTCTCAAAGTGCTTCACAAAAATAATATAGCACTTTATACCAAAGGTCTCAAAGTGCTTCTCAATAATAATAATATAGCGCTTTTTACCAAAGGTCTCAAAGTGCTTCACAATAATAATAAAGCACTTTATACCAAAGGTCTCAAAGTGCTTCACAATAATAATAAAGCGCTTTATACCAAAGGTCTCAAAGTGCTTCACAATAATAATATAGCGCTTTATACCAAAGGTCTCAAAGTGCTTCACAATAATAATAAAGCGCTTTATACCAAAGGTCTCAAAGTGCTTCACAATATTAATATAGCGCTTTATACCAAAGGTCTCAAAGTGCTTCACAATAATAATAAAGTGCTTTATACCAAAGGTCAAAGGTCTCAAAGCACTTCACAATTATTACCCCAATTCATCAGGCCATGAGACCAGTTTTTCTGCAGCAGCTCGAGATCAGCGCATCCTGGTCTCTACCTTCACAGGTACCCATTTATACTCCTGGGTGGAGAGAGGCAATGAGCGATCGATATTCCCTGCCGTTCGTTTAGGTACTTAGGTACTCATTAAATTTGCAACTTTTCAAACTGCATCAATTTTCATATACCGTTGTCAATGTTGGAGGATTTACAGTCTTTGGTAGCAAACGAGGTACCAAAATGTAGCTCACAACATTCCCCAAAGGTCTATATCAATGGCGTCATCATAAGACGATCAGATTCAAAGTTATGACCCTCCAATGAGTGTGGACTTTCTTTCTTTTTGCCGTGTTTACAAAACCACAACCAACAAATTACAGGACACTATTAGAGCCATGAGAGGGTTACGAGTCAAATGGAATGCTGCCCTCGGAACTCACCTGAGTTTCTTTTTGGTTCGGAAGTAATTGTTGAATAGAAACTGGAAGGCTAGTTGCAGGCTGGTGACGGCACAGGAGTCGTAGTAATTGCTCAGTGTGAAAGACTGCAGATTGACAAAAGGGGCAATATTTTAGGGATTCATAAAGTTTTTTGTGCAGAAGTTTTCTTCATGAGGGTAACGATTAAGGAGTACAGTTGAAAGTCGCTATACCGAACACTGCTATACTGGACTTGTGAATTGACTGATGATTTGGCTCAAAATTAATTTGAGAATAAGTCCGCTTCCAACCTTGGGCCAATTTCAAGCAAATTTGCTCAAAACAGAAGAGTTTTACTTGCATGCACTTCGAGACAGGTTGCCCAATTTCTCAATTTCAGAATGAATTTGACACCGTGTAACAATAAATCTCTTTTGTGAGTAAAATGCAGCAGAAACCCTCAGAGCCCATGACAGGAATCTCAGCAAATGGTGTCACCGCGACCTTTCTTTTCATTGGTGACCTTAATCTGTACACTAATGAAGACCTGTGACAATCAAAGGCCTAGTTTGCACAATTTAGATTTTCGGAAATTATAGTCTCCCCAGAATGGGCCTAATTTCTTGTTCTGCTTATAGTGGGGTGCTGTGGTCCACTGGTCATGGTGTTCGACTCGTGTGCCGTGGTATGTGGGTTCGAATCCTGACCGTGGGAACATGGTGCTTGTGCTCTTTTGAGCAAGGCACTTTACCACTTTTGCTTCGTCCTTCGGATGAAAGTAAAGCCGTAGGTCCCGTGTATTGTTAAAGAACCCAGTAACACTTATCGCTAAGAGAAGGGGTTTGCCCCGGTGTTTCTGGCAGTGGCTGCAGTATGCGCCGCAGCACCTAGTAAACCCTTTATAAAGGTGCTACATAATGGGTCTCATATTTCTCATCAATTTCATTTACCTGTCTTTAAAAATAGACATAATTAACAGCGTCTTGAGTACATATGTGCGCTATATAAAACTCTGGTAATTTTGTAAGTGAAAAATCGTTGGCAACTGTAGAAGCAAATTCTGGGCCAAAAGATGGTAAGCATATTTCAGTGGTTATCAAGAGATTTGGCTAATGCACATCAGTACATCCCATAAAAGCAAATAACTAAGATTTCTGTGCTTACAGGGTTTGCTTGCTAGGGCTATTAGCACAGAATGATGATGGTATACACGGAATTCTGTGGACAGTTAGCGAAAAATCCCTGCTTACTGTAGCAGAAAATACTGTGCTTACGGTAAGGCGAGACACCAAAAATACATTGACCGTTCGCACGCGTGCGCACGGATTCCTTCCCGTTCTGCACGCCTTCCCGTTCCTTTGCGTGCCAAACTGCGTTCCGCACGCGTTCCTCATCCCGTTCTCTCACTGGCTTCACTGAGAGGGTATTATGCACCGTTCCTTTGTGTGCGAGAACGGGAACATCACAAGAAAGATGTGAAGTACATTTTCTTGGGGGCAAAAAACTGCGGTGCCAGCGATAAATAAATCATAGACATTCCAGGGTTTTAGGATTCATGTGGAGTTTGATCAGATTTATTCTTCTTTTGCAACACGATTAACTCGTAACCATTTGATTTGCCGACCTTTCCAACTGAGCATTTCCGTATATATATTCTTGTCTTGTGATAAATAAACGAATGAAAAAAAAAAGTATGCCTCGCCCAAGCTCCATATTTCGGCAGGCGTGATACGGAATAAAACATATAATAATTACACGGTCGGGCGGGGTGAAAATAAAACCCGACGGAAGGGTTAATATTTTTTGGGTGGGCTGGATACTCGGAATAAAAAATGTATAATTATCCGGTCGGGCGGGGTGAAAAATGAAACCCCACGGAAAGGATAATATTTTTGGTGGGCTGGATACGCGGAATAAAAAAAAATAATTACGCTGTTGGGCAGGGTTAAAAATACAACCCCGACGGAAAGAGTTAATATTTTTTGGGGTGGGCTGGATGCTCGGACTAAAAATAATAATTAAGCTGTCGGACGGGGTGAAAAATAAAACCCCGACGGAAGGGTTAATATTTTTGGTGGGCTGGATACTCGGACTAAAAATAAATTACGCGGTTATGGGCGGGGTGAAAAATAAAAAGCGACGGAAGGGGTTAAAAACAAATTGGTGGGCTGGATACTCGGAATAAAAATGATAATTACGCGGTCGGGCGGGGTGAAAAATAAAACCTCGACGGGAGGGTTAATATTTTTGGTGGGCTGGATACTCGGAATAAAAATAATAATTACGCGGTTGGGCGGGGTGAAAAATAAAACCCCGACGGAGAGGTTAATATTTTTTGGGTGGGCTGGATACTCTGAATAAAAATTTATAACTACGCTGTCGGGCGGGGTGAAAAATAAAAAATAAAACCCCGACGGAAGGGTTAATATTTTTTGGTGGGCTGGATACTCGGAATAAAAAAATTAATTACGCGGTTGGGCGGGGTGAAAAATAAAACCAGACGCAAGGGTTTATATCTTTTGTGGTCTGCCTACTCGGAATAAAAAGTAATAATTACGAGGTCGGGCCGGGCAGAAAAAAACCCACGTAGTCAAGATTTCAACAAAGAAACTAAGATGGGAAGCCATTGGTTAATATTTTTGGTGGGCTAGGCTGGATACTCGGACTAAAAATTCCGCGGTTTTGGTTGGTGAAATAAAATAGGGATTTGGCAATCTCTTATTATTACATGTATATATTTTTTATAAATGAAATTTCAATGGTTATTGCAAATGCGACTTTCTTTGATTCTCGAAAAATAAGAGGAACAAGCATTACAATTTGGTGTAAATTACTATTTGGTTTTATAAATTAAAATCAATCATTTAATAAAGGTCATAATACACGATTGAAATCCGGTTCAAGCGTTTTGTTTTATTTATTTGTCACAGCTCTCAAATAATCTCAATAATTAAAGATAATTATTGTATAAAGTCAGAATTTAATTTAAATATGCATGGTCGATTGGACATTAATGTTTCAGGTGCTCGAAATAAACATCCATCCATTACAGTTGGAAGAGAGTAACTTATGCATAATCAGGTGGTGGTTTTTACGATTTTACAAAACGCTAAAAGATATAAATCGTTGTCAATCAACTATAAACAAAATCTGCAAATACGCCCTGATCTTGCCTACTAGACTACAGCCTACGATCTTAACATGGAAGACTTTTTTCTACATTTTGCATTGACTGCATCCTTCAGTGCTGTTTGCAGTTTCTCGTCAATTTTGTGTCTTGGGAATTCAATGGCCGCTTGCGACATTATTGCAATGAACTTGGGCTTCTTCCTCAAACATTCTTTGGTGACCTTTTCTTTGCCATTGAAGATAACACTGCCATGGTAATTTGATCTGGCAAGTTCCTCTGGGGCGAAGACTTCTGCCATTAATTTGACGATCAAGTCCTTGGGGTTGTCCACCTTGTCGAAGATTTTGTCGTAAGTGTCCTTGTCCATTGTATGGGTGGCATTGTTCGGTGTGCCTATTAGCACTGTGTTGAGATGCTTGTCGGCAATGACGTACTGTGGCTCCCGATGTTCACTGGTGATACTTGAGGCGTTCTTCTCCTCGGACCGAAGCTCTCGTACCTCTGCCCGCAGCTCGTTTACCTCTGCCTGAAGCCCTCGTATCTCTCCACGCAGCTCTTGACTGCTCATCCAGCTTGGCAATCACCATCGCAAGTTGTGACATCACAAGTTGGATGAGGGGACTTTCTGTGCTGGCCCCGGTGATCGCCGAAAGATCGAGATCCAGATCAAAATCAGCTATCGGCTCGAACTGAAACTGAGGAAGGGTGAGCTGGGGCTGGGGCTCGGGAACGCTGGCGGGGCCCGTGGAATCCTTGGTGGGCTGGGGCTCGGGAACGGTGGCGGGGCCCGTGGAATCCTGGGTGGGTTGGGGCTCAGGAACGCTGGCAGGGCCCGTGGAATCCTGAGTGGGCTGGGGCTCGGGAACGCTGGCGGGGCCCGTGGAATCCTTGGCCCGCTGGGGCTTGGGAATGCCGGCGAGGCCCGTGGAATCCTTGGTGGGCTGGGGCTCGGGAACGCTGGCGGGGCCCTTGGGATCCTTGATCGGCTGGGACTCGGGAATGCTGGCGGGGCCCGTGGGATCCTTGGTGGGCTGGGGCTCGGGAACGCTGGTGGGGCCCATGGGATCCTTGGTGGGCTGGGGCTCGGGAACGCTGGTGGGGCCCGTGGAATCCTTGGTGGGCTGGGGCTCGGGAACACCGGCGGGGCCCGTGGGATCCTTGATCGGCTGGGGCTCAGGAACGCTGGCGGGGCCCATGGAATCCTTGGTGGGCTGGGGCTCGGGAACGCTGGCGGGGCCCATGGAATCCTTGGTGGGCTGGGGCTCGGAAACGCTGGTGGGGCCCGTGGAATCCTTGGTGGGCTGGGGCTCGGGAACGCTGGCGGGGCCCGTGGGATCCTTGATCGGCTGGGGCTCGGGAACGCTGGCGGGGCCCATGGAATCCTTGGTTGGCTGGGGCTCAGGAACGCTGGCGGGGCCCGTGGAATCCTTGGTGGGCTGGGGCTCGGGAACGCTGGCGGGGACCGTGGAATCCTGGGTGGGCTGGGGCTCGGGAACGCTGGCGGGGCCCGTGGAATCCATGGTGGGCTGGGGCTCGGGAACGCTGGCGGGGCCCATGGGATCCTTGGTGGGCTGGGGCTCGGGAATGCTGGTGGGGCCCATGGAATCCTTGGTGGGCTGGGGCTCGGGAACGCTGGCGGGGCCCGTTGAATCCTTGGTGGGCTGGGGCTTGGGAATGCTGGTGGGGCCCGTGGAATCCTTGGTGGGCTGGGGCTTGGGAACGCTGGCGGGGCCCATGGAATCCTTGGTGGGCTGGGGCTCGGGAACGCTGGTGGGGCCCATGGAATCCTTGGTTGGCTGGGGCTCGGGAATGCTGGTGGGGCCCGTGGAATCCTTGGTGGGCTGGGGCTCGGGAATGCACGCAGGGCCTGTGGAATCCTTGGTGGGTTGGGGCTCGGGAACGCTGGCGGGGCCCGTGGAATCCTTGGTGGGTTGGGGCTCGGGAACGCTGGCGGGGCCCATGGAATCCTTGGTGGGCTGGGGCTCGGGAACGCTGGCTGGGCCCGTGGAATCCTTGGTGGGCTGGGGCTCCAACAAATGTCAAAAAAGTAAGTACCGCTCTGTGTTATTAATACTATATTCTGTATTATTAAAGTATAGTAGTTGACAAATTAATTCGAGGAATATTGTTGTATTTTTCAAATATACATGTATATGATGATGATCATGAGCAACAGCTAATGTACCCTAAAATCAGCCAGTTCATGCTGTCCATCCAGTGCCGACTTGTCACCAGAGCCTTCACTTAAATAAAAAGAAAAGGATTTTTTTCAAAGAAGAAACGTATACATGTACATTTATTTTATATTTTGCTTGTTTTTGTTGTATTCAAGGAAAAGCAGTAACAAGTAAGATATTATTTTGTATTATTAAACGAGACTAATAAACGAAACTTTATTTTGACGCAAGATATAAAAGCAAAAGACAAAATCGCACCAAAATTTGAGTTATAGGGCCTTCATGTTGGAGATTTTATAGTGATGGTATAAATAACAGTCAAGTTATAACATTTTGTTGTGCCTAAAAAAAGAAAGGATGAAGATTTTAAATCAGAACAAATAATCGTACGTGGATGTGTATCAATATGCGAAACTTACCAAGTTCAAGCTGCCTTGAGACTTGAGTTGTATTGCGTTGTATAGTTTCGATTACTACACCAACGTGCATAAATAATTGTGAATTAAACGCAGCAGGATCAAAGTCACCCAGATGCGGGCTGAATTTATATCTCATGGTTTCAAGAATTGGTTTTACTCATCTGTTTCCAAAAATATGCACCAGAATTAAAAGCAAACAAACAAGTCGGAGGCAATTTCCAGCAACTGCCGGTGAGCTGTGCACGCGTGCGAAAAGGGATTTCCCCTTGATGAGAAACTACATGTGCATACAAAAGATAGCAGGGTACCAGCGTGTACATCATAATACGCTGCGCTGGTATCCATGTGAACGTCATACATAATCGGCTGATGTCGGACTTTCACGCTATCGTGCGTGCATAGAAAGACGAACCTGGATCAGAAAGGCCTTTTCCCCCCGCCCCACCCAACCGCGTTTTTCCCGAGTGCCCAGCCTGCATAGGCCCATCATCGTAGAGATCTACGATGATGGGCCTATATGCAAGCTGGGCACTCGGGAAAAACGCGGTTGGGTGGGGCGGGGGGAAAAGGCCTTTCTGATCCAGGTTCGATAAAATAATACTGAGCTGGGCAGGGTTTTTTTTTTTTGCAGACTCGAATAAAATAAATATAAACGCAGAATGAAAATAATATAACGCGGTTGGGCGAGGCAGAAAAAAATCTTTCTGGTTCAGGTTGTAATAAAAAGAATGCCAAGATGGGAAGGGTTGTAACATTTGTGGATAGGCTGGATACTCGGGAAAAAATAATAACGCGGTCGGGCGGGGCGAAAAAGAAACCCATTTATTTATTTATAGATTTAAACGTTTATTTATCCAGGATTAACCAGAACAGTAAAAAGGTGCTTTTACTTAGGCCTAGGGTCCTGCATTGAAATAAATATAAATAATAATAACATAATATAAACCCTAAATAATTGAAGAATTACAAATCTCTTCCAGGTTCCAATAAAAATGATGCTGATACTCGGAATAAAAATAATAACGCGGCTGGGAGGGGCTTAACAAAATTCTCGTTTAGGTTCCAATAAAAAATATTGCTGAGATACTCGGAATGAAAATAATAACGCGGTCGCTGGGGTGGGGCGAAAAAAGAAACCTTTTCTGGTCCAGGTTCCAATAAAAAGAACGCCGAAATGGAAAGAGTTAATACTTTTTGTAGGCTGGATACTCGGAATAAATATAATAACAACGTGGTCGGACGGGGCGGAAAAACACTTTGCGCTGCAGGTTGCAATAAAAAATAATGCTCAGATGGGAAGGGTTTATGTGCTGGATAATCGGAATACATTTAACAATAAAAACACGGTCGAACAGACGGGGCTTTAACAAAATCCCGTCTAGGTTCAATATATATCTAGGTTAATCGCTAGGCTGGGTACTCGAAATAAAATAATGCTGTTGGACTGGACGAACAGAAAAAAAAACACCTTGAGTTGAAGTAGAATCCCAAAATATATTTCTACACAATGATAGACAGCGGACCTTAAAAAATTATACAATGTGTATATCTTTGTTGATACAAGGCAGGTGCATGAAGTCACTTCTGGAATGTAGCTGCCGGCCAGTATAACAATCAGCGTTCTACTAAATTAACAAAAGAAATGCGTTAAATCGAAATTAGGTCAGGCTCAGTATTAGGGTACATCGTTTAACTGTTCAGCATAATAAAAACGGAGTTAGGTTTCTTGGGATTGTTCCGTGATAGATTGTGCCTGGATTAAATCTCCAAGGTTTTTTACACAACAGTTTTTTTTCCCGATGATGCTGCTTGCCCATGATGGTGCCAGTTTATAGTACATGTAACATTCCTCTGGCGAGGACTAAACACATTTTTCTTCGCATACTTTTAGTGTTGCTGAGTTCTTCCTGTGTGCACAGACTGTAACTGGCCTTTTGTTGTAAAGGAATGCGTGCAGAACGGGAATGCCGTTCGCACGCGTTCGAACGCGTGCGAACGGGACGTAGCTGGAACAAAGGGATGCGTTCCTGGCGTGCGCACGCGTGCGAAAGGTCAATGTATTTTTGGTGTCTCGCCTAAGTGTCTTTCACGGGTTAACAAGGAATTTGGACTTCTGCGCATGCGTACACCCCGTAACTTAGGATTCTGTGCCAACAGGATTAGCGCAGAATTTTTCTGCTCGCGCGGTAAGCACAAAATGGCGATCGTGAGCGCGGAATTCTGTGGTTAGCAGGATTTTTCTGCTCACGTGGTTAGCAGAGAGTGGCGATCGTGAGCGCGGAATTCTGTGGTTAGCAGAATTTTTCTGCTTGCGCAGTTAGCACAAAATGGCGATTGTGAGCACGGACTTCTGTGGTTAGCAGAATTTTTCTGCTCGCGCGGTTAGCACAACATGGCGATTGTGAGCGCGGAATTCTGTGGTTAGCAGAATTTTTCTGCTTGCACGGTTAGCACAAAACGGCGATCGTGAGCGCGGACTTCTGTGGTTAGCAGAATTTTTCTGCTCGCGCGGTTAGCACAAAATGGCGATCGTGAGCGCGGAATTCTGTGGTTAGCAGAATTTTTCCGAATGCGCGGTTAGCACAAAATGGCGATCGTGAGCGCGGAATTCTGTGGTAAGCAGAATTTTTCTGCTTGCGTGGTTAGCACAAAATGGTGATTGTTAGCATGGAATTCTGTGGTTAGCAGAATTTTTTTTTCTGCTCGCGCGGTTAGCACAAAATGGCAATCGTGAGTGCGGAATTCTGTGGTTAGCAGAATTTTTCTGCTCGCGTGGTTAGCACAAAATGGCGATCGTGAGCGCGGAATTCTGTGGTTAGCAGAATTTTTCTGATCGCGCGGTTAGCACAAAATGGTGATTGTTAGCACGGAATTCTGTGGTTAGCAGAATTTTTCTGATCGCGCGGTTAGCACAAAATGGTGATTGTTAGCACGGAATTCTGTGGTTAGCAGAGCCAGGGTATTGAGCCCTGGTCGTCTGAGAATGATGACCATTAATTTGTCTTTCTAAAGAGTACACTCCACAAAAGAAAGATGAAATGTGTGATTTACCATGTTGCAGGACGCAAGGCTCCGGACAAAGGTGAAGTAATCGGTGTCATAGATGGCGCGGTTCCGCAGGAACTGCAGGTTGTTGTCGCGTATGACACGCTGGATCCCTGGCGGCATGCGATCCATGAACATCCCCCGGTGCTCCCCCTTGCGCACCAATGCAGTCAGTTCGCTGAGACGATCGCCGTCGTGGTGTGGGGACAGCTCGGGGGAACTGACTGGTTCCAAACTGGCGGGAAAACACAAAAAGAACTTTACTCGTCGATATATGAACGACGTTAACACCAGGGGTTGAAAAACTCCAGGAGAGAACAAAACAGGACCTGCATAACCTAAACAAAATGGAGCAAGTTTTATTTAATACAGCCGCGAAGGATACCCAGAAAAGTACATACTGATTTAAAGGTAGAGTAGATCATTTGCAGCAATCCAAAAAGTAACTGAGCAAATTATTGTTGAAAAGCTAACTTGGTTTCAAGATAGTAATGGCACTAAACTCCCTGTGAAATTATTCTTTCTGACATGCTGTCATTTTGAAGAAAAAAAAGATTCAAAGGTCATTCCAATGATGTGTCCTGAGACGCATTTTTGGAAAATTCCATTAGTATTTGGTTTGCAATTAACTTATCGCGATAGAATCACGTCGACACATCTTGTGTGATAATTGTCCAATTATATGATACACAAATGGACGCGGAACGCGAAACATCTAAGACAAACAAAACTTAGCGGTTCAGTGCATGACATCATGTAGCTGTTTTTAACGATCTTTCACATGTTTAACCGAGCAGTATGGAGCTGCGTGATATTAAGTATTGAAAATAGAGTCCGAATTTAAGATGGTCTCATAGATTTCTCAAACCAACATTTTGGAGAAAATTTGTGTTAAAGGGAATATACATCATTGGCTTTTGCTGTAATTTTCAGAAATGAACTATTTGAGGGGTTAGTATAATAGATCAAATATTGTAACACTGACATGTTTGAAGTTTTGTGTTCGAAAATGCTGGAAAAACCAAGAAAAACAAAAATGTTTAAGTAGTCTGGTTCCTTGACTCCAGTAAAGATAAAATGGATCAATTTATAGATGCCGGAAAATTGTAAGGTAAGGGAACCAGTCTAGCTGGCCTGCACCCGTTCATGAACATGTAAATAACAGCAAACAAAATTTGGACTGAAAAAAAGTGTAAAGTTGGAGCAGTAGTTGAAAAATAGTTAGGTTTTTCCAACGGTGGTCGGCCGACCACCGTTGGAAATGTATACAAAAATACAATTTTCTTGAAAATGACTTCACACCAGGTGCCATAATTTTACAGGATGCTTAAGCATGTCATTTACAAACATCCTAGTAAGGTATTTTGTAAAAACTTGGTAGTGTTATTTTTCGATGTTTGCAAATGTTGTATATTCCCTTTAAGTTGCGGAAAAGATTGGCATTTTTTTTTTCAACAACTTACACGTGAATCTCGCCCTCACTGTCTTGCTTGAGTAGCGTCACTCTGTTGTTGCCGGCTGGTACTTTGCCGGCTGGTCCCACAGGCGTGATGGCACCTTCTAGTCTCTCGTAGAACAGCATGTAGCCGTTCCAGTATCGCAGCCTCATTTCAGAGGAGTAGGAACCTGATAGACAAGAACACTCGTGTTATACACCAATCTGTCGACCCAAGACATATTTGGCTAGAAATATTTCCAAATATATTAATGAGATTTTGATTCCTTTTTTCCTTTCATAATTGGAATAAATTTAACAGTACAATTAATCACCAATATTTAAAACTTAAACTAAAGTTTATCTAAGCCTGGGGTAGTTTTTCTATTCCTATTGGTTGAGAATTTGTCACATCGGTATATATAGTGTGAATATAGGACTATGAAATAAGGACGCATTGGTATTGTGCATGCATGCTTAAGTGAAGATTGTGACCATATTTGTGACTAGCTCTGCCAAAATGACTCACATGTCTCCAAAGCCACTTTTGAGCTAAAGGTCTTTGAAAGAATGTTGCACAGTGTTTAAGCAAATGGAATCCTCAACAGTTTGGTTGGATGAAAATGGACATTGTGTAGAATTTAAAATGTTGAGGATTCAATTGCTTAAACGCTGTGCAACATTCTTTCAAAGACCTTTAGCTCAAAAGTGGCTTCGGAGACATGTGACTCATTTTTGCAGAGCGGGTCACATTTCATAGGAGTCCATATTTCATGTGACACCGGGAAAGTGTTTAAAACCAGCCAGCCGGTGTTTTAGCAACTGCTTAAAACTGCCCATATGACAGGCTCTCAACCAATGGGAATGGGTAAACTGTCTTAGGCATTTATGGATACCCATTCATAAATACCTTTTCGGTAAAAAAAAATAAATACTCACTTCCGCTGGGTTCATAAATCTTTGGTTTGTAGTTGCCTCCGAAGCACTCTGCCTCCAGCGCAGCCTCAGACATGTCAAACTCGTCCACCACGGTGTCGTTGAACTTGAACCATTTGCCCTTGGAGTTATTGGTCATGGTCGTGCCCCTAAACAGAGAGCGGCAAAAAACATGCCATGAAAATCTTTGTCACGGCTGGTGCTTGGCTTGACCCTTCTACTGGGAAATAAAATATTCAGTGCCATGTTGTAGTCTTGTAGCCGTGTCACTCGAGTTGAGTCCGAGTCTTGAATCACCTTGGTCGAGTCTGAGCCGGAGTCTCAAGTTGCTCGTGAGTCACAGGCCATTTGTGTTAAGTCTGAATCACGATTGTCGAGGTCTTAGTCTGAGTCTGAGTCTTCTGACGGTGTGACTTGAGTAGAGTCCGAGTCACCAAAATTGTGACTCGAGATGGACTCACCTCCAAGTCCTAGACTCGAGTCCTGCAACACTGGTACAAACCCTGTATGGGTAAAGACCAGTAAGTAAGCCCAAAACTGCCTATGCTGGCCAAATCATGATTTGCATGCCCTCAAATTCTGCAGTATTAGATCATTTAGAGGGCCGTGAACTCAAGGGTTCGTAAAAAAGAAGGGTGGAAGCCATGTAGAGGACTGCAAGTTCGTATTTCCGTGAAACTCTGAGGGAATTAAGCCCTAAAATTGCGTTATTTTGCAATGGAGCGAAGGCGTCCTTTTTCAAAATGGCGATGGGCTTCAGGACTGCTTTTAGGGGTGATCATCTTAGATAGAATGTTCTCCCAAAAATCATCAGTTAATCCCCCCCCCCCCCAAAAAATTAACATAAAATGAAAGACGATGAAAATAGCTTTAACTTGATTACAGTAACTATTATTTATCAGCACTAAAATTCATTTTGTGATTACAGCTTTTCCTATGAACACTGTTGATTGTCCAAAATATACATGTATGCTATCGTACCGTGGAATAACCCAAAAGCAAACAATAGTAAACACAGCATTAATTTTGTCATCTTCCAAAACGATGTCTCTCTGAGGTGTGTCCATCCCACTGGTGCTCTTGAAAGTGACCACAAAATGCCATCTACAGTTTGTACACGGAGTCCATAGTCAAACAACCTCATAACTTCAACCTACCACCGATCCTTGATGAAGGAGTAGTAATGTCCAGCATTAGCCTGGCCGCTGTGGACAATGATGCCCACTAGGTGGTACAAGTCCTCCGACGTGTGCGGCTTGCTATTGTCTGGTGTCCCTGCCGACGACACCTCGTCTGGTTGCTGACCCTCCTGCCTTGCTATGCCTTTGACTGTGTACGGCTCCATGTCCAGGACCCAGGGGAACTAGGTAAGGGATTAAAGTCATCATAGACTGTTTCATCATTGCGAATGTTATGTAAGATTAAAAAACACTGTGGTTTGAGGTGAAGAGAAGAGCTAAATTACTGGTCCAGCACCCGACTTCACGAAACTCATCATAACTTACGATGCATCGCAGCGCTGCGGTTCGTCCCATACCTACGATGCGTCGCAGCTGCGTAGTAAAGGCTGATATAAAACGTCGTTATCAGACTTGTAGCCCGTGCATTCGCCAACAAGCACTCTTCTCTTATGACCCTAGTTTTTGTAATTTTTTTGGTAGAAAGTGCAATTTTCTCGCACATTTCTCAGTTGATTCCTTGCAAATCAACATGATTTGTGCGTTTATAGTGCATCGTGGCGATGACCATATTTATTGTCTTCTCCATCGAAACTCTGCCCTCTATCCATGACATTCCTGTTGGTTTTATACGCTGGTAACAACTGTCCATTCTCTTATAAGAACAGGGCCTGTAACTACACCATCACCTCTATTTAACTATAAGTGGGGATTTGGTAAAAAACTGGATCGCAACATGGGTAAGTTTAGTTTTGGCTGTTTTGCAGAGAAGATATCCGAGGAGAGATTTAAAGGAATGGAATTCTCGGGGGGGGGGGGGGGGTTCAACAAGATTTTCTGGGGCTTTTAACCTTCTTACCTTGAAGTAGTCGTCAAATTTCAAGGCTCTCCCTGCCTCCCAGTCATAGTCGAACCTCTTGAGTTGGATGACCAGCACCGGTGGCAGGGTCTTAATGCACATTCTCTTGATGGTGTTCCTCTATGGTGTGAGAAGACAAGGACCCAGACATGTAAGCCGTGTCATGGCTATGGCTGCAGGAAAACACAGGTCTTTGGGACGTGGCTACAACCACTTCCATAGGGGTATTTGTGATGACAAGCCGCAGCCGTAGTAATTTTGGATGCTAATGGGACATGTGCATAAATCAATATTTGAGTGCAGGATATAGTCAGCTGCCTTCACATTACTGCCAATCAAGGTTTGTTGGTGTATGTGGTGTCTAGGGTTCAGACTGAAGCAAGTCCTCATATATATAGTCCAATGGTTTAAAGTTTTCAACTCATTTGCAATGATACATGGGTTCAAACCTTGACTGGGCAACATGGCGCTTGTGTTCTTGGGCAAGGCATTTTACTACAATTGTCTCTCTTCACTCAGGAGTATAAACCACACAGACCACATTGTGCTGATCTGAAGTTACTGCAGGCAAGTGGTCTCGTGGCCTGATGAACAGGGGTAATAATTGTTTTCAGACTTTGGGATGAAAAGTGTTTTCAGACTGTGGGATGAAGCGCTACATCAGCATCACATTATTATTTTTATTATTATTATAAATGGTGCATGTGCTCTTGGGCAAGGCACTTTGTCACTCATTGCTTCTCTCCACCCAGGAGTAAATGGGTACCTGTGAGGGCAGAGATGGTTACTGTGATTGAATTAGCTTCCTTGCACCTCACAGGCTGCATCGAGCTGTATACTCCCCAGGGAGCTGAGATGGTATTTGGAATGTTTCATGGGCCCAAGAAGCAGGGATAATGATGATGTAGCGCCTTGAGCACCAGTCCTGGTGGATAAGTGCGCTTCATAAATACCCACTATTTATTTCTTATTACAACCAACCTTTTCATTGCACTTTTCACAGAAGTAAGCGTTGTCGCCATCCAGCAGTTCCCCACGGACAAACTGGTCCAGCGACGACTCCAGATTGTGACTCTTGACTGTTAAATTGAGAGCAAAAAACTCTTCCTCTCTTTCGTATCTGCAAAAAAAAAACACCCAAAAATCGAAAAATAATTTATAAAGCTCACAATAAGGCTATACAAGACATGTTTACCAAGGAAGTGCCCTGTAGTAAATACATCATGTGGCATCAAATTTTTTGGATGGAAACTTCCATTTCATTTTGACATGTAATTTTGTCATCTGTAAGAAAATACAGGGTGGATCAAAACAAGAAACCGAGATATTATTGCTTATTGTAACAGAAGTAGGGCACATGTGAATCAAAGGGAGATATCCTCTGTAAGGGCTGAATCTCTTCTTTAAAATAACACCCTGATCATGTCCTTGCATTCACGGTTGATGAGCAGGGACCAATTTTATAAAAGGGTCTATCTAGAGACTTGCGCCACTTTTCAGTTGTGGTTTTTGTTGTGTCATTTGTCACAGAGTGAAAGGCTATGGTTGCCAATCAAGGCAGGTGGAAAAAAAAGAAGAGATTTCACCATGAAAAGAGGCGCAATTCTCTAAACAGACCCTTTCATAAAATTGGTCACTGCTCAGTCAACCATGAATGTAATGACATGATCAGGGCGTCATTTTTAAGAGGAGATTCAACCCTAACAGAGGATATCTCCCTTTGATTCACATGTGCCCTTCTTCTGTACCAATTAGCAATAATATCTTGGTTTCGTTTTTATCCACCCTGTATAATGGGGATAAAGACACTAATTAACCAGGACTTGAATTTTAGGCAAAAATACTCTTGACTTCAAGATTAGCTCTAAAAATTTATTAGGCAAGGGGTACTTTTATAAAACCTGTGCCAAAACAAGGAAAAAAAACCAAATTTATTTGAGGTGTATTTGGGAACAAGTTTTACCTGTGTGGGCAGTCCTCACAGATCTTCTGATCAGAGAAAATTCCTTGGAATTTGGGCTTGAAGACTTCCTTCTGTTTGTTCTTCTGCGTATCGAAAAAAAGTCACGATGATTTGTTTAGACTTCAAATGTCTGGATTTCCCTCCATTTTTTTAATCAGCAGACAAATTTCTAGTTAAATACTTGGTTTTAACAAATAAAAAGTATTTTGTTTTCTTTTCTTGGTGTCTACCAGGCAATTTTGGCCTTGCAAGTAGATGGGTCCCAGTCCCTGATATGGTGGAAGGAACCAGTCTACCCTGCGAGAAGTGAAGCTATGTCGGGCTTCAAATAAAACTAAAGGAATTGTCACATCACTCAATGTGGGCGTGTTTTTTCGTTCAATGTCTCATACAAAAGTTTTGCAATGCTAAGAAAAAACGTAGTGGTTATCGTTACGGCAGCCATAATGCGATTTTCATCTGCTATCGTTACGGCACTGCAAAGACAACATCACAAATCTGTTATTTATAACTGCCCTACCAACCTGGGCCCAATTTCACAGCGCTGCTAAACACACGATTTGCTGCTAACAGAGCCTCTGTCTGTTTCATGGAGACAGTAAGCATAAGCACAGCATAAGGCACGCTTACTTCAGAGGAAAAAATTTGCTTAACTTGGTGACGTGACAATAGAAATCTCCATGCACGTGCGACCGTTAGCATACACACGCCGTGAAATAGTGCTTAAGGTTAGCACATTTTTCGCTATGCTTAGCACACCTTTTCTGCTAACTGTTAAGCAGCGCCGTGAAATTGGGCTCAGAGTGATTTGGTAGTTTGATTGGTTAAATGCTCGACTACCATGCCAAAGGTCCCTGTATCAAATCCATGCTGTGCCAAATTTTATTTCCCCTTTTTTTCTTTTAATAGTTTCATTTAATTTTATTTTTTTCATAAATCCTACTTTTTATTGAAGTACCTTTCATTTCTTTCTTCGTAATCCTTGGCTTTGGAGGATTTTTTTAAAAGGGAAATACAGTCTGAGAACCATTCGGTCCATAGTCTGGTTCCATGAGCCAAAAGATCCTGACGTTGATTACTATTAGGTCAGGGAACCAGACAGTCAACTTTTGTAACAATAGCCACTGCGAAGATTTAAAAATCAAATGTATTTTTTTGGGATGACTCTCGAAAGTGGTACACGGACAGCAACTTTGAGGGGGAAAAAATGACCTTAAGGAATTCGTCCAGCTGGTCTGTCAGGTTGGTGAAGAACTCAAAGGCGTCTTGCTGCTCTCGGATGTTGACCGGCTGGCCCCAGAGTTTGAAGACACGCCAGAACCGCTCCGGCTCATAGTACTGTAGACGGCTCTCCATCAGGTGACCAAAGACTGTCTGCATCTGGTAGAATACGCTGTCCTCGTCTAGGTCTAGGTTGCTGTCCTTGAGCAGGCCCTGTGACATGGATAAATGGGGGGTGGTTGATTCAGTATAGTGTTCCCATAGATATGGAATAAAAAGACTAGATAGGCAGCGCGTGTATATAATAATAATAATATTAACCGGCATTAATAAATACCTTGGAGAGTTGATGGTTTCTGTTTGGTCGAAACTCGATCACGTGGCCGGGCATTAACGGTGATAATGACCGGCTTCAAAGAACAAGCGAACAAAATGGCCCCTGAACCAGCATTGATCCAGCCCCATGGAAGGCAATGATTGGCCAAATTTACAACAGTCATACGGTAGCTTGTAACAATACAGCACTCTACATAAGCTCAACCACCTTCGCGTGACACTGACTTGCGCGTACGCAACACAGTTGCTATGGGTGTGCGCGCGCGTAAGGAAGTTTTAAAACGACTGGACATCGTACATGTACATACAGCAGTGCAGTATCTGATATACTGAGGATGTTTACGACGAAAGCGTAGATCTACGATTTATTTTCTTTAAACACTTCGCCCAGCGACATATTTACCTTTCCTAAACCAAGCATCTTCGTAATTCTGGACACGAGGAGTGTGTAAACGAAATTTCAGCTTCCTCCATCAGGTAAAAATATGAAAACATTGTTGTAAATATTTTGTTTCGCTACAGCAGCAGAAGTCCAAACCCTGGACATGCTGGACGTCGTACACATACGCAATGAAGACGTTGTCCAGCAATGCCTGGGCCCGGCTGTTGGTGTATATAACAACGCTTATCGAAGAGACAGGGTACCACGCATAAGTTAAAATATGGCCCATGAACATGAACACAAAAAAATCTGGAAATATCGCCGAAACAAAGTCACAAAATTGGAGCATTTTAACTGTTTATTTCGTTATAAAGGTATTTATTAATGGGAATAACAGTGTGAGGAGCCGGTCTTCACTGCGTGATAATGACCGGGTGTGGGGGTGACCACTGTTAATGGACTTCGTCTCGGTCCATTAACAGCGGTCACCCCCAAACCCGGTCATTATCACGCAGTGAAGACCGGCTCCTCACACTGTTATTCCCTTATTTAAGAACGCTCTTATTAGTAAAGTAAATCACAGCCCTTACAGTATTATTATTACCCCTGATCATTGGGCCAATTAAACATTCTAAGTACCAATTCAGCTTAATGCTGCCTGTTAGGCGCAAGGAAGCTAACATTCAATCACAATAACCAACTCTGCCCTCACAGGTACCCATTTACTCCTGGGTGGAGAGAAGCAATGAGTGACAAAGTGCCTTGCTCAAGGGCACACGCACCATGACCCCAGGCTGGACTCGAACCCACAACCTGCAGCTTTACCCACAGGCCACGGAATCCAGTGCCGTTATTCCGTTAACCACGAGGCCACAGCACTCCAAATCTTATACTGAATAACAAACCAAATCGGTAAAGTTGCGCACCTACGTGTAGGCTATGCGCTGTGCGTATTGTGCATGTACACCGTGTTCGTTACACACTAATAACCTCGCGTTAAATAATTTGCCTCTGCATGTGACCTTTTTGCGTGTCCATGAATGACCAAAAATGGCGCACAGTGAATGGTGTGTACACACACGCTGCCGATCTAGTCTATTTATTCCATATCTATAGGGTATTCCCATTAGGTTCTGTGACACTGATAAATGCCATGTTGGGATTATGCACGGTTAAACAGATAAAATAGAACGTTGATATACAGTTTGGAGATGTATTCATCATTATGCCCTGTAATATTGATAAATAAATTGTATAATATACATCATTTGCTTTTGCTGTAATTTTCAGAAATGGATGGAATTGGGGGGTTGAAAATATATAGCAAATATAGTTTCACTGACTTTTTGAGGTTTTGGGTTCTAAAATGCTATAAAAACCAAGAAAAACAATCATTTTCCTGTAATCTGGTTCCCTCACTCCATATAAGAAGAAACAGAGCAGTTTACATACATTGGGGAATTGTAAGGTCAGGGAACCAGTCTAGCTGGCTCGTACCCGTTCATAGGTTTGTAATCGATTGCAAACAAGTGCGATGGTCAATTGGGGCCAGTATTTAAAAAAAAGCCAGTTTTTTCCAACGCTGATCGACCGATCAGCATTGGAAATTGATACAAAAATACCACTTTTCTTGAAAATGACAGTATACCAGGTGCCATGATTTTACAGGATGCTTTACACTGTCATTCACTAACAGTCCAGCAAGGTATTTCAAAATGATTTTGATAGTTTACATTGATAGTATTACATTAGATGCAGGCAAATGGATACAAATTTAGCCTGTGAAGCTAGGGGAAGTTGGACTAGAAAGTCTATGAATGCATTTGATTGTCATTTCTACCTCTCTGATGCCTGGCGTCATGTACAGCTGTTGGATGACTGAGTTCATGTAGCATGTTGCCCCACCGTTCCTCAGACCAACATATTTGCTGGGTGACCGGCCGTCAACTGGAGGTAGGTACTGTCACCGAAAAACAAAGACACAAACTGCATATAAGGAGTCGTTTACGACACACGTGAGACTGGACATACCATAATATAGCTTGAGGGGTGTCCCGAACAACATGAGGTAACATTGTTGAACAAAATCATTGGCAATTTAAAATGTTTGACTTGTTTTGACTTTTGGATTCAAACAGTTGTGATTATTTGACCGAAGAGGTATTTCGGCTCGTGTAATTATCAGCATCTAGACAGGTCTTAAAAAGAGTGTTTAAAACCGGTCAAACACACATTTATTCCCTTATTCAATGCTTTGATCTTTGATAATATGTGATGCGATCAAGCTAAATGAGTCGTTTGTCGACCCTGGTCAATTTTTTTTTACAGATTTGAAAAGAGCACAATTTAAGCATTACTGCTGTGAAAACCGCATGCTGGTACCATCTTTAGTTCAAAAATTATGGAAGTCGGAACACAAAGAGATGTAATGAAGTGATGTGATGAAGTGACCCTATTTTGGCCTGAATCTCCAAATGAAAGTTCCTGATAAACGACTCATGTAGCTTGATCGCATCACATATACCCGTCCGTGTTGACAGGAGCGTGGAAATGCACATGCATGGTCTATTCTAGCTATGTTGTACAAAGCAGTAGGGATGAAAGTATTCAAAAGTCGGTGAGAACAATCAAGATGATGTGCCAAAACAACATGAGGTAATGTCCTCCTCCAAGTCCATCATATCATCATGCATCTGAATGTTATCGGCACTGCCTCAACCCATTTACAGTGTTTGTTGGAGCATTTTGAAGGGAGGAGGCAGAGGTTATCCCTCCACTGGACAAACTCATGAAGATAACAAATGATTTGACAGGATTGAGGAGGCATCCTAGCCAAAAAGGGCCTAAGAAAGGTTAGGGTTCAACCATAGAGCAAAATTAAATTACTAGAGCGCTAACTCGATGTACAAAGTGGTGCCTGCTGGGCGCATCCATGTTTGTACACAAACCTATGGGAACTCGAAATTGTGTACGGCTTTTGTACAGCTATTTGCATATCTGCATTTGTATTCTATACAGGTGCATTATCAAAGCTGATACGCCCAAAACTGCAACACACAATCAGCAAATGAGCGTGTCATTTTACTCTACGCAAACAGCGCAACGCGTGCATGTATCAGCTGCAGATGATTTCTGCCGTGACATTTTTGAACCGTCATGAAGCGCTTAAGTTGTTTGCGAACGTTCTACTTGCGCGTTGCATTTAGAGTACACTTTCAAAATTTACTCCATCTATTTTCACAATGTTCCACAAACACGCACATGAATTCAATTTGTCTGCGCCCAGGACAGCTTCAAAGCGTCTCCGCGCGCAAGAATGAGGAGTTAGCGCTCTAGTAATTTAATATAGCTCTGTGGGTTCAACTCACATCCCACTCTTTGGCGTTGGCCGGATCCTGCTGGTGGTGCATATCGATGAGCTGGCTGCTGACCAGCTGTAGGTTCTCTGGACAATCCTCACACAGTATGATCAAGAGGTCAAACGCTGCCATGCGACTCTCTCTACCTGAGATCCTAGAAAGGGGCAAAATGAAGGAATTCTTAGTACATCGAAGATACTTTTCCCCTGAAATAAACCACATCGTGGCTTTGGTCATGATCCCTAGCTACATGGCATATATACAAGTTTATGGCTTCCGACTAGTGCCCTTTGAACAAAGACATTGACAAAATGGGGAACTGCCAACATAGGGCTGGATAGCTCAGTTGGTAGAGCACCGGAACGGTATTCTGAAGGCCACAGAGTAAAGTCCCACGCCACTGAATTTCTGTTCAGTCTTACAATTAATACCTTTTTCCCAATGCCAGAGCAACTTGTGGATTTACAGAGAATAATGCAATTACTTTTTTTTTCTCAAAGCACATGGGTATATTTTTATGCCCGACATAGTTCTGCCGATACATTTATTAGTGAGGACAATTCTTGAAAATCTGAGCAAACCACCAAATCTTTTATTTTGAAATCTGAATGATATAATTTTCTTTAAAATTAGCCAATAAGAACAATGACAAAAAATTGAATGCAGTGTTACACTGGTCCGAAGTGGGGGATATTGGAGGTCCAGAAAGATTTTCTGACCAAAATGCTTGGTGTGTTCGCCGTGAATATGAGGCGTTGACGCCAATGCGTTCCAGGCCGAGTTCAGGCGGTCTACTCTTGACGCGGGTATATTGTCCTTGCAAAAACCCTGACGGATAGGTGGTGTGTGATCCTCTTCCAAGTGCAGTGTTCCTGGGTCCTGTTCCCTTCATTCGAGCGCGAGAACAACATACCCGTATCAAGAACAGACCGCCCGAGCTCGGCCTCAGAGTTCCTTCCAGAGGTCCTTCCCATCTTTGCCTTTGGTACCATTGAGGGGGTAATTTTTGCACGGAGTTCATACTGAACGGTATCTTACTTTGGACTGTGCTCTGCCTGCGGGTTCAGCTTGTCCGTGTTGCTAGAACTATCCAGTATCAGTCTGGATGCTGGGAAGAGGAACTCATTCAGTAACTTGTCCAGTAGCTGCTTCCCTGGTAACCGGAATTAAAAAAAAAACTCAATAAGATGCCATATATGCCACAGTATACAAATATTGACTGCTTTGAGTGGTGTAGTAAAACTAGCCTCCCGAGGTGATCCATGGACACAAAAATAGAATGCTCCATGGATCACCGAGGGAGGCTAGTTTTACTTTACCACGAGATAAAGCATTCAATATTTGTTTTATAACACTTCACCCACAGATTCTGCTTGATTTTAATATTTTAAACTATTTAAATCTGAACACGGCTGAAATAAACTTCAATTTCAATACAAAATTGGTGGAAAATGTATTTCTCTCTTAAAAACTACCCCTTCACAAAATTTTTGAACCCAAGTCTGCGGCGCACTCTTTTTGGAATAATACGCACTACGCACAACGCGCACACCAGCATGCATTTGCACACAAATACCGCGCCGTGGAAATAGTACTTTGGTTGCTAATGGTATAGTACTTTGGTTGCTGTGCGCATAGTACTTTTGGCCGTGCACAGAAAGAAAGCAAAATTAGAAAGTAACATGTGACTCGCTCTCGGCCAATCAAGACACAGAATCTGTGGGTGAGGTGTTATAATAAACAAATATTGACTGCCTTGAGTGGTGTAGTAGCACTAGCCTCCCGAGGTGATCCATGAGGCATTCTATAGACCATTATCATGTTCCGGCCATCTTGATTTTTTCCCCATTCACATCAACGTAACCAAAGCAAGGAAAACTGATTCATTTTATCTAAATACAATTAAAATGCACTTCAACTCGAAAAACGAAATAAGTTGAAAATTTACTTGCACTTTTTCAAACTACCCCTCCTGACATATTTGAGCGCAGCTCTGTAGCGCCACTGCTTGGCTACAATACGCGCAACGCACACACCTGCATACGCATTTGCACACAATACCGGTTCTTATGCGTATAACACTTTAGTTGCTACGGGTACAGTACTTTTGGCCGTGCACAGCAAGATAGCAAAAAATAGCGAAGTTTACACATGTCACTGAGGCTGAGGGTTAGGGCATGTGATGTGATGTACTGCATGCATTGTATGCACGTGCACACGCAATGTACATTGTATCGCAATCATGTACATGTACATTTATGCATGTATGTACACAGTATATAATGAAAGGTTTGCAGAAACACCATGTGCGAATAATTTCGCCTTTTGCTACTTAAGTATTCACTGTCTTAGAGTTTAGGCACTCTCCTGAAGACGGTCAGAGCATACTGACCGGAACGTCGAGTTTATACCTCTGGTTCTTTTCAGAACCATTCTCTTAGTTGAGAAATTATTCGCACATGGTGTTTCCGCAAACCTTTCATTATTTAGTATCTCCACCATGCAAAGCCTCACATCTTACGTACACAGTATAGTTGGCGTGTGCAGTACATGAAACCTAAACGTGTTGTGTATGTTGGTAGACGAGAACTGGTAACCGAATGGAACATAAGAAAGGGTAGGCGTATATGTGAACTATGTATACCCCCCCCAAAAAAAATCCCCGACCAACCGACCGACCGACCAATTGACCGATTGACCGACCGAACCTCCTGATATTTTTCAAGTGAGGGCTACACAACAATTATTTTTGGGCCTTATTATTTGCAAAGTGGGAGAAGGGGTTGGGGAGGGTGTGTTACCGATTTTCTTCTTGTCCATGCCTTCACACGTTAGCAGCGTCTTGGCCAGCTGCAGATGACCAGCGATGATGATGTTATCCGTCTGCTGGAAACTGGCCTCGTCCGAGTCGCACGGCTCAAAGTTATTCAGCCAGTCGATCTCGTCCGTGATCATTGATGTGGGGTTGATGTTTAGAAACTGCTGGTCATCGACTGCATGGAGAAAATAAGGAAAAGGAGATTTTGTTTTATTTCACATTTTAATTAACAATAAAACAAAATCTGACTTGACACATTGTCAGGGGTGATAGGGGGGGGGGGGGGGGGAAGGAAAAATCCACGACCTAATCGGCCGAGCAGAGGGTTTCTAAGAGCTGGTCGTCGAGGGCCACAGAGCAACGTAGGGTCTATGGTATATGTTTGTATTTGCCTAAAGGCTGCCCTTGAAAAGAACATTTCTTTTGTTCTGCAGGATGAGTTAAACAAAGCGGAACCCAAACCCCAAAAGTTATATTTCACATTTAAAAAAATATGTAGCACCAAAAATAATAATGACTGGAAAGCCAATTCCATAAGCCATTTTAAGACGGAAAAAATTCTGAAATTGCTCAATTCGTTCAAAGAATAACACCATTTAAACGCAATGACCCTTAAACCTGTTTCATAAAAAAAAGGAATTTATTGTGTATTCTTAATGTCTGGAACAACAAAGAAAATGACACAGAATACTTGTTTCAACAACTGTCACCAACTGTAGTACACAATATCTTTATTAACAACCCTGGTTAGGCGAACAATATGATTTATAAAATCCACTTTTTTGAAAAGACGGGCCTTCAAAAGGATTTTGTTGAATATTTTTAACTATTAAACTGAGGTTTTATCCCTGGTGATGTTTGAAAACAATTGTGACGACAATTCTTGAAATCACATTTTTGGCCGAAAGAGGTTTTAGGGTCATTGTGTTTAAATGGTGATATTCTTTAATCGGATTGAGCAATTTCAGACATTTTTTCATCAGAAAGTAGCTTATGAAATTGGCCTTCCAGTCATTATTATTTTTGGTGCTTTTTCGTGCTACATATTTTTTTAAATATGAAATATAATTTTTGGGGTTTGGGTTCCGCTTTTTTGACACACCCTGTATATAAACTTTCATTGGTAAAAAAAATCAGGGTTACCAGATTTTAAAAGGGACTTTTTTGAAAATCCTGAAATCAAAAAAAAATTCTGTCAAAATTTACCCCAGCATATTTTAGTATTGACACTTTGCACTACGCAGCCATATTTGAGGGTTTGTTTTAATTTTAATACAGCAACAATGAATGCAAATGCGTATCCACTTTGAGGGGTTTTGTGCATACTTTGAGTTTCAACATTTTAGTGTAAATGAAGACTTTTTGCAAGGAAGTGCAAACCCCAACCTTGAAACGATTCGGGCGATTCACAATGCAGTGCGCCACCAAGAGTTTGCCTCGGAGAGTTCATTTTTCCCAGCAGGAGATGGTCGACAAATTCGCAGCGCAGGACATTTGAAATTGTTGTTTTTTCCAGTAAGTAGTTTCGTAAGCATATGATTCGAGTATTTATTTGCCCTTTTGTTTGCTTTTTTTTTATCAATATGGTGTTTTTTTTGTAAGGCGGCAGTTCCCTAAGCCCCAATCTATAACAAATTAGCTCAAGTTGTCTACTGACACTCATTCAAATAGGTCATGTTTTGTTGACCGTAAACTTGAAAAATGGACTCTCCATGGCAAACTCTTGGTGGCGCACTGCACTGTGATTCGCCCGAATTCCAGATCCTTTTAATCAATTTTCGGTGTTGTCCTACCTGTGAGTTGCTCTAAAAGTCGACACCTCAGCTCAAAGTACTGTGAACACTGAGTAATTATCCTGCCAGATGACAAAAAAATCCGAGTAAAATATGCTACAGAAACATATCACTCTAATATACATCTTGAGATCAATACAAATATGTGGAGCGTTCTGGCAAATGGAGAAGGAACTGGGCACAGGCCTTAGTGGAGGAAACTAAAAAAAACCGAATGGGGATGATTTTTTTTTGTCGATTTGCAGATTTATTGAAATTTGTGATCTTTGATATGTCTACTACACATATTTTAAATAGTATACAAATGGTGGAATGAAAGTAGTTTTTAAGGAAAAACAATTGAAATCCCATGGCAATGCCTCACAAATGTTTTGTAAGGCCAAAAAAAAAAAAAAAAGTCGGTCTGTGGTCAGCACGCGCGTCGATTTTAATCATGCGCGTCGATCTTTTTTTTTCCCAAAATGTTCCGCGGTAGCTCCAACAGCGCCCTCTATTTCCGCACCTCCTCAATTTTTTTTACCAAAGAGCACCAAGGAATGGGAAATTGCACCAAGGCAAATGATCGAAAGCACCAAGGCAAATTATGGAGGACACCAATGTACATGAGGACACCAATAAAGCAAAATAGTGCCCCACCTTGTCTGTACAATCCAAGCTTGAAGAAGAAAAAAAAAAGCGAAAAAAAAAAAAAAAAAGCCGCGTGGCCGCACCAATTCCGGAACTTTGGTCTGACCAGAGACCGAAAATTTTTTTTTTGGCCTAAACTCGTTTTTTTTTTTTCACTGTACAGATAGTGTACTCGTATAAACAAGTCATCAACAAAAATATCAAGGTATATGCTGTTGAAATTTGTAACCAGCAGGTCGCACATACCTTTGGTTAGTTCCTCTGACTAGACAGCTGGACGTCCATAGTGGAACTGGTACGCTGAGTAACACCTGAAATACAAGATGCAAACAAAGCAAAATAAAGCAAATATACATGTACTACAGACATGAAACTGGCCTATGAGGAAAAAACAATCGAAAAATGGGGCGAACAAAAATCTGTATCCGAATTCTGGGCCGTGCTGCTGCTACACGTCCATATGTACAATAAACTTCATGCAATTTGCGGACACCCCTTCCTATTATTCTGTTATGTGAAAAATAGTCAGTGTTTCCATAAACTTTTCCATAAAATTACAAAGTCTGAATTAATAATAATAATAACCGTATTTATATAGCGCCTTTTCCAAAGGATACAAAGCGCTGGGGGAGAATGCAACCAAAGACAGGTAAATGAAGTATATGAACATATGAGACCCATTATGTAGCACCTTTTTGCTAGGTGCTGCGGCGCATAATTGCTGCCACTGCCAGAAACACCGGGGCAAACCCCTTCTATTAGCGACAAGTGTTACTGGGTTCTTTAACGTGTATTACACAACACATGGGACCTATGACTTTATGTTCCATCCGAAGGACGAAGCAATAATGGTAAAGTGCCTTGCTCAAGAGCACAAGCACCATGTTCCCACGGTCAGGATTCGAACCCAAGCACCACAGCACACGAGTCGAACACCGTAACCATTAGACCACAGCGCCCCACAATTCAGGCTACAGTAACTGACTCATCAACAAAGAAGCTCACTTCTTACTTAGAAGACATCCAAGACAAGTGCACCGTTAACCAAACAACTCCACTAACGTACATGAAAAAAGTTCTTATCTACTTAGAGACTGACCTGGAGTAGGAAGTGCCTAGGATGGAGCGTGCGTATACTCGCGGGGTTGACATTGGTGATGCTTAGGGTATGGAACTGCTCCATGGCTGCCGTGCGGACCTCGTTGTGGGGGCAGGCTAGGAGGATGTCGATGACAAAGTCACTCATCGCAGGCATGTTGTAGAAAGATGCTGCATGGGAGACAGAGAAGACATTCATTAAAGGTTTAGACAACATTTGTTTCTACTGTAATTTTAAGAAATGGATGGATTTGGGGTTTAATATTGTATAGCAAATATTGTTCAACTGACCTTTTTCAATTTTTATGTCCATAGATGCTGGAAAACCAAGAAAACAAATGCTGTTCTTGTAGTCTGGTCCCCTAACTCTGCTTCAGACAAAACGGAGCAATTTCTAAAGGTCGGGGATTTGTCAGGTCAAGGAATCAGACTAGCTGGCTTGCACCCATTCAAGGATGTGTAACCAATTGCAAACAAAAAGTGGAATGACTAAATTTGGTAAATTGGGGGCAGTATTTGAAAAAAAGTTCAGTTTTTTCCAACGATGGTCGGCTGACCACTGTTGAAATTGATACAAAACTTCCACTTTTCTTAAAAATAACAGCACACCAGGTGCCATGATTTCACAGGATGCTTGAGACTATTATTCACTTACAGTCAAGTAAGGTATTTCATAATAATCTGGTAGTTTTGTTTTCTGATGTTTGCAAATGTTGTATATTCCCTTTAAGCTCAATATTTGGTTTTGCCCCTGTCACCTGTTTTTTTTACAAACAGCGTATACCCAATGTTGTCCAGGGGCTTGTGAGAAAGCTCAAGGCCGGTTCATACTCAGCGCGAAAGTGAACGCATACTTGTGACATCACGGCAAGTTTTCGTACGGCAAATTCGCAAAAGTTGAACAAATTTCAACTCCAGCGAATTTCGCAGCGAATGCTTCGTGATGTCAAATTTGAAGTAGTAACCGGCCTTTAGTCAGGTGGGACAGGAGCCAAAGACATCTTGAGTATGTCAAGACACACACAGGGGTGTGAAATCTCAGCTTTAAAGCTGATTTCAGCTTTTTTTAGTTTTGGTTTCAGCTTTTTTTCAGCTTTTTCCCTCGCTTGCTGTGTACAAAAGTATAGGAGATTTCCAAAGTTCAGCTTTTTTACACCTTTTTCAGATGTTTTCAGCTATTTTTATCAGTGGTCACTCACACCCTTGCACACAGGGCTCTCAAAAACGGTCAAAAATCGCCCTCCCTTGTTTGCGCAGGAAGGGAATGCATTTGAGGTGGGAATGTATCGGAGTCTGTCATAACTTTTTCTTTATAACTGTGAGAGGGGGTTCTTGTGCACGGAGAGTCCATCATTTCCCCGATAACTCACAGAGGTTGTGGCTCCGGAGTTGCAGGCAGGCCACCAGTAGCTCCAGGGCCTCCCGTGCTATCATGGCATCCTTTGTGGAGACGTGGGTAGCTAGGAGACAGACTCCCGCGTGTAGACTCTGGACGTCAGCGTCGCTGGAGGAACTCGCTGGAGGAAATAACAACAGGACAAACAAACAGAAGCAGGATTAAGCCGTGCCCGAAGTATTTCCGCTGTGGCTGTTGGCTATGAATGTATATGCAGTAGTGTCTTTCCGTTGGCTAGATTGATAGATTGGGCAGGCATGCAACTTGGAAGAAACAAAAAACAAGGAAACTCCAATCTGTACAAGACTTTGTACAGTTTTTCGATTTTGAAAGGCATAAGTGTGAAGTGAAAAACGAGGAAATCAGGTGATCCGAGGAAAAGTTGCATACCTGATTGGGGAGTCAGGCTGGCGCAGTGGTACTTTCCTCGCCTTCCACCGCTGGATTGGGTTTTCAGTCCCTATCTGATTCTGTGGGTTTTCCCCACAATATTCTTCTGGGGTTTTCCTCCCACCTCTAAAACTGTAACTTCTTCTCATTGTCTTCTCTCAAAAGTTTTTTTCAGGCTTGTGAGCTACAGTGTATAGGGCGCTTTTGAGGAATCCTTGGTTTCATTACCAGTAATAAATAATAATAATAATAATAAAAAAAAATTCAGACATGAAGTCTTGGCTTTGCAAAGCGCCCTCTTTCACTTGTCAACACAAGATTGTACGATACGCGCAGACGCAAATAACTCAACAATGCACGAACGTGATAGTTTTTAAATATCACAATTTTAAAAGACGCGCCAGACACTCAATTCTAACAAATGACAAATTGCAACAATAAAAAGTGCAGCATTCTGGGTTTTTTTAACACATACTCCCTAACATGATTTACTAGGAACCATACCCATCCTGGCAAACTCCAACACCATATGGGAAACTGTACACATATTTCTGACTTTGTTTCTGGAGGTGTGCCTGCCTTATGTAAAAGAATGTCAGTTTAGGGGCACTGTACCCATCCTGACAGATTCCAACAAAACATGCCGTTGGGGTTTGCTTGGTTGAGTCCTGTTAGGGTTAATAGGGTAACCTCTGTTCAGGAATTCATGTTGTCTATCTCAAATCTCAGTCAAGTTTGTTGGTGATTGGGTACAAAAAAACACCAAAATTAAAAGAGCCAGTGGTATATATTTTGGAGAATTCTGGAAATGGAGCTAGGGCCAATGGCCTTGACATAAATGGGAAAAATGAGTTCATATTTCCTACCTCCGCTACTGTGTCTGCTACGCCTGTGGATTCCCATGGCAAAACCCCCGCCGGGATTCTCTCTGATCTGATTGGCCGAGCTGGCCAGTCGCAGCTGGCCTGCAGCCGCAGCCCAGCACACACGCATCAGGCAGCCGATCATGGATGAGAAATCTGACGTGCTCATCGTCTGGATAAAAATACATTTAATTAATCAACCTATTTGAATTTCACTTGTTTTAATGGTGACAAGATCCTACAAAATGAGTCTTTTTAGTGCAGTTTTCATTTACGAGTTGTTCATGTACAGTATAAAGTACATAATTTGCTCAAAAAGAGAAAAATCCAAGCTTTACACATACAAGACTTTATACAGTATTTTTCAATTTCAAAGATTGCGCTGGATCGCACACATATGGCTTGAGGCATGCAAGACTTAAGTTTCATCTCAATGTGTACAAGCATGAACTGTTTCCCGCAGAAATCTTTAAAATGGAACTCGGTGACATTTCCATGGCTTTTCCAAAAAATCTTAGGGCTTTCCATGACCAATTCCTACACTGTTTTTGGCATCCTAGGAGCCCTTTTACTGGCCAGTCATCACACTGAGGCAAAGGATGCCACTCCCTTTCAGCCTTCCAGTTTGACACAAGACCACTGAACACCACAAAAGCATAATGTACAGAGCAGCCTGCCACAGCCAAATACTAGGCATCATCACATATGGGTTGGGCAGGATTCCATGACTTTTTCTTGGAATAGTCAGGTTGGCATCGTGGTATTTTCCTCGCCTTCCACCACTGTGACCCAGGTTCGAATCCCGCTTAGGCCAACATGTGGATTGGGCTTTCAGTCCCTGCTGATTCCGTGGGTTTTCCCGTGAATATTCTTCTGGGGTTTTCCTCCCACCTCTAAAACTGTACTTTCTTCTCAATGTCTTCTTTTTACAAGTTTCTTCAGGCTTGCGAGCTACAGTGCCCAGGGCGCTTTTGAGGAATCCTTGGTTTCATTACCAGAAATAATTAATCATAATAATAGTATCAACTCTCCGTGGCTCCTTGTAAAATAAACAAAATTTCATGACTTTCCAGATAGCTCTATTCAATTCCAGGGAAACAATGCAGTATCCAGATGCCACTTTAGCGGTTGTGTACAAAGTCCATGCAGAGTCAAGAAAATTTTCTTAAGTATATCCAAACAAAACTGGAAATGTTTCTCAGTCCCAGATTCATGTCTGTTCAATATGTTTGCAATAACTGACCTTTATTGAGATGATATATGACAAAAAATGGGCGTCAGGTTGCAACATTCTTTACAATTGCAGGATTTTCCGAATTTGTCCATGACTATGGGAACCCTGAAAGCATACAAGCCTGAACTGTTTTTGATAATAGTGTAGTTCGGCCATATGGAAGTAATTCAGACATGGCCTAAGATACCATACCTGTATGACTGCAATAGCTGTGGACGTGCCCTCCCTGTAAGCCACGTCTCCACTGGCTTCCACGCTGGACATTCTCTCCACCAGGCTCATCTTACGCGGCGAGGTCCCGTAGCTGGACGACAGGATTCCCGAGTTGCTGTCGGCCGACAGGTCGGCTTGGCCCTCGGTCAGCGACAGGTCACTCTCCATGACCGCGGTAGTGGTCTCCCCGCACAGTAGAAACCTGTCAGTCAAAAGGAGGGCGCAAAATTCAGCTTCTAAATTCACATTGCTCAAAACTGCTATATTCCTATTCCTTTCACATTATAACACCTCACCCACAGATTCTGTGTCTTGATTGGCCGAGAGCGAGTCACATGATACTTTCTATTTTTGCTATCTTTCAGTGCACGGCCAAAAGTGCTATAACCGTAGCAACCAAAGTACTATACCATAAGCAACCAAAGTACTATTTCCACGGCGCGGTATTTGTGTGCAAATGCATGCTGGTGTGCGCGTTGCGCATTTTGTTCCAAAGAGAGCGTGTCACAGAGTTGGGTTCAAACATTTCGCGAAGGGGTAGTTTGAAAGAGAGAAATACATTTTCCACCAACTTTGTATTGAAATTGAAGTTTATTTCAACAGTGTTCAGATTTAAATAATTAAAAATATCATAACCAAGCATAATCTGTGGGTGAAGTGTTATAAAACAAATATTGAATGCTTTATCTCGCGGTGAAGTAAAACTAGCCTCCCGAGGTGATCCATGGAGCATTCTATTTTCCCGAGGCTTCACCTCGGGAAAATAGAATGTCCATGGATCACCACTCGAAGCATACAATATTTGTATACTATCAAAAATCTCTGTGTTGGACCTGGGTTGAACCCCAAGATTTTGAGAAACCTTTCCACACTGGTAAGAATATCAAAAATAATATTGCCCTCATCCAGGTACTCTGAATAAAATATTGCATTCGGGTATGTTTTACGAAAGCATACAATGCACTGATTTATTCTACCATTAGAAGCCTGATGCAAATAATAATACATAATATAGAATATTTTGTTCGCTTCTCTAGATAAATTCTACGTTTAATAAGTGCACCATATACATCAGTTACTGGTCTGAATCTTGCAAATTGGAGAAATTTATTATTCAATACTTGTAGTTTGGCAGTGGTCTTTTGTATTTTGCACAGAAAAAATCAATTGGATTTGATTTTTCTCGAAATTTCTGCAAAATGGGTTTCCCCATGTCAAAAATTGCAGTATCTCTTTGTGAGACATTCTACAGGATGTATTCTAGCACACAGGTGTCCTTTATTACACAAAAAATCAATCCAATGTGATTGTTCTCTCAGAATACATTCTGCAAAATGAGTTTGCCCACATCAGTATAGCAAGTATTTCATTACTCTCCCTACAGGTCAATCATTTTACAGGATGTGTTCTAGACATTCTCACCTGGCCAGGTGCAGGCAGATCATGTAGCATCCTCTCCGCGTCTCTTCATCCAAGTCCTGCGGGATGGACTCCCTCTGCAGCACACTGATGACCAGGCTCAGCCCGCCAGCATTCAGGAAGTTCTCCCGGAAGGTCTGGGCGCTGGTCTGGGTGGCTCTGTCCTCCTGGAGGGAGGGTACTAAGCGACTGCTTAGGACCTGGAGGGGGAGGGGAGGGAGAGAACCAATGAAATAGTATTATACACATATGGACTGGCAATGAGGTCACTAGTGCACATCTATGAGCCCCGAGGGACTGTGAGTGACCAGAAGAAGGTCCTATTTCCTGAGGCCAAGGGCTGAAGGAATAGGACCCTCTTCTGGTCTCTCACTGGCCTCTGGTATTGCCGCTTTTTTCAGGCATGCAACTGGGTATTCACACAAAAAGAGGAATTCAAATCTTTCCAAGACTTTGTACAGTGTTTTTCTATTTTCAATGGCACACATGGGAAGTAAAAAAAGAGGAAATCAGCTGATCCGAGGAAAAGTTGCATGCTGTTTTTTGCAGCTTTTTCGAGAACCGCTCGTCCAAACAACTTCAAACTTGGTGGCTCTGACACTGCACAATCATTCTACAATTGAACCAACGCCAACTGAACCAACGCCAATGCAGACAAAATACCGCAACACGCCTTATTACACGCACCAGGTGTTTTTTTTTTCACACATAACACCTATTATGCAACATCTCCACTGGCTTCCGATTAAAGTTAGAATCATGTACAAACTTATGCTTCTCACTTATCGCTCACTACACAACATCTCCCCTCCGTATTTAACTACGCTACTAGCTCCCCACCAATCTGGTCGTTCTGGTCTCCGGTCTGCTAACCAACAACTTTGGCTGTACCGAGATCGTACCGATCCTGGGGGACAGATCTTTTCGTATAGCTGCACCATTTCTTTGGAATAGTCTCCCCATTAACATCCGATCAAGCACATCTCTCAGCTCATTCAAAACGGCTCTGAAAACACACTACTATAATCTAGCCTACAACATCACATAATAAGCTCTTCTGCTTGTCAGACTACATAGTGATACATTGTTTTTGTTCTTGTTTGTTTTATCGTGTATTTTCTTTACTAATGTAGCGCCATGAGCACCTTTTGCTAGGTGGATGTGTGCGCTTTATAAGTACCCATTATCATCATTCTTGGGTGCTAAGCGATACACCTGCCAATTTTGAACTTCAAACAGTGCCCCGTTCTGGAGGTAATTGAAATACAGACACACAACAGACAAACAGAGATTCCTGGAATTATAGTTAGATAGGTTTAGAGAAAGCTACCTCTAGGTTATACAGGAGCCTGAACGCCGACATGCTCTGTGAGTTGGTCTTGAAGAGTGATTCTAGCGTGGCTTTTGTGGTTTCCTTAGGAGAGTTGAAACCATCACCCCAGTCCACTGACGAACCTTCCGTCTGCAAAATAACAACAAAATACAAAAGTTACTGTCCATTCGAAACAGTCTGTAAATGCACATTTGTCAATTTTGCATATTTTAGGGTTTTCTGTTTTTTTGAATGGGATTGCCAACCCCAAGTTGATGAAAACGAAAACACAACAAAAAGGGGGAAACATGCAAGTAAAAAAGAGATTGATATTGCGTTTGGAACTGGAGAAATTATAAAAATGTGAAAGTTGGCTGTTTTTACATTTTTTTCAGAAATGTATCCATTATAGACTTCTCCTATAGATTGGAAAAATTAAGAATGATTGACAATTTTGGAAATAGTGAACTTTGGTACTCTACTTTGAAAGTCTATTTGAAGGGAACTGTAAGCAAATAATTTAATGAATTTCGAGAACAAAAAAACAAATTCACATATAGAAATAGGAATGCATTGAGTATCATTTTAAAGCTGATGGATTTATTTCCAGATTAGTATTTGAAGCTACAATAACAGATTTTTAAAAGCTCCCCTTCTTACCTGTCTACAGATGGAGTCCAGTGCTTCTTGCACGGTGGGATCTGTTGGGATGAGCATCAACAGATTTCGTACCCTTTCTGTTAACCTAAAACAACAATATTGAAAAACAACTTTGAAGTAAACCATGGACCCCAAATTTACAGAATGACCCAGATAGAAGGAAAGTAGAGTGCTGTGGCTTTGTGGTTAATGGCATTGGATTCGTGGTGTGCGGGTAAAGCTGCAGGTTGTGGGTTCGAGTCCAGCCTGGGGTCACGGTGCGTGTGCCCTTGGGCAAGGCACTTTGTCACTCATTGCTTCTCTCCAGTCACTCATTTGTCACTCATTGCTTCTCCCAGAAGTAAATGGGTACCTGTGAGGGCAGAGATGGTTGTTGTGATTGAGTTAACGTCCTTGCGCCTAACAGGCAGCATCAAGCTGTATACTCCCCAGGGAGCTGAAATGGTATTTGGAATGTTTCAGTGGCCCAATGAGTAGGGTAATAATGATGTAGCACCGTGAGTGCCAGTAACTGATGGATACGTGCACTGTATAAATACCCACTATTATTATCATTGGTAAGTGGACTACACATGTTGTTAGATTAAACTGCTGCCAAAGTTATGCCAAGCCAGCAAATAAAAAAATAAGCAAATAAATAAAAACAAAATTCTTGTAATATTATTGTCAGAATGCAACTAACCTTGACCCTTCTAGCTCAGCCAGCTGATACAGCATCTCAAAGACTTGACCTCCTGTTGCCATGACGACACCTGGCAATGACCTCTCCATATCGGTCAAGTAGCTCTGTCTGCCGGTGAACGGAACGCTCTGCAGAAATATGACATGCAAAAATGTTTACAAATAGATGGGTCAAACGTTCCAATGACCAGAGAGAATTTTGAAAGTTTTTACCATGAACTACAAACCTGTTCTTTCAAATGCCATGTAGAGTTTTTGAAGGAATTTGAAGGATTTAAAGGTGGAGTAGATCATTTGTCATTTGCGCATTTTTTTCATTCGCAGCAACAAAAGTGCTCAAATCTAAAGAATGGTGCTTAACAACTAACCTGACCAAATTTTAGTTCTGTGAATGCTGTATATTCCGAGAAAACACTATTCTAGGATCTCGATCTTATCTCATAGTTTGCAGAGTCATGTTTTGAATTGCGCCCGAATTCATCATCCGGGACATTTTCATTCAGCCGATTGCAGCTACGGGATGTAATGCACTGAATCAACAAATAATAGCAACCGCATGCGCGTGTGCGTTGTGTCAACACTTGCGCGCACCTGCGCATGGATTCGCCCAATTACAAACCAACCAAGAACAGAAATTTCCTAAAAAGCATCACTTGACGCATCTTTGGATATGGCCCTCTTTTACTGTTTTCTTCAAAATGACAGCATGCCGGAAGAAAATAATTTCACAGAGAGTTTATTGCCATCCCCATCTTTAAACCAAGTAAGCTTTCAACAATAATTTGGTCAGTAACTTTTTTGATAGCTGCAAATGATCTACTCTGCCTTTAAGAGGGTAGGGCCACGCTTTTAGTACTTTACATGGATTTTGGTTCATCTGTAACCCTAACTCCCTAGCATGATTTACTAGGAACCATACCCATCCTAGCAAATTCCAACACCATATGGGAAACTGCACACACATATTCCTGACTTTGTTTCTGGAGGGCCTGCTGGCAGAGCTACACTGGCTCCCTGTTTAACAGAGGATAGCGTTCACAATCTTCACCCTTGTGTACAAAATTCTCAACACTCAAGCTCCATCATATCTGGTTGACCTATTACATTCACATCACTCAAATTTTCCTGATGCTTACAGACACCGACTCCACTCATCATCCGATCAGACCCGGCTTTCTGTCCCTAGAAGTAGGAAGAAGGCCGGAGATAGCTCTTTTGTTGTGGCCACCCCTCGCGTGTGGAATGAGCTTCCTTCTTGTCTGAAAGAGGCGGTCTCGCTGCCTGTATTCAAACGTCTCCTTAAGACATACTTGTTCCTAGTCCATTCGTAATCGTATTGTGTCTGTTTTTCTTTCCTGTTAGTTTTTGTTGTGGATGTGTGTTAAGCGCTTTGTTCTTTGTAAAACGCTTTATAAATACTTTGTATTATTATTATTATTATTATTATAATAAAGGAGAGACTGGTTCCCAACCTCCATTCAGAATTGATAATGTTGGACCAGGAACCAGTCTACAACAGAACAGATCTGTTTTTGTTCAAAAGCACCGCCCTCATAAAAGACTTTTTTGGGGGATTGAAGATGTCCAAAATAGAAAAAAAAAGTTTTTCTTTAAAATAAAACCCTCAAAGGTTAAAGTTGGTATATACGTTGTTTTTCAAAATTTTGATTTTCTTTTCAGAAAGAATTTTCAAGGAATATAATGTCCTGTAAACAAATAAAAATGCTTGTTTGTATTTGCAGGCCTTTTACGGTTTCAAAATATGGTTTTTAATAGTGCACTTCAGTTCATTAAGTTTTGAGCAAAATTCTATAAATATTCATATGTAGTGACATTAGCTATATGTTTAATTTTGAATCACGTGTTTTGTATCACCTGGTCCGGCTACTTGATAATTGCTGTATGTTGGTGACACTCCGGTTGCACAAAATTGATTATTTCAAGATGTGACTTTTCCTTGCAGTTTTATAAGCAGTGAATTTGTAAAAATTACTGGGATATCTCAGTGCTGCTTTTAGATAGTGAAATCCAATAATGCCATTTGGGTCCTACCTCGTCAATTCTGGACACTGCCGTTCCCAACTGTTTGACCGTCAACAACTGCTGCTCCTCAAACTCCAACTGCCGCAGCAGCTTGGGGTACTTGTTGGACATCAGCTACACAAAAAACAAGTTAACAGATTTTCTTCTTACAAACTAGAAATCTAACAATGATTTTTTTTTATCCTTCAGTGCGCAAACACAATCTAATAAATTGAAATACTGTTCTTATACGTTAAAGGGAAGATACAACATTTGCAAACATCAAAGAACAAAATGATCAAATTATCATGAAATACCTTACTGGATTTTTAGGGAATGACAGTCTAAACAAGGCATCCTGTAAACTCATGGCTACTGGTGTGCTGACATTTTCAGGAAAATTTGTATTTTTCCATGCTGGTCGGCCGACCAGCGTTGCAAAAAAAACTGGCTTATTTTCAAAAACTACTTCTAATTTTTCATATTTAAGTATTCTATGTTTTCTACAAGCCTGCCAGACTGATTCTCTGACCTTACAATTCCCCAAAGTCTACAAAATTGTTCCATTTCATCTTAAGTGGGGTCAGGGAGCCAGACTACAAGAACATGATTGGTTTTCCTGGTTTTTCAAGCATATACAAGCCCAAAACGTGAACCAAGGCAGTTGAACAATATTTGCTATAACATTCTAATCCTCCAAATCCATTTAATTCTGAAAATTGCTGCAAAAGCAAATGTTGTAAATTTCCTTTACTGGCATACAGAATCATTTGCATTTATCACAAAAGTAGCCTATCAAATTGTTATCAAAAGGCTTATTTGGATTAAAGATTGTAATGGTACTAAACACCCCGTGCTATTGTTCCATCTGGCCTGCTGTCACTTAAAAGAAATCCAAAAATGTTGGTGATTTCCAGCGATCAGTCAATCGACTGATTTTTTGAAATACTGTGATGAAAATGTGCATGGTTTTCCCCCCTGTTTTCTCAAAAAGTTTAACTTCCACTGAGTTGAAACTTCCATGGAATGCAAATGATCTCACATGCCATATGAAGGTTTATGTGAGTAAAAAACAAATTTCTTCAATATTTGTAAAAAGCCAATTACTCAAAAGTAGCATTGGGCACTTGTGCCTTGTTGTTTGGGGCGGGCTTACAATTTTACAATTTGTGATTTCTTTTCTTTAAAAAGTAATTTACGAAACAACAAAATTCACAAGTATGCTACACTGAAAATTCTGTTTAGTATGGACTCCGTGCACAAGTACCCCCTCACCGGCAAGAAAGGGAGAGTTGGGGGAGACCACTGAGAGAGACTTCAAACGCATCACCGATGACGCCTGACGCTAACGCTAAGACACTATGACTTTATGCACATTTAGAATAAATAAGTTGTGTGTACTTCACGCTATATGCACGCAAAGCAGTGTACATGCTCTACTGGTACATAACCCCCGAGGACAGACACACAAAGGGAAAACAACAGATCCTTCCGTCCTTGGGCATTGGGTCTTTTGTTCAAAACGGTCCTCTGTAGTAGGATTGTGTGCTTAGTGTATGGAAAAGTGTTATATTATAAGGACAAAGGGAAACACAAAGCATTGTCCTTGGGAGTATGGTAAAACAAGAGTGTGTGTGCACAGCAGTGTGTCCCATCCACCCGGCTCTCAAAATTGGTAAAAAAATGCCCTCTCTAGTTGGTGCACGGAACCCATGCCCATGTACTCATGTCTCTACTTATTTGATTTGTGGGTTCTCTCTATTTACCATTCTATCATTTGCAGCTATTTGAATGTTGTCCACCGTTGTCCTCATCCGCTGGGCAATTCGTTGACGGACGCTTTGCAATGTCTCGTTCCCGTGACCCTGAAACAAGTAAAATCGCACTGATGTAGTGATGTAACAATTTTGAGGTTCCTGCAGACGTGCACAATATCTGTCTGAAAAAAAAAACATTTCTTAAGTATACAACAATTCAAGAAATTAAATTTTTACAATGTGCAAATATTTTCTCCAAAATTCAAATACTTGGCTTCTATTTTCAGCCCCCAAAAACTCAATAAACAAAAACAAAGCAAAACACACAAACATTCAAAATTTCAAATATTAGCTTCCCTGAATTTTTCAATCTACAACCAAACTTTTTACTTTTGGTGTTTTTAAAATATCTAGGACCCTCAGGGAAAAAAAGTTTTGGGTAATTCCACACAAAGTGGACATGGTTGAAAAATGGACGAAAATATGATGTCTTCAGAACTACAAAACGTCAAAACCTCAAATATGGTATCACATGAAAGTGGACAGCAGAGCTTTTTATTTGAGTGGTGCACCAGTGAGATAGAATGTGGTTAAATGTATTTTTTTTTTTTTTAAGTTTTGGGGTGGGCTGAACTGAAACATTTTAGGCAGTCATTTGGCATCTTGTTTTCACATGCAAAATGCAAATTGTGAGTTTTTGTTTTTAAAGGGAAGATACAACATTTGCAAACATAAAAAAATGAAATGACCAAATTATCATGAAATACCTTACTGGATTTTTAGGAATGACAGTCTAAAGCATCCTGTAAAATCGTGGCTCCTGGTGTGCTGACATTTTCAAGAAAAAATGTATTTTTCCAACGCTGGTTCGGCCAACCAGCGTTGGAGAAAACTTTTTTTTTTTTCAAAAACTGCTCCTACTTTTTCATGTTAACTTATTCCGCATTTGCTTTGCAATTGATCACAGACCTGTGAAGGGGTACAAGCCTGCTAGACTGATTCTCTGACCTTACAATTCCCCAAACTCTATAAATTGCTCTGTTTCATGGGGTCAGGGAACCAGACTACAACATGATCAGTTTCTCAATTTGAGGTTTGCCCTTCAGTTTTCTTGCTTTTTCCAGCATTTACAAGCCCAAAACGTGGAACAAGTAAGTTACAATATTTGCTATAACATACTAATCCTCCAAATCCATTTATTGCTGAAAATTGCAGCAAAGGCAAATGTTGTACATTCCCTTTAAGGCAGAGAGAAAGGTCAATATTTTATAAATATATCACACAGAACTTAGAATACCATGATTCAGTAATTTGTTTATCACGCGTTGGAAGTTGATTTCAGACATTGACAATATCGGGACCCGCCAACATAGGCTGGATAGCTCAGTTGGTAGAGCACCGGAACGGCAATCCGGAGGTCACAGGTTCAAACCCTACTCCAGTCAATTTCTTTATTCAATCTTATCAATAAATGTTAACTGCTTGTTGAAATTTAGGAGAGAACAGAAACTCACCACCAGGATGAAGTCGTACTTGGGCGAGTCGCAGATGACCTGCATTGTGATTGGCTGTCCCTGGTATGATGCACCATGGGGCAGGATGGTACGAGGTGCGAGATGCTGGTCCTCAACCGTGGTGATGTACGTCTCGGCTAGCTTGAGGAGTCGCTCGATCACTAGTAACTTTGCCGCTCTGTTAAAAAAAATCAACCAAAAAACACACCATTCATAAAAATTGTTGATGTCCCTAAGGTGGCACGGCCCCTAACATGGCGCATTTTGATTTTTCGCCTCTAGCGCCTTGCTAGGGCAAAAGTTTTATCTCAAATTTTACAGTAAGTAAAATTTCATCAAGTTCTAATCATTCCCATTCATAAATCTTGAGTTTTTCTCCCCATTACAACGTTAGCAAAGAAATTTCATTTTGGCGTGATTTTCCAATATATTTTTTTGAAGTGCACAATGAACCCTTTTAAAATGCGCTCAAAAATAAGAAAAGAATTTGCTGACAACTTGTAATTGTGTGAGTAAGAAAAAGGCCTTGAAAGTTTTGACTGTTTTGTAGTAATGAAAATTAAAGACGTGATTGTTTTTTCCTTAAAAACACTTTTATTCCACGATTCTATACTCGTTCTCTTAAAATATGTGTAGAGACATATCAAAGATAAAAAATATCAATAAATCTGAAAATAAAAAAAATAAAAACCACCACCTCACATTTGTTTTTTGTTTTTTTCATTTTTCTCCGCTACAGCCTGTACGACATTCAGAAAGAAATAAAAAGAAAAGAGAAAAAAAGCAAGAAAGAAAATAATTGACACAAGGTGAAATCATAACAAAAACAGAGAGCCATGAACCAAGAAGAAAACCAAAGAAAGCAACATCTTGTGGCCTACTCCTGCCAAGAAATCTACACAGAGCATCACAACCGATATGCTTGGCATTGTTTACCCCTTTAACTTGCATGTTTCGGATCCCGATCAACTTTGAAACCCCCCGAAAATTTGAAATGTTTAGATTGAGTGTTTTTAGTCTTTTCGGGCAGATACCTAATTCAAACTTTGGTCAAGTCAAAACCCGATGGCAAAACCGAAACAATAAACAAATAACATGAAAGGGCCTTGGCAGCTATGCTCAATAAGGGAATAAATATGTGCTTGGCGGGTTTTAAACAAGTACGTATACAACTGGCTAGGGGCCTGGTCGGCAATATATCCGGAGTCAGGTACCGAGCTGGTTTAAACCTGTACTTGTTTAATACCAGCCAAGAACATATTTATTCCCACTCATCAATACCTTTCGGTTCAGAAGTCAAAACAAGTCAAAAATTCAACAATTTCCAATGATTTTATTCAACAATTTTACCTCATGTTTTGTGAAACACCCCTCTGACATTTCTGTGGTATGTGCCTCGCACGCGTAGCGCTAAAAATCTCCTTATATGGAATTGGCGCGAGTGCAGCGTGTACCATGTGATGTTGCGCAGAACGCAGCGGTGTTTTACCGGCGGTTTCAAACCACCCACGTGACGGGCTTTTGACCAATAGGAATGGGTAAACTGTCTTAGGTATTTATGAATTAGAATTTTATGAATCCAGAGGATGGGGAAATGAAAAGTGTTTTGTTTATGGGGGTGGGGTGGGAGGTGGGGGTGGGAGGTTGGGGTGTGGGTGGGGTGGGGGTGGGGGTGGGGGTGGGGGCACGAGTTTGGCAGATAAAGGCAGAGGGAAGGTCAAAGGTACAATGACTGCTTGAGATTGGGATAAAAATATTCATCAAGGGATAACCAACAACAATGGAGAGCAAGGGAGAGGATAATTCACAAATAAAATGGAATTCATTTAATCACCTCAAATATGACGGACAGGAGAAATAGAGCATGTTAGTCTACCCCAGTTCACGGTTCACTTTTTACGTGAACGACTTGGAACCAAACACTGACTAGTCTAGCCAAAGACTCCCGCGTTTGAATTTACCCAATTGTTATCTGCTTTGAGGGCAAACAATAGACCGCTTGCAGATGCATTTGATAATCGACGCGTGAAGTCGCACAATGCCATGTTGTGGGACAAGCGTATATCTTTCAATGCACATTTTGTCCCACAACATGGTGTCGCGCACCTTTGCGCGTTAATAATCGATCGCGTCTGTAAGCGGTCTATACGGTCCGAAAAGTTGAGCCCCCCCCCACCCCCGGTTTTTTTCAGAGCATCACAAACTCACAAAAGAGATTTGTCACATGGTGCTACGTCAATTTCATTATCTTATCATTTTCATCTGAAAGTGCACTAACATGCAGCATTTTCTTTTGGGATTTTGCACACATAACAGTACTGGCAACAATGGCAAGTGTTCAACATTTCTCCTGAACAACTGAAAGGGTGCTTATATTGGTGTTCCCTAACGTGACGCACTTTGACTTTTACCCCGACATTCCTCATGTGGTGTTGCCAAACTTCTTTGTTGACAAACTTCAAATTCATTCAGTGGAAAACTGGTACTTTTACGTTATTAATGCTTGCTATGGGCTGTGAACAATTTCAGTGTCATGAAATTTAATCCGAAATTCGCAAACGGTGCATCCGGAGATTGGGCACAAAATCGGCTGAGTGTTCCCTAACGTGGTACACTTGAATAAATCTTGGTAAATTTCAAATTAACATGTACAAATTTCTGTAAGTTGATAAATTCTGATAAACCATTATTATCGCTACTTCCATACCCAACATGAAGTTTGCCAGAAAATTAGTTTCCTATATTTGGGGGGCATTTTCAAAGGGTTCACTGTGCACTTCGAAATGAAATCTGAAAATCACGCCGAAATAAATTTCTCTGCTAACTTTGTAACAGGTAGGTAAACTCGCAATTTATGAACCGGAGTGTTAGAACTTGATGAAATTTCACTTTCTGCAAAATTCCAGGCAAAACTTTTGCTCTAGCTAAGCGCTACAGGTGAAAAATCAAAGGGTACATCAACACTATGCAGCCCGTAGCAACGCAAAAGTGTGTACAATACAAATACCTCACAGAAATACAGCTGCAATGTTATACTCATTAGTCAACCACTCACGCGGGAAAAGTGAAGGTGAAAAAAAGGGAGTTATTATCACCAGATATACTACCAAACACTCAGTGCCATGTTATAAAATCACTTTTGCCCCCCCTAAATTTTTTTCTTCTTATATTTGGTCTTACCTTCGACAACTCGTCATTAGACCACAAGATGGTTGCTCACTTTGACATACGACAGAGGAAACGGATGGAGGTACAGTTAAGAAAAGAGGACAGACCCGAAAAAAAAGGAATCAAGTTGACAAGAATGAATGGGAACATTATGAAAGGAAGCCATGTTTTTTTTTAAAGATTATGGAGTGAAATATGAGTAGCATGTCATGTGAATGTTTGTGGCTAATTTTGATTTTGTTTTAATTTGGTTTGAATAAGCCATTTGCGAGTAACCTATACCCTTTGGGATTTACATTTGAAAAACATCTGGTACACTGACTTGCTCAGAATGCTGGGCACATTTGAACTTTAAATTCTCCAGACCAAAGACACTGTTGCTATATCACATGATTCGGGGCAAGCTCTTGCATAGTTACGTAAGGGACGCTCAGCACCAATACATTGTTCACAATGGGTGAGAATGGCACAAAGACACCAGACCATGCCGGAGCTGGGGGTTGCTAGCATAAGGCTTGCCCCGAATCACGTGATACAGTAACAGTCTCTTTGGTCGGGAGAATGCTAGATTAAAACGCACAAAGCATTGTTTTAAGTCAGCGTTCCAGATTTTATTCAAATTTAACTCGCAAATGGCTTATTCCGCTATTTGGTTTGGATTTTGGATACTAGATATTCGAAACCAAACTTAAAAGAATTAGGCCTTCCATTTTTTGGGGACACAAGCTAAAGAAAACAACTGTAACATCCCCCAATTTGTTCCATGGTCTCTGATTGTAACTGCATTCACTTGCTAGTGGTCTTCTCGGTTCGTGAATAGCCTGCCCATTCGTCTGATCAGAGAGTTCCCATCCATATTCTCACCATTACAGCTCTCAAGGCCCAATGGTCATTCAATCCCGCAAACTACATGTATACCATCGTGTACAGCATTCCGTGCGGCACCTGAACTCTTAACTTTTTGTTGGCATGACTGTGAGCTTCCAGTGAAATCGGATAACTTTCAGACTTTTATTGGGTTTGAAAAAAATTAGGATAACCAGATTTTGAAATCTCTGATTCCTCCCACCACTAGCTGGCCCACAAATTTTTAAAGTTTCTTTTAGCGTTAGCTATCCAGTCAGTATACAGGGATCAGTGATCAGATTTGATCAGTGATCAGAGATTTGATCAAAGATCAATGATTTGATCAGTGCTCAGAAATCAGTGATTTGATCAGTGAACACTGATTTGATCAGAGATCAGAAATCAGTGATTTGATCAGTGAACAGTGATTTAATCAGTGATCAGAAATCAGTGATTTGATCAGTGAACAGTGATTTGATCAGAGATCAGAAATCAGCAATTTGATCAGTGAACAGTGATTTAATCAGTGAACATAAATCATTGATTTGATCAGTGAACACTGATTTGATCAGAGATCAGAAATCAGTGATTTGATCAGTGAACAGTGATTTGATCAGTTATCAGAAATCAGTGACTGGACCCCAGGGTAGCACCACATCACTGGTTCCAGTAACACAAAACCAATAGATCATATTTTAGAGTGAACAAGTAAGTAATAAAGTCCGTCATGAAACGACTGAAAATATTTCTAATTCCCCCTGGATGGGATGCTAGTCCATCGCAGAATACTCCCCAGCTAATGCTGGTACCCATTTATACTCCTGTGTGGAGAGAGGCAAGTGGGGGTCAAGTGGCTTGCCCAAGGACACATTTGACCGGCAGCTGGATTTGAATCCCTGACCTTCTGATCATGAGTCACGAACCCAAACCACTAGGCCACACTACCCCTTTGAGCGAATGAGGATGTGCTGTAAAGATGCCTTTTTTCGGGTATCAAGACTAGAAATTTCACCTTGAATGAAATAATTTTGCAACGTATCTTCAATCTACAGATTAAAGATTTCAAAGATGTAGTCTTTTTTAATACAAGATATAAAGGGCCCATGCAATGTGCCTTTTTTTAATACAATCCTTTAAAATGCACCTTTGTGTCACATTTAACCTTATTTTCAATTTTCGTTTCGCCATTTTCAAGGGTATTTTGGTGCCTTTTTGGTTTTTATGCTAATGCCAATTTCCATATTCATGAGCAAAGGTGTGATGTCATTTCAGGCAGAAAACTCAATGTTACAGCTATTTCAGCACCACAAGTTGCCAGAATGTTGAATATTTTGCTGTCGTGAATTTTCTTTTCTTTGGTGAATTATTGTGTCAGTACATGGCAGTAAGCCAATGAGCGATCTTTTCTCACAAATGTTTTCGATGAGCACATTTTTGGGTTCACAATATGAACACACACAAAAAATCGAAACTGAACAGTGTCTTCCTGAAATGACATCACAGCAACAGCGCCCTCAGTTGTCCAGAAAATCATGGCATATTTCAAATGTTTAAATCAGTGCACTTTTCAATAAAATTAGCCAAAAAGGGATGTTAAATAGTTTTCATACATTTAAGCGGAATAGAAAGTTGCACAAAATGTGTTCCAAAGAAAAATTCATCGCATGACACCTTTAAGTCAATGAATTGAGAATGGAATCTGTTTTGTACCCAAAAATGGCATCGTACAGCACCTTTCTCACAAATCAGCTACGGCTTGTCGCATCTCACCTCAAGGGGCTTGGGATCGTGGCTACGCCAGGCACGGTAGCCGCAGTCAGTGTCTTAGTGGCTTGGGAGATAGCACGGGCTACGGCTGTGCCTCCCAGCGCGATGGTGGCTAGCTCCAGCCTGTGGTAGCACTCTGCGATGAAGCCATTATGCAAGGCAACAGGATCCTTGTATTAGAAGAAAAAACAAAACAAGCACTTTATATCTTTGTTCCAACATTTGTCCGCCGTTTCAATGACAAACCCACACAATGTTTAAAGGAAGAGTAGATCATTTGCAGCTATCCAAAAAGTGACTAATTTTGAAGAGAACAATAAAAGAAAACATTCCAAAGATACATCAAGTCTTTTTTAACCTCCATGTCTCTGTCTCATCATCAGACCTTCAAATCTTGGTCTTAGACCCTCAAGTTTTTGTGTCAGTCTCAGACTTCCGGGTCTCACCATTGAACTTGGACCTTCAGGTCTTGGTCCCTGCTTTTACTCTTAATGTCTCTGTCTCATCATCAGACCTTCAAATCTTGGTCTTAGACCCTCAAGTTTCAGTGTCAGTCTCAGACTTCCGGGTCTCACCATTGAACTTGGACCTTCAGGTCTTGGTCCCTGCTTTTACTCTAAATGTCTCTGTCTCATCATCAGACCTTCAAATCTTGGTCTTAGACCCTCAAGTTTCAGTGTCAGTCTCAGACTTCCAGGTCGCAACCTTGACCTTGGACCTTCAGGTCTTGGTCTCGGCTTTGGACTTTAAAGCCTTGGACAAGGAGCTCTAGGTCTTGGTACGGAACATTAGGTCTCTGTTTCTTTCTCGGACTAGGACCTTCAAGTCTTGGTCTTAGACCCTAAGGTTTCAATCTCAGTCTAAGACTTTCGGGCCTCAGCATCGAACTTGGACCTTCAGGTCTTGGTGTCTGCTTTTAACCTTCATGTCTTTGTCTCATCATCAGACCTTCAAGTCTTGGTCTTAGACCCTCAAGTTTCAGTGTCAGTCTCAGACTTCCGGGTCTCAACCTTGACCTTGGACCTTCAGGTCTTGGTCTTGGGTTTGGACCTTAAAGCCTTGGACAAGGAGCTCTAAGTCTTGGTACGGAACATTAGGTCTCTGTTTCTTTCTCAGAATAGGACCTTCAAGTCTTGGTCTTAGACCCTAAGGTTTCAATCTCAGTCTAACGCTTTCAGGCCTCAGTGTCGAACTTGGCCATTCAGGTCTTGGTGTCAGCTTTTAACCTCCATGTCTCTGTCTCATCAGCAGACCTTCAAATCTTGGTCTTAGATCCTCAAGTTTCAGTGTCAGTCTCAGACTTCCGGGTCTTGGTCTCGGCTTTGGACTTTAAAGCCTTGGACAAGGAGCTCTAGGTCTTGGTCAGGAACATTAGGTCTCTGTTTCTTTCTCAGACTAAGACCCTCAGGTCCTGGTCTCCGACCTTCTGGTCTTGGGTTTGGACCTTCAGTTTGGGTTTCAGGCGTTTAGTCTTGCTTAGGGACCTTCAGGTGTCGGTCTCGGACCCTCAGCTTCCAGTCTTGGTCTTGGGCCTTCAGGTCTCTTTCAAGGACCTTCAGATTTCAGTCTTGACTCTGGACTTTCTAGTCTGAACCGAACCACGGAAACCTACCTTCTTGAGCTTGCGTGACAGGTTGGAATAGCACATCTTCATCAGATGCCTGATGGCCTGATCGGCAATCTCCTCCACAGGAGTCTCAAGAGCCACCTGCCACATGAAGTCCAGACCGTACAAATCCAGCTTCTCCACCACCTTTAAATACAAAAATATGAAACGCAGGAGAAATAAGACATAGCAAGGGAAGCCTAGTACGAGTAGTCCCAGAGCACACAAAATTCTATTCTGTTTAGTAAAAATGTCCAAACAGTTTTTAGAATAAGCGTTATCTTCAAGCAAACTTGTATCCTCGATCTTGATTGGTCAAACCATGACAACAACGGTGTGACATTATACCGAATCGCACGGTCCATATCGCACCCTGCGTATTGTGCTATTCCAAGTTGCGAGCTACATTCCAGCTGTATGCGCCAAACTGCGAAAAACGTTCGCGTAAAGCGTGCTAGTTCCAACTTAAATGTGTGTCAAGTTTGAAGATAAATTCGTTATCACGCTCGCGAGAAAACAGAAAATGTAGTGCGTCTGTGTCCCACATACCACTCGGCCGACATCAACGCACTACATCATTCCGTGTTCCACTCGCACTCGCGGGATAAATAACAGTAGTGGTAAGGCCAAAAAAAAAGTCTCCGGTTTCTGGTATGGAGCTTGCCCGAAAAGTGGTGCGGCGACGCGGTTTTTTTTATCTGTTTTTTTTTGCTTCAAATGTCGGCTGATGACTGCAAATGGTGCCCGACTAAACTTTGTGCAAATATTATGGGAGACCAGAGAGGCCACATAAAGCTTATTCTCGATCATAACCCCATCTAAAAACACGTTAAAATTGTGCAGCAGCAGGATTCCAGTCAAACCAGTGAGTTTGGCGGCTTTTAGACATCATCTTTCATTGAAAAAAAAACTTTTTCATTTTGCCGACGCGCATGGCTACGGCGACGCGCGCGCATACCAGAAACCGGAGACTTTTTTTTTTGGCCTAATGTAATGGCGATTAAAAATCCACTTCCACCCTTCGCGAGGGTAAAAAACGGATATGTGTCTGATTTAGCTGTTTTCTCCTTTATGGCAGCATCGAGCTGCATACTCCCCAGGGAGCTGAGATGATCTTTGAAAGTTCTCCTTGTACTGTGTCGTGAGAATGCGTTTGGTTCATATCTACACTACATAAATACATATTACAGTTATTATTAATAACTCACCAGACCGGTGGCTGTCTTTTTCAAAGCGTCGCTGTTGATGTTGACGGTTTCAAAGAAGGGTTTGATGCACTCGAAGCCCGTCGGGGAGAGAGTGGTAGGGTCCAGCTTGAGCAGTTTCTCCTTGAAGAGTTGCATCTGGGTGTCTTGCTCCAGGTCTGTCAGGCCGACACGGAACCACTCAAAGCAGGTCTGACATAGACAGGGAGGATAGATGCTAAGCTCAAAAATAGCTCCACATGGTTTTCAGTGAAGAAATTACTTTGCCACACTTTAGAATACTGACGCTGTGACATCATTCTAGTGTTGATGACTTTGGCACTGAATATCAATGTGTAATTGTTTTTCGGCAATTTTCTAATTTGGACACCTTTTCAAAGATAACTCATGATTTCGTTGAGTTCATGAACTCATTGTTGTTAGCTTGAACTAGTGCAGAGCCCGTCAAAAATGTACCTGTTCGGAAGGGGCAATCGAGAACCGCTCAAGCAAACAACGCACACAACTCAATGGTGTTGTTTTCACGGGTTGAACGCACACTCACAGGTTGAACGCACACTTTGTACATTTCGTCATCCCCTGGCACTGATATTCACCCATACTGGACAATGGTATCGCCCTACAGTGAGGGCTGCTCAGTCGACTGCCTACAGTGATGGTTGCTCAGTCGACAGCAAAAGGCATGTTCCCGTGCAGCTTCACACGTACGTGTACATACGGAGACAAAATGGTATGCAGTGCTTTGCAGTCTATTCACCCATACTGGACAATGGTATCGGCCAAAAGTGAGGGTTCCTTAATCAACTGGAAAATGGCCGTGGAGCCCCACACGTACATGTACATAAGAAGAAAAATCTGCTATGCAGTGGGTGGTGGTCTACGCTACGCGGAGTAATTTTTTGATGTTAAATATCAAGTGCTTGTTGGGAATCAATCCATGACACCATGTAATTTGAGCCACCCGGCCCTCACAGTCAGACCATTCACCCCTGATTAACCCCTGGTATCCCTCAGGCCCCAAACAGCCATTAAAACCACAGACTTAACCCATCAATGCCACTTGACATTCCATTTTGGTCACAGGGGTGATCGAAACAATCCCTATGTATACAGTGCATTTGTACACAAGCCTATGTAAATGTGCACAAGCACACTAGGTTTTCCCGCCAATTTTCAACACCTCCAGTAGGATCACAAGACTGACACCCCCTCTGGTGGATGTACCATGGTCCATACTAGGATCTAGTGATAGATGACCTGGGGCATGGCTACCACACGTGGCTGGGACAATATAAAACAAAGAAATGTGGAAGAGATTTTAACCACACCGACTCCAGCTAAGGACTGCCATGTTTGCCTCAGAAAACGCTGCTTTTTTGAGAACTGCTCATCCAAACAACTTCAAACTTGACACTGCACATTCTGGGGTCCTGAGCAATTTGAGCCGATTTTCAACTTCATACACAGCCTGGTTCTGGAGATAATCGAAATACAGACAGACAGACACACAGACAAACAGCGACTTCCCGAATTATAGTTACCGGTAGATGTGACCCTGCCGGTTATAAAAACTTCGCAGCGGTGTATAAAATGGCTGTATAAAACCAACCACGTGGCGGCTCTCGACCAATAGAAATACGTAAACTGTCTCACGTGTTTACAAATAACGGACTAAGCAGCGAAATCATGAAATAAAATATATGAATTGACTATTTGAACTTTGTTTGGCCATAAGGTCCAAATTCAGGTCGTCTTTACGTTTGGCCAACAGTTGCAGAATCGGACCGTATCAACCCATTTCATGAAACTGACCTCAACGTCAAATTCGCAGGCGTCAGGATTGGCCACCAGGCAATCCCATATCTCCCGCGCTCGGTGCCAGTGCAAATACAGCGCCCCCTCTTGGAGAATGAAGGCCAGGAATCGCAAGTGGACATCCAGGTACTGCCAGAATAAATATTTATACAAAATGAGGAACGCACATTAATAAAGCCAACACATACAGGGGGAGTAAACATAAAACGAAACCCAAATGTCGGGACCATAGTTTTAGTGAAGTTCTGCATGTAGCACTTCCAAAATCTAGGATATGAAAGCCCAGTCATTAAGCTTTCTTTTAGTACAAAAATCATTCAAAGCACTCATGTACTTTTCAAGTTACGGAATTTTAAACACAACCACTGTTATAAAGTTCAGTCCATGGATCACAAAAAGGTAAGTGTTCTTTCAGCAAAACAAAAACAAATCACATAGGGATGTGTGTGAATTGTTTTCGTTTTGCTGAAAGAACGCGGGGCATAAAAATACATTTATATTGAAATTTGCATCCTTGTGGAGACATTTCTTTGTTATTGTGAACTAACGTTTTCGAGTTTGAAAGTACAGTTTCAAAATGCTCTTATTTTAACCAGAATTAATTTCCTTGGCTGAAATTCGGACTTAATATCCCTTTTCTAAAATTCTACCATTTGCGACATCAACACACCTTGGAAATTCCTAGTTTTTTAGTAAAATCCATATATCTATTTCGTGAAAACCTTGTGGAGACGTATTAATCTATAGAAATTGCCCTGTGGAGACATGTACAATCTTTTGTTCCCTATTGTGTGCATGTCTCCAGAGGGCACGGTGTATCAGATCATATATATACATATTTTACCTCTTCGTGTGTGTAGCGGCCATCTATCGATACTTTCGGTCCCAGGGGTTGTCCTTCTGCGATGGCCATCTTGTGATATTTGAGCAGACTTTGTGTCGTCAGTTTGATGATGTCATAGCTCTTGTTCAGCTCTTGTGGCAAACCCTACAAACAAAATTACACTATCAACAATAAATGAGAAAGTACCACACTTGCAGTTTTTCCCAAAATGTATAGAGCACACATCAGACCTTTATAAAGATTAAGGTGTGAAATCATTAGGAGGAACTTATGTCATAGTATGTTTTTCGCTGAAAGGCACTTTCCCTTAAGTTTTGGCACTTTACCTCATCTTTTGGCACTTCACATTTTCCTCAGGCCCTTTACCTTATCTTTAGGCACTTTACGGTATCTTTAGGTGCATTATAACTATAACTATAACTTAAAACATTTATAATGCGCTTTCCACCATGTTTCAAAGCGCACAGTTGTTTCTTGTACAGATATCAATTTGCTGATCAAAGGCTTGTGAAAAAAGTTAAACGAGTCTAATGAATCAGTTTCACGGATGTGGATGGGAAGAGAGTTCCAGAGTTTCGGGGCTAGCACAGAGAAGGCACGGTCGCCATAGCGGGTTTTGGTTTTAGGTCCAGGCAGTAACTGAAGATGGGCTGTAGAATGCGATCGGAGGTGGCGGGATGTAGATGAAATGGCTGTGGACTGGGTAGATACGAGCTTCTGAAGGTATGATGGGGCAAGGTTGTGAATGATTTTGAAAACAAGGAGAAGTGTTTTGAAGATGATGCGTTTGTGAACCGGAAGCCAATGAAGAGACCGAAGGACTGGTGTAATGTGTTCATGTTTCTTAGTCCGAGTAACCATTCTGGCAGCGGAGTTTTGAATACGTTGTAATGGAGCGATGTTTGACTTGGGCAAACCCGACAACAGGACAACCAATATCTTTAGACACTTTACCTCATCTTTAGGTGTGTTACCTGATCTTTAGGCACTTTACTTTACGTTAAGGCACTTTGCCTTATCTTTACGCTCTTTATCTTATATTTTGGCACATTTCTTTATCTTTAGGCACTTTACCAAATCTTTAGGCACTTTACCTTATCTTTAGGTGCTTGACCTTATCATTTGGCACTTTTGCCTTATTTTTAGGCACTTTACCTTATCTTGACTTTAGTCACTTTACTTACCTTTTGGCACATTTCTTTGTCTTTAGGCACTTTACCGTATCTTTAAGCACTTTACCTTATCTTTAGATTCTTTACAATAGGCACTTGACCTTATCATTTGGCACTTTTACCTTATTTCTAGGCACTTTACCTTATCTTTAGTCACTTTACTTATCTTTCGGCACATTTCTTTATCATTTGGCACATTTCCTTATCTTTTGGCACTACACCTAACCTTTAGGCACTTTACCTTATCTTTAGTCACTTTACCTTATCTTTTAACACTTTACCTTATCTTTTGACACTTTACCTTATCTTTTGATCCTTTACCTTATCTTTAGGCACTTTACCTTATCTTTAGGCACTTTACCTTGTCTTTGGTGTAGCTCTGTTTTGTGATTCCTCTGGTGATGGAGTGCAGTTGCCTCAGTGCTGGTACAACCAACAAACCCTGCACACAAAAAAATCCAACTGATTATATCCTATATGTGACCAAGACAATATCTTTAAGTTATGTTGGATGATCTTAATTTATGATGATTCTTCCAAACAGAGAGTTAAGAGTTAACATTGGGTTCAATTCCTCGTAAGTTCCACGGCAATGATTTGTCACTCATTGTTAATAAGTTTTTTTTCAATAATTTTTTTTTTAATAAGAATTTTTTTTGAGAACTACTTTTTTTTATAGACATTAAGTGGCGACAAATTGTCAACTTGTTTTAATGGAGAAACTACTTTTTTAAGTTGGTTACTCCGAAGGGGCAGTTTGTGTATCACCCATTATCCAAGGAGCCAATCTCCTGATTAATGTTTGATATGTCTAGACATGCAGATATATGCAAGCCGAGCGCCAGCCAATCGGAGTCGACTTTACTCAATCGTGACTTCATTTCATTCCAAAATCAGGACTAAATGGTTTGATTGGTCAATTCGAATGCAGTGTTTTGTAATACATCAGCCGGGCGCATATGCGTGCAACATGATACAGAGCGCGTGACACAGGTTTGTTTTATCTATTGTCTATGACGCGCAACAGGTAAATGACCGAAGACCCAATATAGAAAGCCTGCTGATTAGTCAAAATCTACAGGTCAAGAGGCGGTTGTCTTGCCTAATTAATCAGTGAATCTGCTCACATATCATAGACCACAGCATTCACTGTGGTCTATTACATAGGCTACCAAAGGGGGGGGGGATAGGAACATTTGAGGGCCAAATTACCTTCTTGATGTCCCCGACACACTTGCCGATGTACTTGTGCTTGACGGTCATATTGACCGTGATGGAATCGCAGAGTATGGCCAGCTGTTCGTCCAGGGCTTGCTGGAGGTGTGACGCGGAGATGCCCGGCATGTGGGCCAGGTCCCAGAGCAGCTCCAGAACCTTACTGGTCGTCTTAGCATTGCGGGCCTCACGGCCGATCCGGCCAATCAGGCTAAGGAGCTTCTCCTGGATGCGATCATTCTCGTTGGTCCAAGCCTTGGTTTTAAAATATAATATAATGCAGGGATGTTAAGATCGGAGACCAGTTTTACGGAGCTGTTTTTAGCACACTGCTTGGCAAATTTTTTTGCTTAGTAAAAATTTGGCAGAGTACCAGTCAACAGCAGTACACATGATATGAGATTCTGGCTGGTAACCTGATTTTGCTCTGCATTTTTTTCTGTGCTAAGCTGTATTCTGTGTGAAGTCAATCCATGAATCACATTATGTTCCCAAGGGCCATTTAGTTTTGCGCATGAGTGAACTCATTTGCATAATCATGATTTGGTTTATTTTGACCTTCATTCATCCTGTTGGTCCTCCTGCTAAACTTCTCATGAATAATTCATATCGTCATGTCCATGCAACAAGGTCGTATCTCCTAAAATGGGTCGTACATGAAAAGCGAGTTTCAGAATGACATAAGGTCGTATCTCACATAAAATCCCCCGGATGTACACACAGAGTCAAAGGATATTGAGATAAAACCTTGTTGCACGGAGCGTATTCACACGAGAGACGACTTTGTTGTAGAATGGAGTTACGACCAGGGTGACCGTTTTAGCCGATTTTCGGCTTATTTTGACACATATTTTTGGTTAAAAAATGAGTTTGACAGAAAATTGGACAGAATGGATATTTTTGGCAGATTTCTGGCAGAATTCTGCAAAAATGGTTATTTACAGAAAACCATGGCGAATTTGAAAACAAAATGGTACAATTGTTTAAAAAACCTTCAATCTTTTCAAACAAACCCTTGCATAATGGGACAGGTTGGCTGGTCTAGGCGCTGAGGTTCATAACATCTTTATGTGACTATAAATTATAAATAATGTGATTTGAACCTTAATTAAGGCAGTACTACAAATCTGCATGTGATTTTAAGGGTTTTTAGTGTATTTCGAGTAAATCTGGGGAATTTGGCAGATTTTTGATAAATCTGACAGATATTTGAAGTGCATTTAGCAGGATTTTGCCATGACCTTACGGTTACCCTGGTTACGACCTTGTTGCACTGGCACGAAGATATTAACCCCAGGTCACAATGAACTCTTGCACTACCCATTTTCACTAATTTCAAAGCTGTTTAGAAAATCGTGGGGTTGGGGGGGGGTGGGGTGGGGGAGTGGTGGGGTGGGGTTGAAAGTGGGGGAAATGGGGTGGTGGTTGGGTGGGGGTGGAAGGTAGGGGGGTGGGAATGGAAGGAGGGAAGTGACTTGGTTCATATACCTTCTGAATCAGACAGAATAGATGCTCCAGTTGTTCCGTACTGAATTTAACAGCCACAGCCGACATGATGGAATGAATGTTCTCTACCACCGTCAGTGGCTGGTCGTTCTGTTACACAGACGAAAAAAGCAAATAAGCAAGGTGCCAGAATTCTTTTAACTTGTCAAAAATATTTCCAGTACACTCTAAGATAATAAAAAAACCTAGATATTTAATGTTGTAAAGTCTAAGACTTTATACATGGTGGCTTAGTTTGTAAGTTGGGCAGTGATTTTTTTAAGCTTTGCAACAAACACACAAAGCTTGGTGGGTTTTACCGGTTGAAAAACACTGATCTGTATAATTCTGGTTTCCCATTTCAAATTAGTAAATAGAACAGAATTGTTCATTTTTCTCCTAAGTTATATATTTTTCTAATTTTAATTTTTTAATTAAATTTTAATTTCTAATTTTAATTTCTAATTAAATTGATAATCTGTATAATTCTGGTTTCCCATTTCCCGTTTCCAAAAATTGTTCATTTTTCTTCTAAGTTATATATGTTTTTTCTAATTTTAATTTCTAATTAAATTGATAATCTGTATAATTCTGGTTTCCTATTTCAAATTAGTAAATAGAACAGAATTGTACATTTTTCTCCCAAGTTCTATATTTTTCTAATTTTAATTTCTAATTAAATTGATAATTTTCTAATTCTAATTTTGGTCCTGATTTATGGAAATACTTATCCTTACCTGCATATTCCATATTCCAGTTAGCTCTTCCAGCGATAGTTTGGTACCCAGGAACACCACTATACCTTTCAGTCTGTCACAGTACTGCGCCTGGTCAATGTTGCCTGCAAGAATCATAACAATATTGTGGTGCTTATATAACGCATTATGCCTCAGAGCGATTCACAATTATTACCCCTGTTCATCAGGCCATGGGACCACTTTTCTGCAGCAGCTCGAGACCAGCACAATCATCGCAGGTACCCGTTTATACTCCTGGGCGGAGAGAGGCAATTGTAGTAAAGTGTCTTGCCCAAGAACACAAGCATCAGTGCATTCTGGTCTCTACCCACATGGGTACCCGTTTATACTCCTGGGTGGAGAGAGGCAGTTGTAGTAAAGTGCCTTGCCCAAGAACACAAGCATCAGTGCAATCTGGTCTCTACCCTCACAGGTACTTGTTTATACTCTTCGGTGGAGAGAGGCAATTGTAGTAAAGTGTCTTGCCCAAAAACACATGCATCAGTGCAATCTGGTCTCTACCCTCACAGGTACTTGTTTATACTCTTCGGTGGAGAGAGGCAATTGTAGTAAAGTGTCTTGCCCAAGAATATAAGCATCAGTACAATCTGGTCTCTACCCTCAGAGGTACCCATTCATACTCCTGGGTTGAGAAAGGCAATTGTAGTAAAGTTTCTTGCCCAAGAACACAATCACCAATGCAACCTAGTTTATACCTCAATTTCTGTAAAGGGCAAATTTCCCGGCCAACTTCTGATATACAGCCAAACGCCATACTGATTCGCATGAGTCATTTTCACAGTTTGTACATACGATATTTCCTGCCAAAACCTCACATGTTTCAATACTCTGGGTATGCACTGGAGCAAAAACTGTACGACAATATGCCGTGCACAACGGCCAATTTAAGGTTGCTCCATCTCCACACACTTCACGGACTTTTTTGTGTGTGTACAAAAGACATGCAGGATTAGCATGTTGAGACGTCACCCGGAGGCGAGTCAAGGCAATCTTGACGTCTTAACCCGTCAGCCGTGCCTGTGTATAAAAACAGCCAGTGCGTGTTATCATGCCTCGACGCAAACTGGTTAATAAGCAATATCCAACAACCTACCTTCAAGTGCTATGGACAGAACCTTCTTGTCCACCAGCCAATTAAGAACCACTTCCTCCTGGATGGCCGTGCGATGGTTCCTAGCTGATGAATCCTCTATCAGTTTAGTAATCTGTCAAAAATCCAAAAATGTAAAGTCAGTTTACTCCTGATTCTCGATTCAATTCCATATTACATTCTATGTAACACCTACATGGATCATTTGATTGGTGGAATTTAGTCACATGACATTGAATCACTTGCCCAATTTCATTGACACGTATTCCATTGTATGATTTACGTCATATATTGTGCAACTTGGTTCCCTTTACCGTGCATTTTGGTTCCATTCATTTTGCTCTATTGCATGCGCCTCAATCAATCGCGGAGCAAAAATGCATGCTACACCGCATGCTATGAGATTGCAGCTTAACGCGTTGACCGCACTGACACCGTGTCACTGTTTGACCAGGTATTGACTGTTTTTGAACAGTTTTGGACTTGAACTTTGAACTTGTTGTATCTACAACTGTTTGGATTGGAACTTTTACTACCTGTTGGATTTAAAATATGTTGTAGATGGCCATGAAGTAAAATTGAAGCTCAACCTAACTATTTTTAAATAACTTATCAAATATTAGGTGTTATATAAAACAAATAATGATATTTTTATAATTCATGCAATGGAAGGAATATTTTCATTCGGTGAAAGATTGAAATGGAACAGTCAATCTTTCACCTCATGAAAATATTCCTTCCGCTGCACTCATAAACACTCATTATTTGTATATCATTTCATACTGTCCCACATTTCTCTCTGTATTTTGTTTAATTCATTTTATTCATACTTACTATTTTTTTTAAATATTTCTAAGTAATCTTTACCATCAGATTATTCGCAACCTGCGATTGACCTGCTAGATTCTGACCGAGTGCAAAAGGCCTCATGACTCAGTCACCCAGCCTGTGAAGTCTTCGCTCAATCCGCTTCAAGGCTTCACTGACCAGTTGAATGCCGAGCCCAAGTCACGAAAGCCTTGTCACAAGGCTATGAGTCACACGGCACCATGACTTTGCACAGTGTGTACATGCAAAATCAAGTTATACAGGGCGAGTCAAAAAAAAATAAAAACCAAATGTCGGGACTATTGTTTTATTGAAGTTCTGCATGTAGCACTTTCAAAATCTCGGATATGAAAGCCCAACTCAAAAGCTTTCTTTTAGTACAAGAATCATTCAAATCACTCATGTACTTTTGAAGTTACTGAGTTTTAAACACAACCACCATTTTAAAGTTCCGTCCATGGATCACAAAAAAGGTGTGTGTTCTTTCAGCAAAACAAAAACAATTCACACACATCCTTTATATGTGATTTGTTTTCGTTTTGCTGAAAGAACACTGAACTCTGTAACTTGAAAAGTACATAAGTGATTTGAATGATTCTTGTACTAAAAGAAAGCTTATGAATTGGGCTTTCATATCCTAGATTTTGAAAGTGCTACATGCAGAACTTCACTAAAACAATGGGCCTGACATTTGGGTTTCGATTTTTTTTTACCCACCCTGTACAGGGTGTCCCCCAAAATAACTGAATCCTCAAAGTGTCTTTTCTCACAGCTTTATTAAGCATAAGTCAAACTTATTTGGATCTGTCTATCAACCTTAAATTGTTAGCTTAATACCCTGAAGATGTAATTTTAATCAGTTCAAGACTTGTTGAGTTGTGGCTAATTAAACAAAGATTTTGCTTTTTCATTTTTGTCCACGGCGTCCGATGTTTGACTGCTGCAATGAGAACAAGGTCTGAAACTTGCATCCTTGAAACAAGCAAGTAGAGGGCAAAGCAGAACAGTAAATATGTAAGAAAGTAAACAAAACAGCCTTTTTCAGGACTACCATTTCTTGCAAAAAGAAGAAATGACCATTATTACAAAAATTTTAAAATTATAAAAGAACCAAACAAAAGACAGAAAGATAAAGTAAATCAAAGAAAGCAAAACTACCCTCACCCCAAATCCATTACATTCCTAACAAATGACAATTAAGACCTAGTCTATGTAATAGACCCTGGCCCTGGCGAAGCCGTCCATGGTCTATGATATGTAAACAGATTCGGCAATTAATTATGCAAATAGACTGAGTATGACCTCGAGAAACCGACCAATCAGCGGGCGCCTTCTATACACGCGTAATGCGAGCTCCTTGCGAGCGTAAACATCAGGCCCACAATGAGTGGCATTTTTGTACAGGTTGTTGTATGAAAAAAACGTGGCATCGAAATTGACCAATCAAACTCTTAGTCCAGATTTCGGAATGAAATGACGTCACGCATGCTTAGATACATCAGACGTTCTACCGCAGATGGGCTCCGTGGACAACGGGTGATACTCACACTAATTAAGACCGTGGACAAAATGAGAGAAGTGTCGTTTTTTTTAATTGGCTATAAGTCAATAAATGTGTTTCCGATTGGAAAGATTTTTTTGTTGCTGAAAAGCTGACAAACTTTTGTTTTACATATGTATCAATATTTCTGATGTAGAGGGTGCTTTGAGGGTTTTGTGGGACGTGCTATTGCGATTGTTACAATACCTCTTTCAAGCTGTTCATCTTGGCGTTGAAGTGAGGCGATTTCAGCATCCGGAGGGCAATTTCCAGGCGCAGGTCGTCGACCTCGGAGACGTCCTCCACCCAGAAGTTCTGGCAGAGCAACTTCATTGTGCAGAGCAAGTCCGAGATGCTGCCGGCCCTCTACGATTGGTAAACGACGGGAAAATATTTTACAAATAAAACATGGTGTGAGGATTGACAGTCAATATTAGCTCCCCAAGGTATGGAGTACCGAAGTGTGACGTCATTTAGAACCAGAAAGGGTAGCGCGAATGAATGGAGTACGGGCGCGTGTTGGTTCACGGGCTGAATCAAGCGCTAATGTCTTTCACACACATTTTGTGCACGTGACTTATTCACTTCGGTACTCCATTGCAAGTTGACAGACTAGTTGCCGAGGCGAACCTGCAACCTCCAGATTAGAACCTGCGACCTCTGGATTGTCGTTCCGGTGCTTTACCAACTGAGCTATCCAGCCCTATGTTGGCGGTTTCCCCATTTTGTCAATGTCTTTGTTCAAAGTGTGCTCGGAAGTGCCATGAATTAAGCCAAGTACCTTTTGTTTCAGGTCGCTGTCTGCAAGCTCCCGGACGTACTTCAAGGTGCGCTTGGAGACGGGTCCCAGGAAGGAGGCAACTCGCAAGGTGTTGAGGTACTCAGAGGTCACTCCGAGGGGCTGCAAGAGGGCTGCCATGATCTGTCAAAGTACATGTAGAAGAAATTTAAAGCTGCTACGAACTGCTTAACCCTAACAGAACTCAACCCATCTAACCCAACAGCATGTCTTATTGGAATCTGTCAGGATGGGTACAGTACCCCTAAACTGACAGTCTTTTACATTGGGTTGGCACACCTCCAGAATCAAAGTCAGAAATATGTATGTGCAGTTTCCCATATGGTGTTGGAATTTGCCAGGATGGGTATGGTTCCTAGTAAATTATGCTAGGGAGTTAGCGTTAATGGCCGGAGTGAAATCCTTGCAGAATCTCTTTCTCAAAGACAAAGATCAATTGGATGGGGCACCTGATTTTCCATGTCAAAATGTGTTGAATGGTTTATTGCTTAAAAATCGTATAGTAGCCAATATTTAAAAGAAATTTACAATACTGAAACACAACTATATAAAAATATATATTAAAAAAAAAATGAAATTACATTTACAATCAGTCCATTGGATGCTGTAACAGTTTGAAAAAATAAATTGAGAAAAATATCAGATAAATGAATACATTAACACCAGTACCTGAATGACTTACCGTTGGATCCAGTTCTTCGCACGGTTCCAGGGCTCTAGTCTTCAGTTCCTCCAACCCACCTTTCTCTCCAAACTTTTTTAGCACAATAAAGAAAATATAGTTCATATTAAAATGTGATGCAATCAAGCTACATAAGTCGTTTGTCGGGAATTTTCATTTGGAGATTCAGGCCAAAATAGGACCACTTCATCACATGACTTCATCACATTTCTTGGTGTTCTGACTTCCATAATTTTTGAACTAAAGATGGCACCAGCGTGCGGTTTTCACATCAGTAATGCTGAGATTGCGCTCTTTTCAAATCTGTAATAAAAAATTTTTTTGACCAGGGTCGACAAACGACTCATTTAGCTTGATCGCATCACAAATGTGAAATTGTTAGTTTTGCCTATTTCATCTCAATGTGTGTGTGCACTGTGTGGTCTACGCAAGTGAGTTCAGGAAAGACACACCATACACTGCTTCACAAATTAATGTGAATGACCTTAAAGGTATTACATACGATATTTGCTTTTGCTGTATTTTTCAGAAATGGATGAATTTGGGGGTGGGCAGTAGTATTTGATAGCAAGTATTGTTGTTACACTGACCTGTTTAAAGTTTTGTATTAATAGATGCTGGAAAAACCACGGGAAAAAAATGCTGTTCTTGTAGTCTGGTTCCCTGACCCTTCTTCAGACGAAATAGAGCAATTTATAGACGTTGGAGAATTGTCAGGTCAGGGAACCAGACTAGTTGGCTTGCACCCGCTCACGTACATGTGTAACTGATTGCAAACAAAATGTGGACTTTAGAACTAATGTTGGTAAATTGGGGGCAGTATTTGAAAAAAAGTTTTTTCCAATGATGGTCGGTTGACCATTGGCCGACCATCATTGGAAATTGATAAAAAAACAAACACTTTTCTTGTAAATAACAGCACACAAGGTGCCATGACTTCACAGGATGCTTTAGACTGTCATTCACTTACAGTCCAGTGAGGTATTTCATAATAATTTGGTAGTTTTGTTTTTTGATGTTTGCAAATGTTGTATATTACCTTGAGAAACTTTCTAAGAGAACATTTTCTTAGAGAAAACACCCAAATTGAACCGGCAGTTCTCACATGAACCAATACACACATAGTGGAATTTGTATCCTTGTGGAGACATTCCTTTGTTCTCGTGTACTAAAGTTTTCGAGCTTGAAAGTGTAGTTTAAAAATGCTCTTATTTTAACCAGAATTAATTTCCTTGGCTGAAATTTGGACTTAATATCCCTTTTCTAAAACTCTTCCATTTGCGACAGATCAACATAGCTTGGAAATTCCTAGTTTTTGAGTAAAATCCATACATCTATTTCGTGAAAACCTTGTGGAGACGTATTCATCTGCCCTGTGGAGATGTATACAGTCTTTTGTTCCCTATTGTGTGCATGTCTCCAGAGGGCACGGTGTATCAGATCACACTCACCCTGTTAATGAGATTGACCAGCCACCCGCAGGGATCCTTGTATGAGTTGAACGGCGGACTGGCGGCGTACGTGTCGTTTATTCCAAGTTTGTCTTCCCAGTACAGCTTGTCCCAGTGTTTAGAACGATTCTTGTAGTGGAACTCCGTTTCTGGATTCAACACCTGCAGTGGAATAGCAGCCAATTTCACAAAACATGACGCATTGGCATGACTTAGGGTTCGAAATTAGCGGTAGCCCGTTAGCCAAATGCTAGTCAAAACAGCGGCGGGCTAGTCAAACTTTTCCTTAAGTAGCGCGGCTGGCGAGTCAAAAATTATTGGGCTACGGGCAAAGATGAAAGGACAGGAAGAAATAAATCATTAAATTCAAAAAGCAAACCTCAGCAATTTGTGTCTAATTTTATCAACTGTTTTAAAGGGTTAAATGAGATCTGTTTATTTAAAACACTGACAAAATTGCCTCAGAATTGAGCCTGAAAATACGGCATTTTGTATTTGAGCTAAAAAAATATGCGGGCTAGTGAAAATGCCCCTGGGCTATTTAAGAGTCTGTTTCAGTAGCCCGGCTGGCTAGTGAACAAAAAAGTTATAAGGTCAAACCCTGATGACTCCACTTATTATTGGGTAAGTCGCCTAACATGTACCGGTACTGTGCAACTTTTCAGTTATGACACATCTCACAAACGTTTCACAGTACAGTTAGGTATGCAACTTTCGCAACAAAGTATGGCGTACATGTACCTTACACAGTAATTTCTCTTTTCTTGGGTCTTGGTTGGTTCTTCTCCTAAATACTCTGCAACAGAGTTTTAACAGGAGGCCAGAAACACCGCGGCAAACCCTTTCCCTCAGTGATAAATGTCATTGGGTTATTTTACCTGCATTGCACAACACACGGGACCTATGGCTTTACGTCCCATCAGAAGGACGAAGCAATAATGGTTAAGTGCCTTGCTTAAGGGCACAAGTGTCCACCCGGGCACGAACCCACGTCACTGTTGCCTCTGAAACACCAGAGCATGAGTCCGGTGCTCTTAACCGCTAGGCCATGACACTCCACACCCTTGAACAAATTTTTGAGTTACTGTATAAAGAGAACGGTCCATTAAATAACAGCTTTAACTCCTTACCATGGAGAGTACACCCAGCAGATCCACAGGTACCGGTTTGTGTTTGAGTCTTGCGGCAATCAGGTCCACCGTCAGCTGCAGCATGTTGTAGATACCCTCCTGGATCTCCGCGCCCCACCGGTGCACCGCGTTGGACACCATGAGCTTCTTGATGGCCTCGGGCATGCAGCGGCTCACGAAACGCTTGCAGTTCTCGTCCGAATCGATCAGATCTAGCAAAACCAGAACAGAACAGAGAGCTTTAACACTTGCTTTTTTTGGGGGGGGGGGGGGGTAATTTGGGGCGTTCAATGTTGGGTTTCCCCATTCACCAATGTACTTTTTATAAACAATGTATACACATGTACTCAGTTATGCCCCAAGCATGCAAAGGCTTGCGAGAAACAAATTCACACACTTACTTGGGTGGGACTCGAACCCACAACCCCCTGCTTACTAGTACCAGGCATGCAACTGGGAATTCACAAAAAAAGAGGAAATTCAAATCTTTCCAAGACTTTGTACAGTGCACACATGGGAAGTAAAAAAAGAGGAAATCAGCTGATCCGAGGAAAAGTTGCATGCCTGTAGTACAGATTAAATAAAGTTGTGCAAACCTGACCCGAAACCGAAATCGACCCGACCCGAAACTGACTTTGGGTCAGGTCGGGTCGGGTCGGTTTGTCCATCATTTCAGTCGGGTTGGGTCGGTTTCGGTTTTATGTTTGTGATTTTCGGGTCGGGTCGGGTCGGTTAAGCCATCTTGGAAAACCCCCGAAATAAACCGAAATAAACCCCCAAAAAATAAACAGTTTGGAAATTCACACAGTGCAGTATCTACTGCAGAGTCACTGTGCCCGGTACGACCAAATGCGGTTTGCGGTCTATCACGCACGGTCTATAACATGTAGGCCCACCAGTAGGTCACGTTTTGAGTACCATACGGTATGATTCAATTACTGAGAGACGACGATATTCACGCGATGCGGCCAGATATTCAGGGGGTTTTGGGGGGTTTTGGGGTCGGTTTGGTTTTCGGTCGGTTAGGGTCATTTTTTTTCCTTGAATTTTTGTCGGGTCGGGTTGGTTTTATGGAGTTCAGATTGGTTTATATCTTTAACGTTTTCGGGTCGATTTGGCCTCTGCACTAATGTTGTGCATCTAGTCAGGTTGACCACCTGACTAGATGCACAACATTAGTGCAGATGTCTTACCACTCCACCACCATTCGAATCCGACTGTAACTTCTTTTTTTTCTTCAATATTTTCAACATCAATATTGAATATATACATCTTTCCAATTCAAATTCCATCCTGGTGATTACAATTTAGTATTTTTTTAATCTAAACTGCAATTGACCGAATATAGTTTTACACACGCCTTAGCTTCAGCTGCCTTCCTCGCTGGTCAAAATTGAATACAAAGCACGCCGGTTCAAATTTGCATGCGGCGATGGCTATTGGCCGCTGTATATAGTACTGTATAACTATCAAGGGACTTTACCCAGCTAAAACTTGTAAAAGAATGGGACCATTAAATAGGTGTCAACAAAAAAGTTACTATCGACAGAAAAGATGGCATCTGACAATAAAAAATGCAACATTACTATTAACCCTAACTCCATTTTGTTAGGATGTAGCCTCAATCCTGCAAAATCCTCTAATGGGCCTCAAGGAAAAATAGCATAGCCTCAATCCTGCAAATTCCTCCATTATTTCTTGAATATGGTCCATGCATGGAGGGGTGACCACTGCCTGAATCCTTCAAAATCCTGCGGCAGCGACTGTCAATATGTTGAGGCTTGGCCAGTGACATCCTGGAGCAGTACGGAGGATTTCAAGCATAATCCAGGCCTGTATTTATGCATGGCCGAGCATAAACAACACAAGGTCCTGCCCAAGACCTTGACGAAGTGCATCCTACGAAATCAGTAATGCACTTTTGCCATGTAACCTCAATCCTCCAAATTCCTCCACTTTAGCAAAGAGGATTTTGAAGGATTCAGGGCAGTTAGGGTTAAAGTAACGTCACAGTCGTGTGTACTGTGCATACTTTTTTGTCTTTTTGAATATTCAAACGAATGATCGAATATTCGAGTATTCAGTATATATTCAGGACAGCCCAAGCAGGTATAGTACACACATAGCCTGCTTCAATACATACATGTGCACAACAACACAGCCTGAACTTTGCACTCTTCTTTGCACGAACAATATATTTATCAACGTTCAAACACAACAACATTCCTTTGTATACACAGGAGTACATTCTGAAAACTTATTTTTAACTTTATGGGAAACACAGCAAGCTACTCATAAATACACTAATGTACAGATGCAGGTTTAAAGCTGGTTTCCCCGTGCCGTTTCTGTGTTAAACTCTCAAAACTAGACTTTGTTTTTAATTGCTATTTTTCTAGCCATACAAAAGTCATTCACTTTTGAGTGAGACATTGAACCCAAAAAATCCGCTCACATTTGATCGTGGCATATTTACTTAACAACTTTTTAATAATTTGCAGCTCGACAATAATTCTGGGGTAATTTTTTTGTGCGTTAGGAGTGCAGAAGCAACCCAAAGTAAAATTGTATTTTCAGAGAGTTGAAAACATCCAAAATAGACAAAAGTAACTTTTTCCGTTTGAATAAAAGACAGAAATTGAAAATGTTATACGTGTAAAGGTACCACTAAGGAGACACGTTATCGTAATTTTTTCGCACGATGGGGGACATCGGTCATTAGCGAGACATTTTCATGTCTCCCTAATGTCACAGCCCCCCTTTAGAGGCACAATTTTAGTGTCGCAATTAGATTGTATTAATTTTGTTGCTCGTCTAATTAGTAAACATACCAAAATACGTGGAAAAAGGACAAGGGAATATTGGGTTAGGGCACATTTAAGTTTGAAAATTTGAAGCACAAGTCTATAGGGATGTCTCCCAAATGTCCAATCCCGGGTAATAATAATAATTATTATTATTATTATTATTAAAATTAACAAAATTGATTATGTTGAAGAGCACGGATAGAGCCCTGAAAGGTAATATACAACAATTTGTTTTCGCTGTAATTTTCAGAAAGGGATGGATTTGGGGGTTAGTAGTTTATAGCAAATACTGTTACACTATCCTGTTTAAAGCTTTGTTTTCATAGCTGCTGGAAAAACCCAGGAAAAAGCCTACTGTGCCTATTGGATAATCCTCGCCCGTACAGCAGGAAATGGAAAAACATACACAACGGCCACATGTGCAAGCGTAAGTTTGTACATTGCTTGTTTTGAAAGCAAGGTGGGATCCTTAACCCTTACTTTGCTATTTGTTCTTTCATGCATAACATCGGTATTTCACACATTTTTATCTTCTTGATGTGGCCAATAGTTCAGCAGTTTTATACGGAAAGCAAGCTGAAAAGTGAAAAACTCAACAGGAAAAATCGTTGCTGCTGCCCCAAATTTGTGAACTACACTCAACCAAAACAGAAAGTCCCCCACTAATACTTTTTTGTCTAACTCAAAAACTACTGGGCACCTCTTGCTCAAATAATGACCAATCAGTACAGATATTCCTTAGGCCAAAAAAAAATACTTCTGCTTCCGATTACATGGCATTCGAAAATAGGGTAGGTAGGTAGAGAATTTCTTTTTGGTCAATTTTTTGTGTGTACAATCATATGGAGGCGTCTGCATGTAGTCACGGGTAAAAGGTAGAAATTGATAGTTTTGGGTGGTTTTTTTTCCTCATTTTTCCAATAAAAAAATTGGGGTAGGGGCTGTCAGAATGGTAGGTAGGGAAACCGGAAGCAGAACTATTATTTTTTTTTTGCCTCAGCAATCCATGCTCTTTATTTGGCACAAAATAGCAATAATGTGTTGCACTTTAGTATACAAGTTGAATGTGAACATTTCCCCTCTAACGTAATCTTCCAACAAAAACTTCTTAAAATTAATTTCAACTTTTGTTGGTTATTCTATCAGCCTTTCCTTTACTGAACTTTGAAGAACATAAAAAGTATGCAGTAAATGAAAGGTTGAACAGATTTCAAAAAAACAATTTAAAGACACTTTTGTTGGAAGATTGCGTTACAGATGAAATGTTCACACTCAACTTGCACGTATACATACAAAAGTGCAACTATTAATGGTATCATTTGTCATAAACTGCATAATTCTATACACATTACCAGTATCATTGTTTTTTTGCCAAATAAAGAGTATGGCTGGCTAAGGAATTTCTGAACTGATTAGTTTTTTGGCTTCTTGGTTCATGACTAGCCTGCCCATTTGACTTATCAGAGAGTCCCACCCATTTTTTTCTTCATCATTACAGCTTTGGAGTGTTTTTGTAAAGGCCACGTGGTCACTGAAATCCTGCAAATCACAAAAGTGACTTCACTCGTCACTTTTTGTCGGCGTGACTGTGAGCTGGATGGGAACTTCCAGCGAAATCAGATTTACATGTAACTGTCATTCGGTTTGAAACAAAATTAGGACAACCGAATTTTGAAATCTACGATTTCTCCAACCACTATTACATGTTAGACTTGTAGGTGCACATGAACAAGTAGTGAAGAGCCGTTTTCAAACGTGTTTGGCACTGATTTGCTGAATTTCGTTATTATTTTGTGATATGGTATGAAATCTTAACAAATTTAGCTGTTGCGTCAACACCCGAAACATATTTGAACAATGACCTCCAAGAACCCCTACATGACCTTTGACCTCACCTTCCCACTCAAGGGTCACTGCATCAAAATGTTATCAAAATCTACGAAAGCATGTAGAAGTAATGCATCTTTTTTCTAAAAACTGAACCCAAACTTTAACATACGCTGCTATTGGTCTACAGTCATACGGGTCTACAGTCATATAGAATTTAAGACTGGTTAGTTTATTCATGTATTTATTTATTTCTTGTTTATCCTGGGGAGACCTTTCAGTGGCACACTGTTTTTCAAAGGTGCCCAGCATTTACAACAAGCATACAATAGTATAAAAATAGAACAAGCAATAAAAACATTACAAAGATATAATTAAGAAGATTAATAAACAGTAAAATGAGACAAGGTTAATCACGGTTCACAAAATCACAAAAACAAGACATACATGTACCATAGAATATTAAACTATCAGGTTCGTGTTTCTCCCAAAACTTTGTTAATTGAACATTGGACATTACATCTACAGTTATTTTGTAACCCCCCAAAAATCTAGATTTCTAGGTCAATAAAATCAACAGTACTATACTTTTTTGGACTTTGTATTGTTGGCAGAGATTTCAATCAATGATAATGGAAGGGAGTTGCTGGTACAAAAACTGTGGTTATTCTGAGTCATTAGACATTTCAATACACATGATGAAGTTGGACCTTTTCATGAAGTTGGGAAGCTTTAACCTACTGCTATTTAAACAGTCACAGACAGTCAAAATCCGCTTCCACTTTCCCTGCTATACTTTCAACAATGGCTAGTCACCAGCAGTCACGTCATATGCCAAGCAAGCACTGTGACTAGTCAAACTGGGTCAACAGACAAAGCAGACAAGTTGTGGTCACAGCTGTTGTATCACTCACCCCCAGTCAAAGCATAGTTGTATCACGTTACTTTAACAGTCCCAGGCAGACAATCCTGCTTTATGTAGGCTGGGAATTCTAAACTCTTGAAAACAGTCACTTGTTTGATTTTGACTGAAAGGACTACTTGGCACAGAATGTATGCTTACATAGGAGGGTTAATATGACATTTTGACTAACTTGTAGAAGAAGTACATGTAAGAGGGGTCACTCAAAGTAACTGGAAAAAACAGTTCGGCATTTCAGCTGATTTCACCGTTTTTCTTTTGGGATTATTTGTACACATGTATGCAAAATTATACAGAGTACCGGTACTGGTGAAATTCAAGAAAAGCTCATGTGTAAAAGTAGAGTAGACCCTCCCCCTATACATATGCCTACTGGATTTACCTCCCCAGGCTGGCCTTGTTGAAGCAATCAGACATTTTTCCAGTGACTCCTCCTTGTTAGGGACGGGTCCACCTCTGTGAAGACACGCCCCTTACCACAGTTGTCCACTCCCCTTCCCCCCCCCCTCCCCCAATAAGACATTTCCCCATTGACTCCTCCTTCTTCTATTGGGTTGGAACGCTGGTTTATGAAGACACACCCTTTACTGTTATTATGCATATTTACTTACTTTCCTGGGCCATCCTAGTTGAAGCGATCAGACATTTCCCCAGTGACTCCTCCTTCTTGTAAGGGACTCTGTGAAGACACGCCTCTTACCAAAGTCCTCCCCTCCCCCTTCCCCAATCAGACATTTCCCATGGACTCCTAACACTGGTCTACGAGGACACGCCCCTTACTGTTATTTTGCATAAATACTTACTTTCCTGGGCCATCCTGGTTGAAGCAATCAGACATTTGCCCAGCGACTCCTCCTTCTTGTAAGGGATGGACCCCCTGTGAAGACACGCCCCTTACCAAAGTCCTTCCCTCCCCCTCCCCAAATCAGACATTTTCCCCATTGACTCCTAGCAATGGTCTACGAGGACACGCCCCTTACTGTTATTTTGCATATGCACTTACTTTCCTGGGCCATCCTGGTTGAAGCGATCAGACATTTCCCCAGTGACTCCTCCTTCTTGTAAGGGATGGACCACTGGTCTGTGAAGACACGCCCCTCCAGCTCATACAGGTTTGTCGCTGGGAACTCCTTGCACATGTCTGGGTCTTCTTCCTCCATAGTGCTTAGGCCTGGCCTGGCCGACAACTTAGCCTTCTAGAATGAATCGTTTAAAAAAAATATAATAATTTCATCCTTACTCATGGGTCATTCCATGCCAATTCAACGGGTCATGGCACCATATGTTACAGATTTTTTTCAAACTTGGTGGAAAGGTTCTGTTAGTTGTTCTATAGATGAGGTCAAAAGCAAAAATTCAAATTGCTTTCTTTTGAGGCGTTACGGCAGCACAAAGTTCAATTAACTTTGCCAAAAAAGGGGAAACTGACTGGCCCATAGAATAAATCGCTGACTTTAAGGACCCATATCTTGAGATTGAAATTGATTTGGAAGCTGAATTGAGATACATGGGTACAACTGCTGTAGTAGAGCAGGAATATAGGAAAATAATACCCATCATGCCTCACACCTTAATTTTAGGGGGTGGTTTCAAAAATGATCCGTCATGATGCGTCATATGCATTTTTTCAAATTTTGAAGGCCCCTTATCTTGGAACTTTGCATTAACTTTTTTTTATTTCAATTTTAATGTAATCTCTGACTACTAATGTTGACATTTATGTGAAAGAAAGAGCAATTGTAGATGTCTTCCCTGATTTGGGGGACCCCAAATATGTCCTCAGTCAGAAATCTGCCTTAAAATTGGCCCAAAACAAGAAGGAAATCCCCATGTGGCTCAGGCGATATAATTTTCTAGGTTTTTCTTTTAGGAAAGAGTGCATCTTCCAGATTTATATTATCGAAAACAATTCTTGTGTATCTGGCATTTTCATGAAAAATTCAAAGCTGCAAAAACACCTCCAAATTGGGCGACAATGTGTGTTAGACACACATTGTGCATGTGCAGGAAATTTTGACTGACCCCAATTCAGCTCAGAAGCATAAATGGAAACCTTTTTTGGCTTATGAGTATCTCAGTATGTCTCTCTACCTAATGTCATGACAGAGGTCATTTCAAATTGTTACAAATGGTGCTTTTCTTTTTTTACCAGATTTTTGATACAAATATGAAAGCCTGGTTCACATTTCATAATTGTGTGGAAATGTGTGCTTATAAAATACAGAAATCATGGTAGCGAAATATTGAACCCCTTCACATTGTCGAGCCTATGAGAACAAACAATCCAATTAAATAAATTTAAAAAAAAATTAAAAAAATTCAATTATTTTTCAAATAAATTAAAGAAACCAGTGGCAGTGAATATGCAGATATGAAGATGATCATATTGCCGTAATATGCCATGAGGCGCTGTGAATGCATAAAAATCAGACTGCGCTGATTTGTCTGGCATCAACTGGAAGTGGAAATAAGGGCAAGAAAGTTGTATTTTCTGTCTCAATACTTTTGAACATTTTGAAAACTTATGTTTGTGTTAACCGTTATTGGTGTTAATATTACTAGAACTAGACTATGTAAAAAGATAGGGTCTGCTACATTCAGGCATTACATGTATTGTGTAGATTAATTAAAGTTGAAGGTTGGCAGGCATAAACAAAAGGGAAAGAATGTTGCAACCTGACGCTGCTTTTGTCTTCATATCATCTCAATGAAGGTCAGTCATTGCAAAAATGACGATGAGACATGGATCTGGGACTGAAAAACATTTTCAATTTTGTTAGGAAATACTTAGGCAATTTGCTTGACTCTCCATAACGTTAGACTTTGTACACAACATTAGCTGAAGTACAGTCAGGTTGCAAATGCAACATTCTTTCCAACAAAATATCTGAGAAAGAAACAAAATGTTGGCTTCACCTCTTCAGGTTCAACAGCTTCATCGTAGCTTGGCGGTGCAGTATCCGGGTTAAGCTTGAGTTCGGGCCGCGGCTCCCCTTTCGACTTGCCCGACCCAGACCCGCCCCGATCCTCCGACATCTCCACCACTTCGTCCACCGTGTCGTAGGAAAGTCCCGGCTGCTCGTTGGTCAGGATCGCCACCGCTTCGTTCACGTCGTTCTTGCTCAGCGCTAGCGCTCGTTTGATCTCTGTCAGGTCGGAAAAACCCATGCTGACGAGCATTTGGAGGTTGTCTTCGCTGGGCTCCATGGTCGAGTCGATAAGTGCGCGCCAGGGGCTTGGATAATACGGCAATCGCGGGTGGATAAATGTCCGGGAAATGGAACTAAGTGATTTTTTTTACGACGGCAACACCCCAAATTGGTTTCCACTGTACGTCGCCATGTTGCAATATGAAATGGCACAGACGCGACAAAAGAGGGCGCTAGTGCGATTGCACATTTTCGGTCGGGGAAGGCCCTAAAAAGGCCTAAACCTTGAAAAAGTCCATGTCAACTTTAATTAATAATCCACATTTTTGATTTTCCATTGTTTTCTCCCTAATATATTAATTAACGCTGCTTGTAGCCAGTAAAGAAATGAGCACTGCATTCTCATTCCCCTGTTGATTTTTGTTTTTAAATGCAATTTTTGTTGGCAAAACAATTCAAATTTTGCTACAACATAACTTTTAAAATTAGGTTTATCATGAGAAATTGTGTCAAAATAGTTAAAAATACAACACTCATTCAATAAAAACCTCAATGAAAGTCAGACAAATTATGCGTAAGAGTGATTTTTTTTAATTCAAAAATATTTCCAAATAATTTGATCAATGTAAAAGACCACTTTTCATGAAAAATGTTTACAAAATAAAACGAGTTGACAATTCGTCTTTAATACAGACATTAGGCATTTCTAAAGAAATTAGTGCATATATTGCAATCAATGTACAAAATTATAATCGCCGTAGTTCACACCACACCCAAAAATTTACAAGCACGGGCAATGAGTAAAACATTCCTGTTATATTAATAAATATACATAATATAATGTTAGTCACTAATGTAATTTGAATGTTTGATGATTTGGAAATATGCCGACAATTTTTTGGATCACAGAGGCCCCTGTCAATAGACGAAAGCCGAAAAGGCCAAAAAAAAAAAAAAAATTAGCTCTGCTTCCAATTTCCCCACCTACCCTATTCTGACAGCCTCTAACTTAATTTTGTTTATGGGAAAATTGAGAATATACCTTAAACTGTCAATTTATACCTTTTACCCTTGTCTATATGATCTGATACACCGTGCCCTCTGGAGACATGCACACAATAGGGAACAAAACATTGTATACGTCTCCACAAGGCAAAATTCTATAGATGAGTACGTCTCCACAAGGTTTTCACAAAATAAATATATGGATTTTACTCGAAAACTAGGAATTTTCAAGGTATGTTGATCTGTCGCAAATGGTAGAGTTTAAGAAAAGGGATATTAAGTCCGAATTTCAGCCAAGGAAGTTAATTCTGGTTAACATAAGAGCATTTTGAAACTGTACTTTCAAACTCGAAAACTTCAGTACACGAGAATGTTCACAGCCGCCTCCATGATTGTACACGCACAAAATAGCCCCCCCCCCCAAAAAAAACCCTACCTACCTACCCTATTTTAGAATGCCATGTAACAGAAGCAGAACTAAGTTTTTTTTGGCCTAATGTGGCACGGGGCAGTAGCACGCACAATGGTTTCTCCTTTGTGTCATGGATCCTTGGCCAGAAATATCGGGGTGTGCTACCCCCAGATGACGGCCTGAACCCGTCTGGTAGTCAACATAATCCCGGTGCGAACTGGTTTAACATTTAAAATTGCCCATGCTTTTTCAGACAACTGAGGGTGCTGTCGCTGTGATGTCATTTCAGGAAGACACTGTTCAGTTTAGGGTTTTCTGTTCAAATTGTGAACTCAAAAAATTTGCTTATTGAAAATGTTTGTTAGAAATGTTTGCTCATTGGCTTATTGCCATGTACTGACACAACAACGAATCAACAAATTTGCGACAGCAAAATATCCAAAATTCTGGCATTTTTTTGGTGCAGAAATAGCTGTACCATTGAAGTTTCTGCCTGAAATGACATCACACTTTTGCTCATGAATGTCGAAATTTTTATTAGCATAAACACCAAAGGCACCAAAATACCCTTGAAAATGGCAAAGCGATATTTAAAATAGGGTTAAATGAAAAAAAGGTGCACTTCCAAGAATTGCATAACAACAAATACATTCCAAGGGCCCTTTAAGACTTGCACAAGTCTAATTTTGTTTTCGCAATTCATCAGTACATATTTCAGAGCAGACTAATGAGCGACACAGAGCATATACTTTCTAAATTTCAATCGCAAAATAAACAATAAACAAGTTTTCCTTCAAAAAGCCTTTCCTTCAACTTTTGAACAATCCATGAATTTAATACAAGTCATTAAATTCCATCATGCTAGATGCATTATATACATTTCAAATTTACATAAAGGAATCAAAAGTTGAAGGCACAATGTTTTGCTTTGACCCTGCACGTCTTAAACATTTTTTTTTTTATCAAAATAATTTCAAAACCTCTCTGCTGCTTCGAGCAGATGCCAACTACAAAAAATGGTGAGAACGGTTTACCCCTTACATAAGGGATACATTTCTGCTTGGCCGGTTTTATCAAAACGAGTACATTTAAAACCGGCTAGTAGGGGCCTGGTTGCTGATAATGGCCTGGGCCGAAGGCGAGGCACATTACCTGTGACCAGGCCCTGTACTTGTTTAAAACCAGTCGAGCACAAATTTATTCCCATTCATAAATGCATGTGGGTCAAAAAGTCAAAAATTATAAATTTTCAATGATTTTGTGTAACAATTTTACATAATGTTTTGTGAAGCACACCTCTAGCTATGTTCATGGTACGTGCCTCTTGTGAGTAGTACTAAAAATCTCCATATATGGAGATTGGCGCATGCGTGGTGCATACTGCGCGATGTGACGCAGAACGCAGCGGTGCCAATGTAGTGTGAATTGTGAGAAAAAAACCGTTAAATGATAAAACCAGTTGATGTTTTTTTATCAACTGTTTAAAACCACCCATGTGACGGGCTCTCGACCAATAGGCCATTTCAAATGGTGCAATCGAGATTGTGACATTTGACGATTTCCAACCAATCACCATATATGTCATTTTCGTTACATTTTATACATGTACGAGAAGTGAAGATATTAAAGCCCAGTTCATACTCGCCTCGAATTTATGACGTCATGGCAAGTATTCGCGCTGCGAATTCGTAAAAGCTGAACATATTTCAACTCGGGCGAATTTCGCAGCGAATGTTTTTATGACGTCAAATTCGCTTCGCATTCGCATTCACGTGAAGTATAAACCGGGCTTATGTCAGTGAAGGAATTATAGCAGTTGCAAGTTATGGCTAAAAAATAACTGTGCCAATTAATTGTTACTAGCGTCTTTTGTGTCTAATATAACCCTCTACCGGAAAAAATGTTACCAAATAACCAACATACTGATCGATTAATCATTTCAAATGAATCATCATTGCAGGCCTATTTCCTTTCAGCATTTTTTGAAGTATGGGGCAGAGGAATCAACCCTTTCTTCCTGTGAATCAAAAAGTGCTCATTGACCAATCGGATCAGGACTTTTAGTCAGGTGACCAAAGCAGCCCCATCACACTAAAAAATGTACAAGAACCAAAGGAGGGCGGGGCTTACGGCCAAATCTCGAATGGTCCATTCTTATGAGGGGTGGAAACTGTCAACAAGAAACTGCTGGGGGCCCAATGTATTTTCAGCTTTTTTTGTGAGAAGGGAAAATAGAATGGTCCCTTCCTGCTTGACAATCAGCACAAATTGACCTATCAGTTTATGACTTTTGGTCAGGTGACCAGACTAGCTCCATCACACTCAAAAATGTACACAAACCAAAGGTGGGCGGGCTTATGACTCAATCAGGAACAGTCCATTCTTATGGGGGGTAGGCACTGTTGACCAAATTATTGTTGCGGCCCTAAGATATGTTTAGCTTCTTTGTTCAAAGAGAAAGGGAATGGTCCCTTCTTGCCTGTCAATCAGTCAGTATGAATTGACCAATTAGACCATGACTTTTGGTCAGGTGACTCTCAAAAATGTGCACAAACTGAAAGTGGGCGGGCTTATGGATGAATCCAGAGCAGTCCATCCTTATGAGGGGTAGGTATTGTTGAGCTGATAATTGTTGTGAAACTACAGCATTTTCAGCTGTTTGTTATGAGAAGGGAAAGGGAATGGTCCATTCCTGCTTGTCAATCAGTCAGTACGAAATAACCAATTAGACCATGATTTTTGGTCAGGTGACACTCAAAAATGTACACAAACCAAAAGTGGGCGGGCTTATTGATAAACCAGGAACAGTCCATTCTTGAGAGGGGTAGGTATTGTTGAGCTGATAATTGTTGTGAAACTACTGCATTTTCAGCCTTTTTTTTGCGAAAAGGGAAAGGGAATGGTCCATTCCTGCCTGTCATTCAGTCAGTATGAATTGACCAATTAGAACATGACATTTGGTCAGGTGACACTCAAAAATGTACACAAACCAAAAGTGGGCGGGCTTATTGATAAACCAGGAACAGTCCATTCTTGTGAGGGGTAGGTATTGTTGAGCTGATAATTGTTGCGGAACTATTGCTTTTTCAGCTTTTTTTGCAAGAAAAGAAAGGGAATGGATCTTTCCTGCCTGTCAATCAGTACAAATTGACCAATTGGATGGAACTTGGTCACAAGCACTGTGAGAAATGTACACACCAAAAAAGTGGGCGGAGCTTATGGCTAAATCCAGAAAGGTCCATTCTGTTGAAGGGTAGGTACTGTCAGACAGCCAATGTGAGAAGTGTACACAAACCCCCCAAAATGGGTGGGGCTTATGACCAAATCCAGAACAATCCATTTTTTGGAAGGGTAGGTACTGTCAGACAGTGTGAGAAATGTACACAAACAAAAAGGCGAGCAGAGCTTATGGCCAAATCCAGAGCGATCCATTCTGTGGAAGGGTAGGTGCTGTCAGACAGCCGCTGCCCGGGCCGCAATGAAACTCCGGTAGATGATGGTGACGTAGATCAACAAGAGGAGCAGTATGAGCAGGTCGTCGACGAAACCGAGCACGCCAAAGACGGCCTCGGGAATGATGTCCAGCGGGGAGACGAAGTAGAGCAAGGCGGCTAAGAAGCAGACGATGATACGGAGACGGAACATCCAGACCAGGCCGCTGAGAGTGAAGAACTCCCGCATGGCGTGGCGCAAGAGGGTGGGCAGATCATGGATGTAGTCCATCAGCTGCAAAAAACAAGGGGGGATGAAGAAGATGAAGGAGGTTACAAAGGTCAAAGTTTAAAGGTTACCGACTGTAGTTATTCTGATTACTCTTGTTAGGAGGAAGGTTTGAGTATGAACCATGGATAAGTAATGATAAACCAATGATAAACTTAGGTTGCCAGGTGACCAGATTTGGATGAAATGTTCATAAGAACCTCTGTGTTTGCTAGGAAATTTGGCTGCCAAGTCCAACATGTCCAAGTCTTTAGCGAGATAACGACCCCCTAAAAATATGGATGTAATCCATCAGCTGCAAAAAAAGGGGGTGGGGGGATGAAGAAGGGGTACAAAGGTCAAAGTTCAAAGGTTAAAGATTGCGGTTATTCTGATTACTCTTGTTAGGAGGAAGGTTTGAGCATGAACCATGGATAAGTAATGATAAACAAGTGATAAACTTAGGTTTTCCGGTGACCAGATTTGGATGAAATTTTCTTATTCACTAACAACTTGGAGTTGGCAGCTGAAGTTTCACGCGTTCATAAAAACCACAGAGGTATTTAAAAAAAAAAAAAATCAACGAAATCTGAGACGGGTACTAGACAACTTCTTAAAAAGTTAGGACAGTTGGCATGGAATGAACCTAACTCATTTTCTTTACGATGAAATCTCCACACATTCTACTCACCGGTCGCGGCTCCCCAGAGAATCGTCGGTTGTAGTTGTTGATCTCCGTGGTCACTGCTTGGGCGTCCTCTGTCGTGTGGTCCACCTCTCGGAAAATTGGCAGTAACAGAGTCACCTGTGCATGTGAACAAACACAGCCCCTCAGTGACTGCAACACTATCTACACATTTACACCCAAGAAGCTCGGGTATTGGAATCATAACTGCAATTGTTACAAAATTGGGTAAGCTAGTGGAGACGGTTGAGGCTCAGTGAAAACATGGTTTGAGGGTGGATAGTATACAAATATTGACTGCTTCGAGTGGTGTAGTAAAACTAGCCTCTCAAGCCTCACCACGACATAAAGCAGTCAATATTTGTTTTATAACATCTCTCCCACAGATTCTGCTTGATTTTAAGCGATATCTGATTAATTTAATCTGAATACAATAAAAAATTACTTCTATTTGAATACGAAATTAGTGGAAAATTAACTTGCAATTTTTCTAACTACCCCTTCACGAAATGTTTGAACCCAGCTCTGTAGCGCTCACGCTTGGAAACAATACGCGCAACGTACTCCTATGCATTTTGCACACAGTGCGTATAGTATTTTGGTTGCTATGGGTATAGTACTTTGGTTGCTATGGGTATAGTACTTTTGGCCGTGCACTGAAAAATGGCAAAATAGAAAGTACCATGTGACTTGCTCTCGGCCAATCAAGACACAGAATCTGTGGGTGAGGTGTTATAATCGATATTAGCTCACCGAGGTATTGGAAGTTCCAGAGGCAAAGAACTAGTCTGTCAACTTCCCATACCAAGGGGAGCTAATATCGACTATCCACCCGAACTCAACCATGTTTAATTTTGTTTAACTATACCTTAGGCCAAAAAAAATAATAGTTCTGCTTCCGGTTTCCCTACCTACCCTATTCTGACAGCCCCTACCCTATTTTTTTTATTGGATAAATGAGGGAAAAACACTCAAAACCATCACTTTTTACCTTTTACCCTTGACTTCACGCAGACGCCTCCATATGATCATGCACACAAAAAATTTGGCCCCCAAAAAATAATTCCCTACCTACCTACCCTATTTTCGAATGCCATGTAATTGGAAGTAGAAGTATTTTTTTTTGGCCTTAAGACTTTCTGAGTTTTGTCCCTACCTGCTGTCTGCAAACAGGACACCTGATGGAACCCAGCCAGTTGCCATGTCTCCAGTAAGTAATTAAACAGTTTCCTTCACAAAAGAGAGAAAAAAAGTAGATTTGTAAATAATCAAAAATCATCATAACCAATCACAAAGTCAATCATGCATTTATGTTCAGTTTCAAGTCATGTGATAAGCATTTCACATGAGTTTAAAATTCTGGCCAATTCAAATGTAGTCTGAGCATCACCCATTGTCCAACAGAGCCTTCTCTGTCTCTGGTCCAACGTCTGATATAATAAGCATGCAACTTTATGCGAACCACGCACCAACCAATCGGAGTCGACATGACGTCATTTCGTTCCGAAATCTGGACTAAGCTGTTCGTCAATTTGGATGCCATGTTTTTGTAATACAACGACGGGCATAGAGATCTAATGAAATCCGACATTTGCTTTCAAACTGTTAGAAAAATGCTGCGCGTATAGATTACGCTAATGCTCATCTTAGATGGACGTGAACGCGCAAGAGGGCATTCGCATTACGCACGTTATTCAAAATGTTATGTGATGATCATTCAAAGCTGCAGGACGTTTGTTCATCGCGTAACATATCGTTACAGGCCGCATGACGGCAGCCTATTTTTGCTAACAAAATTCACTACGTAAAAGTATGTTGCGAAGACCCAATATAGAAGGCGAATGGTCAGAAAATCTGAATTGTCAGAATCTCGAAGGCAAGATGTAGTCTTGTTGCCGAACCTGCTCGCATATCATTGACGCTTGGTGTTCAAGGGAAATATTCCGTAGACCAATTACGGTAATGTTCTAAAAAGTATCCAGGTAGGTAGGTAGAAAAACAATTCTATTTTGAAAATTTATTTTTACATTCGTTTGTCCGTCTAATATACTTACTTTGTTTGCTTAATAGGATACCTTTAACATTGCTCCGTTTACAAATGTAATTAACCTGTTTAATTGTTTAACTGACCAATACCAAACAAGGGAAGACTTTTTTTAATTTCCAAATATTAGTCATTTAAAATGTTTGGCCAATATGGCGATACAATATGGACGTCTGCAATTTGGCCTGATAATTTTTTACGCCTATGACCCACTGGTTTTTGCAATATAAAAGTTATTTTAAACACACTTGGTCCACAGAGTTGGCATCGGGATTTTTCTTTCGCAATTTTGACCTTTCTATAGCTCTGTCGATTTTTTCAGAACGTCAGCGCTGGATACAGTGGCGGCAGGCACGTGCTGCGGCCGAAAACTTCTGAAGGAATGCAGGATCACCCCTGATGTCATTGCAAACCTTCTCGATCTTGTGTTGCGCCAAACGATCCAGGAGGTGTGCAATGACATCAGGGGTGATCCTGCATTCCTTCAGAAGCTTTCGACTGCAGCACGCGCCTTCCGCCACCGTCTCCAGCACTGTATCGACATTGGAGGCTACCAAGTTGAAAGTGGCAGTTTCTTTCGTATGGCATTTAAATCTTACTCTCTTGCACAAAGCTGATGAAACTCGCTCCATAAAATGTGTCATGTCTTGTTTACATTATCTGAAATTTTGGTTTAATTCCATTGGTGAACAACAGAGTTATTGAGGATCAAAAGTAGGACATGTTTTTTGACACGTAGTAGATATATGCCCAGCAGGCTTTTTTTGTAATCTTACATAGCTGTATGGAAGTCATCAACACATACCACAAAAAACATGGCCACAGTTTGTCTCGGTTGCGTAGGCTAAATCACTGAGGCAGACTGGGCAGGTTGGATCTGTACTGTATCTGTGCCTAGCCGGCGGTAACTGGGTGCTGCCATTTTGTTGTTGTTCTTGTGGCTGCTGTTGTTGTTGTTGTTGACGGTTGACGCTTGCCGTCTCTGTATCCACGCCCAATCGCTGTCTGGCCTCGTAAACGCGCTGTTCATTTTCCGGGTGGATAGCTTCAGTTGTGGCTTGGTTTCTACTGTTAACAAAAAAAAGGTCCCAAATATGAAAGAATATTTTCATGAATATTTTCAGATATAATTGGCTTGTATAACATTAGCCCTAAACTTTCCAAAAATCCCCAAAATCCTGTTTTGCAGGATTGAGGCCATATGGCCAAAATGTGTGAATAATTTTTAAGGATGCACTGTGTCAAGGTCTTAGGCCGGACCTTGTGTTGTTTATGCTCAGCCGTGCATACATTTAGGCCTAGATTATACTTGAAATCCTCCGCACTGCTCCAGGATGAAACAAGTCAGGTGTGTTTACAAACACAAATGCCCCGCAACCGTGACTGTTTCCATGACATAACACCACTCTAACATCAACTTACATGTACCTTGGTCAAATGGAACGTTCATTGACAGCATTAGTGTCTTCTGTATGTTTTATATGAATTAATCCCTAATCCCTATGATCTCAGAATACATACAAGATTTCTATTGTTTTAGCCACTGTGACCTTGACCCTTGACCTTTCGACCCCCCAATGCGATAGGCTCCTTAGGATTGCCAAGGACAATCCACAAACCAAATTTGAAGTTCATATGTAAAGTATATCTCAAGTTATCACGCTGACAAAATTTCTTTTGTTTTTGCCACTGTGACCTTGACCCTTGACCTTTTGGCCCCAAATGCAAAAGGCTTCTTAGGATTGCCAAGGACAATCCACAAACCAAATTTGAAGTTCATATGTAAAGTATATCTCAAGTTATCGCGCTGACAAAATTTCTATTGTTTCAGCCACTGTGACCTTGACCCTTGACCTTTCGGCCCCAAATGCAATAGGCTTCTTAGGATTACCAAGAACAATACACAAACCAAATTTGAAGTTCATATGTAAAGTATTTCTCAAGTTATCGCGCTGACAAAATTTCTTTTGTTTTAGTCACTGTGACCTTGACCCTTGACCTTTCGGCCCCAAATGCAAAAGGCTTCTTAGAATTGCCAAGGACAATCCACAAACCAAATTTGAAGTTCATATGTAAAGTATTTCTCAAGTTATCGCGCTGACAAAATTTCTATTGTTTCAGCCACTGTGACCTTGACCCTTGACCTTTCGGCCCCAAATGCAAAAGACTTCTTAGGATTACCAAGGACAATCCACAAACCAAATTTGAAGTTCATATGTTAAGTATTTCTCAAGTTATCGCGCTGACAAAATTTCTATTGTTTCAGCCACTGTGACCTTGACCCTTGACCTTTCGGCCCCAAATGCAAAAGGCTTCTTAGGATTACCAAGGACAATCCACAAACCAAATTTGAAGTTCATATGTTAAGTATTTCTCAAGTTATCGCGCTGACAAGATTTGTCCGGACACACACACCCACACACCCACCCACCCACCCACACACCCACCCACGGAAGGACAAGGCGGAAACAGTATGCCCCTTCGGCTTCGCCGCGGGGCATAAAAAACGATCCACGATGAAGATTCAGCCTACGATTGCAGTGAATAAGGAGGCATTACTGACATGACAGCCGATCAAGTTAGTGTCGCTGGCCGTAAAAATGGCAATACGCGGTCGATACATAGAGCGCCCTCTCTATCTCTCCTTTTATTTACACTGGATCCCGAACGATCGTGCGTAGCTTTCAGTACGTACGCTCAATGGGCCGGCCACCAGTAGTTCAGTATTGACGAGTTTGAAATAATAATCGGGGTTTGGTAAACCATAACTTGGATTTAAACGTTTATGAAACACTGCGTTGCACGTGTCAATAAACCATGAAATTACGCTTCGTTTATTGTTTTTCAGTGTGTCCTTATCATTGTTTATAAACCATGAGATTGCACTTTGTTGATGGTTGTTCATTATTTACAAACCATAGAAGCATACAAGTGTGTTTTTCACTGTTTATAAACCATGAACTTGCACATCGTTGTTCATTATTTATAAACCATAGAGTGTAAAAGTGTGTAGTTTTCATTGTTTATAAACCAGGAACTTGCACATCGTTGATCATTGTTCATTTATGTATACAGTCGAGTCTCGTTATAACAAACTCGTTCGGACCTAGCCAAATTGTTTGTTTTATCAGAATTTTGTATTAAGAGGAACATCAGTCCCATTCATTGTGCACATAAATGCACAGTCGGGACCAAGGCTTTATGTTTGTTATAACCAAAATTTTGTATTAACAGAGTTTGTACTAACGAGAGTCGACTGTAAACCACACAAGTGTACAAGAGTGTAGTTTTCATGGTTTGCAAACCATGAATTTGCACACCCTGCCAGTTTCCATTATTTGTAAACAATGACTTTATGTTTTTCAAGGTTTATGAATCATAATGTTGATACAAAGAGTGGTTTAATGGTTTGTAAACAGTAAAACAATTTGATTACAAATTTATCGTTTACATATAACTTGAGCTAAACCATGGTAAAAACATGCTTAAATTGGCTAAATAACTATTTGACAAAAGGCGCCCCATACTAGTTCCGGAACTCGGAAAAATCCGGAACTAGGAAAACAGAAAATTGTCTTGACTCTCAAGAGCTCTACCATGGAGCTATAGCTCCATGGCTCTACTAGGCGGAGCGCTGGAACTTCGGTACCCTCTGTACGGAGGGTACCGACTATCGAAGTTCCAGCCCTCCACTCAGTAGATAGAGCTAGACACTCAATAGACTTTGTACACAACCGGTACCAACCGCATGAAGAGTAGAGATCGAGTGGTGTAATCAGGTAAAAATATGACAACAATTTGTTGTCAATTTTTTTTTGTTATGGCAGCAAAAGTTCATACCCTGGACTCCATCGCGTGTACTGTACACAACGGAGGAGTCCAACCTGGGCTAAAGTGACACTGGGCCCCATGAAGGATGCCCACCCTGTGTTGGGTGAGCGCGGCGCGCGCTAGTTCGACTGTATGATGACTGTCAGTGTCACTAGCTAGCAGTAGCACTCAGTGTCAGTCACTGTGCCAGTGAGTCAGTGACAGTGTTGTGTTTACCTGTTGAAATACGCAATGACAAACGGAAGTGCGAGGACAAGAACAATTCCGAAGGCGTGCACAAGCTCATCACCAACACCTTCAATAATTGTCCCTGTCTGCATGACATCGGTAGGTGCAGAGGATTCCATTTTTCAGCGATTTTACTTTACTTCACACAATCAAAGTGCATGTTTCCGTGCAAGTGAAAACACTGGCTAAAGTAATAGTATGTGCCCATGCTTTTACGGAGTTTTATTCCGAAGGTGAACGTGGGAAGAAGTTCAGGACCCAGACCAACAATTCGACGTGTAGTTGATTGCCTCTTTTCCAGCCGCTATTACTCGGGAGAAGAGATTTCTTAACACAACACAGCAAAACCGTACATGATTTTACGCTAGCAAGGATGCGCAAATTAAGCTTCATCAAGAATCTGGAAAGGGCAAAACAAAAAAGTGCCCACTTCCGCAAAATAAACACGTCGATCTCGGACATTTGCATGCGCGGAGACAGTGACTGTAGACGGCTGTTTACTGCGTTCGAGACTGTAGACGGCTGTTTACTGCGTTCGAGGAGTGTTCGGCGGTGCTCTTCATTGGTACTCTGTTCCCGAAGACGCCCCCGACGCGTGGCGGTGAATCATATCTGTACTGTTCACCAATGAAACATAACCGGCGGATGTTGAGAGCTTACATCACAACCGCTTCTGAATCGCATGCGGGTCATGGGGCGATCAGATATGAATAATGCAATATCCAATATAAAGCAGGTATAAAGTATGTTTGTATGTGCATCTACTAGTTAGCGAATGCTGGTGGGAGACGATTTTTCCCGTTTATTAAGAATCTCAACACAAAGGTGTTACTGGTGTTATTAGACAAAGGAATGTTTCACTATTTCTAAGGCTTTCCAGCCAATTTAAATAACAAATTTGACGTTGACACTGACACTCTAATTCCCATTAATTGTAGACATATCGAATCTGTTAAATTTGTCCATCATCGGGCTCGTTCCAATGCTGCCCATCATTCTCTTTTTCACAGATTCCCTAGATTATGGGATGAACTACCGGCCTGCATTAAAGATACAATTATCCATAGTTTATCCTCCTTTACAAATTCTCTCAGAAATCATTTATTAGTCCCTGGCCAGGAGGTCCCCTTGACCAAAACAGTTTAAATTTCTAGTTGCCTTGCCCATTCAAATACCTTGCTGCTTGTTTTTTTTTCTCAATTTTATAGTGCCTTTTGCATTATAATTCACTCGAATCTCTCTTTTACCGAATCTGTATTATTTAATGCCCATTTGTGCTTTTAAAGTTTTAACTGCTTGTATAGTTCTATATTCTTATACTGTAAGCCATGTTTTAATAATGTCCATTTGTAATGTCCTTTTGTATTGTCTCTTCTTAAATTGTGGCATCAGGAGATTAACTCGATAGTAATTTAGTTTACTTTTTTAAAATCCATCAGGGGTGCTACTTTTTTTTCTCTTTTTCTTGTTCTCTCTCCTAACTGTATGTGCATGTTTTTGTTTTCTTTACTGTTCTTATTGTCTGTACTTGAATTTTTACCTGTGAAATTAATAAATGAAATGAAAATGAAATGGAAAAGAAGGACTGATCAGTCACTTGACGCATGCAAATGATTATCCCAATCAAAAGTGGCGAAGTCCTCAAGCTCAATACCAGCTAGAAACTTGAACTTCTGATCTGTAGAAGTTTTCAAGCCTTCGCACCGATTTTCTGAAAAAAAATGTATTCATTTTTTACTTGCTTTCCCCCCTAACAATTTAAGTGTTCAAAGTTATTCATATTTGGATGACGCATCGAATGAAAAAATATACCAATGTTTCGTTATGGAATAATTACTAAATTCACTTTTTCGTGCAAAAGTAATCCAAAATAAAGGCTTTTTCAGAGGGTCGCAGAAACTAAATTTAGTGGGAAAAAGTTTTATTAAAAAAAACATTCAAATTGTTCATTGGTGGAAACCATGGTGGAAACAAAGTTAAGAGCAAGCGACAATGTCAACATACCAAATTTGACTGGGGGGATTAAAAACAAAGCAGAAAAGTAAGCACAAACATTTGCTTTTTTCCATTTTTGAATGAGACATGGAGCAAAATACTCAAATTTTCATTGAAAGTTAGTATTATGAGCGCAAAACAATCCAGATATGATAGCACTCACGGGCCCTATTCAGAGGATTAAAAACGTCTAAACTAGAGAAATAAAATGTTTGTCCTGTTTTTAAAAAATACAACTTGAAACTTTTGTTAAAAAAAAACCACTTATGATATGTTGATAAAAGCACGCTAGACCTGTATTATCGGCCCAAAATTGCCTCGGCGGGCCAAATCACGATTTGTATGCTCTTGCTTTGCTATTCGAGCATTTAGTGGACCATATACTTGAATATAGATAGGTGGAAGCCGTGCACAGGAGTGCGAGCTCGTATTTCTGTGAAATTCGAATGAAATTGAGCCCTAAAATTGCTGTACTTATTTGCAATGGAGCACAGGCGTCATTTTTCAAAATGGTGATGGGATGAGGTGATCATCTTTAGATGGAATTTTCTTCCAAAAGTCGTCAAATTACCATCAAAGTATGAACTGAAAATAAAATGTGATGGAATAAGCTTTAATTTAATGGGTGTCTTAAATACCTTGGAGATTTGTGAGCATTTTAGATAATTGTTTCGAAGTACGCGTAATTGTCACTGAGGTCGATTTAGTGGGTGGGCCTGCTGCATTCAGGGCGACCGCGCGCGACCGAGTGACGTGTACATATATTATCATAATTATCATCGCTCCGGTTGTGATGTTGCAGCTATGGTACGTAGACATTTCATCGAAAGGAAATGCAGGTTGAGTGTTTACCGTCCGGGTTGAAATTGGGAAGTGACTTTCTCTCATGGTTTTAATTCTTTTTAGGCAGTGATTTCATCAAAATGACGAATCATGAACTCTGTGAGAGTCTTCTCACCTGGGTAAGTGTATTGGATCGCTTGTTTTTGTCTTGCTTCATGTGAAAATCATAGTTGATTTTTCAGTGATCGAGTGGCGCTTATGCCTTGGCGAACTAAACTTTATTCTTCAGCTTCAGTGTTCACACAATCGCAAACCGTGTATCCTCGACGCTCCATAATCTGCGCAGGTAGCGCAACGCGCGATCACACACAAATTGAAGGTGAGTGCGTAGAAATAGGACCGCGTAGCTTTTAGATGCAGGTGAGCTAGACCACACAGTAAACAATCTCTTGTATTGGTCATATACTGTACAGTGGAAACAGTTATCTTACGATAGCTAAATTCTAATTCATTTTTTACAGGTACAAACTTTTAATTTGGACAACAGTCCAGAAACTGTAGCAGAGCTCACAGATGGCGTTGCCCTGAGTCAAATTCTCTGCCAAATGTAAGTATAACTCATAACACCATGGATACATGTCATTCAACAGTCAACTTTTTCCCAAGTTTTACACAGCTAAATACCTACTCCTAGAACTATGAGTATGAGGCTCTCCAGTGAGCCTCATAGACACAGAACCCCGCAAAATTGTTGTCAGCACAAAACACTAATTAAGTACAAAAACGTCCATCCCAACCAAGCTTTTTCCCACAGAACCGCTGCACAGTTTGCCCCTAAACTCCGTACAATATCTCATGACTCACGTTATGTGCACCCAACAAACATCGGTGGATTCTTCTGTTTTCGGCAAAAATGTTGAAAAATATGCCCTTTCCGCACTGAGCCAACCTAACACTTAAAACGAGCAGTCTGGCTGGTGAGTCAAAATGATTGTTATCAGGCGTGCAACTTGCCCACATATCGGCAGATTTCAGCGTTTCTAAAAAAGCCGGTCTTGTTTATAATCTTATACTGATGGCATTCGGCTTGTTTCATGCTGTGGTGCCGCCGAATCTTGCACTGATATCGATAGTGAATAAATTAAAGGAAGAACATCGTCTAACTCTGTGCTTTGTATACAGGTAGGCCTATATAAAAAAAGTATAATAAAGCATTAAAGGGAAGATACAACATTTGCAAACATCAAACAGCGAAATGATCAAATTATCACGAAATACCTTACAAGATTGTAAGGGAATGACAGTCTAAAGCATCCTGTAAAATCGTGGCTCGTGATGTGCTGACATTTTTAAGAAAAACTGTAATTTTTTAAACGCTGATCGGCCGACCAGCATTGGAAAAAAACTGGCTTTTTTTCAAAAACTGCTCCTAGTTTTTCGTATCTAGCTATTCCGCATTTTCTTTGCAATTGATTACACACCTGTAAAGGGGTACAAGCCTGCTAGACTGATCCTTTGACCTTACAATTTCCCAAAGTCTACAAATTGCTCCGTTTCATCTTAAGTGGGGTCAAGGAACCAGACTACAAGAACATGATTGGTTTTCTATGTTTTTTTCCAGCATCTACAAGCCCAAAACGTGAAACAAGTCAGTTGAACAATATTTGCTATAACATACTTATCCTCCAAATTCATTTATGTCTGAAAACTGCAGCAAAAGCAAATGTTGTACATTCCCTTTAAAGATATAGTCCATCATTTGTAATTTGTGCATTTTGTTTGTTTGAAGCAACAAAAGTGTTCAAAATCTAATGAAGGATACTGAACAACTAACCTGATGAAGTGTCAGCTCAGCTTCAGCTGTATATTCCGAGAAAAACAGCATTCTAGGATCTCAATTTCAAATCTAAAGTTGCTGAATCATGTTTTGAATTGGGCCTGAATTCAGCGTCCGAGACGCGTTCTCACTGAGCCGATTGCAGCTATACGCGATGTCGCGCACTGATCCGACGAATTAAAGCAACCGTGCGCATGTGCGTCGTGCCAATGCTTGCGCGTGCTTCGCCAAATAACAAAACGAACTACTAATTTAAATTTTCCTAAGGTGTGTCTTAAGAGGTACCGTTGGAAAGGCCTTCTTTCGTTGATTACTTCAAAATGACAGCTTGCCAGAAAGAATAATTTCACAGGGAGTTTAGTCCCCTTACTATCTTTCAACCAAGTATGTTTTTCAACAATAATTACACCAGTTACTTTTCGGATGGCTGCAAATGATGGACTATAGCTTTAAAATGTATGCCTACAGGAGTACAGGACACAGACTCTCCGCATTCTCCAGCATACTGTCTGGCCTTTTTATGAATGAGCAAGTTGACATAGCGCCCTCTATGTACTCTGGGCTATTGGTCTGCATGAATGCGACGGTTACATGCGCTGTTCTTCCTTAAATTTATTCATCTGTGTCATCATTGTGTCATGTGTGTGGAAATTGCAAATAAATCAAATCAAATACGGAGAGTACTGCCACGTGCTGACTTCGTTTGAAAATCATGGCCTACGTAGTGTAAATTAAATGGTCGAATTTGACATCGTAAAAATCATAAAAATGTCACAAAAACATCGGTAGAGGTAGAAGATTTCTGCGACTTAATTCACATAACTTGATCTGCCTTTTCTGTGTGTATATATTTTCCGCTTTTCTGCATTTATTTCAAGGTCTTGTATAATGCTGGTACTTATGCCGGTAACGCTTGGCTGTTTTTTATTGTTGGTTGAAAACACTTGCAAGATTGCCTAATGATTCAATTTTATACTATGCATGCGCATTGTTCTTTATGACATTCTGGTTAGAAAAAAATTATATTGACCGAATAAAAAAAAAACATGCGCGGACTAGTGAAAAGGCCCGCGAACTAGTTACATGCACATGTAAGTGTCTGTTTCACTGGTTCGGCTTGCTAGTGAAAAAAAAGTTATAGCGAACCCTGCATTAGTGATAAGTATGTAAACAAGTGAAGCCATTCATTTCATGATTACTTTATGTGAATGTGATGAATTGTCTTTCCTAATGTCACAAATGTCAGCCTATTGTTAAGTTGTCCCTAGAAAATTCCTCAGTGGGGAACTAAGTACACATTGATCAAATTGTGGCAAACTATTTAAATTTCCAGTAGTCACTGAAATCTCAAATTCCCTTTCGTTGTCGCACTTCCTTGTACATGCCTTTCACTTTCATTGAAAGCCGCTACTTAAAAGGGGTGTACATGTGCATGTACATGTACACTGTATACCCTACCTTTTGTATAACCATGGTACATGTATAACACATGCCTGTGATGGGCAGCAAGCTGTACATTTAATGGGCGGTGCAGAACAAGTGAAAGCTGTACAGCATAATGTCCTTGGCTATTGTTACCTTTTGTGCATTGTGCTGAACCAGTGAATCATAAAGACTTTGTTCATTCAAGTAGGTTTAATTGCATCTGGGAAGCCTTGGGTTTGGGTCCAAAGCTTTAGGTGGCTGAGGCCTTTCTTTCTATTCCACAATCATGACAATCATACTCGTGTGTATACTTGTGATAAACTTTTACTGATGTCAAGTTGTTCTCATGCATCTTCTGTCTCCTCCCCCCCCCCCCCCCCCGGGTCAGCCCATTGTCCTGTGACTGACCAGCTCAATTTTTTTTTCCTAGGAGGGTTGGGGGCCAAATCATGCATAAGACCAAGTAAAAAAAAAACATGTTTAGCGTCCTGCCTTTTTTTCCCTTGCCTGCCCGACTGGGCTATTTTTCAAGATGGCCGCCATCTTTTTTTTTTAATGGCCGCCATTGGACTCAGGAAATGACATACCAGCTTTATATGGAATAGATGCAACAGACAAAGAGGCCAAAATGATGTCACTGTTGAAAATTTATAATTTTTTTGGATTAAAAAAAAAAGAGGCAGCCTCCAAAAAGGAAGCGGGCGGGGACGCTAAACTTTTTTTTTATTTGACTTAATTCAGTTTTACCACTGAATCATTACAAGACACTTAGGTTCTTATTCTCTTATTTTCCCTTCAATTCGGGCGATTCACAATGTAGTGCGCCACCAAGAGTCTGCCATGGAGAGTCCATTTTTCAAGTTTACGGTCGACAAAACATGGCCCATTTGAATGAGTGTCAGTAGACAACTTGAGCTTATTTGTTATAGACTGGGGCATAGCGTTCTGCTGCCTTACAAAAAACACCATATTGATAAAAAGAAAAGAAAAGGGCAAACAGATACTTGAATCATATGCTTACGAAACTACTAACTGGAGAAGAACTAACAATTTCAAATGTCCCGCGCTGCGAATTTGTCGACCATCTCCCACAATGCACTGGGGAAAATGAACTCTCCGTGGCAAACTCTTGGTGGCGCACTGCATTGTGAATCGCCCGAATTGAAATTATCTCAAAAATATATTTTGAGAAGAAAAATACTAACAGTCGATGAAAATGAGCAGCGATGACGTGGATTCGACCTAACCTTTATGACTCTTGCATGTATTGTGGTAGATGCTATCAGTACCCAACTATATTTTCTATTTTGTTTCCTTCATGTCTTTTACAGAGCGCCAACATTTTTTAACACGGGTTGGTATAGCCGTATAAGGAGGGAAGTCGGTGACAGCTGGCGTATACGTGTCAGCAACTTAAAGAAGGTGCTGGAAGGGATCCTGGATTTCTACAACGATGTAAGATATATCCCACAGTCCCTTGTACAGAGTGTTTCAATAAAAAGGAAACCCAACTTTGAAGAACCAGTATGGACAGACTAAATATTTACTGGCTATAAAACTGGTATCATCTGAAAGCGTAATCTCTATGCTTTTTAATGATACCTTGTTTACATTTCCAGGGTCATGCATCACTGAGCGCCACTGTCATGAGATTTTGGTGCAAAATTTCAGTTGGTTCACTTTCATGTCAAACACAATAGGCATGGTGTGCATGAGAATAAGTACTCAAGAAGAAGACACGAGTGCATAAAAAGAAAAGAAAAAAAAAAAACAAGTCGGGTTGGTTTCAAAACTGGATGTTATTGTTTGTCATGAATTTCTCGTTTTGACCAAGCCATGTTCAAAACAATGTGCCATTTTCCCGAGGATTAACATTCAAGCCATTTTACAGACATTTCCGTAACAATAGGCACACCGTGCCCAGTGTTGTTTTTTTATGAAAGTGAACCAACTGCATTTATGCATCCAGTTTTCAAGACAATGATGCTCACTGATGCATGACTCAGAAAACCTAAACATAGTATCATTGAAAAGCATAGAGATTACGCTTTCAGATGAAAACCAGTTTTATAGCCAGTAAACATATCGTCTGTCCATACTCATTCTTTGAAGTTGGGTTTCCTTTTTTTTGAAACACCCTGTATACCCTGTCATACATCCTTGTACATGTATTGTTCACATGGTATTTAAGGTAGAGTACAATGTATATCATTTGCAGCTGTCCAAAAAGTAACTGACCAAATTATTCAGGAATGAGATTTGTCAGGATTTTTGTCTGTTTTTTCTCTGATTTCGGGATTTTTTGTCAGTTTTTGTTCCTCCAGATTTCAGGAATTATTTTGGTCACTGACATTTAAGGACTCATATCTTGAGAATGAAGTTGATTTGGAGGCTAAATTTTGGTACATTGTTTCAACTACAGAAGAGAAGGAATATAGAAAAATAATACCCATCATGCATCACACCTCACTTTTAGGGGGGTGGGGTTTAAAAATGATCAATCAGACCCCTAATCTTGGAACTTTGCATTAAATTTTCTATATTTCAATTTTGATGTAATCTCTGACTACTAGTAGTATTGACATTTATGTGAAAGGAAGAGCAATTTTAGATGCTTTCTCTGATTTGGGTGACCCCCAATATGGCCCCAACCAGAAATCGGCCTTAAAATTGGCCCAAAACAAATGGGGAATTCCCCATGTGGCTCAGGTGATTTAATTTTCTAGGTTTTTTTAGGAAAGAATGCATCTTCAAGATTTTTATTATCCAAAAAAGATTCTTGCGTATCTGGCATTTTCATGAAAAATCTAAGCTTCAAAAATATCCCAAAAATGGGCGACAATGTGTGTTAGGCACTCCTTGTGCATTCAGTTTTCACTGACTGACACCAAATCAACACAGGTAGTAGTATGTACATAGAACTCTTGTTTTTGACCTGTGTTATAAATCTCAGTACATGTATGTCCCTCTACCTAATGTTGGTCCAAATGTACATTCAGAGAAATTCCTGTTGAACTAATATTATTGTCCCTTAGCACTTTGATGTCAACCGAAGCAAAGTATAAATACACACAACTTCCTGTGCATTTCCTGTCGCTAAATGTGAAGTGCAGTTCGCGTGGAAAAAAAATTAACATTGCCACAGTCGGGCGGGTTATGGAGGATTACTGGCCCAGGATATTGGATTAGGGATGAGGTTGACGTTGCCAAAAATAGCTCATTAGTGGCCGATTATCTTGTCAGTTATTGGTTAGACACTAATTGTTTCTTTGGCGTAGCGTCAAGTTACAAGCAGAACGGTTTATTTTTGTCAGTTTGTGTTGTCTGAGGATTATGTGGTCTTTTCATGGACAGTAATTCCTCGAATCGCTTGATCTGTGACCCAAACTGCACTTACTACCGCAACTTCCCCAAATCTGGCCAAATGTAATAATAATTGTGCTTTCCATCGTATCAACAATCTCAAGCGCTTCACAATTATTGCCCTGTTTATCAGGCCACGATACCACGCGGTGCTGATATCCGTGCTCAATCGGTCCTCGACCCTCACTCACAGGTACCTATTCTTACTCCTGGGTGGAGAGAGGCAATTGTAGTTAAGTGTCTTGCCCAAGGGCACAAAGTCAGGCATACCACCAATAATTAAAGTCCAACAGTTTGAGTGTAGAGTTTGATGTTGGAATGTGCAAGAGTGAGGAAGGTTCCTAGTAAATCGCTCAAGGGGGGTTGTAGGTCTAACTTAGGGTTAATGTTTTGATCGATTTGGGACAGCGCCCAACTAAACACATACAAGACATGCATTAACCCTTACGTACCTGAATCCATCAAAATCCACACCCCTGTTTTGGAGGATTTTGGTGGATTCAGGATACCTCCATATAGAACAAGTTGGGGGATTTTGATGGAACCAGGACAGTAAGCCTAGCGGTACTGCAGGATTTTGATGGATTCAGGATACCGCCATATTGAGCAGTTGGGGGACTTTGATGGATGCAGGATCAGTTTAACTCCTTAGCTATACATTGTATGATTGGTGTGTACGAGGTATATGTACTACTGGTGGATTTTGATGGACTCACTGGTGGATTTTGATGGAATCAGTACAGCAACATGTTTTGCATGACAAAATTGGTGGACGTTTTCTGAGTTTATTTCTTTTGTTTTTTAATATCACATGGTGACACTTACCGATAAAATATAAATTTTTAACGATTTAAAAAATTAATAATCAAATTCTCTTGACGGGAAAGGAGTATAACTTAAAGATAAACAGAGTTTCGAGTTATCCAAATTTGAGTTAACAAAAGTTGACTGGAATTTTTTTATGAATACTTTTCTGTTGTTTGTGCCTTAAACAGGTTCTTGGACAACAGATTCGGGATTTCAAGCTCCCTGATGTCTCCAAAATTGCAGAGAGACATGACCTTGAGGAGTTGGGTCGTTTACTGCAACTGGTGCTAGGCTGTGCTGTGAATTGCGAACACAAAGAGGGTAAGAGCTTGGACAGTTATGAACCCTAACTCCCATTGGGTATTCTTCAGGTACCCTGCTAAATGCAACAATATCCAACTCAACTCAAATGAGAACCCAGCTAAATGCAACAAAACTGCAACAGTGGATTCTGTTGCATTATGCAGTGAACCTGGCACCAAGCAGTTACCCTGCTAAATTCAACAATATCCAACTCAACTCAAATGAGAACCCTGCTAAATTAAACAAACTGCAACAGTGGATTCTGTTGCATTAGGCAGGGAACCTGGCACCAAGCAGTTACCCTGCTAAATTCAACAATATCCAACTCAACTCAAATGAGAACCCTGCTAAATGCAACAAACTGTAACAGTGGATTCTGTTGCATTGTGCAGTGAACCTGGCACCAAGCAGTTACCCTGCTAAATGCAACAATATCCAACTCAACTCAATGAGAACCCTGCTAAATGCAACCACCTGCAACAGTGGATTCTGTTGCATTGTGCAGTGAACCTGGCACCAAGCAGTTACCCTGCTAAATGCAACAATATCCAACTCAACTCAAATGAGAAGCATGCTAAATGCAACAAACTGCAACAGTGGATTCTGTTGCATTGTGCAGTGAACCTGGCACCAAGCAGTTACCCTGCTAAATGCAACAATATCTAACTCAACTCGAATGAGAACCCTGCTAAATGCAACAAACTGCAACAGTGGATTCTGTTGCATTGTGCAGTGAACCTGGCACCAAGCAGTTACCCTGCTAAATGCAACAATATCCAACTCAACTCAATGAGAACCCTGCTAAATGCAACCACCTGCAACAGTGGATTCTGTTGCATTGTGCAGTGAACCTGGCACCAAGCAGTTACCCTGCTAAATGCAACAATATCCAACTCAACTCAAATGAGAACCCTGCTAAATTCAACAACCTGCAACAGTGGATTCTGTTGCATTGTGCAGTGAACCTGGCACCAAGCAGTTACCCTGCTAAATGCAACAATATCCAACGCAACTCAAATGAGAACCCTGCTAAATGCAACCACCTGCAACAGTGGATTCTGTTGCATTGTGCAGTGAACCTGGCACCAAGCAGTTACCCTGCTAAATGCAACAATATCTAACTCAACCCGAATGAGAACCCTGCTAAATGCAACCACCTGCAACAGTGGATTCTGTTGCATTGTGCAGTGAACCTGGCACCAAGCAGTTACCCTGCTAAATGCAACAATATCTTACTCAACCCGAATGAGAACCCTGCTAAATGCAACAAACTGCAACAGTGGATTCTGTTGCATTGTGCAGTGAACCTGGCACCAAGCAGTTACCCTGCTAAATGCAACAATATCTAACTCAACCCGAATGAGAACCCTGCTAAATGCAACAAACTGCAACAGTGGATTCTGTTGCATTGTGCAGTGAACCTGGCACCAAGCAGTTACCCTGCTAAATGCAACAATATCTAACTCAACCCGAATGAGAACCCTGCTAAATGCAACAAACTGCAACAGTGGATTCTGTTGCATTGTGCAGTGAACCTGGCACCAAGCAGTTACCCTGCTAAATGCAACAATATCCAACTCAACTCAATGAGAACCCTGCTAAATGCAACCACCTGCAACAGTGGATTCTGTTGCATTGTGCAGTGAACCTGGCACCAAGCAGTTACCCTGCTAAATGCAACAATATCCAACTCAACTCAAATGAGAAGCATGCTAAATGCAACAAACTGCAACAGTGGATTCTGTTGCATTGTGCAGTGAACCTGGCACCAAGCAGTTACCCTGCTAAATGCAACAATATCTAACTCAACTCGAATGAGAACCCTGCTAAATGCAACAAACTGCAACAGTGGATTCTGTTGCATTGTGCAGTGAACCTGGCACCAAGCAGTTACCCTGCTAAATGCAACAATATCCAACTCAACTCAATGAGAACCCTGCTAAATGCAACCACCTGCAACAGTGGATTCTGTTGCATTGTGCAGTGAACCTGGCACCAAGCAGTTACCCTGCTAAATGCAACAATATCCAACTCAACTCAAATGAGAACCCTGCTAAATGCAACCACCTGCAACAGTGGATTCTGTTGCATTATGCAGTGAACCTGGCACCAAGCAGTTACCCTGCTAAATGCAACAATATCTAACTCAACTCAAATGAGAACCCTGCTAAATGCAACAAACTGCAACAGTGGATTCTTGGTTCTTGGTTTGTTCATCTCCTAAATACTCCATGTGGGAGTTTAAATAGGAGGCCAGAAACACCGGGGCAAACCCCTTCTAAGTGTCACTGGGTTCTTTTACGTGCATTGGATTACACAACACACGGGACCTACGGCTTTACGTCCCATCCGAAGGACGAAGCAGTAATGGTCAAGTGCCTTGCTCAAGGGCACAAGTGTCCACCGACAGGCTCGAACCCTCTGTTGCATTGTGCAGTGAACCTTTCTTTTAGTACAAGAATCATTCAAATCACTCCTGTACTTTTCAAGTTACTTTTCAAAAAAGGTGTGCGTTCTTTCAGCAAAATGAAAACAATTCACATACCCCCTATTTGAATTCTTTTCGTTTAACTGCAAGAACACTTTTTTTTTTACTCACCCTGTATTGTGATCTAATGTTTGCGCAACCTCTCTGCAGAGTACATCAACGTCATTATGGGCATGGAAGAATCGGTTCAGCATGCGGTCATGAACGCGATCCAAGAGCTCATGTCCAAGGAGATGCCTAGCAACGAGCCACCGCCGGAGGCGTACGTCGAGATTGAGCGACAGCTCAAGAGGACAATGGAGGACCTGCAGCACTCCCTAATGGACAAAGAAGAAGTCATGCAACGGTGCCATGAGCTAGACATCCAGGTATGGGATTCGCTCTCTCGCCTGATGCCTGGGCCCAATGTCATGCAAAGATGAAACTTTTCAGATTATAATCTGAAATCAGATGTTTTTAACATTTCAAATGAAATTTCAGATTTTTTAATGATCCCACAAAAATTTATTTTCATTATAATTTCCAAAGAAAGTCGATAAAAATGGCATGTAAAAATGTGCACAAGTGTAAAACACCTGGACCAACGTTGATCAGATCCTTTTCCGGCTGGAGAAAAGGTTAAATACCGACCTACGACATTGATGCGCTGTGCTGCACTGCGCGATGCTGTAGCAGGTCGGACCCAAGGTCCAATTTCAGATTTTATTTGCTAAGGCCAGTTTCATCTCTGGTCATGGTTCTTCTGACCATTAACCCTAACCCGCTAGGCCCTCTGGCTAGGATGCAACCTCAATCCTGCAAAATCCTCCAATTGCCACCAAGAAAAAAATTGGATTCAGCCTCAATCCTCCAAAATCAACCGTTTTTTCCCTTGAATTTAGTCTGTGGAGGGTGACCACTGCGTCAATCCTCCAAAATCCTCTGCCAATTACTGCTACGGTTTGAGACAGTGTGAATGGCATTTAAAAAGGAAAAAATGCTCACTTTCAGAATATCGATACAGCGATGGAGACGGTGGTGGAAGGCGTGTCCTGTGCCCGAAAGCTTCTGAAGGAATGCAGGATCACCCCTGATGTCATTGCACACCTCCTTGATCGTGTGTTGCGCCAAACGATGGAGGTGTGCAATAACATCAGGAGTGATCCTGCATTTCCACAAAAGCTTTCTGCTGCAGCACGCACAGTTGAAATATCAAACTGGCTTACTGAGATTGATAACCAGTTAGCTGAGCTGTAAATAGCGCCAAATTATTTCAGTCCCACCTAAAAAACACACCACCTTTTAACTATACCATTAAATGAACCATGTACATGTAGTACTGTTAAATTGGTTTACAGGTTGCAACTTTAACCGAAGAACGAAACACGCTGCACGCAGAGAATGAGCAGTTACATGAGAGACTGGATCTAGGAGACAGCGTCGACGACCCAAGGTATGTACACTCACCAAAATGGGGGGATGGATTTTGATGGAGTCGGGGGGATGGATTTTGATGGAGTTGGGATGGTTAGAGTTAAAGCAAAGTTTGTTTGTTTTTACCCATTTCTTTCTGGTTTAAACATGTTTGAACTGTAAGCGTTATCTATCAAACAGTTTTTCTATATTTCAAATCTGGTTTTCTTGAGCCTAACTTCATTAAAAACAAAAATGTTCAATGCAGAAATATTAACATGCTATTTATTCCATGATCTCTCAAGCAAAAAGGTTAACAAGCCAACAGAACGAAAAAGGTACCTGTCGTTAGCCAATCAGAGGCATTTTCTCCATATGCATTATGCATGACATGAAATATTCATGAAGGAACTTGTGCATGCTCAGTGCACGCTTTGACTGGCTAGCCAGTGGCAAAGTTTTTATATTTTGAATCTTGGTGACAGGGACTTTTAGTGTAGTCTTGGTCTCTATGGGCTCCTTGCGCGAGCAATAGAGGGCGCTTTCAAGAGCCCCGTGGGCGGGACACACTGCGTGCGCGTACTTGTTTTGCGCGCATGTAGCGCGAAGTACGCACGATTCATCGCGCCATCAGCAGTTTGTTTGAATATCTCTCCCAGTGGTCTCCCCTAACTCTCCCTTTTCTACCGTTGAGGGGGTACTTCTACCGTTGAGGGGGCTCTTGTTTTGGTAGATTTTGAAAACGTCCCAGCAAAAAACACTGGTTGCTAATATTGGGTTAAATTTAATTTTTGGTTTTGCCCTTCACCAGCAAAAAAACAAATGTTGGGTTACATTTAACCAGTTCGCGCTGGAGGCCGTGTATACACGCAAAATTTTTGTGGTATTCAAAACGGATGACACATAAACACGCAGGGAGCGAGGCCGGAAATATCTGTCAGCGACCCGCTCACAGCGAGCGAGGCCGGAAATACGAGTGTGCTGCCCGAGGGTGATGGCTTCAACCCGCCTGGCTTGACATGCTTGAGGTCGAGTGAAAAGTAATCCCGCGCCTCGTTCCGTTCGTGTCAATTTAATCCCGGCGTGAACTGGTTAAATTGGTCAAACTGTACCTTTATTTTATCAAACTGTAATACCCTAACAATATTAGGCCATCAGCCTGGGGGTTTGGTCAGTATTAAATCAGAGCATAAATGATTATAGTGCGCATGCGCAAGGTATACCGCCCCTAGAGTGGTAACAAGCATTTTGATGGACATTTTGAAAAAAAGGGTGATAACGCCTAAAAGCTGCCACCGTTGCAATGCTATCACATATTTTCCAACTCTGGAGGTGTATACCTTGCCACAAATTGCTATGACGATTATTCTTCTCATTTGATACAGGTTGCCAAATTTTTAGACCGAGGCTGATGGCCTATATGTTGTTCACATCTGATATTCGTAGAGTGTAGTGTTTTGGGGGCAGCTTTCAAAAAGGGGAATAAATATTGGCCTTTTCTTTTCATTTTTTTTTCAACTTGATATAAAGTGAGAAGAACACAAGGTAAAATGTAACGGTGCATGTTCTCTTGCAGATGTAAAGTTGCTTCGCCCCGTCTTATTCCTATGGTTTGACAATTTTTTTTAGCATTTTTCCTGTCTTGTCAATGCTTAGTTTTTATTCTAATCTACATAAACTGCATGATCTTTATTAACCATAGAACACACACTGTGGCAATATCAGCATCACAGACATTACATCAGAACTAAAGGTTTTACTCCTTTTGTTAAAGGGACACTGGGTCCTGGAACAGCCCAGTTGGGCTACAAAACGCGCTTTGAATGAAATGATGTTAATCGCAAAGAACATTTAAAAGTAGGATATAAACATCCACGTAACTATCCTTTAAAAACTGGGCGTTTTTGTGCTATTCCTGTATTATGCGTGCGAGAACGAATTTCGGGGTCCACTTTTGCGACCCCAAAAAGTCGAGCTGTTTGGCTGCTAGTTGTGATTCATCCGTAAAGTGTTTGCCGTTTGCGGACATTGAAGAAAATTTATTTTGTGCATTGGTGATTGGTCACCACTGTTCCCGAGACACACAACATGTATATCATACACTGAGAACGACAGGAAAAACGTATTCGTACTCCGTCGTGTCCGATGTAAACAACCGGGTTTTTTTTGCTTTTCTCGGGAACGGTAAGACATTAGGTTGGTTTCCTTTTAACCAGATGGTTGAAATAGGATAAGTAAACAATCCGAAACATGAAATTTTCATTGAATTTCAGGACCTAGTGCCCCTTTAACTTCAAGAGCAAAAAAGTTGAAATTCCATCCAAATTTTTAATTTTCTGATACTCGGTGTCATTTATGGACATTTCAGTTTGTCTCTACTCTATTTTTCAAATCATAAAAACATGAGCCCTAGGTGAGTGTCAGTGATGCTGATATTGCCTTGATCTTGAGTATCCCAATTATTTCAGTAGCCCTTTTATTTATTGCCAGTTAGTTTAAATAGATTTTGTATCTGATACACCTGTTAAGTATACTTCAAAAGTTTTGCTGTAAATGCCCTCTCCAGTTATTTCTGCATCGTGGAAACTCCCTCACTTGCCTCAAAGTATTTTTGTTCGTCCCTCTCTTTTCATTCAGTAGTTTCTGCATTTAGGAATGTAATTTATTGTATGTTTAATTTTGTTGGTGTTTTTCCACGTGCTACCTACTACCTGTACAAATTGGCATCAGAAGTGAACAATTGTACAATGTGTTTGCCTAGGCACAAGTCATAACTGCATTGCACTTCTAAAACAAGCTTAGCTGGAAATTTGTACATGTACATGTGCGTACCTGAACACTGCGACGAATGTAGAGGGCGAATTTACGGTCAGTTAGCGGACATTTTCTCTGTTGTGGTACATTTTGTCATCTGTCACCATGAAATGAGCGTAAAAAGCTTTCAACGATATAACATATTGGGGTACTGAGTTCCGTATTAGTTGTTAACCTAATTTTTGAAGGGAAAAAAAACACAGCCATTTTAAAATCCAGCTGTTGTATAACAGTGAAAGAACATTCAACTAATAAAATGGGCTGAATTAGGTTTGAAAGATGCTTGATAGAACCCCCCAAAAAATGAAGGCCGGTCATACTCGATATGAAAGTGAATTTGTGACAGGGCAAATTTCCACGCTGCAAATTCGCAAAAGTTGAACACATTTCAACTCTGGTGAATTTTGCAGCAAATGCTTCTCGACATCAAATTCGCATTGGCATTTGCATTTCATGAAGTACTAACCGGCCTTAAATGGCTTTAACTTGACAGAACTAAAACTAGACAAAACAAATTTTGTATTTAGCTTGTAAGTTTCTGTTTTTCCTTTTTGTTTTTCCGTTGCAAAAGAAAGTCACACTCCACTCAGAACTTTCTTGGAAATTGTAAAAACACACTGATTTCTTATTTTTTTTTGTATCCGTTGTTTTAATTCATAGCACTCCGGCAGGAAGGAGGCACCAGCATCTGCAGCAAACGGTGGAAGAGTACCAGGAGGAGAACTTCCGTCTGGAAAACATCCGAGACGATTTGCAAATCAGAATTGACATGCTGGAAAGGGAAGTCCTCGAAATATCACAAAAAGTATGAAATCTCCGCTTTCTCGCTCCCCATTTCATAGACCAGGGGCCGATTTCACGAAACTTGTCTTATCTTACGACTCATCTTAGGACTTAAAGACGAGTCCCCGCTCTAACAACGATCCTAGCGAAGACGCGTCCTAAGACCGATTTCACTAAATGCATCATAGCTAGACGCATCAAAACTACCAATTTGATGGCTGTTCCTTGTTTGTGTTTACCGCTTGACGAATCAGTCGTTGAAAAAATACGCACAAAACCAATTTCCCGCGCACGTGCATAGAACACGAACTTTCGTATGAAAACTACTCTTCTCTATCCTTGTGACTAAACGTCTTGGTCCCTAGTTAATAACTCTACTTCGAGATCCCAAACTATTTCATTTTCAAAAGTTGACCAGATGTTGGCGTATAATTGAATTTTTCCCATGCATCAGAGATCTTTTCAAATCTGTTTCTACAGTGGTTTTCTTCCTCTAAACTATGGCTCAAGGTCGACACTCGTCTTAAACAAGTAGAAATTGCAATGATGTCCATAGACGATACACAAATTAACACACTATTCATGGGATAAGACGACCTTTAGACCGTTAAGTAAAGATGAGATCAGCCGCGTTAATATGTTAGAACGTGTCTAAAGTTTGGTGAAATCGATCCTAGAACGAGTCGCAAGATGAGACGAGTTACCCTTCCTAAGACGCGTCCTAGCATTTTCGTGAAATGGGCCCATGGGCCCAATGTCACTGAACTGATTTAGAAGCAGAAGATAACTGCTTAGCAGATTCATGTGCTGAGCAGAAATCAGCTGGATGCCAGTCAAATGCAGTATATATTGTATGGCATTTTCGCTGGTTACCAATTTTTGCCTTGTAAATAAAACATGTGGAAATTTAAATAAAAGTCTTAGTGCTATTCCACAAAATCTGACAGTTGATGCAAAATGTCACATACAAAATGTCACGTACAAAATGGCCCATAGAAAATGGCACCCAATGTTTACAAACGAAAGAATGGGTTTAAAATTTTCTCTCCTTCAATTTGTTTTTTTTTTTTTCAGAATGAAAAACTCACGAGTCTCGCCGAAGAGGCCAGGGCTCTCAAGGACGAAATGGACGTCCTGCGACACACGTCGGACAAAGTGTCCAAATACGAATCCACCATCGAGACATATAAGAAGAAACTAGAAGATCTGAGTGACCTGAAGAGACAGGTCAAGCTCCTGGAGGACAAGAATACAATGTATATGCAGAATACCATGGAGCTGGAGGAGGTAGGGAACCAGACCTTCATCATGTGACAGTGGCAGCCATTTTGGTTTTTTTCTTTTCGTTTAGATATGATGCATGAGCCTGTGAGAGTTTCACATGTATAGAAACCCATTAACCCTCCTAGTGTTTAAACGGTCACAGACAGTCAAAAATTCAATCCACTTTCCCTGCCATGCCGTTTACACAGGCCAGTCACAAACAGTCGGATCATATTTCAAGCGAGCACTCTGACTAGTCACTTCAGTCAACAGATAAAAAGCAGCAAACTGTTGGCACAGCTGGCTTATCAATCACTTACAGTCAAAACATAGCTGTATCAAGTTACATAAACAGTCACAGCCAGTCAATCCTGCTTTATGTAGGCTGGGAATTCTTAACTGTTGAAAACAGTCACTTGCTTGATTTTGACTGAAAGGACTACTTGGCACAGAATGTATGTTTGCATAGGAGGGTTACAGCCAAAAATAAATTACCAAGTGTGGAGTTAAAATCAGTGGTTGGAGAAATCAGAGATTCAAAAATCGGGTAATCCTAATTTTGTTTCAAACCGAATAACGGTTATCAGATTTCACCGGAAGTTCCCATTCAGCTCACAGTCATGCCATCAAAAAGTGACGAGTGAGGTACTGCATGAAATGCCCTCCCAATGACTGGGTACAGATTGCAAGTTTCAATGACCACTGGGCCTTTACAAAAAAAACCACTCCAGAGCTGTAATGTTGAAGAAAAAAATGCATGGGAACTCTCTGATCATTCGAATGGGCAGGCTATTCGCGGACCAAGAAGACTACTGTTGAGTGAATCTGATGACATACTCAACAGCCAGAGACCACAGAGCAAATTGGGGGATGTTCCAGTTGTTTTCTTTAGCTTGATGTCACAAAAAATTGAAAACTTCACTTCTTTGTTTTCCAATATCCAGTTTCTGAAATTGAAACTTAATAGTCCAATTCAAACCAATTTTATTTTAGAAATCTGGGTTCGAATCCCACCACAAGTTAAAATCAATACTGAGAACATTACAGGATTGAGAAGGGTTAGGGTTAAGTTGTGCAGCAAGTTAACGCACATTTCACTCAAGTAAAACATTGCTGTTGTCCGTGACTTCGCCATGAATAATGGTGTGAAATAAAGACGCATTTTTTAATTCGGCAAAGCCGTGAATGGGTGCGCTCACAGGCTTTGACGTGATGCACACGCCTGCGCGGTTGCTATAATTCGTTGGTTCGGTGCATGACATCGCGTAGCTGCAATCGGCTGAATGAGAACGTGTCCCGGATGCTAATTTCAGGTGCAAATTGAAACATGACTCGGCAACTTTTGAATTGAAATCAATATCCTAGAAAATTGTTTTTCAGAATATACAGCATTCACTGAGCTAAAACTTCATCAGGTTAGTTGTTCAGCACCCTTCTTTAGATTTTGAGCACTCTTGTTGCTTCAAACGAAAAAAATAATGCACAAACGACAAATGATCTACTCTACCTTTAATGCATCATAGTCTAAAACTTACTGTCATTCACATTTCTTGTTCAATCAATAAATTTTACTGGTATTTTCTTCTGATATTAGGAACTAAAGAAAGCCAGCGCGCTGAAGTCACAGCTTGAGAATTACAAGCGCCAAGTCCACGAGCTGCACGCAAAGGTCTCCGAGGAAACGAGACGGGCAGACAAGGCTGATTTCGAGGGGAAACGCCACCTTGAAAGAGTGACGCAGTTCCAGACCGAAGTTGACGTACGTCTCAACATCTCAAGCAAACCAGTGTTGAATTTGTTTGTTGTTATTGTATTTCGTAGAAGTCTCAGAACCTGAACCTGAAGTCAAGAGCATTGGATCATTACCCCCCCCCCTTACTCCCCCTCCCTTCAGATTGTTGTTGTGAAAAACCAAAAATGCAAATTTTGAGTTTTTCTTCAATTTATCGAACAGTCCACATAAAGTGAAATCTCACAAAGTTAAAAAATGTTTAATAACTCAAAAACCCTTCCTTCTAACTCAAAGTAAAAACTTATTCCTGTCAATTGTTGTTGAATAGAAAATCCATTTGCAAACTCAAAACTCTGCTGAACTCAAAATTTGAGCCAATTCTTCTGAGGTTTGACTTATCAAGATTCCACTGTAAATAGTTCTGAAAAATTGAGAAACCATTGCACTGTTGTGATGTAAGGTATTGGGTCGTAAGCGCACTAGTTTGCATAAGATTTACAGTTGCATCATGAAGAGCACCCTCTAGTATCATGTGGTGTCCACCCCCCCCCCACCCCCCCAGCTTTTGGGATTTCCACGGCTGAGCAGCGGAGGATTTTGGGTCATCCCCCCATTCCCCCCCCCCCCCTCCTCCTCACACCGACCAAGATTTAAGCCCCTGTTAACATTACTTTTACAGCGATTACGGACCGAGCGTGATTCGCTCAAGGAGACAAACGAAGAGCTAACGTGTAACCAGCTGGCTGGCAACATCAGCATGGGCATGTCCCCAGCGGGAAGTCCGCTTTCAGCTGGCTTCGCAGACATGATGCCCTCAGAAATCAGGTCAGTCCGGTACAGAAAGAGGCAGAGTTGTATGACTCGGACTCGAACTGGAGTCCGACTCGAGTTCCATTTTCTGTGACTCAAATTCGAGTCACAATCACGAATGACTCGGACTCGAGCCTGCGGACTCCGACTTGGACTCAGACTCTCTTCGCATCCAATCCGCCAGTGTGCATCTTGTAACCATTGCGCACTGGTTGCATAATGATGCGTACAGTCAAACCCCTAGGCTGATTTTATGCACTTCCATGTCTTGTTCCGTCTAGACATGGATGATCCAAAATTAGCCACATTTAAGGTTGATTTCACGGACCAAAAGTAAAAAAAAACACATTAAAGGTAGAGTAGATCATTTGCAGGTATCCAAAAAGAAACTGATCAAATTATTGTTGAAAAAGCTTACTTGGTTTAAAGATAGTGAAATTATTCTTTCTGGCATGCTGTCATTTTGAAGAAAACATTAAAAGAAGACCATTTCCAAAAATGCGTCAAGTAACGCATTTTTGGAAATTTCCGTTAGTAGTTGGTTTGTAATTGGGCGAATCCTTAAATGGGTGCGCGCAAGCGCAGACATGAAGCACATGCTGTTATTTGTTGGTTCAGTGCTTGACATTGCAAAGCTGCAGTCAGCTGAATGAGAACGTGTTCCGGATGCTGATTTTGGGCACAATTCAAAACATGACTCTGGTACTTTTGAATTGAAATCAAGATTGCAGAATATGGTTTTCTTGGAATATAAAGCACTCCTTGAGCTAAAACTTCATGGAGTTAAGTTAAGCACCCTTCTTTAGATTTTGAGCACTATTGTTGCTTCAAATGAAACAAATGCACAAATGACAAACGATCTGCTGTACCTTAAATCCAGGGAGAAGATTATCCGTCTGCAGCATGAGAACAAGATGTTGAAGCTAAAACAGGGCGAGACGACAGACGAGAAAACGCAATTACTGCAGAGCCTCCTGGATGACTCCAACGCAAGGAGGAGCGAATTAGAATCAGAAAGCAGGTGCGTATGCAAACAGTGTTCTTGGGCAAGACACTTTACTACAATTGCCTCTCACCTCCCAGGAGTATAAATGGGTACCTGTGAGAGGGTAGAGACCAGATTGCACTGATGCTTGTGTTCTTGGGCAAGACACTTTAGTACAATTGCCTCTCTCCAACCAGGAGTATAAATGGGTACCTGTGAGGGTAGAGACCAGATTGCGCTGATGCTTGTGTTCTTGGGCAAGACACTTTACTACAATTGTCTCTCTCCACCCAGGAGTATAAATGGGTACCTGTGAGGGTAGAGACCAGATTGCGCTGATGCGTGTGTTCTTGGGCAAGACACTTTACTACAATTGCCTCTCTCTACCCAGGAGTATAAATGGCTACCTGTGAGGGTAGAGACCAGATTGCGCTGATGCTTGTGTTCTTGGGCATGACAATTGCCTCTCTCAACCCAGGAATATATATTGGGTACCGGTGAGGGTAGAGACCAGATTGCACTGATGCGTGTGTTCTTGCACAGAGACCAGATTGCACTGATGCGTGTGTTCTTGTTCTTGGGCACTTTACTACAATTGCCTCTCTCCACCCAGGAGTGTAAATGGGTACCTGTGAGGGTAGAGACCAGAGTGCACAGATCTCGAGCTGCTGCAACAACTGGTCTCATGGCCTGATGAACAGGGGTAATAATTGTGAAGCGCTTTGAGAACTTTGGTAAAAAATCATACACACACAATAGTCGAAAAATGCTGTCATTGTCCTTGTGCAAGATGTTTAGATTATTTAAAATGTTGCGCAGCTACGCCAAGTTTTTGTGAAATCGATCTTAAGTTTATTGCGCAGCTGCGCAACAAATTTGCTGCGTAAGTCCTACGCATGTCATAAGTTACATGCTGTTTTTTGAAATCGTTACATACTGTTACATATGAAATCGGCTGCTGCACCAGTAAGCAGGAGGTCGTGGGTTCGAGTCCCACCTGAGCAAACTTGTCCCAAGCACACAGAGCCGGGTGTTCGTTGCTTATAAACTGACGATGGGCAATTCTCAACATTTAAATCTCCTGTATCTTTTCTCATTTTGTATCTTTTAGGATTTCCAATCAACGGATCTTGTCTCTGGAAGCAGAGATGGAAGAATTGAAGCAACAGCAGAGGGAGGAGGGCGTGTCTTCATCAGTTGTGGGGGAGGTAAGTTTTACCCTATTTATATTTTATTGTCAGCGTGCAGCGTCAATATTGTGCTCGGTTTAACAACTTTCCGTATCCACTCTTGGGATTATTTTGTAAATTGCTGTCGCCATCATTGTGGACTTTTAATTTTAAAGTCTCAAACAAATTTGGTGTGTGGTTGAAATTCTGTGCCTATCATAAAACTTGTTGACTGTTGAAATTTTGATGCCGTGTGCACTTTAAATTGGCTTTTTCAAGTTTGCATGAGTTCATTCCGTGGGCTTGCCAATAAACTTCTTCAATAATTCTGCGAATTGGTTGACAATTTGGGCGATTCACATTGCAGAGCGCCACCAATAGTTTGCCACGGAGAGTTCATTTTCCCAGTGCATTGTGGGAGATAGTCGACAAATTCGCAGCGCGGGACATTTGAAATTGTTTGTTTTTTCCGGTCGTGGTTTCGCAAGTGTACGATTTGAGTATATGTTTGCCCTTTGCTTTTCTTTGTATCAATATGGTGATTTTTGGTAAGGCAGCAGAACGCTATGCCCCAATCTATAACAAATTAGCTCAAGTGTCTACTGACACTCATTCAAATGGGCCATGTTTTGTCGACCGTAAACTTGAAAAGGTGACTCTCCATGGCAAACTCTTGATGGGGCACTGCTTTGTGAATCGCCCGAGGCCAAGTTCGGGCAAGGACCATAAGTCGACTAGTGGTTGATTTGTGACGTACCTTACGTCTGCGCACTGATAGCAACGTGCGAACGTCTTTAGTCAAACGCTGGTCAAAATGTCATTGCAAAACTTCTGGATCCTGGCTCTCTGCTAGCGTTGTGAATGCGAGCGGCTGTTGGTTACCAGCGAAGCAACCAACCCCAGTAGGCTGGTTCCAAATAGTCGACTATTGTAGTCAACCACCGTCGACTAGACAGAGTTCGGGCAAACGTTAGTTAACCATTGGTCAACTATAGTCCTTGCGCGAACTTGGCCCGAATTGTTGCAGTGCTTTTTTAAAGTTTCTAGCCCGTAGCTGGTACTCTCGTGTATGGTGTGTTCTGATATTGGCAATGTTTGGAGGAAGGCTTGTTCGCTTGGCAGTCAGTTTTAACCCATTATCACATGCGCTGTATTGTATGTAATCACTGAAGAATCGCTTAAACCAATTGAGTGCTTGGGAGGTTTTGGGTGGTGTAGGGAGTAACAGGCAGGGCAGTTTTTCGGCGGAACTAATGAGTCAAAGAGCTAATGCAATACACAGTAGTGGCAGTACATGACGTGAAAAGTTGATACCCGGTTTTACCGTTCAGGTAAAGAGTTTTGAAAAAGGAAACAATAAAGAAGAACTTTAAAGGTAATATACAACATTTGCAAAAAACAAAAAACAAAAAAAAAAACACTACCTGTTAAAAGTCTCAAGCATCCTGTGAAATCGTGGCACCTGGTGTGCTGTCATTTTCAAAACAAGTGGAATTATTGTATCAATTTTCCAACGATGGTCGGCCAACCATCATTGACAAAAACTGACTTTTTCAAATACTGTTCCCAATTTACCAAATTTAGTTTGTCCATATTTGGTTGCAATCAGCTACACATCCGTGAACGGATGCAAGCCAGCTAGTCTGGTTCCCTGACCTGACAATTCCCTGACGTCTATAAATTGCTATGTGTCGTCTGAGGTAGGGTCAGGGAACCAGACTACAAGAACAGCATACTATCAACATTGACCTTAACCAAAGTCAACCCATCAAAGCCCAACAGCAGGTTTTGTTGAAATCTGTTGGGATAGGTACAGTACTCCTAAACTTATGGTCTTTTACATTGGGTTTGGCATACCTCCAGAAACTAAGTCCAACAGTGTGTGTGTACGATTTCCCATGTGGGTGTTGGAATTTGCCTGAATGGGTACAGTTCCTAGTAAATTATGCTAGGGAGTTAGGGTTAAAATGCTGCAAACCTTGGAAATAGCAAACAGGGATCACTCAAACAGGATAGAGCTTTTTGTTACAGTCTTCAAAATAACCATAACTTTGGGCGTGATCCGTGGTTGTATACAGGTTCATGGCTTTGACTAGCGCCCCTTGAACAGAGACATTAACAAATTGGGGAACCGCCAACATAGGGCTGGATAGCTCAGTTGGTAAGAGCACCGGAATGGCAATCCAGAGGGCGCTGGTTCAAACCCTGTTCCAGTTCAGACCCAGCTCCAGTCAATTTCTTTAATTCAACTATGAAAAAAGAAAACAATTATATCTCTCATTGACGTCGGATAAGGGAGTGACTACTTAATAAACTTCATTAGCCTTTATGTTGAAGAAATTAGGTCAATTCTTAACAAAATTGGGAATCGTAACTTCATGTAGTGGTAAAATTGATCCCCTAATGTCTGTCTTTGTAGTCTCCTCATGCAGCATCAACATTGTTTTTAACCGTGAATTGCTCTTTTTTCTAATCCTCAAATCATTAATCCTTTTGTGCCGCCCTTGTTCTTTCATTCGTGGTGTTCAGTCCACTCAGACAAAAAGCAAAGAGGTAAATAAACAAAAGGTACAAATGTCTGCTGTCATTAACTTGCAGATCGCTCATAGTGAATGGCTTGCGTTGCTGAGTGCAGTGAAATATGTACTAATTCTTTGCGTGATTTTTCGTACAGTTTTATTTTTGCGTGATTTCTCCGCTTGGACACTTATCACATCCACATTCTGCCAGTCGAAGCTTTGTATTGCCTTGCTTAAGGCACTCGACGAGTCCGATGATCGATGGTTAGCCACAAACACTGCACTCACGTGAAATGTTCTGTGCGAAGCGCGAACAGCAATCGCATGCGCGTCATGTGGCTTCAATCTCGGCCAAAATGGTTGGGACACTTCCTGAGCCTGCCACGGTCACCCACTCCCCCGCTCCCCTGGTCAATGTTGTTCTCTCCAGCTGATGGAGCACACACCGCGCAATGAGAGACAACATTGAGGGGGGGCCGGGGGGTTGGGGGCCCAGCGAGATTTGGCCAGGATTGTAGGCTAAACTATGCAATTCAGATGGGGCTATATGAACGCCTTGGAACATCTGTGACTTTGGCTTATGTTTTTCTGTATTTTGTTGCTGGATTTCCAGGGGCAATCCCGTATACGAATAAAGATGAGATTCTTATTCAGTGCTTGGTCGTGACAGCTCATATTTTACATGGACGTAGAGCTGGATATTGTGGGTACATTCTCAAAAAAGTTTGGAGTCTGCACACCAAATGTAACTCAATATAAATCCAGCGACAAAATAACGAAGAGTGCCCCAAAAAGATAGGTCATCGCTATGGTTGTTCCAAGGCGTTGGCTCCTCCCCACCAGATTTGCATATTGTAGCCTAGCCCCGTGAGGTCGCTGTTTGCCCTTAATACAGTACATACATGTGAGTACGTAGCGCGCAGCTTATGTGTACGTTAGGGGCCGACCATCGATTGTGGGACGCTACTGCCGATTGCCTTGACCAAGGCTAAGCTTTGTATGAAAAGATGATTATTTTATCATTTGAAATAAGTTGTCTTTGTTTATTTTGTTTCTATTGATTGCAGAATAAATACTGCATAACTGTTGTCAGAATTATCCAATGGGCTATTTTTGTTTTTGTAGAGAACTTTCCCTCATAAATATGCATGTTTCTTGCTATGCAAATTAACCAGTGAACTCATGACAGTATTCGAATTTGTGTCATTCCTCAATTTTTTTTTTTCCTTTCCTTTCTGTATTGTAGAATTTTTAATTTTTTTTCTGTATTGTGGCCTTGTTTTTGTAACTGTACAATAGTTTGATTTTATTCTATATTCTATTCTTTAGAATGCTTTGTTTGTGTAGTTTGTTTTTGTTGTGTTTATTTTATATGTTACTTGTTTAATGGTTGGCTTTTTGTGTTTGTTCATGAAATCTCGATTTCTTTTTTTAAATTTTATTTGATAATTTCTGCCACGGTTATCCGTGACTTCTAAGTAAACTGAGAAATGTGGTTTTCTTTTAATCCTAGGAATACAAAAGTAATCTAGGATGTTTGTGTTGTTTATGTTTAGTTATGTGTTTGTTTGTTTATTTGTGTGCTCATTTTTTTCCTTGTCAATGTGGTTGTTAATTTGTCAGTTAATCTGTTTGTTTGTTTGTCTGTTTCTGCTTGTTTGTGTGCCGTAACTGAACGAGCATGTTGACCTGGAATTGCCATGTCTTACTAATTCCATTCATTGTCTTTTCTCCGCATCTGGTATCTTAACGTTAACCCCACCTGGATTGCATGGATGAAATAACCAGTTTGTGAGTACCTGACTAATCCCAATCATATTTTTATCAACTCAGATTCTCACACAGCCAGTAAGGCAAAACCAATTGTATTCATGTTGTCGTGTTTGAAAGTCTTGGTCGTAGTTTTTATTTTTATTCTTTCGATCAAAATACAGCGTGTCTCAAAAAAATTTCAATTTCCAAACAAGTGGTTACAATAAATCTCTGTAAATACAATTTTTCATCATTCTATTTGTTTTTTTTACATTGGTCAGTAATGTAGCATATGGGTCATTCCACCGGGTTGGGAAGCAGTGCATGTTACATCCATATATTTGGTTATATTATTAAAGGTATCAATGCATTCTAAACAATTGCTTAACATAATATTTGTCTTTAATATGATGTTTCAATACTTGAGAAAGTTTGAAATTATTTGAAAGTATTTTGACACAAATATGAGCAAAAATGTATTAATTCGGACGTAACATTAACACTGTGTCAATGTTACATCCAAATTGGTTTTTTTTGCCATTTTTTACACGTATGTAACATACTACCCAAACTGACATTGCATATTTACAACTGGACACCTAAGCACCAAGAAAAGCTTTTGTTTTGGTATAGTCGGGGTTCAAATATAGCAGAAACAATACCTCAAGTGTGGATGTAACGGTGTAAAAATCACTCAATGGAAGTGTGACATTTGGGTTTTACACCGTGTAAATGTTATGTCCACACAACCAAGCTATCATTTCTGCTCCATTTGATGTCTGACTACCATAACAAAAGCTTTTCTTATTGTGTTGCATCTACAGTAAGAAGTACACAAAGTAAATTTGGGTAATGTTTCGCAGAAATTTTTTTAAAAAGGTACAAATGTCATATTTGGACGTAACACTGACACGGTGTCAATGTTACGTCCAAAATGACATTTTTTGCTCATATTTTTGGCAAAATACATTGAAATGATTTCAAACTTTCTGCAGTAGTGAAACACCCAACAACAAATATTATGTAGAGCAACTTCTGCTAGCAAGGCATTCATACTTTTCATAATATGGGCATATGTCACACATTGTGTCCCAACCCGATGAAATGACCCACATATACATGGCATCTTGTTGTGTACAAAAACTGCAGGGATTTACTTGTAATGAGGATTAAACGTACTTGGAAGTTGGCCATCACTTGAGACGTTCTTGTATCTTCCTTTGTTTCAGAATCAAGATCTACGACTGAAACTCAATGAGCACAAGTAAGTATTACAATGTCTCCTCATGGTAGTGCTTCTTGCTGAAATGTCAAACGTTAGCATTTAAACTAAATAGAATACAGACAGAGCATTCTGTATCGTTTATTATTATTTATTATTATTAATGGTTTATTATTCTATTCTATCGCCGCCAGCAGCGGAATTGCAGAATAGTTACATAAAAAATAAAATTACACAGAGATTTAAAGAATAACCATCATGAAAGGGCATAGGAAGGAGGGAGCAAGTGATAGGGACGGGTTGAGGGGAATGGAGCTGGGAAAACATGTATGGTATTAAAGTACACAGATACAAAACAAACAGTAAAAATCGAGAGAAACAGTTTAGTGAAATACAAATGCAATAAAAACCAGGCTTCCTTTTTAAAATTGTGTACAAACAGGCTGTAAAACCGCACAGGATGAAAAAAGGTTGGGAAAAGAGGATGGAAAGGTTGGGTGTACACAGGGGCAGAGGTTGATACAAGTAGGATAGGGAAGTTGTCTTGGGGATGGAAGGCATGGGAAGGGAGGTTGTTATGTGAACAACAGGATTGTGGGAGGGAGGGGTCAAAGGTAAAGAAAAACAACGGGGAACACTCAAATGTTACAAAAGAAAAAAAAATCGACATAGACACAAATGCATAAAAATTCAGGATTGCAGCTAGAGGTCAGACCCACTAGTTAGTTAATATTAGTGGCTTTCATTCCAAATCTTTGTCATGTAAACAATTGGGCTTTTTTGGTACCGCTTAGTCTTACAAAGAGGTAGGGAGTATTTGTTGCAGTTTCTGAGGTCTCTATGATGAACATTCCTCCTACTTGGCGGAAGCCAGCTGCTGTAGTGTTTGGATGCAATCAGTGGTTTAAAGCCAGAGTCCATCATTTCCAGCTATCCAAAAAGTAACTGGTGTAGTTATTGGTGAAAAACATACTGGTTGAAAGATAGTAAGGGAACTAAACTCCCTGTGACATTATCCTTTCTGGCAGGCTGTCATTTTGAAGAAATCAACGAAAGAAGGCCTTTCCAACGGTGCGTCTTAAGAAGCACCGTAGGAAATTTCTGTTAGCAGTTCCTTTTTTTATTCGGTGAAGTGCGCGCAAGTGTTGACACGACGCACACGCGCTATAATTCGTCGGATCAGTGCGCGACATCGTGTAGCTGTAATCAGCTCAGTGAGAACGTGTCTTGGACGCTGAATTCAGGCCCACTTCAAAACATGATTCAGCAACTTTTGATTTGAAATCGAGATCCTAGAATGCTGTTTTCCTCGAAATATACAGCTGAAGCTGAGCTGAAACTTCATCAGGTTAGTTGTTCAGCACCCTTCTTTAGATTTTGAGCGCTTTTGTTGCTTCAAACGAACAAAATGCACAAATTACAAATGATGGACTATACCTTTAAAAAAAAAACGGGTCTTTTCAGAACCACATACAAGTCGCACAAGAGATTTGACTGCATAGTGCTACCACAAACTTTACATCTTTTTAACTTTCAAGTTACAAAGGATTGGAGATTGAAAAAGATGCAACGGCAATTTGGAGTGGATTTAGAGCTGGATCGGGAATTTCCCTGTGTTTTTTTTTCCCAAAAAGTTTTTTTGGGGGTTTTGGGCCATCCCGTGTTCAGTAATTCAGTTTGTTCATTGAAAACATTTGTGAGAAACGTCAAGAAAGCTCATTGGCTTACTGCAATGTATTGACACAACAAGGAATTACCCCCCCCCCCCCCCAAAGCAAAATATCCAAAACTCTGTCAACTTTTTGTGTTGAAGTAGCTGTAACATTGAGGTTTGTGCCTGAAATGGCATCACAGTTTTGCAAAGGAATATGGAAATTTGCATTAGCATATAAACAAAAAAAGCACTAAAATACCCTTGAAAAATGGCAAAATGAAAGTTGAAAATAAGGTTAACCGGAACCAAAGGTGCATTTTCAAGGATTGCATTAACAAAATTACATTGCATTGGCTCTTTAACGGACCCCTTTATACTTGTGTTCATTTATATAGTAACATCATTCAGCCCAAAGTCTCAATACCAACGTTGCGTGTGTTTAAGGCGTCAACATTTGAATTCATTTGCATGTGCTTCAATCATGCATAATCAAGATGTATTTTGAAATTTGTTTTGAAATCAGGGAGAAGCTTCGTGAGTCTGATACCGAGCTACAGCGCAACCGAACGTACATTGACGAGCTGGAACCCAAGTACATATCAAGCTGTGAGTACAGTGCTTTTACATTTGCTGAAACAAAGTCATTTGTCTGAACCCACGTCAAGCAACAATTTTAAAGTTTTTAAAATTTTTATTAAGATTTAGATCCATCAGGTCAAAAGTCTCAAGGCCAAACTGCTTCAGAGTCGGTGGTCACCGAATGCAGCAGGATACAACTGTGGCATTGTTCAATGGGACTAGCTCTCATTGTCTCAGAAGCGGCCGTTCATGCACTGGCGTTGGTAGCTGAATGTATCAAAGTACACCAGACTTTTCCACCTGATGCACTGTGTTGTGTCTGGCAGGGTCAGGGTTAACCCTAGCCCTTTTTGCTAGGATGCACCCTGGATCCTGCAAAATCCTCCAACTGCCTCCCTGTAAAAACTGGATTCAGCCTCGATTCTTCAAAATCATCCATTATATCTTGAATTTGTGCAAAATCATTTGTTACATCTTGAATTTGTGCAAAATCATTCATTATATCTTGAATTTGTGCAAAAGCATCCGTTATATCTTGTATTTGTGCAAAATCGTCCGATCTCGAATTTGTGCAAAAACATCTGTTATATCTCGAATTTGTGCAAAATCAACAGTTATATCTTGAAGTTGTGCAAAATCATCCGTTGTATCTTGAAGTTTTGCAAAATCATCCATTATATCTCGAATTTGTGTAAAATCATCCGTTGTATCTTGAATTTGTGCAAAATCATCCTTGTATTTGTGCAAAATCATCCGTTGTATCTTGTATTTGTGCAAAATCATCCGTTATATCTTGAATTTGTGCAAAATCATCCGTTATATCTCGAATTTGTGCAAAATCATCCGTTATATCTCGAATTTGTGCAAAATCATCCGTTGTATCTTGAATTTGTGCAAAATCATCCATTATATCTTGAATTGGTGCAAAATCATCCATTATATCTTGTATTTGTGCAAAATCAACAGTTGTATCTCGAATTTGTGTAAAATCATCCGTTGTATCTTGAATTTGTGCAAAATCATCCGTTATATCTCGAATTTGTGCAAAATCATCCGTTATATCTTGAATTGGTGCAAAATCAACAGTTATATCTTGAAGTTGTGCAAAATCATCCATTAAATCTTGAATTTGTACAAAATCGTCCGTTATATCTTGAATTTGTGCAAAATCGTCCGTTATATCTTGAATTTGTGCAAAGTCATCCATTATATCTTGAATTGGTGCAAAATCATCTGTTATATCTTAAATTTGTGTAAAATCAGCTGTTGTATCTTGACAAAAATGCTTGAAGTTGTGCAAAATCGTCCGTTATATCTCGAATTTGTGCCGTGGAGGGGTGACCGCTGCCTCTGAGTGCCTCAATCCTGGAAAATCCTCCAACAATCACTGTTGATATGTTGATATCCAGAAGCAGTGCGGATGATTTCATGTATTATCTAGGCCTAAATTTAGGCATGGCTCAGCATAAACAACACAGGGTATAGCCTAAGACCTTGACACAATGCATCCTCCAAAATCAACCGATACTTTCGATACAGCCGCAATCCTTCAAAATCCTCTCTTATATGCAAAGAGGATTTTGGAGGATTTCGGAAAGTTAGTGTTACAGATTTGGATGTCATATCTGGTTGGTTGGCCAAACTATAACTCAACAAACACGGATTAAAAGGAATTTGTTTCATTGGCTTTTCCTGTAATTTTCAGAAATAAACTATTTGAGGGGTTAGTATAATAAATCAAATATTGTTACACTGACATGTTTGAGGTGCTGTGTTCGAAAATGGTGGAAAAAAACAACAAAAACAAAATTGTTCAAGTAGTCTGGTTCCCTGACTCCACTAAGATGAAATGGATCAAAAATGCCGGAAAATTGCCTGCACCCGTTCATGAACAGGGAACCAATAGCAAATAAAATTTGGACTGAAAAAAATGATAAATTTGGAGCAGTAGTTAAAAAATAGTTAGGTTTTTTCAATGGTGGTCGGCCAACCACTGTTGGAAATGTATACAAAAGTCCTAGTTTTCTTGAAAATGACTTCACACCAGGTGCCATAATTTTACAGGATGCTTTAAACTGTCATTTACCAACATCCTAGTGAGGTATTACGTAACAACTTGGTAGTTTTATTTTTCGATGTTTGCAAATGTTGTATTTTCCCTTTAAAAGAAACGACTGACAATCCACGTCTGATTTTTTTTTACCCCAGCGGAGAAGGTGTCCAACCTTCAGGACATGCTGATGAAGAAGGAAGACGACATGCGGGCCATGGAGGACCGCTACAAGAAGTACCTGGAGAAGGCCAAGAGCGTCATCCGCACCCTGGATCCCAAGCAGAGCCCGGCGGGCTCCAACGAGCTCCAGCTACTCAAGGCTCAGCTGCATGAGAAGCAGAAGATCATCGAACACCTGGAGGTGAGTGGTAGCCTTTTTCAGGAGGCCATCGTGACTTTGTAATTGAAACCTGATTGGCAATATGATGAAGCACATTGAGCGGAGACTACACAATGCAAGTCAAGAGATGGGGTCAAGAGGCATTTTGAATTTCAAATTGGCTGGGTCGCTGTAGGTCTTCTCTCGAAGACGGCCATCTCTGTAGGGGAACTGCAACTGCGTATTTTACGCAATGCGTGCTTGATTGTGTTGAAAATGTCCCAAACACGTGCACTTGTTGCCTGAAATGTGTTCAAAATACGATGCAGCCGATGCGCATTATACAAGTTGACGCTCAAAACGCCGATGCTCGTTAGGCGTGGGTGGTTCCAATCTTTCTGGAGCCGGTTCCGGTTCTCAAAAAAGAACCGGTTCTGAGTCGGAACCGGCTCCCGAAAATTCAATGAAAAAAACATAAGCTCCTAGAATTACATGTAGAGAATAACGGTTTCACCTCGTGAGGTCCGTGTTCTGTGGATTTCGATGTGGAGTACAGGAATATTCCACTACGTATTTGGTTTCAAATCATGAATTTTTCCTGTGAAACTATTTTTGAAAGCAAGCTTAGCGTTTATCACTTTATTCTCTTTGATTACAGATTTTGGTCAGGTGACACTGTCAGAAATGTACATGTACTGTATAAATACGGGCAGGGCTTATAGCTAAATTTGGAACAGTCCGTTGCTTGCTGGCAGATCAGTTTTAATATTTGTTGTTTTCTTTTCTTGTTCGATAGCATGAAAGGGAAAAGTCCAAGGTGATGCGTGACAGTGAGGAGAAGCTGATAGTGTCTGCGTGGTATAACATGGTGAGTCTATGCTGGATAAACTGTCAAAACTATAGAGAGGTCTTCACAAGCCTATCACAAGTCATCTCAAGTCATTACAAGTCGTCACAAGTCAATCACAAATTGTCACACGTCAATCACAAGTCAATCAGAAGTCATCACAAGTTGTCACAAGTCAATCACAGATCATCACAAGTCAATCACAAATCATCACAAGTCAATCACAAATCATCACAAGTCAATCACAGATTATCACAAGTCAAACACTAGCCAATCACAAGTCAGTCACAAATTGTCACAAGTCATCACAAGTCAATCGCTAGTCAATCACAAGTCAATCACAAGTCAATCACAAGTCATCACAAGTCAATCACAAGTCAATTACAAATCAATCGCAAGTCAATCGCAAGGCAATCACAAGTCTATCACAAGTCATCACAAGTCAATCACAAGTCAATTACAAATCAATCGCAAGTCAATCGCAAGTCAATCGCAGGCCAATCGCAAGCCTATCACAAGCGTATCACAAGCCTATCACAAGCCTATCACAAGTCAATCGCAAATCAAGCACAACTCAATCACAAATCAATTGCAAGTCCATGGCAAGTCAATCGCAGGTCAATCGCAGCCAATCACAAGTCAATCACAAGTCATCACAAGTCATCACAAATCAAAAACAATCATCACAAGTCAATCACAAGTTGTCACAAGACAATTACAAAGCATCACACGTCAATCACAAGTCAATCACAAGTCAATCACAAAACTTTGTTCAGTCTTTTTCACAGAAATTCACAACATAACACCCATGATGAAAGAAGAAACAAAATTTCTTGCAGTTTTATGGTTGAAACGAAAGTTTGAATTTTCCTAAAATCAAAAAAAAATAAATGGAAATGCATTTCTATTGAAAACAACATAAAAAAGAATGGCAAAATGTATAATCATTGTGAACACTGTGAAAATGGCTTTAGCTTACCCGGAACCTTTTTCTCACAATAGACCGCTCCATTAAACCCCGCCCACTGTGTTTTTGACCAATCACAGCCATGATATATGCAGGCATGCAACTTTTCCTCGGATCAGCTGATTTCCTCTTTTTGTACTTCCCAAGTGTGCCATTGAAAATAGAAAAACACTGTACAAAGTCTTGGGAAAATTTGAATTTCCTCTTTTTTTGTGACTTCCCAGTTGCATGCCTGTATATGTCTGACATGCATGCACAAAAGTCCAACATGCTTGCATGTGTGCATGATCCATGCAGCTGGAACATGCAGTGTTGCATTGGAGAGGCGCACATGTTGTTGCCCATGTGTGCAGTGGGCGGGACTTAAAATGGATCGGTCCACTTGCGCCGTAACTGTCAATCACTTTTTTTTGTGTCATGCAGGGTATGCACATGCATCGTAAGGCGGCCGAGGACCGGCTAGCCAACTCCAACACCGGCCAGTCATTCCTTGCCCGCCAGCGCCAAGCCTCCAACCGACGCTCTCAGGCCATTATCAGCGGTCACTCCTCCAACGCCACCAGGTGAAAAGGTCGACCGGGGTCACGTGGGCGAAGAGGTCAGCCGGGGTCACGAAGGTGAAAAAAGTCAACCAGAATCACTTAAGTGAAAAAGTTAATTGCAAAAGGCCATCTCAATTCATATGCGGGACGAGTTCCGGACAAGATGTGGACGTTGTATCGGATATAAGTTGCAGGATTCTGAACAACTTCCCTGCAATCTTCCCGCAATGAAGTTATCAGTATTGGTGAGTCAAGCAGTTGCTAATGAAATTTCCCCAGAACATGTCCGGGACAGATGCGGAGTTCCGTCCGGATAAAGGTTAATGATTCTAAACGCAACTTGGCCAGGTACTCGCCCGGGATATGAATTGAGAAAGACCCTAACTTGGATGAAAAAGACCACCAGGTTACTATGGTAAGAGTGGGTCACTTGGATAAAAGAAAATAAGTCACCAAGTCAAATGGGTGAGAAGGTCCACCAGTCATTTGGGTGATGATAGGTCAATTAGGTGAAAGTGTCAAATGGGTTGCTTGGATGACGTTATCACTTGAGTTGAAAAGTTAATATGGAAAACTTACGCTGCTGGCAAACGGGTCTGTATTTAAAAGAAAAAAAAACTTGTCGGCAGTTTTCCGGCAGTTTTCCACCTTTGACTTTGCTTCGTGACTTCACCTGTGGGCAAGTTCGCGCAAGAACTACTGTTGACCATTGGTTAACCATAGTTGGACTAAAGTTACCCCGAACTCTGTCTAGTCGACGGTGGTTGACTACGCTAGTTGACTATTTGGAACCAACCTACCGGGGCTGGTTGCATCGCTGGTAACCAATAGCCGCGCGCATTCATAACGTACAGCTGGGAGCCAGGACCCAGAAGTTTTGCGATGACATTCTGACCAGCGTTTGACTAGAGACGTTCGCACGTTGCTATTAGTGCGCAGGGGTAAGGTACGTCACAAATCAACCACTAGTCGACGAATGGTCCTTGCCCGAACTTGGCCTGTGCTGTAAATACGGAAAGGAAAAAAAACCTGTACAAGTGTACATTCATGTACATGTTTACTCCACAAATTCATAATATATTTTATTATGAGGCTTTTTCCAATCATGTTTTTTTTTTTTGGAAATGGGCCGTCTTTTCCAGCGTATCAAACGTTTGGAGCATTGTAAATAGAGATAGTATTGTTTCACGATGTTCACCTTTATGTGTCAGGAATTGTTTTTTTTTTATATGGAATCATATTTTAATGTCTAATAGAGCATAACCTTATTTTAGTGATTTTTTTGTGTCGGTTGTTTTTAATTATGAATAACGTCAAATTGCTTAATGAGTTGAATGACTTAAACCCACCTTGTTTCATACTTACATGTAGGATGAAGCTATATACGTTAAATTTTTATTAGTTTAGTAAAATGTTCGCCATGAAGAAGAAAATGTTCGGATGGGGTTATGAAAATACTTTCCCTACATGTTCAAGGGATTTACAGTACAGAATAAGCTGTTTTTCAAACAAGCCTCCCTTTTTGTGCGTGTGGTAAAGTAAAGTGCAGTTGTCACGAGACAATGTGGCCCATCAAAACCAACGTTTATCTCCGGTTTCCTTGGCATGAAACGACTGAGAATATTTCTACTCCCCCTTGATGGGATGCTAGTCCATCGCAGGTTACTCCCCAGCTAATGCCGGTACCCATTTATACTCCTGGGTGGAGAGAGGCAAGTGGGGGTAAAGTGGCTTGCCCAAGGACACAACATATGGCCAGCAGCTGGATTTGAACCCTTGACCCTCTGGTATTAGGAAAAGAGAACCTGCCACTTATGAATTTGAGGAGGCATATCTTTGAGACAAAGGCTCTGTGGCGTTCTGTGCCTTATAATCCCTCAAATTGTGAAACATCCATGTACATGTACTATAAAAATGGTTGCACCCAGCAGTATTACTTGGCCGAAGTTTTCTGAGTTTTCCTCTGAAAAATGTTGACTTAATAAATGTTCTATGCATCTAAAGACAATTATCTCTATAAAACATGTACAAAAATAAATTTTAAACAAATGGACATGTATGAAAAAGAAATGTACAAATCTTTTAAATAAATAGGGATTGAAATGAAATGACTGGGGAAACTTTTTGGTCTGCTGTAAAAAAATGTCTAACTTTTTAGTATCGTCAGAATAGTGTGATTCACATTTCTTTTGAAAATCTTTGTGAAGAACTTATTTTGAAAATTACACCAAAATATTTACTGGGCCTCAGGCACATTTCTGTCTGATTCAAAAAAATGTCTAACTTGTTATTATCGTCAAAATGGTTGGTGTGGTTCACATATTTTTTGAAAGTCTTTTTGAGGAACTTAATTTGAAAATCACACCAAAATATTTAGTTGGCCTCAGACACTTTTTAAGGCTTCAACAATTGCACTTTATACGAAGGGGATTTTTTTTTCAATCGCCGTTGTGTGATTTATTTTGTCTTTGGATTTTAGAAATCGATGTTAGTGATGTCAAAGCATAGTCTTAAGTTTCATCTATCATGTTAATTCAGAGGAACTTTTTGTCGGTGGAAAGTATTGAAATTTTTTGAAAGTGGCCAGGGCTGGACCTGGTTTTGAAGTGTACTGCTCGGCTTTTTTCTTTGTTCCCTTAGGTATCGTAGAACAACAGCAAACCGGTCATCATCTTTCATACGTGGGATTTGTAATGTTTATGAAATTGTAAACAAAACTGTTGTCTATCAACGGCCAGAACAAAACAAGCCAGAAAGTATTAAAAATGAGTCCGTTGTTTTCCAGAATCTATAAAGCCAGTTCTGTTTTCAAATTGCACATGTGGGCATCAAATTCTATCATTATTTTCCTTTATGAAAAACAAGACAAGGCAAACAACACAATAAGCTAGATTAAAGGGTTCATGAAGTGAATTGTCCTTAGGAACATATTTTGTGCAACTTTCTACTCCTGTTAAACGTAACAAAAATTATTTGACATCCCTTTTTTGGTTTATTTTATTTGAAAAGTGCACTTGTTTAAACATTTAAACTTGTCCATGCTTTTCTAGACAACTGAGGGCGCTGTTGATGTCATTTCAGGAAGACACTTTTCAGTTTAGGGGATTTTTCGTTCTAATTGTGAACCCAAAAAGAAAAATTTGCTCATTGAAAACATCTGTGAGAAAAAGCTCATTGGCTTACTGCCATGCACTGACCGTACAACAAATCACCACAGAAAAGAAAATTTACGACAGCGAAATGTCCAAAACTCTGGCAACTTTTGGTGCTGAAAAATAGCTGTTAACATTGAGGTTTCTGCCTGAAATGACATCACACTTTTGCTCATGAATATGGAAATTTTCATTAGCATAAAAATCAAAAAGGCACCAAAATACCCTTGAAGGATTGCATTATAAAAAATTACATTGATGGGGCCCTTTAAGCCCATTCACTGGTGCTACAGGGTAATCCTATACAACAGCACTGCCCGACAAGTGACAGTGAGTCATTGAGATAGGTACAAAGAGGACACTTGCCCTCTGGGACCAGCACAAATTGGCCATCTTTGTGAAAAATTAGCCAGAAAAACTTGTTCCAAAGGAAGTACAAAATTTCAAAATCTTAGGACTTCACTAAGCCTCACAATATTTTGTATGATCAAACGTTTGTGGCAAGTGTTCCCTCTTCATTTTGAATGCCTTAAAATTGTCATATTTGAGATTGTTTACAATATCCCTATAGACTATGTGCATTTATCTCTTGTTTTTTTGTCCTGAAAATGGTCAAACCTTGATGTGAATGCAGTTTGAAATCCGAATTGGCTTATTGTGAATGCGTCTGTTCAGTTGTCAGTGTATTCGTTGACAGGGTATTGTTATTCAGAGTTTCAAATGTGCTATAACTTTAAGACGGGATGTTCAATATTGCATATTTACTTTCTCTTCTTTCCTTGTCTTGCCCTGCGCATGGATTGTGCTCGACGAGGTCCCAATAGACAATTCATTATGCCCCACCAACTGCACACATTAGGCTCGCCCATTACACACATTATGCTCCGCCCACTGCACAAATTAGGCTCTGCCCATTACACAGAAACTCTGCCTATGCACACTTAGGCCCCGCCCATTGCACATATTCGACTCAAACTATTGCGCTCCGCCCGCTGCACACATTAGGCCCCGCCCATTGCACACATTAGACCCCGCCCATTGCACATATTAGGCCCTGCCCATTTTGCAACACCTCTCCAAATGTCACACTGTATGTTCCATACACATGTGTCATGCACATGTCAGGCTTTTGTTGGACCTTAACACTTGCTGTGATTGGTTGAAACACTATGAGGCGGAGCATAATTGATGGACCTGTCCATTTCATGTGAGCCATAGACTTCTGAACTTCATGATCAGCATTATAGCACTGCACTGGCACAGAAATTCTGCAATAACTTTGTAAGCACAGAATCCTTGGTTATGAAATGTACAGACCTGAATAACGAACATTCTGTAATCTAGAAACGCACTTACCGTTAGTGAGAAAGTTGTTCCGTACAATTATTGCTTATGATAAGCAGGGCCATGACGTTTGGCCCAGTGCATCAATATGTGGTGTAATTTTCCACTTGATTTGTGTTTCACCAAAAAAAAGAGTTGATGGTGGCAAAATGACTTAAAATCTCCAAAAAGCCATAGTTACATTAGATTCTTTTTGGAAAATGTGCCCTAAAAGTAACAATTGCTTTAAATTTTAGATTTCTCTGTCCTCAAATGTTTGAAATCCGGGTGCTATTGAAGTCCATGAAAAAGCTCTATTACGTTATGCTGCCACTTGAAATATGTCCACGTTTACCCTACCAAGTTTCACACTGCGTTCCAGATTGGCTCATAACTAAATTATTGATGTTTGAAACAATTGCGATTGACTGCATACAAATGATTTACTGTTGCAGTTGTTCAGAGCCACTTCAGAGTCAGGTCAATAGAAAATTAGTACACGTTTTCCTGTCTGAAACCAAATTCTACTTTGTGTCGATTGAGTCAGTTTGAATTTTGGTTTAGAGCGAATTTTGAACGCAAGTCTGAAACGTAGTTGATCAATCCTCAGATTGTAGTAATGTATTGCTGCTGCATAAGTACAGGTATTTGTTTGTTTGTTTTTATGTATTGTAATGAAGTATTGGGACTAATCTTGATCAAAAGCTATCTTATCTAAATTTCTTACAAAAGGCCAGTTTTCTTTTGAAGTATCCTCACAATAAGTCTCCGTGCTGACGTCACACTTTGTTTACACGTGTGCTTTCTTACGGGAGCCTGGTTTGATGGCGGTTTCGTAGCCCCATATAGAAACGCATACAAAGTGTGACGTAATCAGTACATGGGCTTATTACTAGAAGAAAAAAACCCTGAACATCGAGTATCTGTTTTAGAATTTTAAGATCAACTACTTACATAACCACCATGTTTATCGGAATGTCAGACTATGTTTTGTTTATACATGTATATTTTTTAAGAGCTAGTGTGCTGTTTCTAATGCATACGGATATTAATGAATAAGTGAGGGGAAAAAGTCTGTAAGATCAATTTCATGGGATCCAACTGGTCCATATTAGGAGAAAATTATTCACTTTTATCCACCACCCTATCCAAGGCACAACTGAATCCTTATCTCTTTCACAAAATTATGTGAAGGATTAGGAAGCATGGATGTGGCAAAGCATTATGGGTAGCTTTCCACCATGTCCCAAGCAAATACAATCCAAGTGCATTGACAGTAGGTTATTAAGCAAATTTTGTCAAAGTACTGGTCACCAGTGTCATATAATAGGGTGGTGGGTACCAGTGGTGTCTATTATACAGAGTAGACTGGTTCCCGCTCCCTCCTTCATCTATTCTGACTTTAAATCTATGGAAGCGGGCACCAGTTTCCAGTCCCTCTGCCATCGATACAGAGTAGACTGGTTCCCAGACCCGGCATCATCAATTCTGACTTCGAATCTGTTGGAACGGGTACCAGTCTATACCGAGTAGAGTGGTGTCCAATCCCTCTGCCATCGATTCTGACTTGAATGTAGGGGAGCAGGTACCAGTCTACACAGAGAAGACTTGTTCCCAGACCCGCTCACAGCAATTCTGACTTTGAATCTGGGGGAGCGGGTACCAGTCTATACCGAGTAGACTGGTAACCAGTCCCTCTGCCATCAATTCTGACTTTGAATGTAGGGGAGAGGGTACCAGTCTATACAGAGTAGACTGGTTCCCAGACCCGCCAACATCAATTCTGACTTTGAATGGGAACCAGTCTATTTACAGAGCTTTTGTTTCATAGGAACAGTAAAGATGCTTATTAATTTGTCAATAATACAAATATTGGACATATACTTTTTTAATTGTTAACATGTAAATAGAACATAGGGTTGTGTAATTCTGGAACTCTTCATATATACATGTACTTCAAGATAATATCACTTTTAATCTGTCTCTCTCGAACACCGGAACAATGAATTTCTTTTGTACAGTTTCTTTTTATTCCACAAATTTGCATATTAATGTACAATGTGTTGTGGACTTATTTTCAAGTTCATAAGATCTCTATTAAATTAATTTAAAAAAATGTTTATGAAAATATGTACTTGTGACTTTTTTGTTGCATAGTAATTAACGGACAAGAATTACGTCAACAGTGACCTTTGACATCCAAAGCCATTAAATAAATTTTATATTTTATATAATTACAATTTAAAATACATTTCAAATTAGGGTTGGGGAGAATTTGGTGGGAAATTACACTGAAATTATCATATTTGAAAACTAGCTAATTTAAGAACAACAAAACACAAAATACTACAGGTAATGCAGTGAAATTTCGATAAGTCAAAGGAACAGGTTCAAAATTTGACTTAAACAGAGTTTCGAGTTAAGAAGGGTGGTATATCATTGTTATACTACTGAAGGCAATGGATTAATAACAGTTGTTTTGAGTTGTCAGAGTTTGGCTTATCGAGATTTCACTGTATACAATATTTGCAGACATAAAAAAAACACAACCAAATTATTCTGAAATACATTACTTGACTGTAAGTAAATAATGTGTGCTTTTCTTGGTTTTTCCAGCATGAACACAAAACTTTAAACAGGTCAGTGTAACAATATTTTTGTTATAAAATACTAACCCCAAATCCATCCATTTCTAAATATTACACCAAAAGCAAATTACCTTATATAAGTCATAATTTTTATTTTAAATTTTGAAAAACTTTTTTTTTTGCAGCTATGAATATTAATTAATATTAACAGATTTAAATCAAATATTCAAATGAAACACAGGGAACCTGACTAGGTGAAATATAACAAAGAAATTGACTGGAGCGAGTCTTAAATGTCAACACACATTGCTTTACAATTTTTTTTCTTTTTTTTTTTCTTTTTGTGTTAAACAGTCTACATAATACAATACAAACTTATATTTAAAAAAAATACAAATAATACTTTATTAAAACTTTTTTGATGAATATTCTACGTATAAGCCTTTCTAAAAAAAGGCCATTTTTCACTTGTGAGAGCCCTTGGGGCCCCTTAATTCAGATAAATATCTCAATTCTTAAGAAAAAAATTCACTTTAAGCTCATTTTGTGATGAAAGGTCACATTTGTTCACACGTTGGATATGAATTGACCTATCGCGGTAGAATCGCGTTAGAGAATTGCATCAACGCAGCTTGTGAAATATTCTCCAATTGGATATCATGTAATTATGATATACAAATAGACGAAACGCGCAAAATCTGAGACAAACAAAAGTTAGTGTACAAAAATTCCATAGAGTCGTCTAAGGGGCGTGGCTAACTCGCAAACGGCGATAGGTCAATAACGACTGTGATTGGTCAAAACAGTGGATCGGTCTATTATGACTAGAGGGTGGAACCAAAACCTGTGCCAATCAAATTGCCAAAACGTACTAGGGTCACCCAAACCAAGCCTACTATAAAATATCACTTTTACATTTATGCCTTTGAAAGTTAAAGATTTTTCAACAGTCAATAAATGTTGGATAAAAAAAGTGATTTGTTTTTGGCATTAGTTTAAAGTGAATGGAAGAACTACACATGCATGTTTGGAAACATGCTATAATCATACCTGTGTGTATTGTGGAACATGCTACATGCAAATGATGGTATCAACTGCCATATTACTATGCTGATGCCTCATGCATTAAAACATGCTTTACTTTGGAGGAAAATCAGAGCAACTCGTCAAATATTAATTCTACTACAGCCACATTTCAAAACTGAATTGCTTGTTTTCTATTTTAATGAGAAGCTACTTGTTGGTTTCAAAATAAAATACAAAAATAAAATAAAACCTGACAAAACCTGTATGGTTTGTAAGGTTTTCTTGGAGGCCCAATATATAGTAAAAAGCACATTGAAGCTTCCAAAAAACTTCACATGTCCATGACAAAAAGGAAAAAGAATGTTCAGAGTTTGTCTTTTTTTCTGTCGTTAGTCTATTCCTATATTTGAAGCAAACACTTTCTTGAGAACCTATCTAATAAATTTGATTGGGTATTTATCTGACGTAGTACTTTAGGAGAGTCTTGGTAAAAAAAGAAGAAGTTACTTTGAGCACACACCTCCATTCAACCTAAGTTTTTTCTTTGACTTTTTAAGGGAATATACAACATTTGCAAACATCAAAAAACCAAAACTACTAAATTAGAATGAAATACCTCAATAGACTGTGAATGACAGTCTAAAGCATCCTGTGAAATCATGGCACCTGGAGTGCCGTCATTTTTAAGAAAAGTGGTGTTTTTGTATCAATTTCCGACGCTGGTCGGCCGACCAGCATTGGAAAAAACTGACTTTTTTCAAATGCTGCCCCCAATTTACCATATTAAGTTAGTCTGAATTTTGTTTGCAATCTATGAACGGGTGCAAGCCTTCTAGACTGGTTCTCAGACCTTACAATTCCCTGGCGTCTATAAATTGCTCCATTTCAATTGAATGGGTCAGGGAACCAGACTACAATATGATTGTTTTTCGTGGATTTTCCAGCATCTACGAACACAAAACTTCAAACAAGTCAGTGCAACAATATTTGCTATGAAATACTAATCCCCCAAATCCATCCATGAAAATTACAGCAAAAGCAAATGTTGTATACTCCCTTTAAAAGTAAAAAAAATTACAAAGAATCACACAATTATCTCCAATCTTAAAACATATTTACACAGAGTATCATGTACGAGAGCCACTTTAGATTGACATTCGGTGTAAATTTGGTGTTAAGCTGCACAATGTCTGAACACTAATTCACCGATCATCGACTTAACCTAAATTTTTCCACAACTTTCAGGAAATTTTCTTGGTGGGGGTATCAGTGTATTGATATACGAAATAATGAATGTTTGTGAGTGCAATGGTAAGAATAATTAATGAGGTGACAGATGGAATGGAATATTCCATCTGGAATGGAACAGTCCATCTGGAATAAGACATTCTATCTGTCACCGAATGAAATTCTTTACATTGCACAAATATGAAACATTCATTATTTGTTTTATACGCCTGAATAAATCCTCGTCATCTGATTGGTTATAGTGTTAACGTACAATGGAATATCTATGGACCATGGAGTGGATTTTTTATTTTTGCGGTGCGGCCAGGCCGTTGGTTGGGACGAATAACTTAAGAACATTTGATCAAAGACCCACCAATCAGATGGCGGGGATTTATTCAGGTGTTGTATATGATTTATGAAAGTCAATATGCTGTGCAGTTGAAATTTTCGAACAACATATTAATTAACCATGATTTACAACCTACCAAAATATAAGTCGGAAACAAACAAACAAGCAACTTTTGTAAATAGTAAAAAAAATAAAACTCAACACACATGCCCATAACAGTATGTGGAAAACATTATGAATGTAAAAAACATGAATACAGACATGAAACAGCAGCCATTAACTTTACGAATGTAAAAAAAACATGACTACAGACATGAAACAGCGGTCATTAACTTAAATTCACGTTACACAGAAAAAAAAAGTATCATATGTATTGCATAGTGAAAAAGAGGTATTGTTTACACCCCTACCTCCGTTCCATGTAAAGGTTCTTGGAGAAACTTGATAAATTGTCACCAGGCCCTATTGCTCTGCATCCTGAGTCATGTTATTGTTCTCCGAAGAAGTTGTGGATTCAAAGCCTGCACTCAATTTCAGCTGTCCAGCACTGCCGTCAGCTTCCCAAATCTCTGAAAACATGGCGGACCCAATCATCATCGTACACATTCAATACCAACATAGGTTTATGGGAAAAGACATCTGAATGGTCTAGAGAGATCTGCTCCAATGAAAGTTTGCATGTCTACATTTGCATTTTTCATGCACAGATTTTCCGCCTACCAGTGGCGCACCCAAGGGGGGGGGGGGGGGGGGGGCTCGAACATTGTCTATTTTTTTTTAATAGTCCCATGATTTGACCTTGGTGATATGTATGTGGCCTATTTTCGAGTAATATAAATAGGGGTGTAAGTGGCGCCACTTACGTCAAAATAGTCCCCCCCCCCCCAAAAAAAACACCCAATTTTTGTCTACGACCAAATTAACTTTAACAAAATTTGCACAAAAAAATTGTGAGCCCCCCCCCCAAGCCAAATTCTGGGTGCGCCACTGCAGCCTACTGCTGTTTGATGAACTTAAAACTGAAGCGACAAGACTGAATTAATAAAGCAGTTATCAGAAAAGGGTATTAGTCCAGGTTGCGGATTGGTTAATTCAACATTTAGAAACGGAAAAAAAAAATGATAATGTGTCACTCAAAGGACATGAAGTTATATGGACTAATCCGTTGAACACTATTACAAGCCATAGACCATTATCATGTTGCAGCCATTTGATTATTTCCCACTCAAATCAATGTAACCAAAGCGAGAATGTAAGGAAAAATAGTCGTGTTCCTTTTTGCACAACAATCCCCCAAATCATTCAATACTGTTTTTTTTTATACAGGGAACATGACTGAAATGGTGGCAGCATATAAAGGTCTATTACTGGGGTGGTATGATATACTTGCTTGCAGCTTACAACTGTGCACACTCAGTAACGGCCGAGTCCGATTGAGGTCACCAAATTAGTCCATATAATACTACGGGCATAAATGGAGGTTATTAGTAAGAAAAATGCAAATGGAGAAACTAGCTGGTTTAGTCTGAGAACAGAGAGCAGAGTTGTAGCTTGTGTTTTGAGAACACTTCAGACAACGGCATAGCCAAAGGTGGGGGTGGGTGTCGGGGGGTGGGAGTCGGGGGGAGGGGGGAGGGGGATTTGTTAGTCCTATTGATCATTTCGTTCAACAGGTTTAGGAGAATTTGGGCACCTCCATTTTCAGAGGGTTGAAAATGTCCAAAATAAAGAATATTTTATTTTTTTTCATTTTAAATAAAACAGACAAAATGACAATTCTTTCAGGAAAAAAAACCCAAATTGTTGACCGAGGCTGATGGCCTAAGGTGGCCAATGGTAGGTATAAAACACGAGAATCTCCAACATTTCTGTGCGTGAACTTTTGTTAACAATATTGTCATTTCTAACTGACAATAAACCAAAATCATTGCACATAACCCATCAAAAATACTGGTTATTGCCAACTTTACCAATCCAAGAAACAAACAAACTAAACTAAAACTTATAGTTTTCCACCATTTGCAATAAAAAAAATGGAATACCCAATGCCTGTAAATTTCACTTCATAGGTTCATGGCCATTTGAGAAAAAAATCTTGTTTCTCTATTATGGGCCAAGAGAGAGTTTCTTGTTTTTCCAGATCTGTATTTTGTTTTATGACCACATACCAGTGTTGTAGTCGAGTACTTTTTCCCGAGTACCGAGTACTGCCGAGTACTTAGATTACTGACATGACTGAGTAGGAGTACTTCCGAGTACAAGTACAGGTCTCCGAGTACGAGTACTTGTATGTCGAGTACGAGTGCGAGTACTTCTTTTTCCGAATACGGCAATACGGCAAATGGTTCATTGTGCATAATTGGCCCAAGCCCAGTCAGACCGATATACAGACCCACTCACGGCTAGCTGTTCATTGTGTTTGTCTGGACGTGCACAAAGGAAAATCAGGAAACTTTGATTTCTCTGCAAGCCAATCAACCATTTCCAGCTGAAAGTATCGATAATAAAATAAGGCCGTGGTAAGTCAAGCTATACCATTTTTTTTTTCTTTTCGAGTACTGTTATTTGAGTATGAGTACTTTGAAGATCGAATACAATTTCGACATGTCGAGTACGAGTACTTTGCTGCCTGAGTACGAGTACCGTCGTTTTGAGTACGAGTACTTTGACATTCGAGTACGAGTACGAGTACTCTAAAAAAAAGTACTCGAGTATTACTCGAGTACGAGTACTACAACACTGCCCTTTCTATGCATGTACTTCACAATCTGCAGTGGACTAGTCTGTATGAGTAGTTCTACAATGAGAAATATTTTTTTTGGAAATGTCAGAAATAAATTTTCAGGTGATAATGATGGTTACTGGATCCATGGCCTTTTAAGAAAATAAAAATTGTGTTTCTCGATAAAGAGAACTCGGCGGTGATTTCGTCCAACACAATTAGGAATGAAAAGTCAAGATGTGAAGAATTTTTTTTTTTTTCCCCGACCAAATAAGTTACTTTACTCGTATTTCTTCCCAATAATTCTGCGCTGGGCAAAAAAGGGGGAATTTCCAATGAACAAACTTAAAAAGACAACAGACATGTAGAAACATCACATTTTTCACATGCATTAATAAAAAAAATTTATATAAAAATATGCCTCTGCAAAATATGCATTAAAAAAGTAACAAAAAGTGGTTTTCCTATTTACACTGCATAAAGTAAATAAAAAAGTAAATAAAAACGTAACATTTAGTTTCATATTGAAGTACATAGTAGGTCTTTAAGTTATTTTGTCAGCGGACAACAAACATTTATAACAATAGCACCATTATTACGTAGTTTACTTACTTGGTGGTGGGAAGAATGTAAAAATAAGAACAGTAAAAACTATAACAGATATTAATTTCTGTATTCCCTTATTTGTGATAAATCTGTGTTCAGTTTTAAAACAGTAATTCTCGCTCAAATGACACCTCTAAAAGTTCTGTGTTTGTTTCATATGATTTTTTTTTAAAATTTGATAAAGCGAACATGATATACAAGGGTCTATTTAGAGACTTGCGCCACTTTTCATGGTGAAATCCTTTTTTTCCCCCCACCTGCATTGATTGGCAACCATATAACCTTTCACTCTGTGACAAATGACAACACAAAACCACAATTGAAAAGTGGCGCAATTCTCTAAATAGACCCTTTTATAAAATTGGTCACTGCTCAGTCAACCGTGAATGTAATGACAGGATCAGGGTGTCATTTAAAGGAGGAGATTCAACCCTGACAGAGGATATCTCCCTTTGATTCACATGTGCACTACTTCTGTTCCAATTAGCAATAATATCTCGGTTTCGTTTTTTTTGATCCACCCTGTATATTCACCTAGTTTTTCTGAAGTAACTAGTCGACTTTGCCCTATGAGTTTCATTTAATTTCAGTCACGTATTACCACAAAAAGTCAATTGATCGCAGCAACATTACTGGACGCTCAGACCAAGGTGCCTTAATGAATTTCAGTGCTGTTCCTGCATGTTGTGAAAAGGGCTGCGGTTGGGATTGGAATGATTTGCCTGGCTATCAGTCATCATGGCAAGACTTCAGTTTAATGCTCAAGGGCGAATGATTCCAATCTCCAAACCACATCAGCTTTTTTTTTCACAACATGGGGGATTTTACACAGCTTACATAACACGGCACTGAAATTGAATTAGGCAAGGAACTTGGTCACAGTGTCAAAAAATGTTGCTGCGATCAAGTGACCATTGTGCAGTGATACATGACTGAAATCGAATGAAACTCGTAGGGGTTGAGGCCAAGGATAAGGAGTATCTGCACAATTAAAAGTTTTATTTTCAAAATTGGCTAAATGGTTAAGTAGTTATTTCAAAAATAGTTAGACGGACAATTTTTGGAGGATATACTGTAGGTTCCCAAGTAGTGACAAAAATTGAAAACCATTGGACAACAATGTTAATGTGACTGGCCCCCTCTACCAAGCTTGTGCGTCATAAATACGCCTCATTCAGGGTTTATCTAAAACACTGCTACAAAATGAAGTGTTAGTTGCTTGGAATACACCATTCTACAAGCCATTAATTTGCAGCTCACAAATGAACATTTTCAAGGCCTTATTAACCATTGAATATTGCCAAAAACTTTTGAATACTGACGTCATGTTCTAGTCATGTGCTTCACTTGTACCCATGGCCTTATCCAGAGGTGCTGGTGAACTCTTAGCAATCTCATCGGCTAGACTTTTGTTTTCTGGTGTAGAGTGAAATTAGTCTGAGTATCACCCGTTATCCATGGAGCCCTGTCCCTGGTCGAACGTCTGATATATCTAAGCATGCAGATTTATGCGATCCCGCGCCTCAACCAATCGGAGTCAACTTTACTAAATCGTGACGTCATTTCATTCCCAAATCAGGACAAAATGTTTGCTTGGTCAATTCGAAGCAGTGTTTTGTATTACAATGGCCGAGCGTAGATAACCTAGACAAGCTTGGCGCGTATTGCGTAACATAATACACAGCGCGTGACCACAGCCTTTGTTTGCTGTGTCTAGGTTTTTTTTTTTATCCATGTCTATGACGCCATAACGAGTGAATGACCGAAGACCCGATATAGAAAGCGCCCCCTGATTGGTCAAAATCTAGAGGTCAAGAGGTGGTCTTGCATAATTAATCAGCAAATCTGCTCACATATATCATAGACCATGGCTCTACGCTCACATTTTTTGGAATATTCAAATTTGGCAAAGAGCACTTTCGTTGGATGATCGAATATTTAAATATGCCGTATATTCAGCAGCAGGAATATACATCCATAGACCATGGTGTTAAAGTACCCACAATCCTTTGCATTTCCTTGAATAAAAAAAAAGATAAGCTGTCACCAGTACCTTGGATAAAGTGGTAGACACAAGCGAATCCAATGCTCAAGCGCCCTCCATCGACAGATTCTGGCAGTCAAAAATGACACGACTTGTGTGTGAATATGAAGAAAGTGCTTTTTTTTTAGTTTTTGGAATCCAGTTTCTTGGAAACTGAAAAATAAAGGAAAGTTTCAATATTTCCCTTCAGCTGGCTTTGAAAAGATTGAAGTTTGATCGGAGGGTTAAACTGTCTTGTTTATAACAACAGAGGGCGCCAGAGATTCAGACACATGGCATCTTCCGGGTGCAGACCTGTAAATCGACTCCCATAGACCTCAGTGATAATTATGCATTCTTCCAAAAATTATTAAAAATACTCACAACTCTCCAAGGTGTTTGACACACCCATCAAATTAAAGCTTGTTTCATCCTATTCCAGTGACCTTTGGAAAAAAATTCCATCCAAAGATGATCACCTCTAAAAAATAGTCATGTGGCCCATCGCCAATTTGAAAAATAGAGCAATTTTAGGGCCCAATTTCATAATGGCCATCAACATCCAGTCATAACCAATCATATAGTCGATCATAAGACAATCACAAGTCGATCACAAGTCGATCACAAGTCAATCTTAAAGTTGGTATAAACATGCTTTTCAAGATTTTCTTTTTTGAACGAATTTAAAGGAATATGATGCCCAGTAGCAAATAAAATTGCTTGTTTGCATTTGCAGGCCTTTTTACAGTTTTAAATTTGGTTTTTAATAGCACGCTTCAGTTCAGAATGTTTTGAGCGCAATTCTATAAATATTCATATCTAGTGACATTTCAGCTATACATTTATATGTTAATTTTTGAATCACGCGTTTTATATTTGGCTGGTCTGGCTACGCGATAATCCCGCGCGATCATGTAGGCAATTCCATCTATTTGTTTACTCCATGATTCAATTTACGTATAAGTCGGCAAAGTGACGACTTACAGCAAAAGTCGGCATTCGTGTAAGTCGTCACAAATTCTCGGGTCCCGAGAGTGCCGACTTAGCCGGAGTTTACTGTATAGGGCCTATACACCAACTTTAAGTCTATACAGGTTCAATAAAACAAATGGAAAGTCACACAAGTTACAAGGGAATGCCTTTGTCCCAGTTCATTTGAATAGTTTGAAGACTTGTGATGGACTTGGGAAGACTTGACTAGAACTCAAGGAAATAGTGGCACTAGTGGTATACACATCTGAGGTAGTGTGGTGGAAACACAGACAGGATAAACTGATTACGCTGAACTGGCCTTAAAACATGCAAACAAATTGAATTCTTGGTCGGAAAAAAAAGGGTAACACTCGTTTAAAAAAATGTGTCATTGCAACATTTGGCTATCCAATAGCCTGCAAATGTTTGTCAGTAAACACTGTGGATTGTTGAGCACAATACACTACCCAAGCTACCTTATGTTGAACAAATTGTCAACTACTGTTTCATGACTGGAACAAATTGAAATCTTACATGTATCTGTTGCTACATGTATGCTTAATATGGTGTCAACAACTGTTTCATGTTTGGAAGACACAAGAATCCCAGGGGTCATCTCATTATGTCAAAGAAATAGAGATATTGTGGCAGTGTCATGGAGTGGAATACTATCATCTACAGCTATTTCATGAATGAACCACTGACAAAATCTTCAGCTGCCCAGATAAAGTAATGAAATACTGAAGTGTATGAAGGGTGTGAGCATGCGAAGTGCAGCTACATGTAACAGCCGCTATACAGTGTTTATTATACCCTTGCCGTTAGTCTTTTTATCAGCCGCTGACTCTGGCGATGAGGTCATCGCAGGCTTTTGGTTTTCTGTGAAGGTGAAATAGGAGTAGACTACACTCCCTGCAACACTGAAAGAAACAAAAAGAACAAGCTCGATCGGAAATATCTCGGAAGCTGCGGGCCAATGAATTTTGTGTTCATGCATGAGTCACGTGATTGTGCCATGTCATTTCTGGAAGGAGGAGTGTTTTGAGTAAAAAAAAATCAGCTTTTTGACCCCAGTGACCCCATAATGACCTTTGACCCCAGTATTTGGTCATGTGACATGTTGGGGTTCGGCTACTGATACTTTTGACAAAGTTTGGTTGAAATCGGTCAAAACATGTAGGAGCAATAGACAATGTGAGCTTTTGTTACTAACTAACGAAGAGTCACGATGATTTGTTGAGCTGCTATCCTGCAGCTAAAAAAAAAAGAGAAGATATCTTACAAGTTAGAGCAAATATTTTTTGATAAAAACAAAATTTTCCATTTAAAGTTTTCTCTGTCGAGTCCGTGCATGACCAGTAGATGATGCTTTCTTGACAACTTTCGAGAGCCCAGAGGATGGGACACATAGCGTACGTGTTCTGGTGCGCTATAGCGCGAAGTACAAAAAGCTAAAGGTAAAGATCCCATAGCCATTACTGGCCGTAGGGGCAGTGGGATGTTAGAGGTCCACTGTGTCTTGGGCGCGCGAAGTATACACAACTATAAATTATATTCTGAATGTCCACAAAGCCATAGCGTCTTTGCGTCGGGCGTCGTCGGCAATGTATACCAATGTCCCTCCCAGTGGTTTCCACAACTCTCCTCTTGCAACCGTTGAAGGGGGGGGGGGGGGTAATTGTGAACAGGGCCCTTAGACCTAGACTGGTTCCCACTCCCATTTAAGGCCATTGATTGGATCACCTGAACACCTGCGCAGTATGATTTTTTTGCAAATGATGTTTACAGCTTTGCGTGTGGATGTCAGTTGAACACACGGCTATTGGAAAACTTACTCTTACCATTACCAGTGGGCAATATTGCCACATTGTCTGCACGAAGGCAATAAGCCATTTGCGAGTTAAATTTGAATAAAATCTGGAACGCTGACTTAATCCAATGCTTTGCACATTTTAACTTTGCATTCTCCCGACCAAAGAGACTGTTACTACATCACCTGATTCGGGGCAAGCCTTACGCTAGCAACACCCAGCTCTGGCATGGTCTGGTGTCTTTGTGCCATTCTCACCCATTGTGAGCGATGTATTGATGCTGAGCGTCTCTTACGATACTATGCAAGAGCTTGCCCCGAATCATGTGATTAGCAACAGTGTCTTTGGTCTGGAGAATTCAAAGTTAAAATGTGCCAAGCATTCTGAGCAAGTCAGTGTACCAGATGTTATTGAAATGTAAATCCCAAAGGGTATAGGTTACTCGCAAATGGCTTATTTACAAACATTCCAACTGCATAATTTTCAAATACTGAAAAGTAGTGCCCCTCTCTTCAATGATAGCTGCCAGAGACACTTTCTAATTCAGCGAAAAATTGAAACTCATCACCACACAAACTGCCTATTAGTGGTAGCTTTGTTGCCATTTACGAACACTCATCGAAGACGCGTGACCACGCAAGGAGATGGTCGCATGACGCTCGCGCACTAATTATGAACAGAATGGGCGTTCGTGTAATTGATATTGCGTAACATCGCGTCAGCAATTTTATCGCGAATGACCTTTGACCTGGACTACTTAATCGAGATTACGAACTGGCTTATTGTGCATGTAGACAAAACAAGCATCAAAACCATTTTAATAGAAGACTTGTGAGAAAGTGGTGACAACATTTCAGGCTTTTCCTATTTTATTTAGAATGCAATTTACATCTCCTTTTTGAGGGGTAAAATATCTTACAGGGTGCCACAGAAAATTGACTTGATGATTTACTAAATAAACATTTTAATGAATTAAAATAATGTAGTAAATAAACCACATACCTCATGTTGAGGCCGACGAAGTTGACCACACTGAATATATAGTCCCCTCCAAAAAATATACCAATGTAGGTTATCATTATATTCTGCAAAAAAAAAAAATAACAAAATGACCAACATCGTAATCTCCTTCCTGCGCCGCATTAGGGGCTGCGCCGCGCTAGGGGCTGCGCCACGCTAGGGGCTGCGCCACGCTAGGGGCTGCGCCACGCTAGGGGCTGCGCCACGCTAGGGGCTGCGCCACGCTAGGGGCTGCGCCACGCTAGGGGCTGCGCCACGCTAGGGGCTGCGCCACGCTAGGGGCTACGCCATGTTAGGGGCTGCGCAACCTTAGTGGCTGCGCAACCTTAGGGGACCTCCACAATACTGATCATTCAAATTCATCATTGCGTACCTTGAGACAGCCCACAAACGTCGTTGTCAGAGGCGAGTTGTGCGCTGTGCAGAGCACCACTGAATAAATTAATATAAACCTGAATACAGAAAGACAAAGTCAAGATGTCAAATGTAAAATGGTGGTCTTCAAGACAAGGCAGCATCTCAAAAGTCGGAACGTTCCAGTTCCACATGGAACCTTCCTTTTAGGAACACTGTGTTTCAGGCTGTTCCCGAGTAAGCATGCATGCGCATAGACCAACGTTCCCTCAGGGAAGCACCTGACACTCCCGGGTTGTTCCCATTGGGAGCAACGCTAGTTCCCAATAAGCCATTTGCGAGTTACATTTGAATAAAATCTGGAAAGCTGACTTAATCCAATGCTTTGCACATTTTCACTTTGCATTCTCCCGACCAAAGAGACTGTTACTATATCACGTGATTCGGGGCAAGCCTTATGCTAGCAACCGCCAGCTCCGGTATGGTCTGGTGTCTTTGTGCCATCCTCTCCCATTGTGAACAATGTATTGGTGCTGAACGTCTCTTACGTAACTATGCAAGAGCTTGCCCTGAATCATGTGATTAGCAACAGTGTCTTTGGTCTGGAGAATTCAAAGTTCAAACGTGCCAAGCATTCTGAGCAAGTCAGTGTACCAGATGTTTTTCAAATGTAAATCCCAAAGGGTATAGGTTACTCGCATATGGCTTATTGGAACAGGCGATGTTCCCCAGCGGCACATTACAAACATTCTAATTTTTTAGATGTTCCCTACGTTTCATCATTGTACACAGAATGCTTTTAACCTTTGAATTAGGGGTAATGTTTGGTGACATGATGGGAAATAGCTTGGAGTTTACCTTAAATGTATGTTGAGAAGAACAAGATAAGGCAAGCCTATCAGAGCTGGTCTTAGAGTACACAATATTCTATTCAATAAGCCAGTTCGGTATTTCAAATGCGCATGCACACAATGACATGGGTCACGGGTCATGCAGGATAATCGAACGCCCATCGAAGGCTTTTCAGTCAAAAGTCAAAATAAGCCAAATATTGACAAATATTTCAATGGGCCTCATGCAAGAGTCGGCTATATTGAATTGCAAGTGAGGTAAAATCTTCAATTTTGAAACTTGCGAAGAGAAATGAAAGCAAGTAAATTACTAATTAATTCAAGTCTGCTTTAATGAATAATTTAAAATTGGTAATTAAACATTCCCTAATGTTTTAAGCACGAAAAAAAAAAGGACAGTAAAATAAGGCTGCATAAATAGTCTGGCGCCATCCCATTCAACAGTTAACAATTATGAAATACATTCAGGGAACTCGACAAAAATGGTTAACTCATGCATAAGGCCCATTAATTTTACTTCATGTTTGTGAAACACCCTTCTTACCATGTCTATAGTATGTGCCTCATGCACGTAGTGCTAAAAATCTCTAAAATGGAGATTGGTTCGCGCATGGTGCGTACTGTACAATGGGGCGCAGAATGCAGCAGTGTTTTACTGGCGGTTTAAAACCACCCACGTGATGGGCCCTCGACCAATAGGAATTGGTAAACTGTCTCAGGTATATATGAATACTAAACACACATACTAAATACAAATTTAAAAACTCACCCTATTATGGAAGACAATACAAACTGTACAATAAAAGTGGGATCGTTCCATAAAGGAAACGCCCAGACTTTCTCAATATCGCCGGAGGAGTAGCACACGAAGAGAGCAGGAACTATCATGAAGAGGGCATTGTAATACAAAAGTCCGTACTTTCCCAAATCCTGAAAAGCGAAGCATAAGAAATACAGGGAGAGCTCATTAGTGCACTTTTACCCTGATACGTCAACAGTCGGCTGTCTATTTTAAAAAAATTAAATATTCAATTATTCAAAAGCAATGGCAGCCATTTTGAAAATTGCTTGGAGAAATATGCGATGGTCCTGTGAGCCAAATATCTTTCTCATGACACAGTTACTTTCAAAAATGCATCACACCTTGGATTCTAGCTTTTTCTTGATGAATACCCCGTTGGCAGCTGTGAAAAAGTCATTCATCAGAATGAAGAAATAACCTAAGGCATCAAACGCCAAATCGCCACTGTGGAGAGAACAGACAAAAAAAGTGGTAAAAAACTGTATTTTCTTTTTTACAATAACTTTTTTGGATCAAATGTATCAATTTTTTTTTGAAATACATAAAAATACTTCCAGGTAAAACCTTAAAGATGCATTCCCCGTGCTATTTCGAGTTTCACCTCAAAAAATAGATTTTGTTTTTTCAATTGCTATTTTCCTAGAAATAGAAAAGTTGGGTCATTTCATGTCAGATCACCCAATGGGTTAAAGGGAATGTACAACATTTGCAAACATCGAGAAATAAAACTACCTAGTTTTTAAGAAATACCTTACTAGGATGTTGGTAAATGACAGTCGAAAGCATCCTGTAAAATTATGGCACCTGGTGTGAAGTCATTTTCAAGAAAATGGTATTTTTGTATACATTTCCAACGGTGGTCGGCCGACCACCGTTGGAAAAACCTAACTATATTTCAACTACTGCTCCAAATTTACCTTTTTTCAGTCCAAATTTTGTTTGGTATTGGTTACATGTTCATGAACGGGTGCAGGCCAGCTAGACTAGTTCCCTTACCTTACAATTTTCTGGCAACTATAAATTGATCCATTTCATCTTTAGAGGAGTCAGGTAACCAGACTACTTGAACAATTTTGTTTTCTTGGTTTTTCCAGCATTTTCGAACATAAAACTTCAAACATGTCAGTGTAACAATATTTGATCTATTATACTAACCCCTCAAATACTCCATTTCTGAAAATTACAGCAAAAGCCAATGATGTACATTCCCTTTAAACCCCACTCCCTTCAAATTGGTTCATATTTAGTGTGTATGGGGTAATTTTGGCTGAAAAAGCTGTAATTTAAGTTTTAGTGCCGTTGGACCAACGGTTTTTACGCCACTGTCCATAATCTGTTGGCAATGTTGGCCAAAATGGGCGTGGCCACCAACTTTCAAATGACCCAAGGGCCAAATTGTTAGATTTTGGTTTCTTTGGATACGTTACATCATAAGAAATCCAAACTGACCATTACTTTTCATGTCAGAGCTATTTGAAGTATGATGACCTTTTGACCTTGAATTTCACCTTGAATTTGACCTTGTGGATCATGTGACCTTGAGTCGAACTTGGATCAAAATTATACCCTACATGTTTTCTACAAAATATCCAAAAATTGGGGGCTTAATATTTTTTATTTACTTTGTAGCTCATCTTAAGTTGGCATACTTGTTGCAAATTCATAAGACGACTAAAATTTAAATGAATAAGCCTAAATCACCCCATTCACTAAATATGAGCCACTTTGAAGGGGGTGGGGTTTAAAAAAACGTTCAATTTTTTCGGGTAATTTGACACGGAACGACCCTTATCCAGGATATTTATTGCGATGTTTTCTTACCTTGCTGCGACAAATGCACCCAGTATCATCACGCAGACCACTATCTGTACCTTCAGAGAGGCTTTATGTCTGAAAATTAACACAAGTTGTAAATGTCAATAAAAAGTCTGCGATTGACTTGTGATTGACTCGTGATTAACTTGTGATTGTCTTGTGATTGACTAATGATTGACTCGTGATTAACTTGTGATTGTCTTGTGATTGACTAATGATTGACTTGTGATTGACTAATGATTGACTCGTGATTAACTTGTGATTGTCTTGTGATTGACTAATGATTGACTTGTGATTGTCTTGTGATTGACTAATGATTGACTTGTGATTGACTCGTGATTAACTTGTGATTGTCTTGTGATTGACTAATGATTGACTTGTGATTGTCTTGTGATTGACTAATGATTGACTTGTGATTGACTCGTGATTAACTTGTGATTGTCTTGTGATTGACTAATGATTGACTTGTGATTGACTCGTGATTAACTTGTGATTGTCTTGTGATTGACTAATGATTGACTTGTGATTGACTCGTGATTGACTTGTGATTGACTAATTATGGACTTATGATTGACTAATGAGTGGCTTGTGACTAGATTTCAGCTCCTAGGAGAAGAATCAGTAAAAACTGTCAATCATTTGTACTTACCCTAAAACAATGTATTCTCCTATCATTGTAAATAGAATAGAGAATCGCCTAAGCACTGTGAACATTGGTAAACTGTGAAAAACAAAAACAGGTGTAAACAGAACAATTACCAATTCGTTTTTATCAAGCAATGCTTGCACAAGTTCACAGATATGTAACCGATTGCAAACAAAATGTGGACTAACTAAATTTGGTAAATTTGGGGCAGTTTTTGAAGAAAAAAAAGTCATTTTGTTTTGAACAATGGTCGGCCAACTATCATTGGAAATTGAGACAAAAATTCCACTTTTCTTGCAAATGACAGCACACCGTGCCATGATTTCACAGGATGCTTGAGACTATTATTCAGTTACAGTAAAGTAAGGTATTTCAGAATAATTTGGTAGTTTTGTTTTTTGATGTTTGCCAATGTTGTATATTACTGTTAAAGAAGAGCATATCTCAAATGTGCCAAATAGTTTGATAAAAACAATACAGTGCAAAGTGTACGAAGCGCTTTTTTTGTTAAACCCTAACGCCCTAGGCCTTTTTTGCTAGGATGTAGCCTCAATCCTGCAAAATCCTCCAATTGGCCTTATGGAAAAATAGCATATAGCCTCAATCCTGCAAATTCCTCCATTATTTCTTGAATGTGGTCTGTGGAGGGGTGACCACTGCCTGAATCCTGCAAAATCCTGCAGCAGTGACTGTCAGTATGTTGAGGCTTGGCCAGTGACATCCTGGAGCAGTACGGAGGATTTCAAGCATAATCCAGGCCTATATTTATGCATGGCTGAGCAAAAACAACACAAGGTCCGGCCCAGACCTTGACATGGTGCATCCTACGAAATCAGTAACTCACTTTTGCCACGTAACCTCAATCCTCCAAATGCCTCCACTTTGGCAAAGAGGATTTTGAAGGATTCAGGGCGGTTAGGGTTAAAATGGTTTCCTTTCATAATTCATTCTAAGTAAAGTGGACTTTTTCCAGCAAAAATCTCAGGTATGCTAGCTTCGAAGGCTAGCAATTCTAGCCCTTATAAGAAGGAAATGAACATCTGAGCACACCCACTTTAATCTCTTCGTGCTTCCGAGGCCAAAACACAGATTGCCCATGTAGACTAACGGCAGTGGCCATATCTGAAGGAAAAAAAGGATTTGGAAGGTGTAAGTGGTTTCCTGAAGCCCAACTTCCTGGGAAGTTTATCACTAGGCAAATTTCTGAATCCATCAAAACCAACACTACACAGTGATTTAAATTTAAATTGTTTTGCGCTTTATAAGCCAAATTGTGACATCAAGCCCAGGTAAAATAAAGGCGTTTGAAACCTGAAGAAAGACATCCATAAGGTAAAAACATTAGGACTCTTAGGTACTTTTAAAGAATTTAACAAATTTGGAAATAGAGGGGGGTATACTGCCTTCAAACAGCCCCCAATAATGTGACTTTCTCAGCTGGAAAAAAAAATACACACAAAAATAAACCCACAAAAAACTAAATTGCGACAGGTAATATTTGAATTCATTTTTATTAAGGGAATAAATGTGTGCTTGGGAGGTGTTAAACACTACGTTTAAGACTGGTTGGAGTCTGGAATGCTGATAATTACCCGAGACAAAACAGTCAAAAAATAAAAATTTCCAATGATTTTGTTCAACAATTTCACTTGCTGTTTTTCGAAACACCCCTCGAGCTAAATAATGGAGTGTGCAGCTCGCGAGTAAGACGTAAACAACTCCTTTGATGGAGATTGGCGCGCGCATCGCTCGTACTGCGCGATGACGCGCAGATGCAGCTGTGGTGAGTGCGTTGTGAATTTAGGACTATGAAATACTGACCCACTGGTAGTATTGTGCATGCCTACGTGATGATTGTGAACGCTCAACCAATAAAAGCCACTGGATTTCTAGGAGTCCAAACGACCAATGGGAATTGGTCAAGCATCTTAGGTATTTATGAATATTATTCAAAGGGAATTAAGAACAAGTTCCACTGTGACAATATTCTAGTTTAGAAAAAGGTACAATAATATTCTTAGAAATTTCCAAATGCAGAGGGCAAAACTGTTTACCTTTGTGATAATCTGTCTGCTCCAGTCCGGGAAGCTCACAATGCGCAGCTTTTTACCCACGTATAACACCAGAATTGTAGTGACCATCTAGACGTGACCAAAAATTTAACAAGCCACCAACGTTACATGAAATGGTGCTGCTGCTCTCCAGTCAATCACAAGTCAAATCACAAGTACAATGGGTTGAACGTACACAGTAAGTTTCAAAGGAATGCATTTGTCACAGTTCAGTGGAATGAATACACTCAACCAAAAAAGAAAGTCCCCCCTTCCAATACTTTTTGCTTAACTCCAAAACTACTGAGCATCTCTCGCTCAAATAACGACTAATCAGTACAGAAATTCCTTAGCAATCCAGCCATACTCTTTATTTGGCCCAAAACAGTGATAATGTGTACGCATTTATGCAATTTATGACAAATGATACCGAAAACAGTTGCACTTATGTATACGTGAAAGTTGTGGTTCACACTCACCTTGCACATATATACAAAAGTGAAACTTTTTGGGGAGTACCATTTATCACAAACTGCATAATTTTGTACATATTATAACTGTTTTGGGCCAAACAAAGAGTATGGCTGGATTGCTAAGGAATTTCTGCACTTATGAGTCGTAATTTGAGCAAGATGTGCCCAGTTGTTTTTGAGTTAGACAAAAAGTATTAAGGGGGGACTTCCTTTTTTGGTTGAGTGTATCTAGTCACTTGGCTTAAGACTGAATGACTTGTGATGGACTTTTGATCAACTGGTGCACATACTGGCAGAGATTTGCAAAAACTGGATAATTTTTGAGACTGTTCTAATTTTAAATTTTTGAGACTGGTCATATTTTTTAATTTTATTTTGTAGGGTTTGGAAAATTGTGAGTCCCCCCTCCCCCCTTGAAATGGGTATTTTTTTTCTGTGCAAGTGGCCCCAATTTTTTTTACGTTTGTGAAAATGATTAAGAACAGGAGGGAGCATTAAAATTACAGCAGTAGTGGTTTTGAGCTGCTGGCATTTTCGTTTCCTTTTAAAAACTTTCAAATTTCATTTTGCATCTTTTTTATAAATACTGATAAAAAAAAATCCCCCTCCCCACTGGATTTGCCACTGTTGAGTTGGGTTTACTCAATCACATATTTATTCAACTGTGCAAAATCCATGGGTGAGGTATTATATAACAGTTATGGACTGTACATTAATTATCCAAAAAAATATATCCTCCCTTGCTGATCCATAGAGGGTTCTATTTCCTCCAAGATCCACTTTGGGGAAATAGTTTGCCATAAAGGATCAAACAGTCAATATTTGTACATTATAACACACCTCTTGCTTGTTCTTTATCCTGGTTGGCTGAAACGCGGTCACATGTGATTCACTAATATAGGCTAGTGTATGAAACTTGCGTCAGCGTGAACTAGACCCGGGTCAAGACATCGTGCGTGCGTAATTTCCAGAGTATAGTGCCTGATCGGGCTCTATACTCTCAAATTTTTGACTGGTAACAGCGCCCTCTGACAAAACTCAAACTCGAAAATGTAATTTAGGGAAACTAAAAGCGTTCCTTTAATTGTTGAATTGCTTACAGTTGAATTGCTTATGAGTTAATTGTTGAATTAAAACGGTTCAATAATAAAACCCCAGCTGAAAGGTTTCTTTTCTTATCTTAAATTTTTGACAGAGGTGAGTTATAAAATACATATGGACTGGCATAATTTGGTCCCTAGTGCACGTTTATGCCCCCTCGGTCCTGTTAAGAGGGTCCTATTTCCCTTGGCCTTCAACCTCCGGAAATAGGACCCTCTTTTGGTCACTCACAGTCCCTTGGGCGCATAGACGTGTGATAGTGACCTCATTGCCAGTCTATATGTGTATATTATGCAAGTACATACCAGTACATACACGTACATTGTATCTATAGAAGATTGTTTACCAATAGTTTATGTCAATACAGGTAATGGTTAGTAAAGCTTTGGCTGTAGCTGTTTATATTTACTGAGGACTAATGAATATTCATTTTATCTACAGAAGATTGTTTACCTATAGTTTATGTCAATACAGGAAATGGTTAGTAAAGCTTTAGCTGTGGCTGTTTATATTTACTGAGGACTAACAAATATTCAGGATATTCAGATGGAGTGAGGGAATGTAGAGTGAGGCCAGCAGGTGGAAGGGGAGGGGCAAAGGGTTGGGGGGTTGGGTGTGGTGAAATGGGCTCGGAGGAGCTAGGGTTCAGAGGTCAGAAGGGAGGCAAAGTGAGGGAGGCAATGGGAGTTCTGAGTTAGGATATAAGGCTAGAAATGGGTTAGGCAAAAAAAAATAGTTTTGCTTCCGGTTTCCCTTCCTACCCTATTCTGACAGCCCCAACCCAATTCTTTTTATAAGAAAAATGAGAACAAAACACCCAAAACCATCAATTTCTACCTTTTACCCTTGATTACACGCAGACGCCTCCATATGATCGTACACAAAACAAAATTGGGGGGAAAAAATTTCCTACCTACCTACCCTATTTTTGAATGCCATGTAATCGGACACAGAGTTTTTTTGTTGGCCTTAGTAAAGTAAGACTAGGGGGAAGTGGGGCAACTACAGGGGAGTGGGGGGAGGGCACGTACCCCCAAACAGATGTCCGTGACCCCCCTCCCCCCTCCCTCCCCCCTCCCCCCACCGGTGTCCCCCGTTTAAAATCTTGATTTGAACAAAAATATATATCCTGTGCCTTCAGTGCCACCCCTTCACAAATGTACAGTTGAATCTTGTTAGTACAATCTCTGTTAATACAAAATTCTGGTTATAACAAACATAAAGCCTTAGTCCTGACTGTGCATTTATGTGCACAATGAATGGGACTGATGTTTCTCTTAATACAAAATTCTGATATAACAAACAATTTGGCTAGGTCCGAACGAGTTTGTATTAACGAAAATCGACTGTATATAGCCCCGGGATCTTCCCAGAAATTTACACCACTGGTAAGGGGGGGGTGGGGGGAGGGGGAGGCGGGGGAAGTTGGCTAGGGGTGAGGGGTTGGGAGAAGGGGTGGTGAATACTCCTAGAACTATGATGCTCCACGTAGTGGAGCCTCATAGGTTCAGAATTGTTGTCAGCACAAAACACTAATCAAGTACAAAAACGTCCATCCCAACCAAGCTTTTTCCCACAGAACCGCTGCACAGTTTGCCCCTAAACTCCGTACAATACCTCATGACATACTCACGTAATGTGCACCCAACAAACATCGGTGGATTCTGTCTGTTTTTTGCAAAAATGATGAAAAATATGCCCTTTCCGCACTGAGCCAACCCGACACTTGAAACGTGCACGCGTGCAGAATGATCGCAGTCATTTTCGATCCAATCGCTCGGAACGCGCCGCGGGGGGTATGGTGTAGGAGCGGAGCGGCGCGCTCTGAGCGATCGAACCCGAAAATGACTGCAATCATTCTGCGCGCGTGCACGTTTCAAGTGTCAGGTTGGCTCAGTGCGGAAAGGGCATATTTTTCATCATTTTTGCCGAAAAACAGACAGAATCCACCGATGTTTGTTGGGTGCACATAACGTGAGTATGTCATGAGGTATTGTACGGAGTTTAGGGACAAACTGTGCAGCGGTTCTGTGGGAAGAAGCTTGGTTGGGATGGACGTTTTTGTACTTAATTAGTGTTTTGTGCTGACAACAATTTTGCGGGGTTCTGAACCTATGAGGCTCCACTGCGTGGAGCTTCATAGTTCTAGGAGTAGGTGCCGAAGGGAATTGAAGGGGTATAGGTGTAAATGCATAAGGAGGATGGAGTTCTTGGCACAGCAACTTGGGAATAGAAGGAGCAATTCTCAATTCTTCGTTGTGCACTGAACATTCGAGGAAGATGTTGCGCACTTTAGAAGAAGTCTGCTTTTCACTCTTAAATGATTAACTCGGTACAACAAGTGGACTTAAGTGGTTACGTTTATGTACATGTTTACCTGTCCGACACCAAGGAACTGGAAAGATGGGAATCTGAAATAAAAGGGACATGGGGAACATTCTTATTGGTTTTGGACAATGACAAATAACACAAACATTTGCTATAGGCCTACTTGGCCCCCTAAACAAAATGGAAAAAAAGCTGGACAAGGTTCAATTTCCCGGGAAACGTTCCAACATCCAAGAGGCTGATATTTTCTTCAAGAGCGTAAACAACTCCATGACAAAGAACAATGGCATTGAAAGACAACTGTTTCGCCATAGACCATTCTCGGAAAGAATGTTACATCCTGACTTTTTTGTCATATAATAGGCTTATATTTATAATCATTATCTCAATGAAGGTCAGTCATTGGAATTTATGGGAAAATATTGAACTGTTAACACCTGTATGAATCTGAGACTGAGATACATTTTCAGAAAGATTTTCATATCTGGAAATCACTTGATGACACCCTGTGCATGCACAAACCCTATGAAGTATGAGACTAGTCTGCACAAATTTTAAAGTGTTGTCTCATTTACGTGCATCAATATTTTTCCTGCGAGTGCTAAATTTTACTTTAATTTAAGGACATGTTATTGCTTTCTGAAAGCTGATAGGCTAGGTCAGTACTATTCAGGGAAAAACTAGTGATGTCCATGTATATAATTCTTTCCGAACGAGTTGCATCTACAACTGTGTAACTACAGACACTGAGACAGTCGGTTTTGCCAGTGTGAAACTTGGAAGTTTGTGCAATAAACATGTGTACATACATGTACATGTACACTGTCTGTGTAGACGTGTCGGATGTCTAAGCACTGTTTCATGGTTTAACCACGATTTGGCTCAGAGCTCACTTACTTGTAATTCGTCAGAACACTCTTGTTTACCATAACAAGTGTAAATGATGTCAATCCGTAGAAGAGGGCAGACAAAATACGAACGATTCTTGTGTGCCTGCTGTGATCTGACATCGTTCGTTCCGCCATCTTGTTGACTCTCGATCGCGTGTGCGTACCGTGCGTGTTTACGTTACACGTTGAACAGGAGAGCAAGACGGCTGGAGTCCACGTCTACACTAGTATACTGTGGCCTCAAAATGCCCCGCAAAAAAGAGACCGGATATTTAATATTTGGAGCTAGCTCGTACTTGCGATGGCGCGACAACATGTACTTTCTCTAGCACATTCTCAATTTGTCATTTTTTTCGAAGGTGGGCCGGAGGGGGGGGGGGACATTTGCCCACCCCACGCCAATGACACCCCTGCGGACGCCCATGTTGTGAAATGTGCATTAAAGTAACAGCATTATGACTTCACACCTCGCCTCTTCTTTTTTGCTTCTCTCTTTTTGTTGTTGTTTTCCGGGGTGGGGGGAAGTGCCCCTTGCCCCCCCCCCTCCCTCGCAACGCCCATGGTGGGGGATCCCAGATCCGCCATAGTCGCTATTGCCCTTTGCGCGGCAGTGGCGTAATGACCGGGTGCATGCATGGACAACTTGGGGACATAATTCCTGAAGAGACCCTGCTGGTTTAAGCAGTAAAAACACTTTTTGCCTCTCCCAAAGTTCGAGTGGGGGACAAGTGCGGGGGGGGGGCACAAACTTTGAGCCGGGGGACGTTCCTCCCTGCCCCCTAATTATCTTAACGGCCAGTTGGACAACAGAAATCCGTGGGAGGTTTATTCTCACTGCCTTCCGGATTGATGTCCTTATAGAGGGACAGTGTGTGTGCGTCATATAACATTTTTGTTTGGCTTGGTTGCGTTTGAGCCATCTTTTACAAGAGAGCACTTTCATTCTTTTCTCTTTTTTTGTCTTCTTGGCAAAAAATGGGCAAAAATTACTCACATTGACACCAACTGATATTGATAAATATTACAAACTGGTATTATAATTGCCTTTTTCCCCGCTTCTTTTCTTCATATTTCACTTCAGTTCGCGATACTTACAAGTACATATTCACCGGTCACGTCTAGTTCCTCGTTTGTGGAATGGGATTCAGTCTATACATCACAGTCCTCTGTAGGCAAATTTCAAGTCAGTTTCAAGAACCATCTTTTATCGCATTAAGTAGCACAGTATCTTCTCTTTCCCCGTCATGACCAGTTTTGTTGCTCCTCGTGGTATTTATCTATATAGTATAGGTTTTCCCGGCCAATTTCCTAAAATGTTCATTCACTTCTGAAAATCGGTCATTTATTTTCGTCTGAATTTGAGAATCGCTCTGAACACGAGTTTCATGTTCGCTACCAGAACATTCGATTCCATTTCAGTTCAATCAATTAAGTGATTGAGCAGCACCTTTCGTTTATGCTCATTCAGATTCGTTTTAGACTTCCTTTTCGCTTTTAGAGGGCGATTTCAAACATTGGTCATTCTATTTCACTTTCAGTTTAATGTTTAATATGTGATGAAATCTGCCATTTTGAATGAGAAAAAAATGTACATTTGATCGCACATTCACGAAATTGTTTGCCAGAACTCTGCACGAAAAGGTATGCTTGCGTAAACGAATGCATAGGTAACGTAATTGGCCGTCTGTTTCTCAAAGCCGAATGCACGGAAAATGAAAACGATTGAACTTTCGCTGAATTGAACTGGGATTAAAGATGTGCATTCAAATTAACACAATTTTAGAAAAATTGGCCGGGAAAACCTATAGTATCTCTGGGTTCCGGCAGTGATGAACCTATAGATATAGAACTATTTTTTTTAATACATAAGACGTAGTTCTAATCTATATCTATGTGATGAACACGTAAACGACGCCGATCGGCTATTCAGAGCATAGATATAGAACTTAATACAATTGTAAAGTCTATGATTCAGAGCGCACGCCCTATTTGGCGTGCGCTCGCGCGTTATGCACGTCACGTTATGTACGAACCATAGATATAGAATAAAAAGATTATTCTATATCTATGGTACGAACATTTGTTTTTAAACTGCGCGATGCCTGTCAGATCACCTGATGCAATTAACTGGTGTTGTGGCAAGAACCGCCAGATCCACCCCAAGAAATAGAAAGCTTAATTTAGGTCTCTATTCCCCAATAACACCTCCATTTTACGGCTCTTGTATTAGGAGTGCATACTGTTTTTCAAACAAACACACACACACAAACAATTAACGGAGATTACTAATGGTGTAATTTTTCAAAAGCTTTTATTATGAACATCTTCCAGAGATGTGTAACATTGGCATCAAAACATACACAGACACTGATAAAAAATATAAAGAAATATTAAATCAACAAAACGGCTAAGTATCCTATTGGATTATATAGGAGGGCACTAATCATGAATCCTGACTCCAAGGCTCATAGGCCTCGATGGCATTCTTGGTAACGAGGTTGACATCCGTGCGTACAGTGTGGAGCACACATAGAGCGCCACCATGTGTCCACTACATGTTTACCCCCTTCAAACTCATTTTACAGCCAGAAATTGTTTTGAATTTTGAAATTTTGGAAAGTATTCAAAGAGAGGATAAATGAGAGCTCTCCATAAAACAAATTAGCAGATGAATAGCGCAGAGGTCCACCTGAGCAAAAAAAAAAATGGCAGCAATCCTTATTTGGTGGACTTTTTGCACGCGTAGTAATTCCTGGCTCGGCGATGGCCGCATTGATTTAACGCCTACTTTGATTGGTCAATGTTCCCAACATCATAGCGCCTAACGGGGACAAATTTACCCGGGCTTAATGTTTGAGCAGGGACAGATTTTACTCGAAGGGGGATTTACCTATAGGTAAATGTGTCCCCGGACAGATTTACTGGGTTGTGAGCCGGTAAATATCCAGGGACACATTTCCGGGGGGGGGGGGGGGTGACACACAATTATCGTTGGCAATGAGCTTTTAGGCTAAGGGTAGGGCAAGATCGTTATTTCCACAGAATTGTACGTGTCATATTGGCACCAATTAATGCGGACTGTACGTTCAAAACATAGACTTTTTCGCGTCCGACATTACTATAAGAGCACATTCAAGCGGCCAAAGCTTTAATATCAGTGCAACCATTTAAGGATCCATAGCATGCTAATGTTCATGTATTGTTTCACTGAGTCCAGATCCACCTCAATACCTGCAGCGTGTGTATTTATGATAATTGACGTAGCTTCTAGAGAAAGTGCCCCGGTTCCGCTTGAAGCAGAGGGCGGCCTGGCGGTCGCATTCACAGGCTCCAGCAGCGCAGTTGGTCTTCCAAAAGACGGCCAGTGACTCCAGCCAGTTGTACTGCCTTGCACGCTCTGGAAAAAAAATCAAAGAGAGAAACGAATCAGTGTAGTTCATCTGGCTTGCTTTACGATATATTCTGCGCTTGAGCACATAAAGAGTTGATTTTTTAAGTTTTGGAAGAATGAATCCGCTGTATGCGAGCAAAATCTTAGAGGTTGCCGGCGAAGGAATTGAAAAGAAAGAAGATTTTAGTAAGTTACGAAGTAGGCCAACCCAATCTGATGATATGTGTACGTTGTATACATATATTTTTCTTTCGATGAGGGAATTAACCATGAATTTCAATCATCTGCAGTTTACATATCTTTTTACAATTGTAACGTCTCCATATTAGACATCTTACGTTTTTATCTAGAGAAGTAAATATTGTCGAATCTTGATTTTCATATTCGTATATGGAATACCGAAGTGGCTTTTTCATTCGTCTGCTGCACAAGTACGTTTATTTGATTTTACTGCCAAAAAATTTCATCTTGTAAACGCACCCAATTGCATCCTTAAAATATACCACTTGCACGGGGCGCCCTCAACGGTGGAAGCTTTTGTTATTTGTTTCAGCTCAGTTACATTGAAATGAGCAAAGTGTCTACCCGTACGTATCACAGAATAATTAAAAAACCTGCCCGAATATTGTAACGTCAAATGATGTAAGGCGTCTATATATGGTGCATGTAAAGTTAATACAAAGCCACACCCCGAAAGGCATTCACTTTTGGTACAGAAGCGAAGATTGTCGTTGTCCCCTCCAATTCGACCCACTCAACACACAGCCTCACAGCTATCTTACTGGATCTTTGTTCTCGTGTACTAAAGTTTTCGAGTTTCAAAGTGAACTTTCAAAATGCTCCTATAAGCCAGAATTAATTTCTTGGGCTGAAATTCGGTCTTTATATCCCTTACATAAAACACTTCAATTAGCGACGTATCAACACATCTTGGAAATTCCTAGTTTTTGAATAAAATCCGTATATCTATTTCGTGATAACCTTGTGGAGACGTATTCACCTATAGAAATTGCTCAGTAGAGACATTTCTCCAGATGATACCGTGTACCAGATTTCACTCACTCTAAAGAGTCTCATAACTTCATATTCGGCAACACACTTACTGCATATGATCTGGACGTTACTCTGTCCACAGTTCTTTTGCTTCGATCGATACAGCATGGTGTACACGTCCCCAGTTTCCTTGACGCAATGACCGTCGCTCTTGAGTCTTGAATAGCACCGGTCATGCGCATAGCAGCACCTGCGTGTGACAAAACATCGGGCTTGAATTTGGAAAAAACACGCAAATTTTTCCCATCGATGCAGAGTGAGGTATTCATGCCAGACACAAACAGAAAATTGTCCATCCATTGGATTGTTAATTTTGTATTTAACTTGGTATTCATAAATACCTAAGACAGGTTACTCATTCATATTGGTCGAGAGTCTGTCACATGGCCGGTTTTAAACGGTTGATAAAGACCGGCTGGCTGGTCTTAAACACTTTTCTAGTGTCACATGAAAGTTTGACTCCTATGAAATCCGGTGCCTTTTACCATTTTATTGTTTTAACGTTCACGTAGGCATGAGCAATACTATCAGTGAGTCAGTATTTCCTAGTCCTAAATTAACGTTACACCGGCACAGCTGCGTTCTCCGCCACTTCGCGCAATACGCAAGCAATGAATATCAGTTATCAACTCGTTTTGTAACTTTTCAATAAACATGGCAGGGGAATAAATGTGTGCTCCGGAGGTTTTTATCACTCGTTTAATACCGCTTAGAGTCTGGGTGCTGATAATTACCCGAGCCGGAGGCGAGGGTAATTATCAGCACCCAGACTCTAAGCGGTTGATTATGCCAACCTGTCAGTTGCGTCGACTGGCGTCCCACTACCTCCGGAACCGCAATAGCAGCCGTAGCCATTATACTCCAATGGATTGGTTCCTGTAGCACACGTCATCATGAGGGCAAACTGTGGTAAGGAGCGTTTTTGTCTGGAGGCCGCCTGACCTGTATAAAAGGAGAGTATTTACGTTATTGAACAAATTCAATAGGTTTCTCGGTTATTTTTAAACGTTTATCATTCGAATTCACCGATTCCAATATTCAAATTCGTCCATCAACATCGATCGAGTTAGTGCACTTGTTTAATTTTGTCAATGTTTAATTTTGTCTTTTGTTAGACAATTTGAAATTCAGTCCAAGCAAATTCAAACAATGAACACACGTTTTCATCCCGAAGTATCCAATTTTGTCTCGTCTACACCGTACCAACCTTGATATTCAGAAATAAAATTCCTGTAATTGATTTATATAAGACGAAATCGATCTCTTAATGCTGCCATTCGGCAACAGCTTAGACGAATTTGATCTGTAATGACGAATTTTCTCGACCCGGTGACTAAAGAAGGTGACCAAAATTTGAAATTGATTATTTCCTCTTCTACACTCTTTTTCAGACGGATTAACACCTAATTACGTCATTGCAGTTCTTTTGCGTTTAGTACCATTGCGTTAATTTACCATAATATTATCATATCTCATAGACTTGCATGTGGACAAAGGGTTTTTACCATCATCAGGTGCATAACGGGCGCGAATCCCACAAAGTGAGTGGTTACCGCAGTATTTACAAGACGTATCGCAGACTTGGTGATTTTAATTTAATGTCTCACATTGATATTCTCCCGTTTCAATTATTTCTTATATCATTTTATTTTGATTGTCACCTTTTGCGACTTTGCAAATAAGGTGCTCTTCTCGATCGGACGTCATGAAGAAAGGTTTCCGTCTTGTGCCCAGTTTTATTTTAATAATATGATATCACCAGGAGGAGAGAGCAGTTAATTGTAGCGTACCGCTGTACGCCATTGGGACGAGGTTGGTAACACGTTTCCTTGGAGATAGACAGTTTGGAAACGGAAACATTTTATATAGGCCTACACGTACATTATACTTCCACAGGCGCATCAGTATTTATGGGCGATGACTCATGCAATACGCAAATCCAATATCCGCCAAAAGAGCCAGCGGCTCATTGGAAGATCAAGTTGACGCATTGCAAGTATCAACTCATATATTCGATAGACCTTTTGCTTACGGGTGTCTCAGAGTGTGTTCTTTGTCATTTTAATCTAGTAACAATGGATGCACAAAATCTGCACTCATGCATGCTTGTCCAGGCGATATAAAACTATCGCCCTCTGGCTCTGCCTTATCGCGTAAAGTCTATTCATTTATACGGAAACTGCAAAGTTTTTTAATATGGCTTTAAACATTAGGGAATGTTTAATTGCAAATTTTAAATTATTCATTGAAGCAGACTGGATTTATCATAAATTCGTGTGCTTTCATTTCTCTTCGCAAGTTCCAAAAATTAAAATTTTACCTAACTTTCAATTCAATATGGCCTACTTGTGAATATTGCCCATACTTCTGTTGCATTGTCTGAAGAATAAAACTTTAACAAAAGTATGCATCTGTGTTTAATGTACAAGAATAGCATTATAACAATGCAATAAATCGACTAGAGATTGCATTAAATAAATTAAATGAAACCCCTCTTTTCAATTCAAAATATCAAAACTTTCTTCATTAAATACCAATGCATAAACAGGAGCTTGACCCAGGAGGGAAAGGTGCGTTTTGTGACATGTGTGAAATCTCAGTCCATTTTTAGTGTTTATGTAATGTAAATAATTAGGCTTTCACACCTCTCAATGACATTTGGCTGCACTACACCACCTTTAGACTTCCCAGCAAAGCTCGTTCAAGTGAAAATATTTCTCATGGAATTTGTGGTAAATGTCACAGGAAAACATCAGAGAAAACTCAATTTTTTGTGTTTATGTAATGTAAATAATTACACACCTCTCAATAACATTTGGCTGCACTACACCACCTCTAGACTTCCCAGCAAAGCTCGTTCAAGTGAAAATATTTCTCATGGAATTTTCGGAAAATATCTCTGGGAAATATCAGAAAAAAAACTCAGGGAATATTGCCTTCATAAAGTTGCCTGGGAATTCTCTACTTGAGAAAAACTTCGAGATCGACGAAATCATATTCATGCAAAACTTTGACTAATTATTGACTGTTTTAAAATTCGGGGTAACCTTTAAAGTGGAGTTTTCTACAACTTTTTATGGAATTAAAGTAGAATAAGGACTCTTACCTTCAGTAATAAGCGTCAAGGCGCAGACAAAAAGAAAGACCACTGATTTCCCTGCCATTTTTCAAGGGTGTTAATTCTCCACCCGTATTTAGAATTCCACGATCTGTCCTCTCGCACGCAGTGTGCCACAACCCCGAACGTTTGGCAGTTATAACTAGTCTCCAAGTTTAGAAACACGTCAGAGCAGATCATGTATATACGTCCTGCCTATCCCACAGAATGCAGTGACTCATTCCGTGTTGCCGTTTTTAAACACATCACAGGAACTGGCAAAGTCGGACGTACCTGCACGGCTTTGGATATGACGCGCAGATTTGTAAATGTCAACTTTGGAAAGACTGATATAGAAAGTTGTGAATGCTTTTGTTTCCTGAAGTTGGTTATGTTGCTCAGGCTAGACGAATGCACTTTGCAGGTGTGACGTACAGGGCGTACCCTGCGAGTGGGGGGGGGGGGGGGGGGGGGTCTGTTGCCCCTCCCTTAAAAGCTATATACAATGGAATATACATGTATATTCTGTCGGGTATTAAGGACACGGGAACGTACCCATTCATCGAACTCAGACCAGTCGCCTGTAACGTCATGCAGGCGGTAACTATATTGCCAACACGCAAAACCACCGCCTATATATTGGCTACCTTTCTCATTCCCCAAAAATGTCGAAGATCACGCAAAACCATTGAAAACAAACACCCGTATTACATTGTACACACGTGCCCCAATTTTATGGTCTCTACACATGGCATATTCGCACATACAAAATGGCGAAGAATCCTTGAAAGAAATCCTATATCCAGACCCAGATCCAGATCGCTTCCAAAATCTAATCGATTTGAATATGCTTGTACCAAGGACCACCCCTAAATGTTTTTTTTTTAATGCGTATCCGTCCATAACGTTTTGAGTTATCTTGTTAACAGACAAACCAACGCCGATGAAAACATAACTTCCTTGGCGGAGGTAAATCAGTAGGTTAAAATTCCAGTCAAAAAGTGGGTTTCCTTCTTTTTGCACCACCCTTGTAGGCCTAAAGGTAATTCCATCGGTAAAATACAAATGTCGGTCTAGGATGGATAGCCAACGTTAATCAGGCATGTCCCAAATTTAAATATATATGTATATTTTGCCCACCTCAAAATATTGTCGTGCATAATAAATCGCTTTTTGGAGTGCGACAAGCGTTTTGTCACACGTGACCTTTTTCATTTGCCCATGAAAAAAACATAGAGGGCAATACAGCTGACAACCAATTAAGACCAAGAAAGCACACAGACTGAGTTCATTTTTTCTACTGTATGGATATTTAATAGTCACGTTGAAGAATAATATCACAATACTTCGATGATAATCTACACACAATAGATCTCACTCTTAAAAATAAAAGGTATAATAGACAGACGTCGAAAACAGAAGCAGCACATTTTGAATTTGAAAGTTAAAAATATTTAGATATATACATGTAGTTAGATATTAATTATTGCATGCATGATTACAAATATAAGAACACAATCATCGGGATTACATTTTTAATCCTTAATGTGCTATAGTACATGTATTACGAAACTTTTTGATAGTATTAATATTTTTCGAGGTTAATACTTTGATAGCATTAACAAACATATGATCCACTGTGAGGTCTACGGAAAGTGAAGTATAATATCATTCTCATCTGTCAGTATTCACATCATTATAATTACAGTTTTTGCGTGCCAATTCGGGGCTATATATGAAAGCAAACCTCACCAACTACAGTTGGAGATATCGTTTCGGTTTGCGGTAACACAATGTGGTAATAAATACTGCTTAGAAGATATTTAGTTCTGAAAAGAACTTGTCCTGCTTATTTACAACTTTCGCTAAGTACTTTTAGTTCTGATAAGAACAGTCATGCCTTAAGTTATAAAAGAACTTAACGGAGCAGGAAAAGTCCTTTTCAGAACTATATCTTCTAAGCAGTAGTTGTGACATGGTGTTACCGCAAACCGAAACGATATCAATACTCCACCATGCAAAGCCTAATATCTTATGTTGTGGCCATAGTGAAAATACCCATGTGTCAAGGGAACGCATGTTGCTTACAGCAAAGCTCCGGTGTCATGTGACAATATCAGCCAATCGGAAAACAAAGGCCGCATCGTGTGTACCATCAAAACTGTACATTAAAATAAACTTGTGTTTAACCAATCTAAATTATTACTTTTCCCTGAAAAAAATATTTGATGTGATTCCAAGTCTCTTCATTTGCTAACGAATGACTAACATCGAGAACAAAACACTCACAATCGTAAAAACACAATTTGGGACGCCGTATCTGTCCCTTTCATGCATATTGTCTAAATATAAATTCCAAGAAAACCTCAACTCCTTCAGGCCTCTCGAACTGCTTTTTGTTCTGCCATTCTTTTATGTGTTCAGTTTCGGATTAATATATCAACATTCAAACAAGGACTTATGAAAATGTAAACGCTCGATTTTGTCCACAATCAGTCGAAAAACCAATGGAAGAACCCATTGTCAAAAATTGTGAAAGTTCCGGTTTTTTAAATTTTCATTTTCAGGATTTCATTTGACTATCTCCACTAATGAACCTTATCAGTTTTCGATATTCTCTTGAGCTTTTGGATGAACAGCCTTTTTTTAGTATCCGCATTTCTTTCTGTCGTAGCCTCTGTTCTTGTCGTTGTGTTTGTGCGTGGCCAAGCAGGACGCCACCTGTCGGTCGCACTCGCAGATCGTCTTGGAGCACAGCGCCTGGGCCGCACTGTCTTTCTTGTAGTGAGAGACTGGAGCTGTGAGGATGATTGGCAAAATAAAAGAAGAAGAAATGAAACAACCTTTTCTGGCAGGCCAGCTTCAACATGTCACTTGGTGATCGGTCGATCGGTCGGTCGGTCGGATTGTACCCAATAATTGACCAGTAATAAGTGACCAGCAATAAGTGACCAGCAATAAGTGACCAGCAATAAGTGACCAGCAGTATAGTGACCAGCAATAAGTGACCAGCAATAAGTGACCAGCAATAAGTGACCAGCAATAAGTGACCAGCAATAAGTGACCAGCAATAAGTGACCAGCAATAAGTGACCAGCAATAAGTGACCAGCAATAAGTGACCAGCAGTAAGTGACCAGCAATAAGTGACCAGCAATAAGTGACCAGCAATAAGTGACCAGCAATAAGTGACCAGCAGTAAGTGACCAGCAGTAAGTGACCAGCAGTAAGTGACCAGCAGTAAGTGACCAGCAGTAAGTGACCAGCAATAAGTGACCAGCAATAAGTGACCAGCAATAAGTGACCAGCAATAAGTGACCAGCAGTAAGTGACCAGCAATAAGTGACCAGCAGTAAGTGACCAGCAATAAGTGACCAGCAATAAGTGACCAGCAGTAAGTGACCAGCAATAAGTGACCAGCAATAAGTGACCAGCAATAAGTGACCAGCAATAAGTGACCAGCAATAAGTGACCAGCAATAACCGACCAGCAATAAGTGACCAGTAATAAGTGACCAACAATAACTGACCAGCACTAACTGACCAGCTATATAACTGACCAGCTATAACTGACCAGCAATAAGTGACCAGCAATAAGTGACCAGCAGTAAGTGACCAGCAATAACTGACCAGCAATAACTGACCAGCAATAACTGACCAGCAATTATTGACAAACAATAAGTGACCAGCAATAAGTGACCAGCAATAAGTGACCAGCAATAAGTAACCAGCAATAACTGACCAGCAATAAATGACCAGCAATAATTGACCAACAATAAGTGACCAGCAAAAACTGACCAGCTATAACTGACCAGTTATAACTGACCAGCAATAACTGACCAGCAATAACTGACCAGCAATAAGTGACCAGACTGACCAAAAATATAAGTTACCAGCAATTAAGTGACCAGCAATAACTGACCAGCAATAAGTGACCAGACTGACCAAAAATAAGTTACCAGCAATAAGTGACCAGCAATGTGACCAGCAATAACTGGCCAGCAAAAAAACAGCAATAACTGACCAGCAACAACTGACAAGCTTTTACTGACCAGCAATGACCAGCAATAATTGACTAATTGGCCAAACGCCATGCCGTGGTCATACATCCCAACGCACATGAGAGCTGTTTTTTAGCAAAAAGTCTCTCGAGGCCGTTTGACACTGTTTGACGCAAGGGCGTATAAAGAGATGAAAGTACGTTAACTGTATACTCACTACACTCTATTTCAGCGTGCACGCCGTTTTTATTATTAGAGGTGTCTTTGGATTTGTACTTGTAGGACTGGCTGTAGATGGTTTTCTTCGAAGTGGAGCATACTCCTTTCTGTGCAGTTGTGAAACATTGGTCATGTGCCTGGCAGCATCTTATGGACAAAACGGAAAGGAAAAGATACTTTGCTCACGCCTAGTTTATCAAGATAACGAATATGGAACACAAGCAAACAAGAGTTACATTTCCTCCAGACAAATTATCTGACATCAGCATTCAGGAAGTCAATTAATTTATGACCTCCGCCACGGAGGTTATGTTTGCATCGGATTTGGTTAGTTTGTTGGTTGGTTTGTTTGTTAACAAGATAACTCGAAAACTTATGCACGGATTTGCATGAAAATTATTTTAGGGGTCGTCCCTGGTACACTGGCGCACAAATCGATTAGATTTTGGAAGTGATCCGGATCTGGGTGTAGATCCAGGATTTTTAAAGACTCTTTTCCATTTATGCGAGTACAATGTATTTCTTTTGGGTGTACTGACAATATGATGGGGGAATTGCTTAGCCTTGGCGGATCATCAAGTTTCAGTGCTTTCTAGTTATTAAATAAAAAGCTAGAGCGACAAGTTCTAAAAATAGGACTATAGGTGGCGCAACGCAACCGGCCACGTTTTATTAGATGTGTGCGGTTTTACAGTGCGGGTTGTGTGCAATTGGCTTTGAACGTCTGGTATTACGTCTACTGGGGATGCGTTAGAACCTTACTGGCAAGCAGCGATGTCCTCTAAAAGACAAATAAGAGGATTAATTGGAATGTAGCGTAAGAATGAAATAGAAATATAGCGTAAATAGAATCTGACAGAGGTGCTCTGCCTAGCGGCCTAGCCATGCAGGGTTCTCGCGAAAGGAGGAGGGAAGCCAATTTCTGTTACCCGTTAACTTCCAGAGGGGAAAGAGAGGGCGGCGATTTTTTATGGCCTCCCTGGCCCAACGGCCCCAGGCTCTCTGCCAAATCCAAAGTCTGTTGGATTTGGTCCATGCGGTCACAGCATGGGAAAAAGCCCCTTATGATCGTGTGCACAAAAAATACATAGGCTACGAATGTACATGTGTACTGCGAATTTTGTTTTAATGTAAAGCCCACAAATTTCTTTCTTGAGAAAGTGTAGGGGATAAAGCAGCAGTAAAACAACTACACGTTGGGAAATCAGGATCGGCATATTTCTTATTTGGAGCTTGTAAACCGATGTATTTGTAGTTTTCATCAAACATGGCAGGATAACGGAAAATGTAACATGCTTGCATGATCTCGACAGGTGAAGTTAAAAGGCTTAAAATCTTCGTGACTGAAAGCTTGGTGGCGCTACTGGTAGTAACTATGAATGTGACGGGCACCAGACATACACGTACGGCGATCTACTTAGGGTGCACCCCTGTATAAAAAATCGCATATCTTTTTTTTTAAATACTCAGAACTTTCACATGTGTTCAGGCTGCACAGAAAAATGATGATCAACACGTGATCTTTCATTTTCTTTTCAATTTTTGGTAGGTTGACCAATGACTTTTTGGAGAAATTCTTACCCACTGAAGACCACCCCTAAAAACGAACGATGTTTCCCGAACTTGAAAAGTAGCCATTTTGAAAAGGGATCCCTCCACAGCACGGCTATGGTTGCAGACCAGTAAATAAACTTCCATAGACCCCAATGGTAAATGCTCCCACATCAGAAATTCGGGAAAACTACTCACAACTCTCCAAGGTGTTAGAGACACACATCAAATTAAAGCTTATTTCATCATCTTTCATTTTCTTTTCAATTTGCGGGGGGTCAACTGATGACTTTTAGGAGAAATTTCCATCTGAAGATGATCACCCCTGAAAATAGTCCTGAAGCCCATCGCCATTTTGAAAAACGATGCCTACACCCCGTTGAAAAATAGAGCGCCTTAAGGGCCCCAATTTCATCCAAATTGAATGGAACTACAAGCTCACAGTCCTGTGCACGGCTTCCACCCGAATTTTTTACAAACCCTCCAGTTCATGGCCCACAGTATGCTCAAATACTGAAGATTTTGAGGGCATGCAAATCGTGATTTGGCCGGCGTAGGAAATTTCGGACCGATTTACTGGTCTGCAACCCTATAAGGCGCCACTTTTGGACCCACTTGCATCCTTAAATTGACCGTTATATCCGCTCCGTTCCCAAGTACCCCCTCACCGGCAAAGAGAGTACAGTTGGGGGTGACCAAACGACGCCATCTTACCTGACTGAAATTCTTTTGCTGCGAAGCGCGGCCACTGCGCGTACATAGTACAAATCCCCTGGTGTACGTGCGTCACACACAAGGAACAGTGCGCGTCAACCAGCGAAATGTCCAACCCATGCATGGGACGTCGTTGTTATGTAAAAGGGCGCACTCTTTTGGTAGCGCACGGAGCTCATAAATTCAAATTACGCCACTGGGTGGCGCACTTCATTGTAAATCAATCGCTGCTTGATTTGGACTTACCTGTCTACGTCATCCACCGGTTCACCATGTCCACCAATCCCGCAGTAACAGCCGTAGCCGTTGTACGTGGTCATGACACCGAACAGCCCCTTGCCAGTCACGCTACTGATCATGTTCCCCAAGCCAATCAGGTCCCGTCGAGTCCGGACTCTGGTATACGAATCGTCTCCGGCCTCTGTACATTCAGAATCGATGTGAGAGAAACAAACGTGATTTGAGGTAGGGTCAAGCTCGTCCCCAGGGTGTCCAGCAGTACGCGCCCACCACTACCTGCTCTCTCACGCTGGTATTGGATGAGGAATAGTCTGGTGCCTGCCTGTACGCTACATTAGCGTTTTTGTATGCCGTGTCTGGGGTAAAAACACAATCAATTCGTCGCGCCGTGACTTACGACAACACGGTTGTTTTCGAAGCGAAAATGTTACAATCTTATCCCGCCAATATGCAATATCACATTTCATATTAATATGAGCAAATTGGAAAGGAAACAGTATTTTTGAGAAGGCGTGGACGTTATAATTACAATGATCGTGAAAACAGGTAATGCACGTCGGAAATTACAACAACAACTACACGATATAAATCCATTACTAACTAATTGTGGTATCAAATCAGGATACAGGTAGAAAGTTTCCTATCCAGGGCTCACTATTGGAAACTAGGTTGGAAATAAAGTAAGCACTGGGGACGAGGTTGGAGGTGGGGTCTACTGGAGAGAACAACCAAGGGGGTTATGGCGCCAAATTCCTTCTGATTAAACTTCGATTGTTGTGGGCTTCCCCTCCACTTTTCCTCCACGGATTCGTGAGATGGAAGAAACTAGAGCTGAAATTGCTTCACGAAGCATCAGCAGATTGGATTACCGTGCTGACCACTGAGAATCAGACTTTTTACCTTAACATACCTATATTTTATATAGATTCGTTTTTTGAGGACGTGAATGACTCATTATGGAATGAATGGGTAGTGTTTTGTACAAGTAACTTACGCGAGGAAAGCGCAGACCGGTTTTCATAAAACGACCACCGAGATGACCGAGTGACCACTGCCTGAAATCTGCTAAGACCCTGGACGGCCGGGACATAGGCTAAGGATGTAATTGACGAAAGACGATTCATATCAGCTGAAAAATGTTGGCCCCAAAAAAACATTTTACATCCCTACTGACCATTAGGTGACCATTAGCCAAATTCTGCACAATCTTTACGAGGCTTGCTCCAGACACTGACTACGTTTGACATTCATTGGATCTGGACCGTGGGCGAAGAAGCATTTTGTTATTTTGAAGAAAATGACCCTTACTGACCATTAAGTGACCATTGGCCAAATTCTGTGGACAACCTGAGGCTTGTTTCGGAGTGAACCTGACCAATTTCTGTTTAAACACTAGTTTGATCATGGCTATGGGAGGAAAAAAACCATTGTGTCTTTTTGAAGAAAATGACCACTAGTAAAACTAGGTGAACTTTCACCCCACACGATGGTCACTTAAGATACGACTCCGGTCAAGGAATAAACTGTCAAAATTTGGCTGAAATCGGCCAAGGCACAGTTTGGCAAATATATTGAGAAGGAAGAGGGAGTGAAGACGAAGTAGAAGATAACGGCGTCACAGTATGGTTGCACCGGCTGATATAAGAAAGAAAAAGGGCTAGAGTGCCCTAGCATTAAACGTGGCCAGCCTCTGTGCCCATTTTCTACCAGTGACGGCCAGATCATACCGACCCAAACGTCAAGTTACAAATCTCGTGGTGCCCTTCAAAGTCAGGTTGGGAGTCAGGTTGGCGTAGCGGTACTCTCCTCGCCTTCCATCGCTGTGACCCGGGTTCGAATCCCGCCTGGGCTAAAATGTGGATTGGGTATTCAGTCCCTGCATGATTCCGTGTGTTTCCCCCAGAATATTCTTCTGAGCTTTTCCTCCCACCTCTAAAACTGTAAGTTCTTCTCATTGTCTCCTCTCCACAGGTTTCTTCAGGCTTGCGAGCTACAGTGCCCAGGGCGCTTTTGAGGAATCCTTGGTTTGCTTACCAGAAATGATTAATTATAATAGTAATAATAATAAAAAGACCCATGCATTTTGAGGCTAACACATCACATGATAAATGTTTACATTATTCTTTCGTGTCAAACTTAAAATTACATTTGAGAGGCGTTTGTTGATATACCAGTACCGTATTTAAGAAGTGACATACAACCTACTTGAACAACAGAATTATAACAGATACAATGATTGATCAAAATTCATCAAAGAAAACCCCCTGAACATCTTGGAAATCAAAGTTGGCAAGAAAAAACATAGAATATGCCAGAAATTTGATTGGATACTGACAGACGATTCTCTGAGTTGATATGATGATAACAGTAATTTTTAGTTATTTCATTTATTTTATTCATTCGTGAAAATTACGGTGAACAGAATCGTGAATATTTCCAGCTGTACAGGTCCGCCTACAAGTTCATGCATAGAAACGTCTTTTTAAAAGCAACTTCCCCGTTTACAACGGTTCATGTCAATTAAATTGGAGAAACTAATGTAGTGATTTATATTAATGCAATACTCATTAATCTTTGGCACATTTGGTAAACAGGTTTTTTTTTAAATTGTGCGTACGAACTTTTTTAAAATTTGGGTAAAGAATAAGGCTTTGCTTTTTCATATAATTTAAGATGGTCTTCACATAACTACATAATTAGGATACACGTTTATCGCTGTAAGAGTCCTATCAGGCTGCCTAAGTCGCATTCGGCTAAACCGTGGAGAAATCTCAATGGCTAAACTGACTAGCATACGGAGTGTTGTTTACAAATAACATGCTTGTTTTTATCATTTTGAGAAGAATTCCATACATTGGCATCAATACTTTTCCCCTGCATGCAGTGACCTACCTATCAGCCATGTCCATTTAGCTGGGAAAATTACTAAGGGCAAATCTTTCCATCATTTTTTATGGCAGTTTGAGATTTATTACTTGCTTTAAATCACGATGATGATGATCAAGAAAATATGAGGAATAAGTACTGACAACTTATCAATTACGGGTTGTCAACTATTTTACGGCCGTAGAACAAAACCGCACTCACCTACGATAGCCATTGAGACCATCACAACAGCCAGCATAATCAGCAACCTGCACGTAGCCTCCATCTTGTTCGAGAATCTCATTATTATAATCGATTATTCTAACACCAGGGACGCTATGATTATATCATCCCTTCTCCTCCAGGTTGCCTCTCCGACCTGCAAGCAGACGCTGGATTTCACAAATACTCCCGTCAGTTATGAGTTCCTGATAAAAAGGAAACACCAACAATGAATAGCAACGATGACCGTGCCACGCAAAATTTCCTATTGTGCTAGGCGGGCTTTGGATAATGTCTATTTGCGCGCAGCCTTTCATCAGCATGGCAACTCCCTAACACGGCCGTGCAATCTCCCACACGGCGCGAACCCTCGTCAATAGATGCCCCTGAGATGAACACAGCACACGCCGCCTCTTCAGTACCAGGATGAAAATGAATCCATAGAAGCATAGAAAGTGTACATGTACGTCACGCTTTATCGATTCATTACACCCATGGGGGTAGACTTGTCCTAGTCCACAAGGAAGTAGGATTTTGCTGTTTTGATTTCAGCTGGGCCCAATTTCACGGCGCTGGTAAGCACACGATTTTCTGCTAACAGAGCCTCCGTCTATTTCATGGAGACCGTAAGCATAAGTACAGTAAAAAGCATGCTTACTTCAGAGGACAAATTTGCTTAACTTAGTGACGTAACAATAGAAATCTCCATGCACGCGCGACCGTTAGCACACAAACGCCGTGAAATAGTGCTTAAGGTTAGCAAATTTTTCTGCTATGATAAACACAACTTTTCTGCTAACTGTTAAGCAGCGCCGTGAAATTGGGCCCAGGTCTATTCTTAGCAAACATTATTTTCACAATTTAGGAATGGCAAATATAAATAGTCATAAATGCTTACCGGGTTGCAAAATTTCGGATTTGTAACTGCCCATCATTCAGGGGCTGGCCGAGAGCACTCAGGACGTGGCCGGCGCTCTAGGTGGCGTCTGGAAGCATTTTTTTCTTCTACAACTAGAATTACTATACCTCATACATATTCATGCTCGAGAGCCGACCGTTCACTGGTCAATTCACCATCACGTGCCAGATGTTATTTTTGCTGTTTACCAAACGCGCGCGCGAGGATTCACGCACATTGTAAATACGCATGCGTAGTAGACTGTCGCATGGGTTACATTACGTACGCGCGAACATCGCACAGGAGAGATGCATGGTTGCACGGTTCGCGTAAATGTTAATTTACAGAGCTCAATGATGCCGTACTGGAGAAAATGTATAGACCGTGTAAAGATGTCTCCTGTACAAAAGAAAGTTGTACACATTGCAAACAACTGTATTTACAACTGTAGTAACTGTATTATATTGCAAACGAACCGAACTAGTAATTGAAGTTGAATCTTTTGGTGAGTTGTACAAGTTTCCCAAAATTTTGTTTTAGGTGCATAATAATAAAACAAAATTCGGCAACTGAATATGTATGAGGTATAGTAAAACAAATATAACATGGTTTATTTCGGGTGGACAGTCGATTTTAGCTTCCCTCGGTATTGGAAGTTGACAAACTAGTTCCCTCGGCTTCGTCAACTTCCAATACCTCGGGGAGCGAATATCGACTGTCCACCCTCAAAATTTTGTATAATAGTCAATCACCATTATGCACATGCGTCAGTTGGTAACATAATGGTTCTCAGACTTAACCTCCAATAAAAACAACCTTGCAGAGCCATCAAGCAGGAATGAAAAAGAGAAATTATTTCATCGATCAGTGTAGGGCTTGACTACGTACAATTTAAGAAAGAAAATTCATTCACGTGATAGGTTCTACGCATGCGTGTTCAGGTAAATGACTTCACTGGCCCGCAGAAGAAAATCAAATGCCGTCTGGAACGCGTTGAATTCCACGTTGATGCCGCCTGGCGTTAAGCGTGCCCAACTGGAACATGACGCGCTGTAACAGGATGGTTCTTTTGTTGTTCATCAGTCTGCGTTGTTGTAAGGACGCAGACGCATCTGCCTCGACTCCATATGGGCGCGTGCGTGTTCCTCGGGCGCAAGGCCATAGACTATGCGCAAGGCTAGACTTGAAATCAAGTCTGTAATGAGTGGTTTTAATCGCGTCCGCCGCGCGCGACTGCCAAGCTCTGTGCCGGGGGTACGACGTACCGCATGCTGTTCTAGTAGCGGGGACGCTACGTACATTTTCGACCGCATGCGTGTGCGATCCCATGCGTGTACTGTTAGACACGGACTGACCATGCCGTGCGGTAGTACATGATTTTTGCATGAATGGTTATAGCATGGTATGCGGGTTCTGGCGCTGATGACGGACATAAACCACTAGGGTCTAACGACTTGTCATCAAGTCTAGCGCAAGGCATGATGAGAAACAACGTGGTTGCAGACGCATATCTCATTGCTGGATTTGCAGGGTTTAGGGGTGCAACCCAGAAAATAAATTCCCATAGACACCATTGATAAATCTCAATACTTCACAATTCTTTTTAAAATACTCAAAACTCTCACAGATGTTCGGACTGCACAGGAAAAAAATCACCATGCCGTCTTTCATTTTACTTTAAATTTTTGGTTGGTTGATCAACCAACAAGTTTTTATTAATTCTCTCAAAGACCACCCCTATTTGGAAACGATATTTCCCAACCTAGAAAAGCAGCCAATTTGAAAAACAAAAATATCCCTCCACAACATGGCTATATAGCGCCACTTTCGAACCCAATTGCATCCGAATTGCTCAGAAATTGGAAGGCCAGAGGTCCGGTGCCATAATGTCTTCAATTCCCCGATTCCATTGCTGTCAGAACTCTCTAAACTTGAATGTATAACTTTTATTCATGAGCTCGGCGGAGGGATGTTTGGCTTATTTACCGGGTTGCACCCTTAGGGCCTATTGTCGTGTTAGGGTTTCAAATTCATTCCTTTTTCGTATTTTCAAGAAAGCTATAAAGAAACATATCACATCATTGTTCGATCAGTCACGGTTTCGGTGTGCATATCTTTTATAAATGCTCTGATAAAATAGTTACGCAGTTTAGCTGGCTGCATTTTACATTTGATATTGTGTTCTCGATCGGCTTTTATTAAGCAGTCCTCTTATCATAATCGGGTTACAGATACTAATATAATCTGGAACTTTCTAGTTCATTAAATCCGTTGCTCTGTCATGGAGAACCATGATGGCCTTATGGTAATCTTGCACTCGGAAGAGACAGACGATTACTGTATGCGCCACCTGCGCGCAGAACAGATTATTGGATTTATGTGCAATGTAACGGAACGAACAGATGTTTCTGACTTGAATACATAATGATCGTGAAGGCGATAGCAACTTGGAGCCAGACCCATTTCCAAGAGGAATCTATATTTAAGGACACAGGCCGTGTTTTCCCACAAAGCAACACTTAAATAACAATTCATAAATACCTAAGACAGTTTACCCATTCCCATTGGTCGAGAGCCCGTCACGTGGCCGGTCTTAAACGGATGATAAAGACATGGCTGCATGGCTGGTCTTAAAAATTTTCTAGTGTCACATGAAATTTGGACTGCTATGAAATCAGGTGCCTTTTACCGTTTTATTGGTTAAACGTTTACAATCCTCACGTAGACATGCGCAATAGCTATGCTACCAGTGAGTCAGCATTTCATAGTCCTAAATTCACAATGCGCCGGCACAGCTGCGTTCTGCGCCACTTGCGGAGTACGCTTGAAAACAAAGCTTGAAAAGCAGGAAAGTGGTGGAGGTGGGGGTTGGGGAATGGTCTATAAGAGGAAATGGTGATGGTAGCAATATTATTTGCAAATCAACAGCTCTGTTGACTTCTTAGTGTTTATATGTTCAACACGAACTTAAATGACTCAGCAAGCAATATTTATTTAGCATGTCTTTGACTCTTGTAGGTAATGTTTGTTTCATGGTGGCCTCGAATTTACATTTGAAATAAAATGACAGAAATAATATTAGTTAAATTCAAGAGACTATTTTACCTGCGAAAAAGTCCCATGGCTTGGACAAAACTAGTGTTTCCATTTTATACATAAATGAATTCCGTCGAATAAAATGAATAAAAATCAAAGTTAAGGAAACAAGCGATGGCTTTTAAAAAGTTTCATTTCTTTTAAAAAAACACCCATATCTCAAAGAATACGAGGTTAATACGACGTCTTAAAAAGTTGACAAGATAAAAGAAGACTACGTGTCCTTCAAGGGTCACCCATACATCAAACAACTTTAAAATCTCATTTTAAAATTTAAGTACATGTAAATTTTGTTCAGTCCCTCCCGAATAATGTGCGCGTGTGAAATCCGTACATGACGAAGCTTGTGACTAGACTTAGCAGTAGTCCTGTGACCAGTTTTTCAAAGACGTGTCGTAGTGACTGGCGGCAAAGCACTCGGCTCCGGCGCGGTCGCACTCGCACATAGCCGCCGCACACTCGCTCCATGGGCTGTCCAGGAATCCGTAGTCCTCAGCCCTTTCTGGTGAAAAAAGGGTTCAAAATCGAAAAAAATTAAAACGAGACTTTAAAGGCACTCTCTGAATTCCAAAGAGTGAAAATTCCCTCCATTCGAGTGAAGATTCACTCTCACAGTCGGAAACTAGGGACTAGACGTTTTTGAATAAAATTTCTTCAATCGTAAAGAGCGAGTTTCATCTTTCTTCAGACTTTTTAAATCTGAAATGAGAGTGATTTTCACTCTAAAACGTCTAGTCCCTCATTTCACTCTTTGGAATTTAGAGAGCATATGGGATCATTTGCTTTTCATACATAATTTTGTTTGTTTCCAATAATAACACGACTAAAAACCCAAAAGAAGACAATTTAAGAACCAATGGGCTCCGTGCGCGAACAGAGAGGGCGCTTTTTGACCTCCTTTAAGAGCTCGGGGGGGGGGGGGGGCAACCGCGGACTGGAGGCTGAGGGCACCCTTATGGCGCGAAGAACGCACGACTGAATGTACACAAAGCCATAGCTTCTTTGTGTGACTGTCGGCAGTGCGTTAGAATGTCTTCCCTAACTGTCCCTTTCGTACCGATGAGGGGGTACTTTACTTGTGCACGGAGCCCATAACCTATTGCACTTTCAATCAGTCGGTATTACACATTTAGAGAAAGCAGATTACGATTTCGTCTATAGCACTCTGTATTTCCAACAATTGAAATGGACTGATCGTCCTAGTCTTACATTAACAAGTTTCTAAAAAGACTTATAAATGGCAGCAAAATAGCCAGACGGAATAATTTCACGGGGTGTTAAAGTACCATGACCAGTACTATCTTTAATCCAAGTAAAGCTTTTTGATAATAATCCGATAACTTACTTTTTAGACAAATTACAATGATCCCATATTGCCTTTAAAGCAATACTTTAACGATGACAAGAGATCACATTGGTCGTACCACCGCCTCATCCAAGAGGTTCTTCCGGTCTTCAGCTACTTCTCATTATATATGCATATTTCGCACAAATATTGAAATACGTATGGGGGCATATGTCCAAATATGTTAGAACTTGAAATTTACTAATACTTCTCGTGCATTGATGGGCAAACAACCAAATTAGCAACAAATTTGATTTTTCTTTTCATGATGCCACACCGAAAAAATACCTTATGGGAAATTGGTAAGATACCACCAACATTCATGTATCGACTTTCAGTGCTGCTTGGAACAGTTCCTTTTGATAAAAGTGATGATACAGAACGATATACTTTGAAAAAAGGATAATCGTCACTGTCACGCAAATCTACTGAAAGTCCCATTGTACGTACTGCATGTTACCACTGCATCAGGCTGTCTACAATTCTCAATTGTAGCATCGTAGTTGATAATGTACACGTGGCTCTCGTATGGGCATTTACCAGACTTCATGACCACGTCGTAGCAGTTATCATGCGCTTGACAACACCTAGGAGAATGAAATCACAATTCAGATGAAATCCACCACTTTGATCCACCGCCCTGATTGGGCCATTTTTTTCAGTGAATGGGGGCGCTGTTCATGAAAGTCATACACGCAACCAAAAAGAAAGTCCCCCCTTCCAATACGTTTTTGTCTAACTCAAAAAGTACTGAGCACATCTCGCTCAAATAACAACTAATCGGTACAGAAATTCCTAAGTAATCCAGTCATTCTCTTTATTTTGCCCAAAAGAGTGATAATGTGTACGAATTTATGCAATTTATGACAAAATGATACCGAAAAACAGTTGCACTTTTGTATACGTGCAAGTTGTGGTTCACACTCACCTCGCACGTACGTATGCAAAAAATGCAACTTTTTGTCGGTACCATTTGTCATAAAATTTTGCATACGGTACACATTATCACTGTTTTGGGCTAAACAAAGGGTAAGGCTGGATTGCGAAGGAATTTCTGTACTGATCAATTGTAATTAGTTTTTTAGTTAGACACAAAAGTATTAATGGGGGACATGAATTTCTTTTTAGGTTGAGTGTATTTCATTTACTAGCGCGGGCGAACAGCTAGAAAACATAACCCATCTATTTGAAGCTGTGTTTTTGGTACGTGGATTACTGCATAATGAATCCCAGTCAAAATTTAACCTACTAGCTTGTTAAGGCCAAAAAAGTCTTCGGTTTCTGGTATGGAGCTTGCCCAAAAAGTGATCCGGCGACGCGGCTTTTTTTTTTATTTACCTGGTTTTTTTTTTTGCTTCAAATGTCGGCTGATGACTGCAAATGGTGCCCGACTAAACTTTAGTGCAAATATATGGGAGTCCAGAGAGGCCACATAAAGCTTATTTTCGACCATAACCCCATCTAAAAACACGTTAAGATTGTGCAGCAGCAGAATTCCAGTCAAACCAGTGAGTTTGGCGGTTTTGAGACATCATCTTTGATTGAAAAAAAAAACTGTTTCATTTTGCCGACGCGCATGGCTACGGCGACGCGCGCGCATACCAGGCCTAAGCTCTGGCATGAGCTTCTACAAGTCACCTTTGTGCCGGTCGGTCAGTATTGTGAAAAGTATTGTGTTCCATATTTGCCACCGGCGTTTTTCACATTTTTCGCCAGAGTGCGCTCGCACTTGTTTTTTTTAACGTATTCATATGAGTAGGTCACATGAATGAAAGGCTGCAAATGAATACAGACATAATTCACCATTCTCATTTAGAAACAGACTCAGTGTATTCCTTATTAAACAAACACAAAATCTGACAGTAAAAAAAGATTCAGTCTTCAAATTAAATATCAATTAACAATTGTTGATGACTGTTGTGATGTGTGATATGACGTTTTGAACAACCAAGGAGCGCATAGCACCCAAGGCGAAACCAATAGTCCTATGCGCCCCGAGGGTGTTCAAAACCATTTTGAACAAATCAAATTTCCAAATCCATTAAAAAAAAAAAATTACAGCAAAGTCAAATGTTGTATATCATCCTCAAATAAGATGATCACTGAACGGGTTAAAATGTTTATAAACTGCTGCCAAGAAAGCCTATCGTTTATTAATGTTCAAAATTCTCAAAGATTGTTGACCTCTGACCTGTCTGTGTCATCCAGGGGAGTGCCTGTCCCACCGAAGCCGCAGTAGCAGCCATATCCATCGTAGTCCAACCAAGAACTGATAATGTTACGGTCCGTCAGACAGCGGATCATGTCCCCAAACTCGATTACACTCTTGGGCTGCGGGGCAGCCGCTATAAACAAGTCACGAGACCAATAAGTTCGTATCAAACTGACGGAAGTTACCATTTGGGTTTTTTTTTTACCAAATGGGGGCGCTATATTAAACGTGGGTACAAACAATAGCAAAATTCTCGTGTGTTTTTTAGCATAACAAATCATCATGTCTCTCGGGGAGTTAGTTAGTTAGTTAGTTAGTAACAAACGTTGACATTGTCTATTGCACCTACATATTCCAACCGATTTCAACCAAACTTTACCCAGCCCCAACATGTCACGTGACCAAACTGGGGTAAAATATCATCATGGGGTCACTCGTGTCAAAAACCTGATTTTATTTTAAAACTCAAAACGCTACTCCTTCCAGAAATGACGTGGCACAATCACGTGACTCGTGCATGAACACGCATTGTTACTTAAGTGCTCATCAATACTGAAGTTTGGCAAGACTACTTGAAGATATCTGGAGACAAGGTAAATGCGCGCAGCTTTTGGGTATAATAGTCGCCATTTTGGATCGTTATACTATGTCCTCACTAATATTCAGTCACTCGTATGCTTTAGAAAATGTTATTGAGGGAAGGATGTGTAAGTTTCTAGAATCACCAAAATGAAATCAACATATATTTCACGGCAGCTATTAACGATTTATGCAAATTAGGTATATTTAGGATCAAAATTTACGATGTCATCCACCCACATCTCGGTTTGTTATGGTTCAAAGAATTGATCTAGCATGGATGCCAGCAATTACCAAATAAAATGCCGTGGCGTATACCTGGCGGTGGTGTGAGAAAAACCTTCTATATAGTTCAGATACGGTTGGTCTCCAATACCCTGTGGCATTTTGCCGTCAGCTAAACGCTATCAATAAAAGGGGGCTACATTGAAATCCGGCTACGACACCCCGAAAACTACACTTACGTTTTCCGCGTTTTCTTCAACAAGCTATGTCGTCATGCACTGCACCCAACATACGGTTTGGAGCAAATTTCTTGCTTCAACAAAAAAACATGCTGGTTGAAAAAATGCACAACAGTAAATCAATGATGCTACAATGGTAATTTTTCACCTACCTACACAAACGGCCAACGCAAGGAACACGTATAACCCCAAGGAAGTCATCGTAATAAATTGGCTTACAGTACGCTGGCGAAGCTTTTGACACTATAATAGAGTCGGACTTTGCTAAACTCTCCTTTTCCATTCACCAAACCAAAACTTTATAAACCACTCTTATCGTAATCATCTTATAGTTAAGCTTTCATCATAATGACGGTTCCGTTCGAAGATATTGATAACAGATAGTCTAGGATTAAATAGATAAAGGATTAAACTATAAGTTTCTGTTTATAAACAGCAAGTTTTACACGGTGCTTTACGCCACTACAGGGTGACTCTAAAGGCGGAACCTACCCCCCCCCAAAAAAATATATATTTGATATTTAAAAAAATAGGTAACACCAAACATAATAAAGACTGGAAAGCCAATGTCGTAAGCTACTTTTAGATGAAAACATTGCTCAGTCTGTTCAAAGAATATCACCATTTAAAATTCATGACCCTAAAACCTGTTTCATCAACAACAACAAAAAAAACAGTTTAGGCCAAAAAAAAAATAAGTCGGTCTCGGGTCAGCGCGCGCGTCGATTTTAATCATGCGCGCCAAGGAATTTTTTTTACCAAGGAATGGGAAAATTGCACCAAGGCAAATGATGGAGGGCACCAAGGCAAAATATGGAGGTCCCCAATGTATATAAGGACACAACAAAAGCAAAATAGTACCCACCTTGTCTGTACAATCCAAGCTCCCCCCCCCCAAAAAAAAAGGCCAAAAAAAAAAAAAAACGCGCCGCCGCATCAATTCCGGAACTCTGGTCTGACCAGAGACCGAATACTTTTTTGTGTGGCCTTATTGTGTATTCTGACTGTTTGGAACAGCAAAGAAAATGACACAGAATACTTGTTTCAACAACAGTCGTCAACTATAGTACACAATATCTGTATTGACAACCCTGGGTAGGCAAACAATGTAATTTATAGAATCCACTTTTTTTTTAAAAGACGGGCCTTCAAAAGGACTTTGTTGAATGTTTTTAACTTTTAAACTGAGGTTTTATTGCTGGTGATGTTTGGAAACAATTCGTCGATCGTACCACGATCTGACCTATCTAAGTTTTTGTAAGTTTTTGATATTTCGAGAAAAACGCGTTTGAAGTTGGGCCTATTTTGCATCCACCCTTTCACCCGAACATCGCCATTCCCAGCAGGGCACAGCAGTGGAGCCTTTGTTAAGGCCGGCGCTGACAGTAATATCTGCTAACTTGAGGGGATATGGCCAACGTAGACTACCTTCTTACCAATATCTGCAAGAACACCAGGTGCGGTGTCCTTTGCCTACAAGAAATGCACCATGGTCCCAACAACAGACCAAAAATCCACGGTATGACACTGACAATGATGAGCGCCCCTACGAGAAGTATGGGAGTGCGTTTTTTGGGGGTGGAGGGGTCAAAACTGGGACTGTCATCCAGTCAACTTCCATATCTGATGACCAGAACATCAAAGTCCTGAATACTGAGCTTAGGTGGAGTAGCAACATCTGTCTACAAACCATCCGGAAGCCCCTTCCTAATGCCACCGCCACAATCCACAAAACAGTCCAAGCCACGCATAATTATCGGGGATTTAATAGCCACAGCAGCATCATTGGCTATCATTCCATCACAGACGGCAACGCTTTTGAATCGCTGGCCGAGGCAAGTCAACTGAGCCTTATTCACAATGCGTAACTGCCAAAGTCTTTCCACAATTGAGGCTGGAGATAAAGTTTTAACCCTGCTCTAACCCTTTGATTGCCAAAAATTAACATGTCATGCCAACGGAAGTACATTGGCCCCTCCACTATTATGTTTATGATCGATAGATGGCAAGGATTTATCGGCCTACTGAGATTTTAAGAGGAAAAGTTGCAAAGGGTAAAACGTTAAAAGCTTTTTTATTAAAACGAAACTTCACTGGAATTGGCGTAACGCACGACTAGTTTCGATGAAAACCCGTCCTACTCCTATTATGTTGGGGATGTGTCACGGTGAACCTTGCTATTTGTTAATCTTGAGTACAGAATGCGTGACGTCAATGAAACTTTTAAATAAAAGGAAAAAACCTTCAGGGGAAAGGTATGAAATCACCACATATATGAAAACGGCAATAGGCCTATGGAGTAAAATGACAAACAGAAGAGAATGGAAACTGCTTGAGGGCTTCATCCAACAATGGATGACCACAGCCTGATGATAATGATGATGAACTGAAGGTACTATACGTGTTTGCAAATCGTCTGGATGAAGGCATTATCGCGTTGAAGTGAAGTGAGAACGCCAATAATGTCAAAATCCTTCAAATCCTACAGAAACTGGAATGTTTCATCGCTTCACACCGGTTGCTTCCGTTAATAATTATATTGTCCTGGTAGATGAGTGAAAGCCTAGTTCTTATTTCTCTTGCAGTTTGACAGCATTGCAGTAGTTGAATCGTTTGCACTTCAATCACTGGCAAATCCCGATTGGGGGCGGGGAGGGGCAACCGGGGTCATTGCCCCCGAATAAAAAGATGTTTTTGAAAGTTATTTTCAAGAAATAACTTATTAAAACTTTGCTTATCGCCCTCGCAAGCCATCAACGACACACCTTTTAGTTTTAATATTATATTGTGGTACTAGCGCACGATATTCTATACTTTATCCCTTTCCCCATTTTGAAAAAAAATAAATACCCGAGCCCTCTTCCCCCGCTCCGAAAATTTGGTTCTGGGTCTGCCTTTGGGTCCAATTGTGTGACATTCACGGTACGAATGCATTCAGGGAATCAGGGATAAAAGACTACATTTATTGTGGTGTCTTAACAATAGCAACCCGCATGGTCGGGCACGAGTTCAATAACAGACTGATATTTCAATGGAATGATGGAGTCAGATTGTGACCATTCAACAGGTGTCCTTGTTAATTCATACTCATAGGCAATTTCCACAGTTTGTCAGGCTGCGGACTCAAATACACTCCACCCAAGTCAGTTGCATGGAACAGGCTTGCCGCACGCACGTAGACGGGGACAAACCTGAAATAATCCAAGAAGCTCTCGGAACTCCAGGCGAACCTTGACTCAGTGGTACGAAGAGGCATATGCGTCAACGGGCATTTCGTGAGTCAGTGTTGCCGATACTCATTATCACCGTTCTAGGATTACTTCCCAGATGCCAAGCGGGAGGCTGTAAGTATTCGTTTCAATTAAATTTGTAGCTACTCAGGTGATATTTATAATAATTTCTATAGTTTGTGATTTTGATTTTCTTGTCCTGCTTCCATAGGAAAGGTCAAGTGGAAAATAGTTTATAGAATTCTAATTCATAGCACACACTTTTCAGGAGATTTAGCACGCATCGCTCTGTGGCTAACAAGACGGAGGAACTAGACCCGTACAAAACAGGGTGACTAAAAAAGGGGAAACCAAAATGGTGCCCCCTAATTTTATTTTAAAAAGTTCTGCATGTAACGCTTTCCAAATCTAGGATATGAAAGCCCAATTAATAATCTTTCTTTTAGTGAAAGAATCATTCAAATCGCTCATGTACTTTTCCAGTTTTGTAATTGTGAACACAAACACCGTTTTTAGCTTGTCCACTGATCAAAATAAAGTTTACCGATATTTCAGCAAAACGAAACACATCAGAACGCCCTTATAACCATGATAACTTGCACTTATAACATTTATTTAAAAACCTGCTGCTTCCAATGTTAAAATATCATGCTTTACAAAATCAACAGTTTAAAGTTTTACCCTGCCTTCTACTTGGCTACACCGAAAGACATGTGGGATGAATTCTGATATCATTTTAAGGATACGACACGGAATAAATCTTACTGAAATATCACGTACCTTAAATGTGATCCGTGGGCAAGGTTAAAAACGAAATTTTTATTCAAAATTCCATAACTGGAAAAGTATATGAGCGATTTGAATGATTCTTTCACTAAAAGAAGGCTTATTATAATTGGGCTCTAGAACTGGAAAGCGCTACATGCAGAACTTCTTCAAAAAATAGGGGGCACCATTTGAGTTTCCTTCTTTCGTGCTGAGGGTGCTACAGCACCCCAACTTTTTGGATTGTGGTGCTGGAATATGCTTCAGCACCGCCTACTCCCGAGCAAAAATGTGTTCAAGCCAGCAGTGTTCTACTACGATGAAATTGCGCCGCTACACGCTATACATTTTGCTTGCTCTACTCCGTCCGTTTTGTTCGTTTTTAGCGTTGCCGCGGCTAAGCGCGGCACTTCGACTGACGTCTAGCACAAACACTGTAAAATATCCAGACTCCATGCAGAGGATGTATTTTCTAAATCCTCAGGCAGTGCAGAATCGATATTTCTCTCAAACTATCTAAAATCACGACACGTCTGTGATATTGTGAACTTGCGCAATATTGTGGCGCCAGTGGAGTTCTGCTATTATGATGGATAGTATGCTTTGCCCAAACGATCATTTAGTACCTTTTGGGCAGGGAAAACCTTCATTTGCTTCCGCTATCCAAGCCATTTGAGCAACAGCTAAAATTGGGTCCATATATTTAGGGTGTGCTCATTTTCTGGAGCGGCCTTGATGGATTTAAACACCCCACCCCCCCAAAAAATATATAAATACCTTCCCCCAAAGCCTGGGGCGTGTGGGAGGTAAGGGAGGGCGGGCGGGGAACAAGCCTTTAGGGAAGAGGCGTGTCCCCACCCACCTAAGTTCACTGCATTTATTTTGACGAATATTTATCGTCTTGATGAATTATTTCGTGTTGAAGTATGCCTGTAGACCGAAGTTCAATTATACGCTTAAAACATGTAAAGTCAAATTCCGATCACATTTTCGTTTCACGTCTGTTGCTCCAGTAATACTTGTTCATGTACGTGAAAGCCTAGTTTCTAATTTCTCCCAGCAGTTCACGAAGAAGGTGACCGTAAGGGGCCATTCAGAATTTTCAATGTTTTAAAATTTCGACTTTTTTTCCAAATTATTTTGACCCACCCACCCACCCACCCACCCCTAATTTCGATTAATAAAAAACTGAACATGTACATGCACTTGCATGTACATGTACTTGAACATCATGTACATGTGTGTCTAGTTCAGTGACGGCGTGAAGTTGTCGGTCTTCCTCTTTTGCACTGGTGACCTTCAGTTTTCTTGTGTTTTGCCAGCTGATATGCTGTTGGGAATGACAGGTTGCAGTTTTGGAAGCCACAAAGATGACCGTGGTTTTGTCGTTTTCTGGATGAGGTGGATGACATGTGACATACGAGGTTGTGCCTGTCACGTGAGGTAGCTGAGAAAAACATTCGCTCCCCCCCCCCCCGCCCTGTTTGCAGGGCGGGGGGTACGAGCGAAAGAAAACATCAGGTTTGGGCAGACATCACATCACAGGCTGCGGTCCTCGTAGTCTTGGAGTCCAGTGGTTGAATAGTCCAGTTTTATAGCGATTGGATACACGTAGGCCTACATGACGTACATGTACAGTACACAGTGGCGTAGCCACGGGGGGGGGGGGGGGGCGTGGGGCGTGGGGGGGGGCGACAGCCCCCCATGAAACCTTGTCGCCCCCATGTCCCCCCCCCCCCCACTGAGATTTTGAGTTTCTAACAAAATTATCATTGATCTACATGACGCCCCCCCCCCATGAAATGTTCCAGCCCCCCCAGCCCCCCCCCCCCCCCCACTGAAAAATTCCTGGCTACGCCACTGGCCCCGGTTGACTATGCACACCATGGCTCGAACTATAGTGTGATCCGGTACACTCGCTGGCCCCGTCCAGCTGTTGCTTCCCCGTCACTGTAGCGGTCCGCTCCCGCTTCAGTCCGGCCGTCTCTGCGAAGCGAAAGCTCGTACCGTGCCACTCGGTTCAGCTAAGATCTTTGGCATACTTGGTTCCCCCAGTTAGTGTTGTGAGACTCCGACACCGGTGTTGAAACCAAGGAAAAGCCTGACGTTGGAGGAATCCCCACGAAGTTAAATAAACCAGTAAAGTCACTGTGTGAAAGCTCTGTTTCCCGCCAAATTCGTTATCATAGATAATAATGTTGATTCTAATATAAAGTTAATGAACTAATAGGGAATGCAACAATAATTTCAGGAATGAATTGCAGGGCAGCTCCGTCGCACAGCCTTTAACGTTTCACCACTTGAAACTTAGAACTGATAGACACATGGATTACAAGATAAGAGAACTGTTCAATTGCCTCATTGATGTTCTCCGAAGTCACCGTGTTAAAATTAGAAAAAGTTTTAACTATTGAAGGTTGTGAATCTTTTCTTTCAAAACTGAGGGAGGAATTGTTGCAGTCATATTTATTTTATCGTCAATGTAAAATTGTGTCTTATTTCATTTTGTTCCCGGGTATTTTCTTGTTGTTTCTTTAGTGTGTGTATTTAATGTGAGTGTAGACCTATGTATGTCAACTAGGTTGTTTGTTTTTATGGTTTGCATTTTTCTCTCTGGGGAATGGGATTGCTTTTGTTTCTCGGTTTTGTTTTGTTTTGTTTGTAACAATCTTTTTAGCCCGTTTGTCATTCATTCCCGTTATTGAGTCTGGTTGTTTGTTTTGTTTGTTTGTTTGTTTGTTTGTTGGGTTGTAAGAGTATTTATTTATTAGTTCGTTTTTATATTTTTGTATCTGTCTGGCTTGTCCAATGTTTCTCTCTGTGATTTTTTTGCTGAGTCTTGTCTTATCTCCCCGTCTTGTCTCGTCTCGTCATGTCTCGTCATGTCTCGTCTCGTATGATTTGTACAATTTACTTTTCAATAGTACTTTATGAATGGAATTTTAAATCTGTTTTATTGGCAGGGGTTTGGATAAATGTCTGATGACAATTGTTTTTTTTAAACGTTTACATATCCGTGGCAGCCTGTCCAACTTTTAGCTTTTATTTTATGTTTTAAGATTTAAAATAAAATAATTGAATCAAATAAATCAAATAAAGTTTCGTCAAGTCTTTATTACGCTGGAAATTTCCCGATCGCAGTACATATGAGAGGCAGCCCAAATAGGCGCGACCTAATCCGGCCAAATTACGATTTGTATACATGTACTAGTTTATCTCTAATAATAAAGAATTTTGGCCCCTGCACTTGAGGGTCTGTATTTGTAGAAGTGAAGGGTCCATGTTCCTGAATTTGGATTTCTGAACAAAACATTTGAATGGAATCTATATTGATATGGAGTGGAAGGAATCTGGGTTTTTGTTGTTGGTTTTTTTCAAAATGGCGATGGGGTGATCATCGTTGGAGGGAAAAATCACCTAAAAGTCATAGGTCAACCCCCCCCCCCCCCAAAAAAGATTTCCAAAAAGGTAAAGAGGATTAATTAATTATAATTCAGCTTTCATTTGATGTATGTTTTGATCACCTGTGAGGGTTCAGAGTATGTTCCCCGATTTGTTTAAATTGGGGTATTTATCTTTGGTGCCTATGGGAATTTATGTATTGGTGTGCACCCACAAACTTTTCATCTGGAAGGCTCATGTCACGGAATGTCCCATTAAATTGTTTAGAAATTATGTTGAAAATAACATCTTCATGGATTCCCAGCACAACTCCTCACAATAAGCCCAGCGTTAACAGTATTTTTCGTTGTGGGTCTGAAAATGAAAATTGTCGGTTTGTGTATTGTGAATATTATGATCAAGTGAAATTATTTATGCAGTATTTTGCCCATTTCCCTCAAAATTGCATATTGTAATATTGTACATTTTTATCAATTTGCTAGAATATGTGATACGTCACCAACAAGTATCTTTTAACGAAATTCAATCAGAATATTTATCAATTTAAAATTTTTTTTTTAGTTGTTGTGTTACTTGTTGGTGTCCCTGCCACACTGTACGATGGTGTAGCCGTGCGTTACGCACGAGGATTGTTTACTTTGGTTTTGACGGGGACATTACTGAATAGAGTCTGGTGACTGTACATAGAAATTTCTTTGAATAAAAGTCGAATCGTTCATTCATGTGCACAATTCCGGTGTCAATGAAATTTAATCCGAAATTCAAAATCGATGGCGTCCGGAATTTGGGCAAAAAATTAACTGAGTGTTCCCTAACGTGGCGCACTAAAATAAATCTCAGAAAATTCCAAATTAACATTTGAGCATTTCTGTAAAGTTAATAAATTGATAAAGTAAAGTTGATAAATTCTGATAAATCATTACCATCTCTACTCATAATACCCAACCAGAAATTTGTCAAAAGATATTTTCTTATTTTTTTTTTTGGGGGGGGGGCATTTTCAAAGGGTTCACTTTGCACTTGAAAATAAAATCGGAAAATCACGCCAAAATAATGCTTTCTTCTAACTTTGTAACGGGCAGATAAACTCGCGATTTATGAACGGGAGTGTTTAGCACTTCATGAAATTTCACTTCCTGTGAAATTTCAGTTAAAACTTTTGCTCTAGTAGATAGGTGCTACAGGCGAAAAATCAAAGTGCGCCACGTTAGGGGCCGCGCCACGTTAGGGTACATCAACAATATACACGTTATTCCGACAAGGGACATTGCCATTTATATTGGCGATCAGTAACCAGGCTCCTAGCCGGATTGAAAGGTAGAGTAGATCATTTGTCATTTGTGCATTTTTCTTTTCGTTTGAAGCAACAACAGTTCTCGGTGCTTAAAGGGAATATACAACATTTGCAAACATCGAAAAATAAAACTACCAAGTTTTTACGAAATACCTTACTAGGATGTTGGTAAATGACAGTCTCAAGCATCTTGTAAAATTATGGCACTTGGTGTGAACATTTCCAACGGTGGTCGGCCGACCAGCGTTGGAAAAACCTAACTATTTTTCAACTACTGCTCCAAGTTTACCTTTTTTTTTTCAGTCCAAATTTTGTTTGATATTGGTTACATTTTCATGAACGGGTGCAGGCCAGCTAGACTGGTTCCCTTGCCTTACAATTTTCCATCATCTATAAATTGATCATTTTATCTTTTGTGGAGTCAGGGAACCAGACTAATGGAACATTTTTGTTTTTCTTGGTTTTTTCCAACCTTTTCGAACACCAAACTTCAAAAATGTCAGTGTAACAATATTTGATCTATTATACTAACCTCTCAAATAGTTCATTTCTGAAAATTACAGCAAAAGCCAATGATGTACATTCCCTTTAACAACTTAGCTCAGTGAATGTTCAATATATTCCGAATAAACAATATTCTGGGATCTCGATTTCAATTCAAAATTTGCCGAGTCATGTTTTGAATTGCGCCTGAAATCAGCAAAGTTAGCACCGCAGCGACGGGATACTTGTACAAGGGCGGATCGGGGGGGGGAGGCAAAGGGGGCCATGTCCCCCCCCCCCAAAAAAAAAAAAGAATCAATTTTTTTTCCAGTGACTTCGCAATAAAGGCAGGCAATGAATACACCACCAACTTTTCCTCAAAAAACATTGTTTAAAGTGGTCTTAAATTGCCTCAGATCGCACCACAGAGCATCTAGAATCCAAGAAAATTTCGGGGCCCTTAAGCGGGCCCCGAACCCCCTCGCTGTAATTTTTTTGGTTCACTTTTTGGGGACCACATATTTTTTTTGCCTCCCCCCCCCAAAAAATTGTGTTCTGGATCCGCCCTTGTACTTGTACACCGCGCTGCACTCTCCTAGGGAAGCAAGGTTTTATCGCTATTCTAGAGCAGAGACTATCTATGCCACTTCGGTAATCGGCCATGAACTGGGCCGAACACGGTCAAAAAGATCGAATGCATTTTCAGATGTCGAATACATACATGTGTATGTACATGTACACACATACATGCTCACATGTGCCTAATTCGTAACCGACGGATGTTTTATGTCGAACAAAATGCATTCAAAACGTTGAAGAAGGTTCGGTTTGTAAAATTTCGGTTTGAGGAAATGCGTTCAAAACGTAAAGACGTTCGGTTTGTAAAAATTTCGTTCGGTTTTAGGAAATGCATTGCAGCCGGGCTGGTAAAATACACATTTGATTTAAAGATATATTTGATTTAAAGATGCATTAATTTGATTTAAGGATGTATCGATTTTTAGAAATGCGTTCGCTTTTGGGAAATGCATTCCGATTACCAGAACTTTCATTATAACACTGTTATTTCGGTTGTGTACTATATGTACCTAGCAACCAGTTGTGTAAAAAAAACTGAACAAGTTGTGTAATATTTTACACAAGTTGTGTAATATTTTACACAAGTTGTGTAAACAACAGTTTACACAACAGGTTGCTAGGTTCATATAGTACACAACCGTTTGATTTTTACACAACCGAAATAACAGTGTAGATCTTGAAAAATACACTTTCGATGTTGTTCAGAATATATGTTTCTAAATTTTTTACTCAAATTCTGATTCGCGTTTTTGTTTTTCATTTGTTTTTCTTTTTTTTTTTTAGAATAAGTGAAGGTTGGACGACCTACTTAATTTATTAATCGAAAAACATACAACAAAGGAAACGAATGTTCATGTTATGAACTTCGAAGTTCATTCATTAAATTACATGTATCTCATAGGTAGCATCAGAAGTCAGTCGAACATAGGTACACCCAACCATGTGCATTGGTAAACTTTATGTGCTAAAATGTGTGGGTGTGCGTGTGGGAAGGGGGAGGGCACGTACCCCCTCCCCCCAGCGGGTGTCTGTGCCCCCAGGTCGCCCCCCCCCCGTTTGAAACCTTGAATTGACCACATTATATCATTTGTCTTCAGTGCCCTCAGGTGCCCCGTCCCGACCCCTTAGTTTAACACTAGTTATACGCCAATGGTTCCTCTAACCTTACATGCTCGTTGTATAGGTTTTTCCGGCCACGTTAGCAGATTTGGCGGCCAAATTGGAAACCAATCACCCATTTTCGTACAAACTTGAATGCACGTTGAGACCAACATTCAATTACTTAAAAAACACCAATCAATTTCACATTAGAAGTATGCGATTTTATATTTCAATAATGCAATTTCAAAAATAGGGCATTCAAATTAAAATTGCACAAACGAGCATCCAAATTTGCCGGAGCTTCCAGCTGTGTAAGTTTGGTCATTCGAATTCACCATTAAGCAAGCATAATGTGGAAAGCAAGCAAAGTTATTCGAAATAGGTCCATGTCGTTCCGTTGTTGTTAGAATAAGATTGAGTGTTTTTTGTTACAATTTGGAAATATAGATAATAAAAACCTATCTCCCACAAGACTCTGCCACTCGTCTGATCACCATGCAAACTGTTAGATTGAAGCACTAGAAACATCAATATGCCAGCTCATGGGCGTTAAAACATGAGAATTTCAAATGTAGGCCGTGGTCATTTGATTGAAGCTTTCGATGGCAATGCCCAAGGCTATCTATAACTTGCAGACAATCTTGGCATAAACAGATCTACTGCTGCAGGTCAATTGTAGCCGCGTATCTGAGATCTGGCAGACGTGAAAACCTACCAAGAGGATGGGTCAGAAACACAAAAATGGACCACGACATGAAGCAGAAATAATCAAAAGGTGAAAGAATTGAAAAGACTCGCATCGTATACCTTCGTTTACTTTCATTTTGAATGCACAGAGTGCTAAACAGAATGCGCGGAAATGAAAACGAAAACAAGAATCTCATGCAAATAACTCTAAACCAAACCGACTGCTATAATTTGAATGATCACTTAAGCCGAATGACATAACTTCAATTTAGGATGTGTTAAACTTGAAAACGTCATAGTGAGGTACCTTAGTGACAAAATCGTGACACAGTGGACAAAAGCACAATTTTTTTCACCAAAGCATCTCCATGGTATACCTTTTCGAAAAAAAGACGGACGCAAAAAATTGGATGATCGGAAGGGCATGTATGACGTCATTATGACGTCATCAGCTAATTATTACATGAAAAAAATATAAATTGATAATAATCTTCAGAACTACAAGCATTACAGCAACAAATGTGGTATCAAATTAAAGGGGACAGCAAGCTCTTTCATATGAGTGGTATGTCATGGGGATGGAATATAGTTAAGGGTAATTTTGTGGGTCAAAAAAACCTTTTTTGGTCAAAAGACATGTTTTTTAGGCTAAAATCATGGATTTTGGGTAGTCACATTGACACTTTGTTTAAATATGCAAACAGTATGTGGTATTGTGAGATGTTGTTTTTAAGTTCGAGAGAAAAATTCAAATTCTATGCCAAAAGAGTTTTTGTAATTGATTATTAGTATCATAAATATGTTTAAACTTGTTCCAAAGATAAGCGGAAAAGTGAGGCATCTTATAGCGAGCTACATTAGTAACAAAAATGCTAAGGATCGTTACATGGTATTTAAAAGCACCATTTTTTTCACCAAAGCTTTGCCAATGTGTAACGATCAAAAATAGGGTAGGATGCAAAAAATCAGATGACAGGAAGGGTACTTTATGACGTAATAATGACGTCACAATATACTACCGAGCTCGTACAGTAATTAATTGTAGAAAATAAGGTCGTGAAGCGTTGTGATGAGATTCCAAGTAATTAATTTGACATTTTGAGGGTCAGGGAATTGAAGAGTGATATAATCAGTGACATTTAAGTAACAATAAGCTGATTTGCTGTTGCAGTGACGTCACTATTTTCAAATTTTCTTTAAAAAATCTAAGCATTTTTGATTACGGACAAAAGTGCTACAATGACGGTATTTGTCACGCAGAAAATAAATTGTGTGAAATTGTGCGGCTCCTTGAATTTGGTCTTTACCACATCCATTTGTTTTGACCATTTACTATAGCTGGAAGACGTAACATTCTTATATGTGTTGTATATTACGGGTAATGAGGTATGGGTTAGGAGCCAGACAGAAAGGAACGTGGTAACCTAAAATAGATTAACAGAGTGGCCGGAAATGGTGATGGTACGTCTTTTAACAATGTATTACAAACGGGGGCCGCCCGATAGTCCGAAGGTCCAATAGTCCGAAGGTTCTTTAGTCCGAAGGTTCGATAGTTCAAATGCACAAAATTTCCATAAGGGGGGTTCGTTAGTCCGAAAATGAAATAAGGTTCGTTCATCCGAACATTTGATGCAATAGTCCGAAGGTTCATTAATCCGAAGATTCATCAGTGTGAAGGTTATTTATCCGAAGGTTCGATAGTCCGAATTTAGAATAAGGTTAATCAGTCCGAAGGTTCAATAGTCCGAAACGAAAATAACAAGCCCGCGGGAACGGGGGGTGCTGTGGGTGCTGCAGCACCCCCAACTTTGTGGATTGGGGTGCTGAAATATGCTTCAGCACCCCCTACTCCCGGGCAAAAATGTGTTCCAGCCAGCAGTGTTCTACGACGTTGAAATTGCGCCGCTGCGCTATACATTATGCTTGCTCTAAAAATATCTCCTTAGTTTTGTTCGTTTCTAGTTTTGCCGCGGCTAAGCGCGGCGCTTCGAACGTCTAGCACAAAGTAACACTGTAAAATATCAGGAGGGGGTATTTTCTAAATTTTCAGGCAGTGCAGAATCGATATTTCTCTCAATGTATCTAAAATCATGACATGTCTATGACACCTCGGCCATGACAATGGTGGCAAAGTTGATTATGCTTGCCACGATTTTTTTTCATTCGATCTTTCAATAGGGGCAAAGTTCATACCTTTCCCCTGAAGGTTTTTCTTTTCATTTAAAAGTTTCATTGACGTTGCTAGCATTCTGTACTCAACATTAACAAATATCAAGGTTCACACACACATCCCAACCTAATAGGAGTGGGACGGGCTTCCATTGAAACTAGTTCCAGTGTAGTTTCGTTTTAATAAAAAAGCTATTCACGTGTTACCCTTTGCAAGTTTTTTCTCATAAAACTCAGTAGACTGATAAATCCTTGCCTAGCCCCAAACTTGCCACCTACCGATCATAAACATAAAGATGCATTTGGTCTGTTAGTCTTTTATATTTGCCATTCCCTGTAACAAACAAATAACACTGCAAATATATCAAGAGCTAGATCGTTTAGGCCTATGTGAATATTTTTATTAACAGAAATTAACCCGCTTCCAGTGGAACCATTTTGTTTTAACTTGAACCAAAAAACACCCTTTCGGGTTTTATAAGTTTAAGTATATTCTTCAGTATATTTCATCACAGTGCATCCAGAATCCAACATTTTCAGGGGCCTTAAAGCAGGCCCCTGGCCCTGTGGCCCCACGCCGTAAGGGCTCGGAAAATAAAACAAAACATACACGACGGAATTTACTAAATGTTAGAAAGCAGCCTAGCAACAAATGATGATTAAGCGCAGTTTACTCAGGTTTATGGACGCGCGGACACCTCAAGATTTTTTGAGAAGATCCCTTATGTGGTTGATTACGATTACGTCACACGCTGAACGCGTGAATAACTGGCGGTAATTGGTGGAAAGTTCTTCCGCGTACATGTAAATAGCACGCAATAGTTTGGCGTCGCGTCATTCTCGATTCCACCTCTGACCGGAGAAAAGGCAAACGTTTTGCCCATGAAACTTAAGGTGTTTTTACACAAATTTACAACCGTCCTGCTGTATTCTGTGATGTTTTTCTCCCCTGTGGTTCATCGTGGCTTGGATAGCGCCAAGATTGGTGGAATTCGAGGTGAGGAATTTCTAATAACAGCCCGTATTTTGGGGCATTTGTTTTTGTTCAGTGCCAACGTGCTGTTTCCGTATTGAATTTACGTTTGCTTCGGCCGGGCCGCGCCGCCGACCGACTAGTAGAAACACGGCACGGCACAAGACTCGTTTTGAACTACGTGCTGACATGAAACTCTGCCCATGGCTGTAGGCCTTTTAAACATTGCTCTTATACAGTTATATGCCTAATATAATTATTGGTCTATGTTCAGTGTTTTTTTTTTTTATCATTCATTCAAAGGCGATAAGCATGTAGGCCTAGCCTGTACGCAACCACAAGCAAAATTACAATCGAATATGCCGACTGAGTAGCGTAGCAGCCTACTCCGAATTACACTTGACATGCATGGTTGTATTTTTGTACATGAAGGGCAACAACTAAAGGCCTACGTTTTTGCACTGGATTCACAAATATTTCACAAATGAGACTCCTGGGCGTGTCGCTTGGTTCGACTGTAAATAATGGCGAGAGGTGCGGTTCCACATGTATGTGGTCATGTGTTTCACAGCAACTTGTTCAGCGTTCTTTTATGTTTATTCATTTGAGGCCTACAGTGAGGCCCCCTTCTCAGTTCTTTCATTTGTAGGAGTAAAGCATTAAACCTTTTCTGGTCACTCCGCAATATATTCACCAGCTAAATCATAATGTTGTGCGTTGGTTTCTCAACAAAAACAAAACATACTGCGGAGCCCGGGGAGCCCTTACAGTTTTTTTATAAACTGGTTCCAGGTTGATATGCGAAACTCCTTACCATTACAGCCCGTTGTGGCTTTGTGCTCCGTTGGAGCTTTTACGCACACTTTTTGACTGATTTTGGTCAGTCTTTTGCTCCATGGTGAGCTTTTTGGGGGTTTTCCATCAGGTATCCTGGTGGCTTTCATGGTTTGTAAGATCTTGCCATATTACAGTACTGCATTTGTCGGTACTTAATTTGCGTCCCTTTTATAGTGTGCTCTTATGAGCATTTTGTATCTTGCTCTAGTCTTATGAACATTTGTATTGTGCTCTTTATGAGCATTTTGCTCATATAATGAGCTTTCAGTGTGCATTTTTGCTTGGGTCATTGGCCATATTTGACATTTACGTTGAACACTTGTATGCTGTGGATATATCAAAGTCATTGTCATCAGCATATAGCCCAGGAGTTCTCTTTTCCTCCTATTGCTATTTTATGAAATTCTTCGACAGCATTTTAAAAGGCTGTGTTTCGTAGCAACTGTTTTTGACACAAACTTGTGGCAGACCACTACATTTAAGATTGTGTTTTATATCCAAAAATGTCATGGTCAACTCGTGACCTTGGCCACGGAGTCCTTAACTGTGGATATCGTATCTGTGGATATCGCAAGCATGAGCTTTTTTGTGTGTACACTTTTCTGTGTTTGCAACGAAATCAAGAATTGTTTATGAACTTCAGCAATTCAGCACGTTACGTTTGTCTTCTGGAATTTCTCATTTTAGTTTCAATATAGCCCATCGTAGGCTTTGAAGTAATGATACATAATGAAGAGTGAACTTGTGTTAATATGCTTGAATTGCGTCATCGTTTTATTTTTCATCGCGAATTGAACATTCAGTGCTATAAATTTGCACACTGATCCAGCTGAATTTCCTTGTGATTTTTGAATCAGGCTGGCTGATGACGTCATTTGATTATTTATTTTAGGACATTATATAGTTCGCAACAGACAACTGCTGCTTCGAGTGTTTTATCTGTTTGCAGGAACCCAGGATGCCAAGGCAAAACGGTTCGGCAAACTTCATCTGAGGACGGGAACTTCTAACCGTGATTGCACGAAGGGCAGCCATGGAATTCATTTCAAGGTCTTCATTTCACAATCTTCATAAGTTGATCAAGATACAGGCCAGTGCGCGGTCATGATGGATACAGGTATTGTTCTCCCTCTAAATTGAACTTTGTGAAGAAACGTCTGATGAGCTGGGACGGTCCGAGACACGACGACCACCACCACTTCGGTTACCGGACAGTCATTTCGGCAAAAAGCGGACATGTCACTGTTTTCGTTAACACCGTTATTCTCGGGATTCGGGCAGGGGCCGAACTCTGATTGTAATCGGTGGACAACGGTCATCAAGTTGGACATTTTTCTTGCGTCCAACCACAACTGATCTTCGGACATGTCACTGTTTTCGTTAACACCGTTATTCTCGGGAATCGGGCAGGGGCCGAATTCTGATTGTAATCGGTGGACAACGGTCATCAAGAGCTTTCGACAATTTGTGCGTCCAACGACAACTGAACTTCGAAGGAAGCATGGAATATAACAAGGTTGCACTTTGTTTTCAGTATCCTTTGTTCTATCGGCCAGATATTTTAATAATAAACAACCCTCCCACTTCAACGGAGGGATTGTTGAATGGGTGCTCAATTCTATATGCAGCCATCCTCCTATTATATTATTTTGTTTAGCAATCATGAGAAAATATAAAAAAAATTCATAAACACTGTACATCATGGCAAATAACGTCATTTGTTTTAGTAAACAAGGCCATTGTCCCCATTGTGGACGTGACCTAGAAAATAGAAATGTATAAATTTAAACGCGCAACGCGCAATACATACACTGGCGGGGATCAAGAGTGCATGACCCCAAAATGTATAATTTTCAGGCCGCGTTCAATCAAGCACGTACTTAATTACGCGCACGCCAGGCGCGCCCTAGGCGTGTATATCCTCACGCCAGGGCGAAAGTTTTCATTGGCTTAAAAGTATTCTATGCCTAATTTGCATACGCGTGACCTTTCTTTTTGCGCGCATTGCCTGACCTCGGTTCTTGACATGCATGTATTTAGCCGCAGTGCGCAATGTTTGTTTACATGCTAGGTGTGCGATATTTAGAAGAATTTTCAAGCCACTGCCGCAAATTGGGGAAACAATAATTTGCTGAGTGTAATGTCTTTACCATGCATGGTATGATGGTAAAAGGTGGTAAAGTGGCGTGAATATCGCATGCATTGCATGAATACAGCTGACTGACATCGATAATAATCTAGCAATTATCACAAGTTGACCAGCCTGCACCATTGCCAATTTGCTCATAAAAATCAAACGCGCTCCTTGCGATTTTTGATTTTAAATTCGAATTATCTGTGGGCTGTACAGTTGCACAACTGCCGTGGTTAATTATTTTTCTGATTGTAAGTTAACATATTTTATTGCTGCACTGGCAATGTTTTGGCTGCTTTCAATTGTGTATTTATTATTCGAGAAGGGAGCGAGAACAAAGTGATGGGGCCCACATATCTATTTAGTTCCTTCTAACAATGACACACTATAAAGACTGCTTCTAGAGTTTGAGGAAAACTTGGTCGCCTTGACTAGGGGCCGGAAGGGAATTTTCCCATTTTTTCCCCCACTAATGAGGGTTTTTCGTGGGTTTTTCGCCTTTCCTGGGAGCAGTTACAACTTAAGGTGGGCGTCACTTTCTTGTTGCCCATGATAGTGTACTTATAACAGAAAAATTGTCATTTTTTTTGTTCAGACGCTTGATCTCGATTGAAATTGTTCTCCTAAATGTAATGTGGGATGTTTATTTCTTGGTGGGCCGCTTGCATTTGTTCTAGCTCCTGGGAAAATTAGTATCCCGGACTACCTGTTTATTGTGAACGAATTAATTAACTATCATACAACACAACTGTGTGAAGCTGTGAGTCGCCCTAATTTCCCATTTGAAGGCATCTGTATGGCCAAGTTCTTAGCCAGTTCAGCATTGTGACCTAAACTTGTTTTTCTTTGTATTTTATCAATTGCTTCTTTGCCAGTCTAGATTAGGCTGGATATTGCTTTATGGTATTAAAACGATTTAATTTCTTTTTATAACATTTTAATTTAGTAAATAACTGTTAACTCGCATTCACGTCAGTCTGCCAAGCCAAAAGTTGCGTGGGCTACACTGTGCTTCAGGTTAAGATATAACTCAGTGAATAATGTACATGAACATGTGTGCCATTGACACAAACATTTCCTTGGCTTATGTTATTGTTTTTAAATTATGTTATTATTTTCAACAGGCAATTTGCCAAATGTACTTAGACAAGGAACTGTTAGGAACTATGAAAAATTTACTAATGACGCACGACCATTCCCATTTGATTCAAAGTTGAATTTCTTGAACTACATCCAACAGTTTTCTCGACATGCTCAAAACATCATTCGTGTGTTTGGTTAGATAGTGTTAATTGCTGTTCTTCCTCGCACATTACGATTATATGTGAAATAATTACAAGAAATACGTTCTTTAAGTACGGCTGATATGGTAGATGTACATTCTATCATGCGTTTACATGTCGTCACATGAAATGATTTGTTTCAATTTGAACCATTTATGGTAACCTATTCCGGGTTTTCTTTGCTTTTGGGTTTTCGTCATTAACCTGTTTATTGTGAACGAATTAATTAACTATCATACAACACAACTGTGTGAAGCTGTGAGTCGCCCTAATTTCCCATTTGAAGGCATCTGTATGGCCAAGTTCTTAGCCAGTTCAGCATTGTGACCTAAACTTGTTTTTCTTTGTATTTTATCAATTGCTTCTTTGCCAGTCTAGATTAGGCTGGATATTGCTTTATGGTATTAAAACGATTTAATTTCTTTTTATAACATTTTAATTTAGTAAATAACTGTTAACTCGCATTCACGTCTGTCTGCCAAGCCAAAAGTTGCGTGGGCTACACTGTGCTTCAGGTTAAGATATAACTCAGTGAATAATGTACATGAACATGTGTGCCATTGACACAAACATTTCCTTGGCTTATGTTATTGTTTTTAAATTATGTTATTATTTTCAACAGGCAATTTGCCAAATGTACTAAGACAAGGAACTGTTAGGAACTATGAAAAATTTACTAATGACGCACGACCATTCCCATTTGATTCAAAGTTGAATTTCTTGAACTACATCCAACAGTTTTCTCGACATGCTCAAAACATCATTCGTGTGTTTGGTTAGATAGTGTTAATTGCTGTTCTTCCTCGCACATTACGATTATATGTGAAATAATTACAAGAAATACGTTCTTTAAGTACGGCTGATATGGTAGATGTACATTCTATCATGCGTTTACATGTCGTCACATGAAATGATTTGTTTCAATTTGAACCATTTATGGTAACCTATTCCGGGTTTTCTTTGCTTTTGGGTTTTCGTCATTAACCTGTTGTCGTTTTTTCTCTGAGTGTTTTGTGGGGAGCCGTCCTACACAGATGCTGCTTGGCAACCCGATCTGCTTGGACGACTTGTGGCGTGTTTTCCCCACACAAACACTGGTTCTATCTGTCTATTACCGCAATTATCTCAGCTTATTCCTCGAAATGTCATATGATTCTATCAAACAGTTTTATATTGTGTTCTGAATTGTTAACAAGGTTATATTTAAATATGTAATATTAATATTGTGAATTTTCTGGTACTTCAAAGGAAGTTTTTTAATTGTTGGTAAAGTAAAAGGAAATTATATTCATGTATCTACTTACATCCCAAACGTTTTGAATCTGAGTGGGAAGTATTATTACTGGTTAATGTTTTATGGCAACTGTACTTTACTTTGAAAAATGTAATATTGCCATGGAAACAATCTAAAGATTTCAATGAAAATTTTCTTGCAATGTATTTATTAATTTACATAAAACTGCAAATACTAAATTAAATATAAAATATAAATAATATACAATGTGTTAAATTTTAAATAAAATATTAAGGACTCCTGAACCCAAATGGAGATTGGTTGTTTCAGTTAGATGTGTATTCATTTTGAGTTCGGGTAACGCAAGTCCATAATAATATTTACATGCGATGTCATGCATAATGATACAATTCTTTGTCCAGAATTAAATGGAACAAAGAATGGAGATAAAAATACAGGGTTTTTGACTTTTCAGTACAGTAGAAACGTTATAAGAGCAACAGTATTTTCTAAACAAAAAAGTGAAATAAATTGTCTTTATAATCTCAAAAAACGTTTGCTAAAAAAGTCAAATGAAAGTGGCTAGGAATCGCCTCATATTGCACCACAGAGCATCCATATTCCAAAACTTTTAGGGGCCCTTTAAGCCACGCCGTAAGGCTTTGCGCTCCGCGTTCGCATTAATTTTGTCCGTCCTTAAGAAATTCCAGCACCCCCTGGCAAAAGTTTGTTCCAGCGGGCTTGAAAATAAGGTTCAATAGTTCAAAGGTTCGATAGTCCGAATAGACAATAAGGTTCGATAGTCCGAAAAGACTCTGTGATGGTCCGATGGTCCGAATCGACAGTAAGGTCCGATAGTCCGAATCGACAATAAGGTCCGATAGTCCGAATCAACAGTAAGGTCCGATAGTCCGAAGAGTCATACTGACGAACTGTATATATACAGTTGCGCCTTATGGTTGCACTGGTTATAAGCTCTGTAGTTTTCAGCAATTTAGTTTGGACTACTACGCACACGTTGGATAAGTTTTATATCACTTTGAAGGGGAAAGTTCAGTGACTACAGTGGACACTTTTCAAATATCACTGTTTTCTTATTCCAGAGATATCTGTGCAGATAGATATTGGCAATTTGTCATTTTGTACATTGGCAAGTAAAGCATATGGCTATTGTGTATTTCTCCTTCACCGACTTTGAACAGTACCAATGGCTTGTCAAGGGACAGCAGTGATCACCTTTATCCTCATCCTCTTCTGGACAATGACTTTGCATTCATACTCCAAGGAGGAGTTTCTGGACATAAAGACACAATGCTCTGGGACTAGATTGCCTATTGATGTCTACCGCTCAATTGTGGACTATGACATAAGCAGTGTCAAACCTACAAAGAGAGGAATTCGAGCTTTCTGCAAACGCCAACATTCTATCCCTGTTATACAATCTCACAAGAACAGGTACATGAACAATGCATGTTCTACACCTGCCCGTCCACGCTGTCTTAGAAAGATTCCACTGACTGGTTTACAGCCCTTATGTAAGACAGTGTTACTGAATGCTCAGTCTGTACGTAATAAGACGGAACTTCTTGAGACTTACATTCTTCAAAACTACCTGGACATCTTCATCATAACAGAAACGTGGGTGCCGGAAGGTGATCACGTGACACTCAGCGCACTATTCACCACCCGGCTACGTATGCCATTCTGTGCCGAGGAATGGCAGAGACGGTGGAATTGCCATTGTCAGTAAATCCTCGCTTAGTGCTTCCTTACAGCCCATACGGAAATTTCGTAGTTTTGAATGTGCTGAACTGGATTTTAAGTTCAATGGTCAGAACCTGAGAATTATCGTTATTTATCGACCACCTCCATCAAGTAAAAATGGACTGACGCAAGGTATGTTCTTGGATGATTTTTCAACAATCTTGGATGCGCTAGCACAATCAAATGACAATTTCTTACTTGTTGGTGACTTCAACATTCACGTCGATAGTCAGAACTCCGAGGCAATCAATTTTGCCAAACGTCTAGAGACTGCTGATCTTGTTCAGCATGTACATGGACAAACTCACATGTCAGGACATACGCTTGACCTTGTCATCACAAGGGCAGGATCAGAAATCGTCAAGGATATTCAAGTGGATACGTTTCTGTCAGATCACGCAGCGATTTCATTCACTTGCTGCCTTGAGAAACGTCTTGCTCCAATCAAGAAGGTGACATACAGAAAATTGCGAGACATAAATCTAGAAACTTTTTCAGAAGAAATACGCGACTCACTCTCCACATTAGATACCGTTGATGATGTGTCACAGAAAGTCAATGTGTACAACACTAAGGTTCAACAGATTTTGAACATTCATGCACCTGAACAGTGTAAAAACATTGCTCTCCGCCAACACATATACCGTGGTATTCTAATCATATCAGATTGCACAAGCAGGCCGTGAGACGCGCAGAGAGGCGCTGGCGTAATTCTCGTCGTCACACAGACCGCTCCATCTTCATCGCAAAGAGAAACGAACTGAAACTAATGACCAGTAGTGCTAAAACTGGATATATGAATGCTAAAATAACAGAATGTTCCAGTGATCCCAAACGGTTGTTCCAGATGGTGAAGAATCTTCTCGGTACAGCCAAAAGCACTACATTGCCAAGTCGTGACAATGACATGGATCTAGCCAACAGATTTAGCACCTTTTTCAGTGACAAAATCAAACAATTCGAGATTCAACTGGAGGAGCTACAACAGCATTCAACTCAAATGAGCCACATACTTGCATTCCTGAACTTACAACATTTGAGGCTATTTCGATGGCTGATATTGTTCAGATCATTGCCTTATCTCCAAATAAGACATGTCGTCTTGATCCAGTCCCAACCTGGATTGTCAAGAAACTGCCTACGTCTTTCGCACCAGGCATCCTGAACATAGTCAACTCTTCCCTGGCAACTACCACGGTTCCAGAGGAATACAAGGTAGCACATGACTCGTCGCAGAGCTGACAAACCGACGAATAAGCGAAAACCTTGTTTGGAGTAATTCGCGTTTGAAGTTGGACACTTCTCCGGGCGCCGTATTTTACCCTTAATGTTTCGATAAAAAAAACTGTTAGTATATATTCTGAATAAAATATGAAACTAAGTATCCACCAGGTCACTTATTTAATCAGAGAAGTTGTGAGATATGATTTTATTTGATCGTAAACGCATTCGTTAGTTTGTCAAATTACATTAATCTGCAATATCCGGTTGTTCTTCACACTGTTTGTATGCTATTCGTCAGTTTGTCGGATCGCGCGTGCACGCACGCGCAATCCGACAAACTGACGAATAACATTCGTTGGTACTTGGAACGCACACCTTACATAAGCTGGTTACCAGCGAAATTTCGTATTCGTCACTATGTCAAATTATGGATTTGTTTTTGTGAGTGATTCGCCACAAGGGGGGCTCTGAATCTCAAAATCCAGACAAATTTTAAGAATTTTGGCATAAATACTTGAAAGAGCAACCTTCATAAAGCCTAAAAATAACAAAAAATCGAAATCGCCAAAATGGTCGATTCGCCGGTTTGTCAGCTCTGCGAACACCTCTGCTGAAGAAAGACAGCCTTGATCCTGAACAACTGAACAATTATCGACCGGTATCAAACCTGCCGTTCATCTCTAAAGTCCTGGAGAGAGTTGTCCTACGGCAACTTACAAGTCACCTGGAGGACAACGGTCTTGTAGAAGACATGCAGTCTGCATACAGGAGTGGGCACAGTGTTGAGACCGCTCTCGTCAGAGTTTCAAACGACATACTTCACTCCATTGACAACCGGCAGATGGTCTTACTAGTTTTACTGGACCTATCTGCCGCCTTTGATACGGTGGACCACCGACTTCTACTGCAAAGACTTTCTGAGCGGCTCGGTGTGACTGGCTCTGCTTTGCGGTGGATAAAGTCATATCTTGCAGACAGATCTCAAACGGTGTGCATCGGTCAATGTAGATCTGAATGCCGGCCCCTTGACTGCGGTGTCCCTCAGGGCTCCGTCCTAGGTCCTGTCCTCTTCACGACATACACTCTACCACTAGGCGACATTGCTAGGCTTCACCACGTCAACTTTCATCTCTATGCCGACGACACCCAGCTGTACATGGCCTTCACACCGGGTGTTACTGCAGATGCAGCCTTCAAGCAGATGCAGGACTGTATCAGCCACATTCAGTCGTGGATGGGTCTTAATTTCCTACGACTCAATGCGGAGAAGACACAGGTTCTGGTAGTGGGATCGCGTCAAGACCATGCAGATTTCATTTCTCCCCAGTTCACAATCAGCACCCACGATTTGTCATCTTCCAGTAGAGTTCGCAATCTTGGAGTTGTGTTTGACAAATTGTTCAACATGGAAGCACACATCTCAAGTGTGTGCAGAAGCGCAAACTTCCAACTGCGAAACATAACCAAAATTCGCAAATACTTGTCGCAAGATACAGCTGAGAAAGTAATCCATGCTCTGGTTTCTTCGCGCTTGGATTGTTGCAATCGCTCTTGGTTGGGCTTCCAGCCGCATCTATTTCTCGTCTGCAACGTGTCCACACTAATGCTGCTCGAGTCGTTGCCCAAACCAGAAAATACGACCACATTTCGCCTGTACTTAGACGCCTACATTGGCTCCCCATTGCCAAGAGGATTATCTTCAAAATCTGCCTCCTTGTGTTTAAGGTTTTGCATGGTCACGCCCCGCAGTATCTTTGTGAACTCATCTCCGCCAAGCAGAGCAGTCGTGCTCTGAGGTCTGCAGGATCTCACTTGTTGGTACAACCAAGGTCAAGAACAGTCCGATACGTCATACCCTGTCATACTTCGCCAAATAACCTCACTCGACACCTTCAAGAGGGAACTGAATTCTCACTTGTTCAAATAGATTCACATATATAGGTTTAATTATATTGCTATTCATATCCATGAATTCTTCAATTTTGTATTTTGTTTGTATTTTTGTAGGCGCCTTGATCGGTTTTTCTGGAGAAGTGCGCATTATAAATATATTATTATTATTATTATTATTATTATTATTATTATTATTGCCCATTCGGACAATCGAACCTTATTCTCAATTCAGACTATCGAACCTTTTTCTCAATTCGGACTATCGAACCCTATCGTCTATTCGGACTATCGAACCTTCGGATTAATTAACCGTATTCTATTTTCGGACTAATGGGACCTTCGGACTATCGAGCCTTCGGATTATCGAACCTTCGGACTATTGAACCTTCGGACTAACGAACCTTTGGACTAATGACCCTTCAGACTAGAGAACCTTCGTACTATCGGGCTTTAACCATTACAAACAGTGGCGTAGCCAGGAATTTTTCAGTGGGGGCGCTGGGGGGGGGGGGGCTGGAACATTTCATGGGGGGGCGTCATGTAGGGGCGTCAATCGCTTCTCCAAAGTGGGGGGGGGGGCATATCTTGATCAGAACTGATGCGAGCGCGAAGCGCGAAGCCCTTACGGCGTGGGGGTTCGGGGCCCGCTTAAGGGACCCGAAAAAAAATTGGTTTCTCGATGCTCTGTGGTGTGATCTGAGGCAATTTCTTAGCACTTTAACCAATAATTATCTTAGCACAAAAGATAATCATTTAAACATAATTTTCGAGGTTTTCTCAGCTAAAGGCATAAGAAAATTTTTGGAACATTGTTTTCGAGGTTGGAGTCATTGAATCAGCTACCAGAATTCTGAGCTATAGGCGTGGGGTTCGGGGCCCGCTTAAGGGCCCCGAAAAAATTGGTTTCTCGATGCTCTGTGGTGTGATCTGAGGCAATTTCTTACCACTTTAACCAATAATTATCTTAGCACAAAAGATAATAATTTAAACATTATTTTCGAGGTTTGCTCAGCTAAAGGCATAAGAAAATTTTTGGAACATTGTTTTCGAGGTTGGAGTCATTGAATCAGCTACCAGAATTCTAAGCTATAGGCGTGGGGTCTATCATTTAGCTGATATGAATGGAGGAAAAAGTTTGTGCGTGGCCGATTCGCGTGATATCGCTGACTGAAACTGTGTGACCCACGGACCACCTGTCTATAATACGTGTTTCGCGGTGTGAGCGAGCAGTGCAGTGGGTGTTAATACGCATTTTAGATTATCATTATGCGCTATGTCACGCCGGTTGTCAGCTTACTGGTCCGCGGTCGCCGGTCGAAGGGTAGTTTCTCAGTGGTCATCATGTGGATCATTCGCGACTATTTAGATTTAGATCAAGGATAATTTTTTTAGAAACTCAAAATCTCAGGGGGGGGGGGGGGCGACTGGGGGGCGACAAGGTTTCATGGGGGGGGGGGCGGTCGCCCCCCACGCCCCCCCCCCCGGTACGCCACTGATTACAAACACAATATCAGTGCAGCAAGTCATGTCCTGCAGTTTGTAAAGGTTTTTAGTTTGGGACGTGAATAAGACAAACAATTATCCATGATGCACAAGCACAAGTGTGTTTCTCGATTAAATGCACCACCCTTGTCGTTGATGGACCGTCTATCCTATTGAAGTATCCATCAGACATCATCTTCTGTGTGACACGAGCAGAGCATCTCTGAAGGTCCACTGTGTGAGTAGTTTATCCTTTCTTGTTTCCACAAAACTGGATTGCGACTGAGATCGTGCAAATAAATAATCTTTAAAAAAGCTTCATCTGTAGTCTTGTTTATTAATTATTAGAGATTTTGGTAAAAATGAACAGAAGTCTTTGTAGAAATTGTAGATATAATTCATCTTGCGTAAAATATACCTTTGCAAGTTTACAAACTTCCACAAAACGTATTATTTTGCAACATTGGAACGTATAATTGGTTTGAACAGTCTACCTTTTTATTGCTTATGTGAACTGTTACTATCGTATTTCAGGACAGTCATCATGGATTGGACTGCTTGCATTATCTGCATGCAAACTACACCAGAAAAACTACGTTGTCCACAAAAAGGTTTAAATTGTAACGCCGGAGAAGTATTTGCTCAATTCCTGGCTAATGTTGAAGGGTTTAGGGCAATAAATGCATTGCCAGTTGATGTAGAATACGGAGCCGAAGGGACAGTAGAAACTTTTGTGGAAAATAATGCCTCGTGGCACCATTCCTGAGGTAACATTTATGAGATAATCATGACGTAAGACATTGCATTTTAACGAATCATTGACCACAACAGGGGATAGGAGCGAGGGTCAAATGTACATGTACATACATGTTTAATTTAATACATTAAATTAGAAAACATCCCTCATTTTATCAAACTATTTGTATTTAAATCTTTTAAAGAACTAAGAACAAAATTGGCAACTGCACTGATTTCCTTGATCTCAGAAACGTATATTAAATGTAAAAAAACGATCCATGGCTTATTCCTAACTAATATCTCAATTTTAATGTATAATTATGTAATAATTAGCCGATGGCGTCATAATGATGTAATAAATGGCCCTTCCCATCATCCAATTTTTGTATCCTACCCTGTTTTCGAAAAGGTAAACAATGGAGATACTTTGGTGTGAAAATGGTGTTTTTGTCCACCCGTGTCACGATTTTATCACTAATAGGTACCTTACTTTTCCGCTTATCTTTGGAACAAGTTTAAACATTTAAGATACTAATAATCAATTACAAAAACACTTTTGGCATAGAATTTGAGCCTTTCTCTCTGACTTAAAAACAACATCTCACAATACCACATACTGTTTGCATGTTAACACAAGGTGTCAAAGTGACTACCCAAAATCCATGATTTTAGCCGAAAAAACAGGTCTTTTGACCAAAAAGGTTTTTTGACCCACAAAATCACCCTCAACTATATTCCATCCCAATGACATACCACTCAAATGAAAGATCTTGTTGTCCCCTTTAATTTGATACCAAATTTGTTGTTCAGATGATTGCAGTTCTGAAGATTATTATTAATTTATATTTTTTCATGTAATAATTAGCTGATGACGTCATAATGACGTCATACATGCCCTTTCCATCATCCAATTTTTTGCGGCGACAGCCCCCCCCCATGAAACCTTGTCGCCCCCCTGGCCCCCCACTGAGATTTTGAGTTTCTAAACAAATTAGCATTGATCTACATGACACCCCCATGAAATGTACCAGCCCCCCAGCGGCCCCCCCCCCAACACTGAAAAATTACTGGCTACGCCACTGCTGTGAACCCTCAAGGGTACCGTGCATTGTTGTCCGAAGAAAAATATCTTTCGGCGAAAAAAATCTTGTCAACCGAAACTAGTTATTGTCCATTTAAGTTGTAATGGTACAATAATGACGCAGGTTCAAGGTGACGAGTATAATGTGTGAGGCCCGTAGGAAGCTAAAATGTATTGGTCAGGCTCATCTCAATGCAGGGAGCTCAGTTGATGCGAGCGCGTAGCGCGAAGCCCTAACGGCGTGGGGTTCGGGGCCCGCTTAAGGGCCCCGAAAAATGTTGGATTCCAGACGCTCTGTGGTGCGATCTGAGGCAATTTCTGACCACTTTAACCTTTTTTTGAGCTATCATCATTTAAACATCATTTTCAAGTTTGGAGTCAATTATCTTTTTATATATATTTGTTTGCGTGAGAAATCCCATGTCGGCGTTAAAACATGAGAATAACCTGAAATGTGTGAGTCTTACGCTCAATGTGTAAGAGTTGGCAGGCCTGCAGAGGCAGATCCAGGATTTGACCCAATCCCTCCCAAATGAAACCAACAGCCACTCCCCCCCCCCAACACTATGCATGTATACGGGGAATTTTATTCTTCGTAATTTGTACAAGACACATTTTGGAGCACTGCACATCTGCAAATTTAACCAGTATATGTCGCTTGATGAACTTTACATAAATCGTCAAAATTAATTCGTCAAAATTTAGCCTATCGTAGTGAAAAGTTTTGGACATTTGCTCATCGCAAAACTTTTTTGGATCTAGATGCTCTGTAGTGCAATCTGAAGCATTTCCTGGTCACTTTCCCCTGACTTTTTGAATGAAATGTTTTCGTGTTTTAGTGGGTGGGTCATCAAAGTTGATAAATTACATCACAAGCATCACATCAAAACTGTAGCTTGACTCTCTTTCTAGATTTGTGCTCTTTAGCTTGATCCATGATTGTGTTTACAGGGAAAGGGCGTAATCATACATGTCGCCATGCACTACATATTAAGTTAACTGGAATTTAACCATGAATTTTAGTTTTCCTCAGACTTGTACTTGTGTTTTCTTAAAAAGAAGTGGTTTTCTAGCTGAGAAAATAGCAAGGACGGACCGGTATTGTGCAAGCAAAATTCAGGGAATAATCCGTTGATACTAATATCTTGTTGGAAAATTCCAAAATAATTTCAAGAAAGTTGCCGCCGTGAATCAGAGTTTATGAAGGGACGGAAAGTGGGATTTGCTATCAGCATCAACAGGGCCGTTCCTCATTATTTACCTTTTATGGGATGTGAATCAAATTGGAGGACGAGAGGCTCTGCGGGCTAGTGTATTTTTTAGATTTTTTTTTTTTTTTGCAACCAGCTTGTAGGGAAGATTTCCGTTTATTTAAGACTTAATTCACCGGTATGGATACCAGTGTACGTACATGATTGAACTGCCGAGCGTATTTAAGTATTTTTTTCTACAAAAATACATCAGCTCGCAGAGTCTCTCATCCTCCAATTGATTCACATCCCATCAGGTAAAGAATGACGAACGGTCTTGTTGATAGCAAATCCCACTTTCGGTCTGTTCATAAACTCTGATTCACAGCGGTAATTACTTTCTTTGAATGATTTTGGAATTTTCCAACAAGATATTAACTTCAACGGATTATTCCCTGAATTTTGCTTGCACAAAACCGGTTCTTCCTTGCTAATTTCTCATTTAGAAAACCACTTCTTTTTAAAGAAAACACAAGTACAAGTCTTAGGACAACTAAAATTCATGGTGGTGGCCAATCGCCATTCCGTTTAACTTAACATGTAGGCCTAGTGGCGACATGTATGATTACGCCCTTTCCCTTTAAACACAAACACAAAAACAAAACAAAACACAAAAACAACACAAGAAAAATTTGAAGGAGGGCAACGGGGGCCATGCCCCCCCCCCCCAAAAAAAATGGAACCCATTTTTTTTTTCAGTGTCGTCGCAATAAAGGCAGGTATACGTACTGCATACACCAACATCTTTTCCTCTAAAAAAATGGTTAAAGCAGGCGCGGTTCTACGGGGGGGGGGGGGGGGGGGGGGCTGGGGGGGGGGGGCTGTAGCCCCCCAAAAATTTTGTCTAGCCCCCCAAAATAAATTCCGTAAAAAAAAATGCATTAGCAAAAAGAAGGATTGTTATGTACATACGAACGGTCTCCCCCTAAAGAAGAAATAGTCGTGACAATGGTGCATTAGTTAATATAGTGTGAATGATTTTTAGGATTTTATTGGCGCTCCCCATTGAAAATATGGCATGAGCCCCCCCCCCCCTCCCCCCCCCCCCAAACCTATTGATTTTCGAAGGCCTAAGTGTCTGGAAAAAAATAACCGGTCTACATTTCAGCACGCCTCCCTGAAAAAAAATTCTGGATCCACCGTGCTAGCCCACCCCCCAAAAAATAATATTGGTTCTAGAACCGCGCCTGGGTTAAAGTGGTCAGAAATTGCCTCAGATCACACCATAGAGCATCTAGAAACCAAAAAAAAAAATCCACCATTGGGGCCATGCAAGGCCTTGTATGCCTGTTATTATTGGTACGGCCATAGCCGTACCTGCCGTACCGCTTCCTACGTCCTTGACTAACTGGAGGTATTCAGGGTATTATACTCTGTACGCAATTATATACACCCACTGCCGGACTGTTCAACTTGGCTGACGCAATCATCAAAGCGCCGTCAGAACCGTTCCACACGGCATTCACGGTGGTTGATTTTTTTTGAAAACAAAATAGCAGCGCAGCCCTCCCACGCACCCCCCAAGCAAAGCCCAGTCCTTTATTGCTGAGCCTGACTGACCCGAAAGTGGGCGAGATTTTCAACGAAACAAACTTGTAATGGGACATTGGGACTGAAGGACAGTTCGATTGACTTCCACGACTAGTGCTTCACTTAAAGGGAATATACAACATTGAAAACAAAACATCAAAACAAAAAAAAAACCAACTACCGAATTGTTACGAAATACCTTACTGGACTCTTACTGTTAGCGAGTGACAGTCTAAAGCATCCTGTAAAATCATGGCACCTGGTGTGCTGGCATATTCAAAAAAAGTGGTCGTTTTGTATCAATTTACAACGCTGGTCGGCCGACCGTTGAAAAAAAAACGGGTCAGCGATGAAAAAAAAACTGGCCTTTTTCAAATACTGCTCCCAATTTATCATAGTTATTTTAGTCCGCATTTTGTATGCAATCGATTACACACTCATCAAGTTAAAAGAGTGCAAGCCGGCTAGACTGGTTCCCTGACCTGACCTGAAAGTTGCCGCCGTGAATCAGAGTTTATGAAGGGACGGAAAGTGGGATTTGCTATCAGCATCAACAGGGCCGTTCCTCATTATTTACCTTTTATGGGATGTGAATCAAATTGGAGGACGAGAGGCTCTGCGGGCTAGTGTATTTTTTAGATTTTTCTTTTTTTTTGCAACCAGCTTGTAGGGAAGATTTCCGTTTATTTAAGACTTAATTCACCGGTATGGATACCAGTGTACGTACATGATTGAACTGCCGAGCGTATTTAAGTATTTTTTTTCCTACAAAAATACATCAGCTCGCAGAGTCTCTCATCCTCCAATTGATTCACATCCCATCAGATGTTAAAATTTAAAGATGTTAAATTGCCTCAGATCGCACCACAGAGCATCTAGAAACCAAAAAAAAAAATTCCACCATTGGGGCCATGCAAGGTCTTGTATACATTAAAGGGAATATACATCATTTGCTTTTGCTGTAATTTTCAGAAATGGATGGAATTGGGGGGTTGGAAATATATAGCAAATATAGTTACACTGACTTTTTTGAGGTTTTGGGTTCGAAAATGCTATAAAAACCAAGAAAAACAATCATTTTCCTGTAGTCTGGTTCTCTGACTCCATATAAGAAGAAACAGAGCAGTTTACATACATTGGGGAATTGTAAGGTCAGGGAACCAGTCTAGCTGGCTTGTACCCGTTCATAGGTGTGTAATCGATTGCAAACAAGTGCGATGGTCAATTGGGGCCAATATTTGAAAAAAAGCCAGTTTTTTCCAACGCTGGTCGGCCGACCAGCGTTGGAAATTGATACAAAACTACCACTTTTCTTGAAAATGACAGTATACCAGGTGCCATGATTTTACAGGATGCTCTACGCTGTCATTCACTAACAGTCCAGCAAGGTATTTCAAAATGATTTGGTAGTTTTATTTTTTGATGTTTGCAAATGTTGTATATTCCCTTAAAAAAAAAAGATATGCCTGTTATTATTGGTACGGCCATAGCCGTACCTGCCGTACCGCTTCCTACGTCCTTGACTAACTGGAGGTATTCAGGGTATTATACTCTGTACGCAATTATATACACCCACTGCCGGACTGTTCAACTTGGCTGACGCAATCATCAAAGCGCCGTCAGAACCGTTCCACACGGCATTCACGGTGGTTGATTTTTTTTGAAAACAAAATAGCAGCGCAGCCCTCCCACGCACCCCCCAAGCAAAGCCCAGTCCTTTATTGCTGAGCCTGACTGACCCGAAAGTGGGCGAGATTTTCAACGAAACAAACTTGTAATGGGACATTGGGACTGAAGGACAGTTCGATTGACTTCCACGACTAGTGCTTCACTTAAAGGGAATATACAACATTGAAAACAAAACATCAAAACAAAAAAAAAACAACTACCGAATTGTTACGAAATACCTTACTGGACTCTTACTGTTAGCGAGTGACAGTCTAAAGCATCCTGTAAAATCATGGCACCTGGTGTGCTGGCATATTCAAAAAAAGTGGTCGTTTTGTATCAATTTACAACGCTGGTCGGCCGACCGTTGAAAAAAAAACGGGTCAGCGTTGAAAAAAAAACTGGCCTTTTTCAAATACTGCTCCCAATTTATCATAGTTATTTTAGTCCGCATTTTGTATGCAATCGATTACACACTCATCAAGTTAAAAGAGTGCAAGCCGGCTAGACTGGTTCCCTGACCTGACCTGAAAGTTGCCGCCGTGAATCAGAGTTTATGAAGGGACGGAAAGTGGGATTTGCTATCAGCATCAACAGGGCCGTTCCTCATTATTTACCTTTTATGGGATGTGAGTCAAATTGGAGGACGAGAGGCTCTGCGGGCTAGTGTATTTTTTAGATTTTTTTTTTTTTTGCAACCAGCTTGTAGGGAAGATTTCCGTTTATTTAAGACTTAATTCACCGGTATGGATACCAGTGTACGTACATGATTGAACTGCCGAGCGTATTTAAGTATTTTTTTTCTACAAAAATACATCAGCTCGCAGAGTCTCTCATCCTCCAATTGATTCACATCCCATCAGATGTTAAAATTTAAAGATGTTAAATTGCCTCAGATCGCACCACAGAGCATCTAGAAACCAAAAAAAAAAATTCCACCATTGGGGCCATGCAAGGTCTTGTATACATTAAAGGGAATATACATCATTTGCTTTTGCTGTAATTTTCAGAAATGGATGGAATTGGGGGGTTGGAAATATATAGCAAATATAGTTACACTGACTTTTTTGAGGTTTTGGGTTCGAAAATGCTATAAAAACCAAGAAAAACAATCATTTTCCTGTAGTCTGGTTCCCTGACTCCATATAAGAAGAAACAGAGCAGTTTACATACATTGGGGAATTGTAAGGTCAGGGAACCAGTCTAGCTGGCTTGTACCCGTTCATAGGTGTGTAATCGATTGCAAACAAGTGCGATGGTCAATTGGGGCCAATATTTGAAAAAAAGCCAGTTCTTTCCAACGCTGGTCGGCCGACCAGCGTTGGAAATTGATACAAAACTACCACTTTTCTTGAAAATGACAGTATACCAGGTGCCATGATTTTACAGGATGCTCTACGCTGTCATTCACTAACAGTCCAGCAAGGTATTTCAAAATGATTTGGTAGTTTTATTTTTTGATGTTTGCAAATGTTGTATATTCCCTTTAAAAAAAAAAGATATGCCTGTTATTATTGGTACGGCCATAGCCGTACCTGCCGTACCGCTTCCTACGTCCTTGGTAACTGGAGGTATTCAGGGTATTATACTCTGTACGCAATTATATACACCCACTGCCGGACTGTTCAACTTGGCTGACGCAATCATCAAAGCGCCGTCAGAACCGTTCCACACGGCATTCACGGTGGTTGATTTTTTTTGAAAACAAAATAGCAGCGCAGCCCTCCCACGCACCCCCCAAGCAAAGCCCAGTCCTTTATTGCTGAGCCTGACTGACCCGAAAGTGGGCGAGATTTTCAACGAGACAAACTTGTAATGGGACATTGGGACTGAAGGACAGTTCGATTGACTTCCACGACTCGTGCTTCACTTAAAGGGAATATACAACATTGAAAACAAAACATCAAAAAAAAAACAACTACCGAATTGTTACGAAATACCTTACTGGACTCTTACTGTTAGCGAGTGACAGTCTAAAGCATCCTGTAAAATCATGGCACCTGGTGTGCTGGCATATTCAAAAAAAGTGGTCGTTTTGTATCAATTTACAACGCTGGTCGGCCGACCGTTGAAAAAAAAACGGGTCAGCGTTGAAAAAAAAACTGGCCTTTTTCAAATACTGCTCGATTACACACTCATCAAGTTAAAAGAGTGCAAGCCGGCTAGACTGGTTCCCTGACCTGACCATTCCCCGACGTCGATAAATTGCTTCGTTTTCATCTTAAAGGGAATGTACAGCATTTGCTTTTGCTGCAATTTTCAGAAGTAAATGGATTTGGAGGGTTAGTATGTTATAGAAAATAATTATTGTTAAACTGACTTGTTTCACGTTTTGGGCTTGTAGATGCTGCGAAAACCAAGAAAACCTATCATGTTCTTGTAGTCTGGTTCCCTGGCCCCACTTAAGATGAAACAGAGCAAATAATACCCTTTGGGAAATTGTAAGGTCGGCGAATCAGCCTAGCTAGCAGGCGTGTACCCCTTCACAGGCGTGTAATCAATTGCAAAGAAAAGTCAGAATAACTAAAATTGAAAAATTAGGAAAAGTTTTTTGAGAAAAAAAAAGAGTTTTATCCAATGCTGGTCGGCCGACCAGCGTTGGAAAAATACAGTTTTTCTTGAAATTTTCAGCACACCAGGAGCCACGATTTTAAAGGATGCTTTAGACTGTCATTCCCTAACAATCCAGTAAGGTATTTCGTGATAATTTGATCATTTCGTTTTGTGATGTTTGCAAATGCTGTATCTTTCCTTTAAGTAGGGTAAGGGAACCACACTTAAGAAACATGATAGTTTTTTTCTTTGTTTTACCATCATCTACGAACCCAAAACTTCAAACAAGTAGTATAACAATATTTGTTATAAAATACTACCCCCCCCCAATCCATCACTTTCAGGAAAGTATAACAACAAAAGCAAAACGTTGTATATTCCCTTTGCATTTCCAATCAATCAATTGGCTTATTATAAGTAAATCATATTAATTATACCAAAAACAACTTACAGGTTGACTGGTGAACCTGGTTCCTGAATTCTTGAGCTTCCACTAAAGACACTGAAGTGGGCGAGATTTTCTACGAGACAAATTGGTAATGGTATCTTTACAAGAACAGTTCGATTGACTTCCACGACAAACACTTCGGCCTGAGGGAGACATGGGTCCACCGACAAGAGCAGCGAAGATGCTCCTACTCATGATGACATTTCTTGGATTGATACAGAGAGGCCGAGGGATTGTGCCGGCAAGTGAGTATATTGCATCATTTCTTAACAAACTCCCCAACAGTAAAACTTGCATGGATTTACTGTCAGATTTTGAACACAAATCGTGGAAATTTAATGAGATTTAACTCCCTGTAAAATAATCTATGAGAGCACCACTGTATTAATCAGCAAGGAAATGCAAAAGATTCTGTATTGCACCGCTTCTTTAATAATGATAACAATTACTCAAGGTGCTGGCAATTATGTCTCTTATTCAAGACAGGTAAATGAAGTTTATGAGAAAATATGAGACCCATTATGTAGCACCTTATAAGGGTGCTGCGGCGCATATTGCAGCCACTCCCAGAAACACCGGGGCAAACCCCTTCTCTTAGCGATAAGTGTTACTGGGTTCTTTAACGTGCATAACACAAGACATGGGACCTACGGCTTTACGTTCCATCCGAAGGACAAAGCAATTGTGGTAAAGTGCCTTGCTCAAGAGCACAAGCACCAGGATTCGAACCCAAGTACCATGGCACACGATTGGACCACAGCACCCCACAATTCACTATGAGAAACACCAGCTATATATGCGCTTGCCAGCTGTCCAATGACTGTTATGCAAACTTGCAAATGAATATTCCCGTTTATAGAGTCAATGATAATGATTATTTCACCTCAAATGTACTGACAACATGCATTGAGAAATGATTTTAAACGGTAAACTAAAATATGGGCAACAAACCAACTGCAGAAGCTCTTGTGCAAATTCTCCGCAATGGTTGGTCAGTTTTGTTTTTACCCTATTTGACCAACAATGAGGTAACTTCAAGTTCATGTTGAGCACGTAATATTGCCAAATAGTGTTTACCCAACTTTGTACAAATACTAGTGTACTATAGATACCGTTTGCATTGAACCGGTCAAACACTCAACACAGCCAGACGACTGTAGTTCAGTCACAACGTGCGTGACGCGCTCTAAGGCAACTCGAGGATAACTTTAGAAACTTCAGCATTCCATTTATTATATTTGACCCCATTTAATATAGGCAGCAACTCGAGAATACAAAGCATTCTTTTTATTATAGTTGGCCCCATTTTAGTGTAGGCTTGCTTGGCCATTTTCGCAACTTGTTCATTCAGTCGGACAAAATAGGCATTCCTTTTCATTAAGTTTTAGGGAGTCTGTACGAATGTCAGTTTCTATTTCGGAGTTGCATTTGGTTTTGCTTGAAATGTATCAAATTAGTTGTAACGTTTTCGTGTGAGCATATTCCAACTCGTTTGTTTGTTTTCAGTTTCACACAGAGTAGGCCAACTTGATTAAAATTAAATGTTCGTTTATAACAAAATTGCATTCAAATGAGCAGACGACTTAATTTGGTGTTTCCATTTCGCCAAACCGAAAAGTGATCACACAAATTGACTAATCGGTCACTGTAGAGCGCAAAGGAAGATTTGTTGCAATTATGCAACATTCATTTTCTTCTATCACTTTGACACTTTTGTGTTGTGCATTTTTCATATTTCATTCCATGCGGGCACTTACATTTTTTTGGAATAGCTGTACATTCTTATAAAAATCTTTCTCAAAATTCATGTTATTTTACTGTCCGTTTCAAAACTATAACACAATTCATTGCCGATGAAACTGCCCGTTTTTGCTGAGCATGTGTTCCTTAAAATATGAATGAAATTGAATTCCCGAATAGGACTTCCGAAAGCTCACGAAATTCAATGCAAAAGCAATTAAAGTAACTAGCTGGCTTCTTTTCACAAGTGAATATTATAGTAGGCCTACCCTGGAATATCTCGACTTTCGCAAAATGGAATCAGTGTGATGAAACGCTTGCACGTTTTAATGAACATTCGTTTGATTGAAAGACAAGTTGCGAAATTGGAAGGGAAAACCTCCAGTATATCACAACATTATAGACAGCGGCTGAAACTCACCCCCAGAACGCCAAGGTCTATGCCAACCATGGTCGTTGTAAATCAATTTAGGTTTTTGCCCTTCACCGACGTATAAACACTTTATACTCAGTGTGTTACCCCCGAGTGAAAGTTGGAAAACAATCACTCGGGTGGGACTCGAACCCACGGCCTCCTGCTCTCTAGTGCAGACGTCTTACCACTCGACCACCGAGCTAGCGGGATCGGTTAGCTGGTTCGAATCTGATGTACATAGGTACATCAGCTTCGAACCAGCCAACCGATCCCGTACATAGGTACATCAGATTCAAACTAGCCAACTGATCCGTAAGCTCGGTGGTCGAGTGGTAAGACCTCTGCACTAGAAAGCAGGAGGTCGTGGGTTCGAGTCCCACCCGAGTGATTTTTTTCCAACTTTCACTCGGGGGTAACACACTGAGTGTAAAGTGTTTGTACGTCAACTACTGTTTCTGATGTACCTACGTACATTGGTTCATCAGATTCGAACCAGCCAACCGTTCCCGTAAGTTCGGTGGTCGAGTGGTAAGACCTCTGCACTAGAAAGCAGGAGGTCGTGGGTTCGATTCCAAGCCGAGTGATTTTTTTCCAACTTTTACTCGGGAGGTAACACACTGAGTATACAGTGTTTATACGTCGGTGAAGGGCAAAATCCGACATTAATTTTCATCACCCCGACGCAAACTGAATTCCATCTTATGAATAAATGGTCGTAATGTTTACTAAGGCCAAAAAAAAAGTCTCCGGTTTCTGGTATGCGCGCGCGTCGCCGTAGCCATGCGCGTCGGCAAAATGAAAAAAAAAATGTTCAATAAAAGATGATGTCTCAACACCGCCAAACTCACTGGTTTGACTGGAATCCTGCTGCTGCACAATTTTAACGTGTTTTTAGATGGAGTTATGATCTAGAATAAGCTTTATGTGGCCTCTCCGGACTCCCATATATTTGCACTTAGTTTAGTCGGGCACCATTTGCTGTCATCAGCCGACATTAATTTTGAAGCAAAAAAGACAGGTAAAAAAAAAAAAAGCCGCGTCGCCGCACCACTTTTTGGGCAAGCTCTATACCAGAAACCGGAGACTTTTTTTTTGGCCTAATGGAATGGTATGAGAAACCAACTTTTATTTCCCCTTTGACCAAAATCTCTGAATGGACGTTGTCGATCGTGCCTCAATAATTTGAAATGTACTCTATTAACAAACGTTTGCCGCCATTGACAATATCCTTTTTTAGATGCCGTAGGCAAAATGGGAAAATAGGTATAGTCAATACACACTTCTTAAGTTGAGAAATGTGTTGACCGCGACGTTATTCCACAACCATTGTTAAATATGCACTGTCGGAATTGTGTGAATGGATAAATGTTTATGGGGCAGTACTTGTAAACTGTGGAAACAGTACGCAGTACGGTAGTTGTCGGTAATTGAAATAAGAAATATGTAAGAAGGAAAACAATTGTCAGATCTTGGTTTCCTTGATTCTCAGAAAAAAGATGACTGCAAATAAGGGAATAAATGTGTGTTTGGGAGGTATTAAAAACTCTGTTTAGGACCTGTTGGAGTCTGGATAATAACCCCAGGCGAAGCATTCCAAACTCCAACCGGTCTAAAGAGTGTTTAATACCGACCAAGCACATATTTATTCCCAATTCGTAAATACCTTTTCAGTCAAAAACCAAATCTTTTCGGTCAAAAAATAAAAAAAAGTCAAAAACTAGACGTTGCCAAACATTTTGTTCAACAATTTTACTTCATCTTTAATGAAACACCCCTCTTACTATAATACTGGATGTCCCTCTAGAACTCCTTACCTTATAAGGAGATCGACGTGCGCGTCGCGCGTAATGCGCGATGTTGCGCAAAACGCAGCTGGGCTGGTGTAGTGGAAATTTCGGATTATGAAATACAGATTCATGGTAGTTTTGCACATGCCTACGTGAGGAATGTGAACGTTCAACCAATGAAACGTTGAAAGGCACCGGTTTTCATGGGAGTCCAAATTTCATGTGACACTCGAAAAGTGTTTCAGACCAGCCAGCCATGCATGTCTTTATCATCCGTTTAAAACCGGCCACGTGTTGGGGCGCCAAAAGGAATTGGTAAACCTTATAACATAAAGTATTTATGAATAAAACATGATGTAGGGGTGCTGTGGGGTGCTGTGGCCCAATGGTTACAGTGGTACATGGGTTCGAATCCTGACCGTGGGAACATGGTGCTTGTACTCTTGATCAAGGCACTTTACCATTATTACTTCGTCCTTCGGATGGGACGTAAAGCCGTAGGTCCCGTGTGTTGTGTAATGCACGTAAAAGAACCCAGTAACGCTAAGAGAAGGGGTTTGCCCCGGTGTTTCTGGCAGTGGCAGCAATATGCGCCGCAGCATCTTGTAAACCATTATATGGTATTACATAATGGGTCTCATATTTATCATAAACTTTATTTACCTTTCTTTAATAATAGACATAATTTCCAGCGCATTGAGTACCTAATTGTTGGTGCGCTATATAAGACTCCGATATTATTATTATTACTATGTAAACTTGGTGAACAAAATAGTTGGCAACGTCCAGTTTTTGGCTTGTTTTGATTTTTGGACCGAAACGATTTGGTTTTGACCGAAAAGGTATTTATGAATGGGAATAAATATGTGCTTGGTCGGTATTAAACACTCTGTTTAAGACTTGTGTGTATAAATGTGCAAGCTAGCAATTTACAACACATGGGTAAAACAAACAAGAGGGCATTATATTTCCATAATCAAGGAGTCTGGGTTCGCAACAATACTATTCCGCCATAAATAAAACATTCGACGCATAATATGTTTTTCTGTGTCTAAACTCCTGCTTACAGAAATCAATATGAATTGAAGGTAATCTTTATACACTTTCAGGCAGTTTCTATGGACAATGGGACTACCCAATGATACGTTCCAAAAATACTTGGCTTACTTGACTGATACCGTCCACACAGGTAGCAGACCTGGTGATGGCTCTTGCATGGTGGTGTTGTGCCAAACTTTCCTGTCCATAGCCAACCTTGCTGCATCAGTTATTCTTGATTTGATCTTGATTTGCTGTCCTGTGAGATGCAGTCTTAAAGCCATTGTTTTTGTGAGCGGCCTCTTGGTCTGTCTCCTTTGACATTGCCTTCTATGCCATTTAGGGGTATCTTGTGATGGGTTGCATTCTTTTAACGTGGCCAAAGTACTTCAGTCTTTTTATTGTTATAATCTTTCTGATGGTCTAGGTCCAAGTTGAGAGGTTCTTTGATGTGTGTGTTGCGGATCTTGTCTAGACGGCTCACTCCCATTATACGACGAAGGCTCATCAAAAACATCTAAAAAACATGGAGCCTGTTTTCATCTTCTTTCTTAACTGTCCATGACTCGGCACCATACAGGAGTATTGACAGAATCAGAGTTTGGTACAGCTGCATCTTGGTGTGGTTGCTGATGACTTTGGATGTCCAAATGTTATACAGCTTTTGAAAGACTGCCCCCGCTTTCCTGATTCTTGTTTTGATGCAGCGTGGCCACTCATCAAAATTGAAACTCCCAAGATTCATCCAGTAAAATTCCCAAGAATTCCAAAGGCAATGGAGAACAGTGTACAATATGAATTTAACAGAGCACGCGGTAGCCTAAAATCATATAGAATTATGATATTTTTACAACCAAAAATCCCAAGAACTTGGAAGAAATCCCAAGGAGTGGCCACGCTGTTTTAATGTCCTTTGCGCGTGTTCCGTTGTTTGCTATTGTGCTCCTAGACACAATTGTCCACCTGCTCTAGTTTGTTGTTGTTGATTTTGATGTTGCACTTTCTGTTGCTTATGACTTGAACTTCTGTTTTGCTGATGTTTATCTTGAGGCCATAGTCGCTGCTGGATTTGTACACTTTGTCCACTAAGGATTGAAGTTCCTCTGGAGTTAAAATTATTTGGTCCTAAATGGTGCGGCAAGAAAAACCGTAGTAGGGCCTACATCCAGCATTGCAGACGGGTGTCACAAATAAATGCAGACTTCTGATGAATACAGCAATTAATTCGGTGTGCTAATAGGGCCGTGTTCCTACAACAGAAATGGTAACAATGTACGTCTGACGTAGAGGATTTTTAAAGTTATTTCATCAAAAGAAGTTTAAAAAATTATGCAAAATAATTCAAAAATTATTTAACAAGTCTTAATACAATCTTGTTTACAGGTGATATGTATAGTTTTCAAATGGGACCCCGTAGTGGTACTGAAGATGGTGGACCTATTGAAATCGTTGTGACGAGGACTGGAATGCACGTTGATGCCAATTCTACAGTGGGTAAGTAGCATATGCTCAGTTCAAGGCATTGTACGCTTACTTTCTTTTCGTGTATTTTGTTCGTTTCGAATAAAAACACCACTCAAAATCCATAGAAGAACGTTCAAAACAAAACCTGTTGAGGATGCAGCTCCGTGAACACTTTTTTTCCCGAGAAAACAATGGAAAAACGTGTACATAATTTCACCGGGTGTTTAGTACCAGTACAATCTTTAATCTAAGTAAGCTGTTTGATAATAAATCGGTAGTACTTTCGATATGGGGAGTCACGGTGGCGTAGCAGTACTTTCCTCGCCTTCCACCGCTGTGTGACCCGGGTTCGAATCCCGCCTGGTAGGGGTGGTAAAATCCAGTGTCAAAATTTGACTCATTGAGTCGAACGAAAAATGTTAACTTAACTCTGCACGCCATCGACTTGCTTCGTTTGCATCAAATTCGAAACTTTCTAAAACTACAAATGTTTGCCATTTAATATTTCAGTCCACGCCTAGAGTGTACGTTAAAGTCGGCTATAAGAATCAATGCCGGTGTGGCGTGAAAATCCGACTCCGTCAAATATGGACTCATTGGTGGCATTGAACATGCGAAAGTATGATAATAGCCTATTTATAGGTATATGGGAGAGTGACTTGCCAGGTGTGAGGGATTAACCAATAATAGGGAAAATGAGTCCGATTTTCATAGGAGTCGGACTTTCATAATTATGACAGCGGCCGCTTTATCCAAACGATCAAAAACCGAAACTATCGACTTGAACTCATGTACGTCTACCAGCGCGTTGGGATATGGCTACTGGACAACGGAAAGGCATTTTCTCAGAAATGTATGTAAAGGGCCTATACTGTAAACGAATGAAATGCTTCCCTAGACTTTGAAAACACATCTTACTGAAAAACAGTTAAACTTGCACCTAGTTTAGCTGATCGTAACTGTAGTCAGCTACAAGCCTGGGACACTTCCTGAGCCTGCCACGGCGACCTACTCCCCCGCTCCCCCTGTCAATGTTGTTCTCTCCAGCTGATGGAGCACACACCGCGCAATGAAAGACAACATCGAACGGGGCCGGAGGGTTGGGGGCCCAGCGAGATTTGGCCAGGATTGTAGGTCTGCAAGCTCGACTGTTTTCTATAATCTAACTGGCTGCTTTTATCGTGTACAATTTTGCTTTCATTTTGATGACAGCTGTTGCCAGCTCCGATGGAACGGCGACAGCCGGTGCAGATTATCTTGTGGTGATGGAAACGTTAGAATTCCAGCTGACGAGGAACCAAGTTAGTGTTACCGTGACAATCATTGACGATGGTGCCGCAGAGGACACCGAGTGTTTCACACTGACACTGTCAAATCCCGATCCCACTGGCACTCTTGGGTCAGCAACTGAAATTTGCATCGTCGATAATGAGGGTGAGATTGCAAATCTAACTCGTAGGCCTACATGTGGAAGGTTTTTTTTTTGTGGTCCTGAACTTCATCTGTGGTTTCTGTTTCAAGAAATTTGAAGAATATTTAACAATTGTTGACTGTTGTGATGTGGGATATGACGTTTTGAACACCCGACCCGAGTGGTGCATAGCACCCGAGGGTGCTATGCGCCCCGAGGGTGTTCAAAACATCATATCCCACATCGCAGCAGTCAACAATTGTTTTGTTAGGCCTATACCTTTGTCTTGGATTCTTTGGATTTTGATGTAAAATCACGAAAACAAACAGCAGTAAACACAATAGTCATGACAATCGATCGGCATATCCATGGCATGTCGAGTGCTCGAAACAGCTGATCGTCTGCTAGTTCGCCGCTCCCACTCATATGTGAAAACATGGTGAAAATAGCGTGGGTACCAACGATACATGCGTTTCACACAGTACGTATACTGCATGTATCACGTGCGTGATATCCCAAGGGAGTGTGCTATGACTTGTTATAAACTTAACACGTGATCGTTCTTGGCCAGTGAAAATGCAGTTTTCAAGACAGAGGTATAACAATAGTTTTTTAAGAGATTGACACAATTCAGGGAAGTCAAGCCAAGTATAGTGTATATCCCTTGGATTTGGACGATAATGGCGTCTAAAACGATTCCTGGTGCCAGAGATGAAGTTCCGGTCGAAGACGAAGACATGGTTTGAAAGCCCTCCAAGATTGGCCTGTCTTAGCTTTTTATTGTATATTTTAAAGGCTGCACTTTTCAAAACAAAGATGATCTCAGTTTCACACGAATACCATGGAGCGCATTAGTAACTTTTATTCATATCAATGGATTTTGAGATACTTTGAAATGGATTTCGAGATATGTTGAAACGCATTTCGAGATATCTTGAAATGGACTTCGAGATATCTTGAAATGCATTTCGAGATATCTTGAACTGATTTCTACATATCTTGAAATGGATTTCCAAATATCTTGAAATGGATTTCGATATGTCTTGAAAATATTTGGAAATATCTTGAAAACATTTGAAGATATCTTGAAATGCTTTTCGAGATATCGTGAAATCCTTTTCGAGATAACTTGAAATAATCACCCAGAGGCTTGAAATTGTGAGAATGTTTAGTGATATCTTCATTGGAGATATCTTTCAGTGATTGGGTTTGTTGAAATAATCAAAAGCTACCACGTGAACTTGAATAATTGTCAGTTATGGCAGTTATGTAGTAACAAATTGTAGTGGTCGATAATGGCTTGTGCAGCACCTCATTCAACCATCAACCCACTGTGCCAAACAATCATGTCATTTCATTTCAGAGAGAAATATGCGAAATTACGACATACATGACTTTGTGTTATTTTGTTTCTTGAGATTCTCAAGAGACTGGTGATTAATATTTTCTCAAAATGGTCGGTGAAATCCTGCCAGTAAATAACACGTGATGAATCTGGAATGCTGTTTTGTGAATGATGTTAATTCGTCAACAGCTTGTTTTTTATCGAATCGCTCACCAGATTGCTTTTATGAAATACAGGGTGAGTAAAAAAAACGGAACCCAAAAATATATTTCATATTTAAAACAAAAAACATGTGGCACCAACAATAATAACGACTGGAAAGCCGATTTCAGAACCTTTTTTTTTAAGATGAAAAACTACTGAAATTACTCCATCCGTTCAAACAATATCACCATTTAAACGCAATGACCCTAAAACCTGTTTTGTCCAACGAAAAAAAGCAATTCATTGTGTATTCTGACTGTTTGGAATGGCAAAGAATTTTGACACAGAATACTTGTTTCAACAAAAGTCAACAAGTGTAGTACAAAATTATTAACAACTCTTCTTAGGCAAACAATATGATTTATGAAACCCTTTTTTTTTTTCAAAAGACGGGTCTTCAAAAGGACTTTGTTGTGAATATATATTTGTAACGTTTAAACTGAGGTTCTATCGCTGGTGATGTTTGAATGCAATTGTGACGACGATTCTTGAAATCGCACTTTTGGAAGAAAGAGGTTTTAGGGTCATTGTGTTTAAATGGTGATATACTTTGTACGGATTGAGCAACTGTAATAATTTTTTTCATCCAAAAGTAGTTTCTAAAATTGGCTTTCCAGTCATTATCATTGTTGTGCTACATATTCTTTTAAATCTGAAATATATATTTTGAGGTTTGGGTTCCGTTTTTTAATCACCCTGTATGTAGTTATTGGATAATCAAAGTAACGTCACTACATAAGGATCCAAATTAATAACCAGGGGTACTAGCGGAGCTTGGGAATTAACTCTTTATTTTCGGCTGAAGACGAAGACAATAAAAAAAGCTCTTCATTTTCCATCTCCAAATGCCGAGTTGGGAAGGAGGAGGTGCGCACAGAGGGAGGACACGGAGACGCAGAGGGGCCTATGCCCTGCCCCTCCACTCCTACGTGCCCACATCATGTGCCCTAAATTATGACACTGTTTTCATATATCTGAAATTTCCCATCCATTTACTTCTTATCATGCACCATTTCAAAGATCCTTGTACGTGTCCTGATGGCTGCCCGGCCGTGCCATGTTCAAATGGGGGTACATGTATGGATGCTGGTCATGGAATGAATAACTGTACTTGCCCTTCGGGGTGGAAAGGCGCCACCTGTGACGAGGAAGGTAAGCCAAATTCTAAACCTTGAGGTTTAATGTGAATAGCATATAGTTGTATGTGCATGTGAACGTGTTACAGTGAACGGAACGGTCGTTCGGGTTATCAAAGCATTTTTCTCATTATAAAGAATGGAGCATTTCAAAATTTCTGACCAGTAAACAAGTTTGGATATAAAATCAGCAATCTACGTGTTCTTCAACAATTTTTTCTGTCAAGGCTTCTGCAGCCTTCTGCAAAAAGCTTCATTATCTTAAATTGCTTTTCGTGCCCTGAAAGTAGACCGGTTATCGGTCCCCTAACTGACCAATTCTGATAGAGGCAGGAACCAGTCTGCCATGCAAAGAACGGAATTATCGTTTAGTAATTCGACATTTGTGAAGCAGTTAATCCAGGACTAAACATGAACTAAACTAAACATGGTTTTTGTCGTCTGATGTTTCTTGTTGAATTGAACAACGTTTATTACAGTACAGACGTTTTCCTTGTTCCGGATAGCAAACATCATTCAGGCTGCTTTCGGCTCAACTACTCCAGGAATTCAAGTGACATTGGCTAAAAAATTTACCTTGAGTGATGGACATACTACACAGTAATTTTCCAAATTTAAGCTCCTTTTAATTCGACTTTACCACGTCAAAAGTATCCCTTTTTTGCCTTTTTTCCTAGTTCCGGATCGGGTCAATCAGATCTGAATCGATCAAACACTGCTTCGCGCTAAAAAAAAAAAAAAAAGGGAGAAAATCATTTTTTTTTCAGCCAGAAAAAAAAACAAATCAAGCACATTTCTGATAAAGTATTATTTAATTGACCAAAAATAGTTCATTCAAGAGAATTCTAGCAAATTTTAAAAAGAGAAAAACTTAAATGATTTTGAAAATTTTGTCTACAGCACAACGAACTCAAACACGGACCAAAAACTTCACATAAAATCGATTAACGCGCGTGTAGTTGGGTCGTAAGTGCACGTGCGATCCGGAACTAGGCAAAAACATACGGTCAATCGTTGGCGAATTTTTAAAAATTAGAGACTCTACAACTTATTTGGATTCAACAAACATTGGATGGAAGAGTTTATACGACTATAGTGTATGAACAAAATGTTTGAAATCACACGGTACGAGTGATGTACCGAGGAGAAAAATGTATCGTCGATTCGCAGCTCCTGCGTTTTTCTGCAAACGTCCAAACATGTCAAAGTGCGAGTCGGAAATCTAGCCAAAATTCATCTTCTAAAGATTTTATCGAAAAGATCTTTCTGTATCATGAAGCTTACATTTTCCTTTTCAAAATGCACTTAGTCTAATCTAAAAGAGGTAGAGTTTTATTTGAAGCGATTCGGAACTAGGAAAAATCCGGAACTAGGAAAACGACTGTACATTTAATCCTAAAAAACATGCTTTTTTTACTTGCCATTGTACAAGTTGTGCAGCGTTACGTCCTTTTATAACCTTTTCGTGATTTTGTTTTATTGTTATTGTGTACTGTCTGTGCGTTTCAACAAACTCCACTGTTTACTCCTCATGAACTTTCTAGCGTTGTATTTTGCTTTTAGAAAAAAGTTCTGTAAACTAATCGTCCCATAAGTAATCATGGACCGATTATTCACTACGAGGTGTCGTACCAATAAGAAATATCTTTTTTTTCCTTAAAAACAAACATTTTGAAAGCAGAAAGGTGTTTTTTGGGGGGATGATTCGAATACATGAAAACCATGCTTCTTAAAATAGACTAATATTTGTTATTATTCATCAATGTTTTTGCATTGTTACCTTTGATATAACGATTTCGTTGTTTGTTGTTTGGGTATTTTTCAGCCGCAACTTACAATTTTGAGCAGGCATCCTACTCTACAAATGAAGGAGATGGCCCTATCGATATCACCATTATACGCACTGGAGCTTCGGCTTTGGAAAGTACTCTTGTTGGTATGATACCTAATTAGTAAGATCAAATGTCATTGAAACTGTATGTTTGTATTTGTTACAAAATAACCTGCAAAGATGCTTAAATGTTTGGGTTGCCTGCCGAAGGCCCATTGGTATGACCATCGGTAGGACCTCAGCTCTATGGTATGACGTCACAGGTAATATGGTCTATATTTTTCTTTGGTACTTCATCGACTCACTCACTTATTGTCACTTATGAATTAAATTTGCTTAAGTCTCACCTGAGCCCCAAAATTCGACTCAGATGACTATATTAACCCCATGGACTCAATTGGTGTGATCATTCTGGGCAAGTTTTATAAGCTTGCCTTGTCTTGTTTTCACTAATGATTGAGTCAATTTGTGGCCCCAACCTTGTAGGCAAAGTAGTATACGCCTACACTAGTTTAAATAAAAGATTTAATTACCTGAACATTTCATCATTATCAATATGCTATTTTTCCCCCACAGACGTTGTTACCTCCGATGGGACTGCTGTTGCAGGAATGGATTATTCATCTCAGACTGCCACTCTAAACTTCACAGATACAAATATCACAGTATTCACGGTCACAATAATTGATGATGACAGCGCGCAGGACACGCATTGTTTCACCTTGTCTTTGATGAATCCAGATCCAAGCGATGGACAAGTTGGTGCTGATACAGAAATCTGCATCATTGATGATGAAGGTACAGTTAGAAGCCCCTAGTCCCCGTAATGTCAAAACAGCTCTTATTGTGTGCCAGAACATCAAACATCACGAGACTACCAAATGAAATGGACTTGTCTAATGCTGATCTTTTCAAGGGTTTTTAAGCCAAGGCATTTGTGAACATTGGGAAACATAATGGCATATACAGAGAATATTATTGATCGTCTATACGGAGACTGCAAATAGAATCGAGAACAAGCAAAATGATACATCAATGGTGTTTATTATTGATGTTTATGTGAAGTAAATAGAGTTGATTTTAATGCATTTTTAGATCCATGTGCTTGCACTGGTAATTGTCCACTCGTACCATGTTCAAATGGAGGTATGTGTATGGATGCTGGTCGTGGAATGTACAACTGTACTTGTGCGTTTGGATGGAAAGGATCTACCTGTGCCGATGAAGGTAATGAAATCATAATTGAGTTATTCACATGCAAAAGGCTCGGATTCGTGCGTTCCCCAAAGCCGAATGTGAAAAAGTGAAGTTGAAATTGGTGCGTGAAAGTGCCATCCGTGTACCTTTGGATTTCCAGGCTCCTAGTGTGGGATATATCGAAGCTTTTATGTCTTCTACCTTCATGATCGTGAATTTGTATCTTTCCTGCTGACTTGCTATTGTTTTCTAATTGCGTTTGTATTGTTACCTTCGATATCACAATTTCGTGGTTTCTTGTTGAATACTAGCAGTACCTTTTTTTGTTTGGGTATGTTTTTCAGCCACGGTATACAATTTTGAGCAGGCATCCTACTCTACAAATGAAGGAGATGGCCCTATTGATATCACCATTATACGCACTGGAGCTTCGGCTTTGGAAAGTACTCTTGTTGGTATGATACCTAATTAGTAAGATCAAATGTCATTGAAACTGTATGTTTGTATTTGTTACAAAATAACCTGCAAAGTGCTTAAATGTTTGGGTTGCCTGCCGAAGGCCCATTGGTATGACCATCGGTAGGACCTCAGCTCTATGGTATGACGTCACAGGTAATATGGTCTATATTTTTCTTTGGTACTTCATCGACTCACTCACTTATTGTCACTTATGATTTAAATTTGCTTAAGTCTCACCTGAGCCCCAAAATTCGACTCAGATGACTATATTAACCCCATGGACTCAATTGGTGTGATCATTCTGGGCAAGTTTTATAGGCTTGCCTTGTCTTGTTTTCATTAATGATTGAGTCAATTTGTGGCCCCAACCTTGTTGGCAAAGTAGTATACGCCTACACTAGTTTAAATAAAAGATTTAATTACCTGAACATTTCATCATTATCAATATGCTATTTTTCCCCCACAGACGTTGTTACCTCCGATGGGACTGCTGTTGCAGGAATGGATTATTCATCTCAGACTGCCACTCTAAACTTCACAGATACAAATATCACAGTATTCACGGTCACAATAATTGATGATGACAGCGCGCAGGACACGCATTGTTTCACCTTGTCTTTGATGAATCCAGATCCAAGCGATGGACAAGTTGGTGCTGATACAGAAATCTGCATCATTGATGATGAAGGTACAGTTAGAAGCCCCTAGTCCCCGTAATGTCAAAACAGCTCTTATTGTGTGCCAGAACATCAAACATCACGAGACTACCAAATGAAATGGACTTGTCTAATGCTGATCTTTTCAAGGGTTTTTAAGCCAAGGCATTTGTGAACATTGGGAAACATAATGGCATATACAGAGAATATTATTGATCGTCTATACGGAGACTGCAAATAGAATCGAGAACAAGCAAAATGATACATCAATGGTGTTTATTATTGATGTTTATGTGAAGTAAATAGAGTTGATTTTAATGCATTTTTAGATCCATGTGCTTGCACTGGTAATTGTCCACTCGTACCATGTTCAAATGGAGGTATGTGTATGGATGCTGGTCGTGGAATGTACAACTGTACTTGTGCGTTTGGATGGAAAGGATCTACCTGTGCCGATGAAGGTAATGAAATCATAATTGAGTGATTCCCATGCAAAAGGCTCGGATTCGTGCGTTCCCCAAAGCCGAATGTGAAAAAGTGAAGTTGAAATTGGTGCGTGAAAGTGCCATCCCGTGTACCTTTGGATTTTCAGGCTCCTAGTGTGGGATATATCGAAGCTTTTATGCCTTCTACCTTCATGATCGTGAATTTGTATCTTTCCTGCTGACTTGCTATTGTTTTCTAATTGCGTTTGTATTGTTACCTTCGATATCACAATTTCGTGGTTTCTTGTTGAATACTAGCAGTACCTTTTTCTGTTTGGGTATGTTTTTCAGCCACGGTATACAATTTTGAGCAGGCATCCTACTCTACAAATGAAGGAGATGGCCCTATTGATATCACCATTATACGTACTGGAGCTTCGGCTTTGGAAAGTACTCTTGTTGGTATGATACCTAATTAGTAAGATCAAATGTCATTGAAACTGTATGTTTGTATTTGTTACAAAATAACCTGCAAAGATGCTTAAATGTTTGGGTTGCCTGCCGAAGGCCCATTGGTATGACCATCGGTAGGACCTCAGCTCTATGGTATGACGTCACAGGTAATATGGTCTATATTTTTCTTTGGTACTTCATCGACTCACTCACTTATTGTCACTTATGAATTAAATTTGCTTAAGTCTCACCTGAGCCCCAAAATTCGACTCAGATGACTATATTAACCCCATGGACTCAATTGGTGTGATCATTCTGGGCAAGTTTTATAGGCTTGCCTTGTCTTGTTTTCACTAATGATTGAGTCAATTTGTGGCCCCAACCTTGTAGGCAAAGTAGTATACGCCTACACTAGTTTAAATAAAAGATTTAATTACCTGAACATTTCATCATTATCAATATGCTATTTTTCCCCCACAGACGTTGTTACCTCCGATGGGACTGCTGTTGCAGGAATGGATTATTCATCTCAGACTGCCACTCTAAACTTCACAGATACAAATATCACAGTATTCACGGTCACAATAATTGATGATGACAGCGCGCAGGACACGCATTGTTTCACCTTGTCTTTGATGAATCCAGATCCAAGCGATGGACAAGTTGGTGCTGATACAGAAATCTGCATCATTGATGATGAAGGTACAGTTAGAAGCCCCTAGTCCCCGTAATGTCAAAACAGCTCTTATTGTGTGCCAGAACATCAAACATCACGAGACTACCAAATGAAATGGACTTGTCTAATGCTGATCTTTTCAAGGGTTTTTAAGCCAAGGCATTTGTGAACATTGGGAAACATAATGGCATATACAGAGAATATTATTGATCGTCTATACGGAGACTGCAAATAGAATCGAGAACAAGCAAAATGATACATCAATGGTGTTTATTATTGATGTTTATGTGAAGTAAATAGAGTTGATTTTAATGCATTTTTAGATCCATGTGCTTGCACTGGTAATTGTCCACTCGTACCATGTTCAAATGGAGGTATGTGTATGGATGCTGGTCGTGGAATGTACAACTGTACTTGTGCGTTTGGATGGAAAGGATCTACCTGTGCCGATGAAGGTAATGAAATCATAATTGAGTGATTCCCATGCAAAAGGCTCGGATTCGTGCGTTCCCCAAAGCCGAATGTGAAAAAGTGAAGTTGAAATTGGTGCGTGAAAGTGCCATCCGTGTACCTTTGGATTTTCAGGCTCCTAGTGTGGGATATATCGAAGCTTTTATGCCTTCTACCTTCATGATCGTGAATTTGTATCTTTCCTGCTGACTTGCTATTGTTTTCTAATTGCGTTTGTATTGTTACCTTCGATATCACAATTTCGTGGTTTCTTGTTGAATACTAGCAGTACCTTTTTCTGTTTGGGTATGTTTTTCAGCCACGGTATACAATTTTGAGCAGGCATCCTACTCTACAAATGAAGGAGATGGCCCTATTGATATCACCATTATACGTACTGGAGCTTCGGCTTTGGAAAGTACTCTTGTTGGTATGATACCTAATTAGTAAGATCAAATGTCATTGAAACTGTATGTTTGTATTTGTTACAAAATAACCTGCAAAGATGCTTAAATGTTTGGGTTGCCTGCCGAAGGCCCATTGGTATGACCATCGGTAGGACCTCAGCTCTATGGTATGACGTCACAGGTAATATGGTCTATATTTTTCTTTGGTACTTCATCGACTCACTCACTTATTGTCACTTATGAATTAAATTTGCTTAAGTCTCACCTGAGCCCCAAAATTCGACTCAGATGACTATATTAACCCCATGGACTCAATTGGTGTGATCATTCTGGGCAAGTTTTATAGGCTTGCCTTGTCTTGTTTTCACTAATGATTGAGTCAATTTGTGGCCCCAACCTTGTAGGCAAAGTAGTATACGCCTACACTAGTTTAAATAAAAGATTTAATTACCTGAACATTTCATCATTATCAATATGCTATTTTTCCCCCACAGACGTTGTTACCTCCGATGGGACTGCTGTTGCAGGAATGGATTATTCATCTCAGACTGCCACTCTAAACTTCACAGATACAAATATCACAGTATTCACGGTCACAATAATTGATGATGACAGCGCGCAGGACACGCATTGTTTCACCTTGTCTTTGATGAATCCAGATCCAAGCGATGGACAAGTTGGTGCTGATACAGAAATCTGCATCATTGATGATGAAGGTACAGTTAGAAGCCCCTAGTCCCCGTAATGTCAAAACAGCTCTTATTGTGTGCCAGAACATCAAACATCACGAGACTACCAAATGAAATGGACTTGTCTAATGCTGATCTTTTCAAGGGTTTTTAAGCCAAGGCATTTGTGAACATTGGGAAACATAATGGCATATACAGAGAATATTATTGATCGTCTATACGGAGACTGCAAATAGAATCGAGAACAAGCAAAATGATACATCAATGGTGTTTATTATTGATGTTTATGTGAAGTAAATAGAGTTGATTTTAATGCATTTTTAGATCCATGTGCTTGCACTGGTAATTGTCCACTCGTACCATGTTCAAATGGAGGTATGTGTATGGATGCTGGTCGTGGAATGTACAACTGTACTTGTGCGTTTGGATGGAAAGGATCTACCTGTGCCGATGAAGGTAATGAAATCATAATTGAGTTATTCACATGCAAAAGGCTCGGATTCGTGCGTTCCCCAAAGCCGAATGTGAAAAAGTGAAGTTGAAATTGGTGCGTGAAAGTGCCATCCGTGTACCTTTGGATTTTCAGGCTCCTAGTGTGGGATATATCGAAGCTTTTATGTCTTCTACCTTCATGATCGTGAATTTGTATCTTTCCTGCTGACTTGCTATTGTTTTCTAATTGCGTTTGTATTGTTACCTTCGATATCACAATTTCGTGGTTTCTTGTTGAATACTAGCAGTACCTTTTTTTGTTTGGGTATGTTTTTCAGCCACGGTATACAATTTTGAGCAGGCATCCTACTCTACAAATGAAGGAGATGGCCCTATTGATATCACCATTATACGCACTGGAGCTTCGGCTTTGGAAAGTACTCTTGTTGGTATGATACCTAATTAGTAAGATCAAATGTCATTGAAACTGTATGTTTGTATTTGTTACAAAATAACCTGCAAAGATGCTTAAATGTTTGGGTTGCCTGCCGAAGGCCCATTGGTATGACCATCGGTAGGACCTCAGCTCTATGGTATGACGTCACAGGTAATATGGTCTATATTTTTCTTTGGTACTTCATCGACTCACTCACTTATTGTCACTTATGAATTAAATTTGCTTAAGTCTCACCTGAGCCCCAAAATTCGACTCAGATGACTATATTAACCCCATGGACTCAATTGGTGTGATCATTCTGGGCAAGTTTTATAGGCTTGCCTTGTCTTGTTTTCACTAATGATTGAGTCAATTTGTGGCCCCAACCTTGTAGGCAAAGTAGTATACGCCTACACTAGTTTAAATAAAAGATTTAATTACCTGAACATTTCATCATTATCAATATGCTATTTTTCCCCCACAGACGTTGTTACCTCCGATGGGACTGCTGTTGCAGGAATGGATTATTCATCTCAGACTGCCACTCTAAACTTCACAGATACAAATATCACAGTATTCACGGTCACAATAATTGATGATGACAGCGCGCAGGACACGCATTGTTTCACCTTGTCTTTGATGAATCCAGATCCAAGCGATGGACAAGTTGGTGCTGATACAGAAATCTGCATCATTGATGATGAAGGTACAGTTAGAAGCCCCTAGTCCCCGTAATGTCAAAACAGCTCTTATTGTGTGCCAGAACATCAAACATCACGAGACTACCAAATGAAATGGACTTGTCTAATGCTGATCTTTTCAAGGGTTTTTAAGCCAAGGCATTTGTGAACATTGGGAAACATAATGGCATATACAGAGAATATTATTGATCGTCTATACGGAGACTGCAAATAGAATCGAGAACAAGCAAAATGATACATCAATGGTGTTTATTATTGATGTTTATGTGAAGTAAATAGAGTTGATTTTAATGCATTTTTAGATCCATGTGCTTGCACTGGTAATTGTCCACTCGTACCATGTTCAAATGGAGGTATGTGTATGGATGCTGGTCGTGGAATGTACAACTGTACTTGTGCGTTTGGATGGAAAGGATCTACCTGTGCCGATGAAGGTAATGAAATCATAATTGAGTTATTCACATGCAAAAGGCTCGGATTCCTGCGTTCCCCAAAGCCGAATGTGAAAAAGTGAAGTTGAAATTGGTGCGTGAAAGTGCCATCCGTGTACCTTTGGATTTTCAGGCTCCTAGTGTGGGATATATCGAAGCTTTTATGTCTTCAAGCTTCTTGATCGTGAATTTGTATCTTTCCTGCTGACGTGCTATTGTTTTCTAATTGCGTTTGTATTGTTACTTTCGATATCACAATTTCGTGGTTTCTTGTTGAATACTAGTTGTACCTTTTTTTGTTTGTGTATGTTTTTCAGCCACGGTATACAATTTTGAGCAGGCATCCTACTCTACAAATGAAGGAGATGGCCCTATTGATATCACCATTATACGCACTGGAGCTTCGGCTTTGGAAAGTACTCTTGTTGGTATGATACCTAATTAGTAAGATCAAATGTCATTGAAACTGTATGTTTGTATTTGTTACAAAATAACCTGCAAAGATGCTTAAATGTTTGAGTTGCCTGCCGAAGGCCCATTGGTATGACCATCGGTAGGACCTCAGCTCTATGGTATGACGTCACAGGTAATATGGTCTATATTTTTCTTTGGTACTTCATCGACTCACTCACTTATTGTCACTTATGAATTAAATTTGCTTAAGTCTCATCTGCGCCCCAAAATTCGACTCAGATGACTATATTAACCCCATGGACTCAATTGGTGTGATCATTCTGGGCAAGTTTTATAGGCTTGCCTTGTCTTGTTTTCACTAATGATTGAGTCAATTTGTGGCCCCAACCTTGTAGGCAAAGTAGTATACGCCTACACTAGTTTAAATGAAAGATTTCATTACCTGAACATTTCGTCATTATCAATATGCTATTTTTCCCCCACAGACGTTGTTACCTCCGATGGGACTGCTGTTGCAGGAATGGATTATTCATCTCAGACTGCCACTCTAAACTTCACAGATACAAATATCACAGTATTCACGGTCACAATAATTGATGATGACAACGCGCAGGACACGCATTGTTTCACCTTGTCTTTGATGAATCCAGATCCAAGCGATGGACAAGTTGGTGCTGATACAGAAATCTGCATCATTGATGATGAAGGTACAGTCGGCCAAAACGCAAATCTGAATAAAACTGTAAATTCAACGACACAACTGTTAATGAATGCAATAAGGAGTCTGGTAAAATTTTTCCCGAATGGAACATTGATTGAAGGCCTTTAAAATGGATATGTTCGTGTTGCAAGTTGCTGATCTCTAATTTTATATTTTTAGAGAAGTTCTTTTTGAAAACAACAGGTCGATGAGTAGGAGAGATTTGTCCACTGCGATTGACCTTTTCTTGAGAATTATATTCAAAGATTTAATCATTTGAATGGCAGACGTGTGGGGTTATGTTTTGCATTGAACAGCCTTGTCCCCAGGGCTTACTATATTTTCAACCTCGCTTCCAATAGTAAGCCCTGAGATGGGAACCTGCTCCCATCATGTTTTGATGGCGCATTTAGCAGGTAATGGATGTATATCGGGTACTTGGTGTTGTTATTTCTAGCGTGTATTACGCGTTTTCACGTTCATTGTAATTAGTATATTACGTCCACACCTTCTCAAAAAATAATCCTTTCCGTTGCAATTTGCTAATATTAATGTAAACTGTGATACTGTATTTCGGCTAGATGGGATTGTTACATTTTAACTTTGAAAAACAATCGTGTTGTAGCAAATCACGCCGTCACGAATTGATCATATATATTTTACCCAAAACACCACATACAAAACCAAACGTACAGGCGGACACCATGCAGACTATTTCTCATTTGCACGCGTATCCAAATTGTTTTCATATGCCAACGATCCAGTACCAGGGTGATAGAGCAGGTAGTGGTGGGAGCGTACTGCTCAACACCCTGGGAACGAGGTTGAAATGCATGGGGTTGTGTTTAGCATTGAGATGGCAATGTGTGCTAGTGCAAACATTTTACTTACATTCCTACATTACTTCAGCCAAAATGTGGTTTTCGCTTTTCAGTTTTGATTTTAATTTTCTGTTATTTTCCACCGTTTTGCTATTTATTAACTCACGGCCGTTTTGCAGATGTAGTCAAGCCTGTCTTTGACCCATGCCCTCCTGTACTCCAAGCAAGCTACCCAACTGACTTGAACCTCCCAACAGCCGTCGTCAGTTGGACTCCACCAAATGTAACCGATAACAGTGGAGGAACTGTCACGGTCGATGCCAGTCACATGCCAGGGGAGGCATTCGACATTGGAGTAACAAGAATCATGATGAATGCAACTGATGAAAGTGGCAACATGGAATCATGCGTGTTCAATGTCACTGTTGTTGGTAAGGCCATATACATTTATTTACCATAATTGGGACTTGAATAATCATGAATGCAGTTTTGCTGAAATGTCTTCTCCCTGCTTTGTGCTTGCCTTCTCATGTTGACATGATACGTCTCTCAACGGAAAACATTTTTCTTTTGATGACCAGACGACCAGCGACCCAATGTGACCTGCCCTACTGGCTTCACACTCTACACTGATCCACAATTCAATGTTAGCACTGGTGGCTGGTCTCTGCCTGATGATGCATTTGATAATTCAGGTGTCTTCACTGTGACATCGTCACTGGATCCTACAGAACCACTGGCTGTTTCTAATCACCATGTCTCCTACACTGTTGTGGATGCAGCCGGCAATGACATTAATTGTGATTTCTACATTACTGTGCTTGGTAAGAAGTCATCATAGATCATTTTTGTAATGTTTTTCTACCAGAGGTTTTTGAGAGGTCAGGTATAAAGTTTTTTTTTTCAGAATTCCCTTCAGTGAATTTGCTAAAATTTCTTGTCTTTCAGACAATGAAGATCCCTACTTCAGCCAAAGATTACTTCAGCCAAAATGTGGTTCCAGCTTTTCAGTTTTGATTTTAATTGTCTGTTATTTTCCGCCGTTTTGCTATTTATTAACTTATTCACGGCCGTTTTGCAGATGTAGTCAAGCCTGTCTTTGACCCATGCCCTCCTGTACTCCAAGCAAGCTACCCAACTGACTTGAACCTCCCAACAGCCGTCGTCAGTTGGACTCCACCAAATGTAGCTGATAACAGTGGAGGAACTGTCACGGTCGATGCCAGTCATATGCCAGGGGAGGCATTCGACATTGGAGTAACAAGAATCACGATGAATGCAACTGATGAAAGTGGCAACATGGAATCATGCGTGTTCAATGTCACTGTTGTTGGTAAGGCCATATACATTTATTTATCATAATTGAATATTTTCCTAGAAGAGGTTTTTGAGGTCAGGTACCAAGAATTTTTTTCCCAGAATTCAGTGAATTTGCTTAAACCTCTTGTCTTTCAGACAACCAGGATCCCTACTTTGAGCCATGCCCAGCTTCGTTCACAGTTCAAACTGACCCACAGCAGAACACCGCTAATGTGTCATGGCCGCCTGTCATTCCGATGGACTACGTTGCAGTTCAGGAGTATAACTCCAACTACCAGCCTGGGCACTTATTCCCAATTGGTGACACAGACGTTGAGTACAACGTGACCGACACGTCAGGGAATAAAGGTTCCTGCTTTTTTGTGGTGACAGTTGAAGGTATGTCTTTCATTCTCAATTTCCAAAGATTCTCATTTCTATCGATGTGGCTTTAAGAATCTCTTACGAATAAGTTGTACAAAAACAGTGTTTGATTTGAATAATGAATAAGGATTGGAAAAAAAATTGAGCAGGCGGAGGTCACCCACATGCTTCTGTAAAAACTAATCGTTTTGTCCCGCATTTTATCCTACTGCTTGCTACTTCTTATAGTCTCACAGAATCCTGTGTTTCAGTTTAGTTAAACAGAATTGCTACCACCTTTAAATGCACACTCTGATTTTTTTCTTCTTCAAATATAGACATGGAGTCTCCTACTATTACTTGTCCCAGTGCAGCCATTGTTACTGACACAGACCCTCAACGGAGTGTCGCTAATGTGACATTTGTCACGACTGCTGCTGACAATAGTGGGGAGTGGACGGTGTCATGCACCCCAGCCTCGGCAACCAACTTCCAAGTTGGAGTGCAGAATGTCATGTGTATCGCCACTGATCCCTCGGACAACACCGAAACCTGCTCATTTGCAGTCTTGGTATCAGGTGGGTGATTAAACAAAATCAATCTCGCAGGGCGCTGCGATTTCCCTCATAAAAGACCTGACAGAAAGAGCTTTCGATCAATTCACTCCTGTGTCAAGTATTGTAGGAAAGGCTCATCCTGAAACGACTAATACTCATACTTGAGAAGAGGCTCGAGCTCGTTCCACTACAGGCCATATCCCGATCCGGAAGGTCATGCAGAGGCCATGTTCTCAAACTCACAGTGAACAAAGAAGACGAATAACTCATTTTTGTTGGTATGATTGTCAACAAAATGTTAACTTTCAAGCCCTTGTAAGCTGATTTTTAGACGATTTTGTTCAACATTCTTTTAACATCATACGAAATATGTCATCTGCTCTCAGACAATGAAGATCCGGTCTTCGATACCTGTCCATCTGATATCACACTCAATGAACCACTGGAGAGTTTCGTCAACTTCACTATCATGGTCAACTGGACACGACCCGGGGTGACCGACAACGTTGGCGTGGTTCGATTGGATGAAACTCATGAACCAGGCAGTGTCTTTGGCATTGGCAGTCACCTGGTTACGTACACAGCCTACGATGCTGCTGATAATATGGCTACTTGTCAGTTCAACGTCATTGTGAATGGTAGGCTCGTTTATTATGCTCCTCTACTCACATTTGTGAACATTTATGCTTTAGGTCTATGTACAGAGACTCAAAAGGCAGTAGTAAATTTTGGTGAAACATATCTGCAAAAATGAATGTAATGTTGAGCACCTGTCACCTTCGCATTATCTGATAGGGCTTGCACCTGACGAAAAAGATGTACCACCTAAATTTGAAGTACACCTCAGAATATCCAAATATTTGTACTTGCACATTTCTCATTGATACTTGGTAAATTACTGTTCTCCTGTCACTCCCACAGACGTGCAGCCGCCAGTTATTACCGGCTGTCCCGTGAACCTTCCTAGGTTCCCAACGGACCCCACTCGGGATACAGCCAGAGCATTCTGGGATGAACCTCAAGCTTCAGACAACTCGGGCAGCGTAACTCGGACCTCTAACTATGACGTTGGTGATGCGTTCCCTGTCGGAGATACCGTGGTGGTGTACACGGCAGAGGATGGCAGTGGTAACACCGTCAACTGCAGCTTTGTTGTCCAGGTCTATGGTAGGTAAAAAAAAACAACCATTAAACCTCGGTCTTAATAATATGTATTACATGACAATGAAAGGATTTCGCTGTTTGATTAGAGTTCTGTTTCGCTCTTAAATACATGTACAATGTTCATGTTATCTCATACCATGTTTTACCAAACACTGACCAATCACCAGCTATTCATGCAAGCTGTCAGTCGACATACGAAAATGTGTTTGACTTCCTTCATCAATAATTAGGACTACCTTCTAGAGTACCTACCACGTCTTATGAACGTTCTTGTACCACAGATAATGAGCCTCCTGCATTTACTGGCTGCCCCTTCCAAGGAGTCACCAGTGACACAGGTCTGCAGAGCGATCGTGGAGTAGCTTCGTGGTCAGAACCACAAGGCACAGATAACGTGGCGGTAGCCAATGTACAGTCAGACTACCGGCCAGGAGATAGCTTCCCATTGGGTGCAACTGTCGTCACATACACTGTGACTGATACCGCAGGATTGGTCGCCGAATGTGCATTTACGATTACCATTTCGGGTAGGTGTAAGCGCGCAGCTCTTTTTGCTGGCACCATTGGCGATGATGTAGTGATTTCCGGAGTGATTTTTTTTTTAAAAGATAATGCCACATTTGTTGTTTTCCCCAATAACAGATGGTGAGAATCCCAGCTTGACCAACTGCCCAGCGAGTTTCACTCTAACAGTGGAGTTAGCCACAGACACAGCCGTTGCAGATTGGACCCCGCCGACTGCCTCGGACAACTCCGGCACAGTGACCCTGTCTACGACCTTTGAACCCGGCCAGTCACTTTTGCCTGGTGAATACAGCGTGACGTACACCGCAACCGATCCGGCAGGCCGGACAGCAACATGTCCTGTCTTCACTATCACTGTGGAACCAAGTAAGATATTTTGCTCGTGCCGACCGGATCGAGTCCTGCCACTCGTTTTGACGAATACTAATGACACATGATTTTCACATACTAATGTCTGTATGACACGTTCACTGTGGCTCCATATGATGCTGATCGAGCGTGATGCAGAACGGGCTAGAGAGTAGAATGTAAGATGGTTGAAATGGTTGAAAGGAATCAGTCTGATTTAATATAGGCCCTGGTGAATCTTAATTTGTTTTACGATGCGATGTTCTTCCATTGATTCTGCTTGCTTCCAGATCACAATGAATGTTCTCTGCCAGAAGTCATGGGGGAATGTTCATCTCGAGGATTGACTTGTGTCAATCAGCTGGAAGGTTACACATGCGACTGTCCCACCGGCTTTTTCAAGGCTGGAAACTCAGATACCTGCCTGCGTACGTATGATGATTTCTCGTTCAAAACCCCTGAAAATAATTCTAGAGAAAGTGGTCCGACAACTTTGGCCCACAAGGGTATAGACCAGTATAAAATAAATTACTACCGAGGCAAATGATAAATAGGCCTACCCTCTGTACTAGCAATCAGAACAAACACCCCAAAGTCAAATCCCGAAGCCCATTGCCAAGTTGGAAAATGAGCCTTCCACTTTACTGCAAGATTCAGCACCTTTGGGGTCAAATGTCATAATGATTTCTCGAAAAATACAACCTCAGTGTTCAGTTCTAGTAGTCTGGAACCCTCCTCGAGTTTTTCACAAACACTGAAAATGAAGGCCCACAAACCTCTCTACCATGACAAGTGAAGACGTCACAAACATTATTCAGTCAGCATAGGCATTTTAGGTCATTTTACACGAACTTAATTAAGGCCGTGAAACAAAAACATAAGACATTGCAGAGGTATGATGAAGCCGCCCCTGATTGTTTCGAAAAAAAAATTGGCCAAGCAATCCATGTGCAAAACAGAAAACGGAGTGTTAAAACCCCAAATCTACAAAACTTGAACTGCATTTATAATTATAATAACCTAAAAAAACATACAAAGTCCTGATTTTTTTAACAAACAGAAGGAAGAATGTTTCGTTTTACTTTCGTCATTGTGGAGATCAGCAACAGCCCAGCTGTATTCACTAACGACCTCACTGATCCCACCTCAGTTGCGTTTCTTTCACATCAGAGACGCCTTGAGAACTTGGTAAGAGACTTAAGAATTAAGAGTCCACTTTGGATAATGGCCGTGGACATTTGTTGCCTCGATTTGGTCTAATTGGTTCAACATCTTAGAATTTGTTAAGGTCACAATTAACGGCTAAGTTGGAATGTGCTCCGAATTACCGATAATTGCCCAGTTGCTCACATCAAGTTAAATAGTAATTGAAAGTAGAATGACATCAGTCTTTTCTCTAAATGTTTCGTTTCTGTGTTGTTGCAGTTCAGTATTGCCTTCGGCAATCTATCCGAGTTCGGCCGCATCATTGTCTTGTACTTCTTCAGTGGTAGCATAGGTGTGGAAGCATTGATTTCAGTCAACGGGAACTCCACGGCCAACCAAACGGACGTGGAGAATTCCATTGATGCCGCCATCTCAGCAGATGATTTATTCTTAAATTCAGAATATAAGGTCACCCCCAGCGCCACTACCTTTTTGGAAGGTACGTGGTAGGCTTATAAGTATAGCTGTTTTAGGCCATAGTCTTCAAAGATGACTTGCTATAATAGTTAGGATGATACTACGGACCTACAATGGATCGGGTATTAAACTGTGTGTATATACGTTACTGACTGAATGAGATGCATAAATAATTAGCATTGCAATGTTAATCAGACTCTACCAAGAAATTAGCGTACGTAATTGTTTAGATTCTTTAAACATGTACAAACCGTCACCGAACAGCTTTAATGAAAAAGCTCCCTTTGGGGGAAGGCAAGTCAACAAATTAAACTCTATTACTTGTAAAAGGACTTGAAACTTTTAAATGTAAGTTGCGATTGAACGATTATAAGTAACAACTTTCAGTATGTGTGCATAACGGTTATCGGTGAGTTTAATGATATCCTTATGATAGTGCTGGATGATGACCGTTGACTTAAGTGGCGCATCTATTCCTTTGTGTTCCATAAAAAAAATATATATATCTTCTTGTTGGCATTTTTAAGGGTGGTTGGTGCCCTTTTGGCTTTTATGCAAATCCGAATTTCCACACTCGTGAGCAAAACTGTGATATCATTCAGGGCGGAAACTTCAATTTCACATCTGTTTCAGCATAATAGTCATCAGAATATTTACGGGCTTGCCTTGGTTATTTTTCCTGTCAGTGGTTCATTGTCGTTTCAGCATGACAGCAAATCAATGAGAAAACAGTATACACAAAACGATTTCGGATTTGAGTTTACAATTTGAAGAGAAAAAATCCTAATAAGAAGGGTGTGTTCCTGAAGTGACACAAGGGCGGATCCAGGGGGGGGGGCCAAAGGGGGCCATGGCCCCCCCCCCCCCCCCCAAAACGAAACCAATTTTTTTTTTTTTTATGTGACACCGCAATAAAGGCAGGCAATGAGTACACCACCATCTTTTCCTCAAAAAAACATTGGTTAAAGTGGTCAGAAATTGCCTCAGATCGCACCACAGAGCATCTAGAATCCAAAAAATTTTCGGGGCCCTTAAGCGGGCCCCGAAACCCACGCCGTAATTTTTTTTTACCCACTTTTTGGGGGGACCAAAATTTTTTTTGGCCCCCTCCAAAATTGTGTTCTGGATCCGCCCTTGAAGTGACAGCACAGCAACAGCGCCCTCAGTTGTCAGGAAAAGCATGGAACATTTCAAACGTTTAAAAGGTGCACTAAAACGTTTACCCAAATGGGTTGTTCTACAGTTTCAACACATTTCAGAGGACTAGATATTTGCTACAATTAAGTTCCAGTGTACAATTCATTTCATAGACACTTTAAAAAAAAAAAATGGCATCTTCGAATCAGACGCTTGATGGCGCTATGCATTATGAATTCTTTGTTTCTTTCATTTCGACAGAAGTTTGCCTGGATGGGTTCTGTGACAATGGAGGAACATGCCAACCCAATGCTTCCAGCTACCTCAGCTCCTGCGTGTTCGTATAACCTGGTTTATTGCACTTAAGTTGACCTCTTTTCTGGCTTTCAAACATGTGAATGGCACAATACATAATTAACTTAGATTACCCTCCATCAATCAATCCTATAGTGGAAACAAAAAGATGTTGGAGTGTAGTATTTATTTGTTAAGAAGTAGGAAATATTGAGTGTTTTTTTTTTTTAGAGCATTGGCAAATAAACATGGGACAGGTTGTAGCCAATTCCATCACAAGGCAAATCACAATTATGATCCAAAAGTCAAATCCCAGTCAAATCCACGTCTTGTCACAAGTCAAATCACAAGTCAAATTACAAATCAAATCAAATCACAAGTTTAATCATTAGTCGAATTGCAAGTAGATCCACAAGTCTGATTGGAAGTCAAATTCCATGTCCAATCACAACTAAGGTCATAATTTACAATTAGGGATTAACTGGACCTACAAATGCCCCGGTCCACAGTGACACTTGATTTTAGACTTTTGATGACTTGTCAGAATTATAATACGATTTCATGGTAGCAAACACAAACGAAATATACTATGTTGGGTCCTCCATGGAACGTTTTGCTGCAAAGGATGTTAATTCTCAGTCTAACTTCTAAGTTCCTTATTTGTATTTGTATTTTTAGATGTTCACGCAGCGACTGCAGCGTATTGACTTAACGTGCCATTCTGTGAATACATTTTATAACATAATAATGATGGTTTCATCTTTCAGGTGTCCTGCAGGTTTCAGTGGAGACAGATGTGAGACAGTGAACGGTACGGGTAACCTTACTACCTTACTACCTTGTTACTAAAAAAAAGGCTTAAAACCCCTTTATCATTTAAATTTTGATATTTTTTTCTCATAAATAACGCCACCACGATTGTGTTAAAAAGTGGCCTTTAAAAATAAATGTGGCCTTTAAAAAAAAGAGTCACATTTTGGGAGCAATGACTGCATAAACTTTTTTTCTGAAGCCGAAAACTATTAGTTAAGTCGGAAGATAGGGTTCCCATGCACCCCCTGGATATATATTTTTTTACCTGCTTTTTGTAATCCTTAGGGTGTCTTATGAATGAATTTTGATGTTCCCAAGATCAAATATTGTCCCTTGGGGTTCATTTGGCGGCCATCTTGGCGGCCACCTTGGATTTCGAAAAAAATCGGTTATTGACATAACTTTTGAGTCAGGCATCATAGGAAGACCAATGAACACATTTTTTGGAGTAATTTGGGTTTGAGGAATCGATTGAAGGCTTTATTTTTTATAATTTGGCGGCCATCTTGGATTTTGACCAAAATCGGCTATTTGACGTCATTTTTGAACTAGGATCATGGGTAAGTAAATGAACATGTTTTGGGGGGTAATTTGGGTTTGAGGAATCAATTGAAAGTATTATTTTCATAATTGGGCAGCCATCTTGGTAGTCATCTTTGATTCCGACGAAAATCGGTTATTTGACGTAACCTTTGAAATAGGCATCACAGGAAGACAAGTGAACACGTTTTCGGGGGTAATTTGGGCATGACATATCGAATGAATAAACATGTATTTTTTTAATAGTTGAAACAAGTTAAAAAAAACCTTAAAAATTATAATTTGCACTAAGAATCTTGCAAAACACTAATCTACATGTATTCCAAAGTCCTAATAATGTTCCAGGGGTTAAAGGGTTAGGATGTGCTGGGGTGGAATGGAGAAAATAGAGCTGTTTCATTTCCATGGAAGTTTCCCATTGTAAAGCACAGCGTCTCACCATTAGCCTCTCACCAAATCCTACTGTCTGGCTTCTCGTGCCAACCCTGTTTCTGCTGAATGACAGATAGTGTCAGCGAGTCCATGGTACTATTATACAAGGTTGCTCCGGGTAGGTGGAACTCATTAGAATTGGTTATCTGTCCACCTAGGTGAAGGACAACTCTGATCACAAACCCTAAACAAAGTTTCATAATCAATCTCTTTATGCTCTTCTAATATTGATTCTCCGCTTCCACAACAGTTTTCTGCTGTAAGTCAATGAGTGAAGGATGGGCCACATCACCATACTGGCATGATTATCCCCCACCGCGATATATAAATATGCTATGATTGTTAGTGAACTATCACCATTTCCAGCTAATACTAAAGATTAAGCCTACACCTTAATTTGTCTTTCATGATGCCTAGTTCAAAAGTTATGTCAAATGACCAATTTTCGTCGAAATCCAAGATGACCACCAAGATGGCCGCCCAATTATAAAAATAATGCTTTCAATCGATTCCGCACACCCAAATTACCCCGCAAAACATGTTCATTTGTCTTCCTATGATGCCTGGCTCCAAAATTATGTCAATAACTGATTTTTGTCAAAATCCAAGATGGCCGCCAAGATGGCCGCCAAATGAACCCCATGTGACAATATTTGATCTCGGGAACATCAAAATTCGTTATCTAGACACCCTAAAGATTACAAAAAAGTATATCCAGGGGGTGCATGGGAACCCTATCTTCCGACTAGACAACTCCTTTCGTTCAAACTCATTTAAACAATTATTCGAAAACATGTGGTGAACGTTTCTATGGTAGTTATCTCGGCCGGCTGTTACTATTCCGGTATTTAGTCATGCAACCTCTAATAATGTGTCGCGATTGGTTCACAGATACCAGCCTCTCATCTGCAGCTATTGTGGCCATTATCGCGAGTATCCTGGGTCTTCTCTTTATCGTTATTCCTACCGGTATGCTCGTGTTTCTGACGATGACGAAAAGAGCAAGGCTGGCTTGGTGGAATAGGCAACAGAGCGCCACCACGCGCCCATCTGAGCGGCGCAAGGCAATGTACGAGTCCCCACACCCTAGGATATACCTGGTGAGAGCCTATAGCTGCCGTTTTTCTTTTCTGCAATCTTGTTGGGTTATTTTACCGTACAACTACTCTTGGTCCTAGACTGGATCTCATTTCCATAATGGACCTCTATCAAGCTGCCACCATTTTAGTAATGTTCCCTGTATCCAATAACCTTATGGTAACGTGCGTAGCCAATCGGCTTCCCTAGCCCTGACAGGTCTTATGACGTCAGCACCTGCGGTTGAATGCCACAGCTCTGGTGATGCTTGCAGTTGAGCCCTTCTACACCTCAGTGGTAGTGTGGATTGATTTGGTGTTGATTTGGGGTGGGGTGACCTAGTGGATTGGGTGGATCACGGGTGGATTTAATGTGGATCACAATCAACAATAAATGAGGCGTAGGAGATTTGTTTGACTTCCTTGGCCCCACCTGATCAATTGTGAGTTTTATTCTCATTAGCTCTGCCTTTTATAGGCCAACATCCCTATAGTCTTGTACACACGTACTTAACTCTATACAAGAGGATTTGACCAATCAGATATCAGTAGGTGACTAAGGACATGCCCACTCAACAGTGCTATTGGCTCATACAGTTGAGACCAGGCAGACTGTCACAGACTTTGTCACAGTATTGTGAATGACAACGTTTTGTGCAAAAAGGAACCAGACTATTTTTCCTTCCAGCTTCGCTTTGGTAACGTTTATTTGAATGGAAAAATCAAAATGGCCGCAACAAGATTCCCTGCAAACTAGATGAACCAAATCGTGTCCCGGGTACTTCGGCAGCACTACGCAGGATTCGCTTGAATACAGCTTAAAAGCCCTTTTGAGGATTATTGAATTGGAATTTATTTCAGAACAATCGGAACTAGTAAGAATTTTGTTCGATCTAAAGTGGAGAGTAAAAACACAATTTTACGCTGTAGTGCGGCGTTTTTGTTGGTGTTTGATTTGTTACGCTTTTTGTGCCACTCCTAGATATCCCACGTTAAATATTAAAAATTAATTGGGTCTTACTTGCGTCTCATATTTTGTGCATTGTTTGTGTGCACATAATGTGCATTATTACAGAACAAAGGCTTCAGACCGTCCTTGTCGGAATTTACCATCCCTTACATGGCACGGTCCGGGGAGGCGGACATTCCGGTAAGTGAGAGATCCAATTACATATTCAGCAGATAGAAGATTTGAAAACAGTGGCCTCAAGGACGTTAATACATTGAGGATGAGGTCAGGATATTTCCCTGACACATTTCGGTGACCGGAATTGAGCCGTTGGATCACACACCATTCCCACCTCTGCATGGTATCTAAAAACAGACTGATTGACATGAACCAACCAGTGGTTGAAACAATATGTGTCCAACCAATCGGATTGGTTGGACAGTGACATTTTAACCAATATTGGTTATTTAAACCAATGTGTTTTTATAGCGGACAGGCAGTACAGTCACTGTGTGGACCTCCGAGCAAAACATGTCCACACAGTGCAGGTCGTGCATACGTTGTGTGGACTTGCCCACGTCGACACAAGGTTCCCCTCTTTGAAAAAAAAAAATATTTTAGAGACATTAATTTGTGGGCTTTATCCGTTGTAAAATGAAGAGGAGCTCTCAAGGAAATCATGATCACACATTTGAGTTGAAAGAGTGTTCATAGTGCGAGTACAAAGACGTTTTGCCCGATTTTTCTTAACTTAACTACACGAAGAGAAGGAATATCGACTTTAGGTGTGTAAGGTGAACGTGTGCTCTTACGAGAACTGCCTTATGGGGTACTCACACAAAGGGAACAGTGGTACCCCATTATGCATCACAAGTGCGTGTGTTTGTGATTACGTAAACACCAGCACTCGTGGACCTAGGACAAAAGGGTACAATGCGTCCATGATCGTGTACAAAACCAATGAGAGCTGTTGCTTAAAAGTTAAATACAAACAAAGGAATGAGAATTACGGAGAAATGGGGCTCCACATTCGCCGGTGTTCATGAAGATGTGTTTGTTTATGGTGTAAATCGAGGACACACACGTGCAACATCATCGGTGAAGAAAGGACAGGAACCAAATCGAGGACGACCTCGATTAGAAAACGTGTACAAAACCAATGAGAGCTGTTGCGAATAAGTTCAAATACAAACAAAGGAAAAGGGAGAAAGAACAAAAGAAGATCCTCGATTTACACCTGTATGTGTGCAAAGGGTGCTCGGCCGCTCCTGGACCGTGACTCGTCCCAATTAAAACATGTACGTACATTGAGTTAGCATAATCTTGATCTTGAAATCATTTATTTTGTCCATTGTCTCTTGCAGCTTCGCCAGATGATGTCAAGAGACGAAAGCCTTTATTACTAAGCTAACAATTTTTATTGGCGTGAACTGAGGAAAAAATCCCAACTTTCTCAAATATAAGTACAGTATACATTGTTTGGGTTGTTATTCACTCGAACTCAGGACATTTCCAATGGCAATGGTAACCTCATTTTTGACCTCCACTCTCATTAATGAGTTCAAACTTTGACCAAGCTGCATTTGGTTCAAACCTTTGATGTAGAAGCACAAAGCATTGTCCTCGAGCGTGTAGAAATTCACGACTGCGTGTGTAGGTTGGGGCAGGGTATATATAATTTTTTTTTATTGTTATGAGATATTTATGTATTGTTGTGACAATTTCGTGGGAGATTTTTTGAATACATGTTAATTTTGTTTTATTGTATCTTGAATATATATTTGTATAATGGTATAAAGCTGCAACGCGGCCAGTGCAACTAATTATTCCTGCTTTGCTCTTGACAGTAATGTATCAACATGCTTTGCCGCCTCGCGAACCACAAAAGATTTAGAAGAGAACAAGGTCGCTGGGTCCGAAACACTTGGCCTACGGTCGGATATATTAACACACGAGTCTACGGGGAGTGGCTGCAGCCGCTAGCCAGTGGCTTTCATAGGTGCGCGTGTTATTCCCGGCCGTAGGCAAGTGATTCGCATACGGCCTTAGAAATCACCAACGCACTTACTAGCTAGCAATTTTTATATACAGCCTGTCTAAAAAAAAAATGGTACAATCGAAATTTTTTTTTTTTTTCATTATTAAATCTCAACATAAGTAAGTCGTTTTGAGCATCACATTAAAGGAAAAAGACCAGGCTTGCAATACTTTTCGTTTCATCTCATTTGCTTTTGTCAATCCAGAGATAACTCCAGTTTACTGCGGAACACAAAAATCGAGTTTGTTTCTTTTGCCAAGTTGCAATCTTTTGTGAGCTTTAAGACAGCATGGCACAGTACTCGAAACAACTCTGCCCATGCATAAAAGTGGCACAAAATCGATTTTGGTGTATCGCACTAAATTGATTATATCTCTGAATTGACAAAAGCAAATTAGATCAAACAAACACTATTGGAAAGCCCGGTCTTTGTTCTTTAATATTATGCCAAGTAAGAATGACTTATTATGAAATTTCGTTTTTAACACTTTTTTTTCTGATTGTACCATTTTTTTTAAGACAGGCTGTATATACATATATATTTTTGGTTGGGACCAAAAAGATACATTATAAATAAAATTACGTAAAACTGGCCAAAAGATTCAGTCAAAATGTGCCAAAAGAAGTATCATTTTCTGCTTTGTAAATTAAAAACTACGTACGATGTCATACTGAAATAAAACATTTTAAGCATTGGTATTGCCATCAACTGTAATATTAATTGATGTAAAAGCGTGTCCCTAAATTTTGACAAGGGATGTTTTTAAAGCTTCATTGCGCCATTTTGGTCCTATATTAGACTGGAACACCGCCGCTAAATTAAAGGGGATAACAAAAGATCCTTTCAGTCCTCCAGTGTTGGGTCTTTTGTTGAAAACAGTCCTCGATCGTACGGTTATGTGCTTAGTCTATGGGAAAGTATTTTATTACAGACGCAAAGGGAAGCACAAAGCATTGTCCTCGAGCGTGTAGAAATTCACGACTGTGTGTGTAGTTGGGGCAGAGTATATATGTACATATTTTTAGTGTTATGAGATATTTATGTATTGTAGTGACAATTTCGTGGGAGATTTTTTGAATACATGTTAATTTTGTTTTATGGTATCTTGAATATAAATTTGTATAATGGTATTTTTTTATGCTTAAATCTTTATAACATTAATATTAATGGTTAGGCATTTTAATCCTAGGACAGTCGCTATACTGGGTGTATCAAAAAAGGTAATCCAAAATTAATCGCTATAGAAAAGCTAGAAAAATGTTGAAACTGAAAGTGGTTTCATCTTATATGTTACATCATTAGCTTTTAATTGATACCATAATTACACCTCTTTTTAATCACAGATGACTGAACACCATTGCTTGCAACACAAATGCCCAAAAGCCTCTTTTACAAGTGTAACGATACGGGTTTTTGGATTTCAATAATGAATCATTCATAAGGAGCATGAATAATGCGATGACCATTTATGGCTGTTAATTTCAGTGTACTTACCCCGCGAATGTAACGGTCCTAGTAGTGAATAAGTTCAGACATAATTATGTTCGTCGATATTCATATCAAAGTCAATACTTCTTCTGAGCCATTTTTTGCACGACGAGGGGTTGTAGTCATTGCTATCCGCTCCGTTCACAAGTACCCCCTCACCGGCAAAGAAAGTACAGTTGGGGATGACCGAACGACGCCATCCAGGGCCAAGTTCGGGCAAGGACCATTAGTCGACTAGTGGTTGATCTGTGACGTACCTTACGCCTGCGCCCTAATAGCAAAGTGCGAACGTCTCTAGTCGAACGCTGGTCAATGTGTCATTGCAAAACGTCTGGATCCTGGCTCCCTGCTGTACGTTATGAACGCGCGCGGCTATGGTTACCAGCGAAGCAACCAACCCCAGTAGGCTGGTTCCAAATAGTCGACTAGCGTAGTCAACCATCGTCGACTAGACAGAGTTCGGGCAAGCGTTAGTCGACCAATGGTTAACTATAGTCCTTGCGCGAACTTGCCCTTGCCTGACTGCAATATTTTGCCGCGCCGCGAAGCGCGACCACTGCGTGTAGTACAAATCCCGTGGTGTACGTGCATCACACACAAGAAACGGTGCGCGCGCGTCAACCAGCGAAATGTATATATGTGTCCCGCCCATGGGACGTCGTTGCTAGGTAAAATGGCGCCCTCTTTTGTTGGCGCACGGTAACGCTCACATGGTTCTGGCCTCTTGTGAGCCGTGAAACTCAGCAGAACGAGCCAAACCTCACCTAAAAAATCGCCCACTTTTCTCTCATTCTTGGGGTAAGTTTGAGTCCGATCAAATATTGAGTTGATATTGTGAGGGACATAGAAGAGGTTGATTGATATGATTATTGTCAAACTGATTGATTCTTAAAGTTTTTAGGGTGTTACTAGTTTTGTATGAAAGTCCGTTTTCGTATACATACACTGCACGATGCGTTATATACTGGCGACATTGAGTTTAGCATTGTGTACGTAGTGTGCGTATGCACGACACAACGTTGAATCTCGCTTTGTTTAGAATAGTTGTTCATATATGTTGCATTGTTAACGGGTGCACGGGAGGATATTTCCTTAAATATATTCCGTATATGCTATTGTATTGTTGTGTATTTTATTCTATAGCTGAGACTTTGCTGAGACTGTTGAGCCTCAAGCTTTGTCATCTCAAGTGCAGATTTGCAAATGTAACCACTGCCCCCCCCCCCCACCCGGTGCCACCGCCCCTGCGATCACTCAAAATATACTTTTTGTAAAATCCCCGAGATTTCCCTAGACAACGGACAAGTATTATGCTTGGGAAAACCCCCGAAATGGTTACCGTGAAGCGGCGAGCGAACGCACGAAGCGTGGGCTGGGATGGTTCTCGATTCACAAATCCTCAGTGCTATGACTTTGAATGTTAGTAGCATTGGGAAGGCGGGAACTAGACTAAGCCGTAATAGAATAAAAAAAATAAAAAAAAGTTCAGCAGCGCGTGCATACGCGCGGCCTTACCTGGAGGGTCCATAGATGCGCGTCCATCACTACCTGCTCTCTCACCCTAGTATATTTATTGGATCATTTGCATGTGCAAGATTTTTGAACACCTATGCAAATGAGGAATAGCGTTTGTTTTTGTATGCGGTGTCTGGGGTAAAAACAGTGTCAATTCGTCGCAGCGTGAGCGTGGCGCACGTACGTGATAATTATCTCGTGCGCAAGAGATATTATGTCGCGCGCACGAGATAATTATGTCGTGCGCACGAGATAAAAAAATTATTTTGGATGTCCCTTTAGGGGCTCCGTACAGACCGCATTTTCCCCCACAAATTTGATGTTGTGGTCACGTCGACGCCAACTTTCAGCAAACAGTTCACTTCTGCACTGCATGAGTCTCTCTTGGAAATGTGATTAGGCCTAAAGTCGAAAACCTTTGTCACAAGGTCCTTAAGACTTTAGGAATTACCTTGTGTGTAGTTGATGTGAACGTGGTGACCATTACATGTTTAATATGGGCAAACTTGCCCATTGCTGTCCGTTAGTATGACGTCACAGGACACATGGATTGGTCTTTAGCACGGGTAGTAGCTCATTTTTTTAAATATAATTTCAAGTTACGAAATTATTATTTAAAAAACGTTACCAACATTTTCTCTTTGAAATGTTTCTAACGATATAAATATATTGTTATCGAAAGGATACCATTATTGCTTTAATCTATATCAATCATACAATACGTACAGACTTAAACCTTCCAGTGTTTTCCCGAAATATATCTCATCTACGTAAACTAATGATAATTTAATTAACCTAAATGAAACAACCGTGTTGGAAGGTTTATTGAGTATTTCAGCATTTCTGAGTTCTTATAGGCTAAATAAAAAACAGGTGTATAAAATTGACTTTTCTCAAAACAACGCAAAAATTGCTGTGGAGACGAGTGGAGCATGAATCAATATTCAAACATTGATATTTTAGCAGATTTAGTCAAAAATCATCCTTTTTTGGGCGAGGAAATATTTAAAAATGAAAAAGAATTTTGACCGTTTTCGTCCGAAATTTTCCACCAAATTTTCTTTTCCAAGGCACGTCTGTTCCCAAATCGAATTGAAATGTGTTCACGGTAACCTTAGGCCTTTTTCCTGCAAGTTTCAAGGAATTTCATTTTTTGGCCTCAATTGAAAAAAACAAGGGGTTAGCCTTACTTTTTTAACAAAATTTGGCCAAAAATTGACTTTTCTCAAAACAACGCAAAAATTGCTGTGGAGACGAGTGGAGCATGAATCAATATTCAAACATTGATATTTTAGCAGATTTAGTCAAAAATCATCCTTTTTTTGGGCGAGGAAATACCTAAAAATTAAAAAAGAATTTTGACCGTTTTCGTCCGAAATTTTCCACCAAATTTTCTTTTCCAAGGCACATCTGTTCTCAAATCGAATTGAAATGTGTTCACGGTAACCTTAGGCATTTTTCCTGCAAGTTTCAAGGAATTTCATTTTTTGGCCAAAATTGAAAAAAAACAAGGGGTTAGGCTTACATTTTTATCAAAATTTGGCCAAAATTTGACTTTTCTCAAAACAACGCCAAAATTGCTACGGAGACGAGTGGAGCATGAATTAATATTCAAACATTGATATTTTAGCAGATTTAGTCAAAATCATCCGTTTTTTGGGCGAAGAAATACCTAAAAAAAAAAAAGAATTTGGACCGTTTTTGTCCGAATTTTTCCACCAAATTTTCTTTTCCAAGGCACATCTGTTCCCAAATCGCAATGGAATGTGTTCAGGGTTACCTTAGGAATCTTTCCAGCAAGTTTCAAGGAATTTCATTTTTTGGCCAAAATTGAAACAAAAAACCAAGCGGTTAGCCTTACATTTTTATCAAAATTTGGCCAAAAATTGACTTTTCTCAAAACAACGCAAAAATTGCTGTGGAGACGAGTGGAGCATGAATCAATATTCAAACATTGATATTTTAGCAGATTTAGTTAAAAATCATCCTTTTTTGGGCGAGGAAATATTTAAAAATGAAAAAGAATTTTGACCGTTTTCGTCCGAAATTTTCCACCACATTTTCTTTTCCAAGGCACATCTGTTCCCAAATCGAATTGAAATGTGTTCAGGGTAACCTTAGGCATTTTTCCTGCAAGTTTCAAGGAATTTCATTTTTTGGCCAAAATTGAAAAAAAACAAGGGGTTAGCCTTACATTTTTAACAAAATTTGGCCAAAAATTGACTTTTCTCAAAACAACGCAAAAATTGCTGTGGAGACGAGTGGAGCTCGAATCAATATTCAGACATTCATATTTTTAGCAGATTTAGTTAAAAATCATCCTTATTTTGGTGAACAAATTCCCAAAAATTAAAAAGAATTTTGACCGTTTTTGTCCGAAAATTTTCACCAAATTTTGTTTTCCAAGGCACATCTGTTCCCAAATCGCAATGGAATGTGTTCAGGGTTACCTTAGGAATCTTTCCAGCAAGTTTCAAGGAATTTCATTTTTTGGCCAAAATTGAAAAAAAAACCAAGCGGTTAGCCTTACATTTTTATCAAAATTTGGCCAAAAATTGACTTTTCTCAAAACAACGCAAAAATTGCTGTGGAGACGAGTGGAGCATGAATCAATATTAAAACATTGATGTATTAAGCAGATTTAGGCAAAAATAATCGGTTTCTTTGGTGAGGAAATACCTAAAAATAAAAAAGAATTCGGACCGTTTTTGTCCGAAATTGTCCACCACATTTTCTTTTCCAAGGCACATCTGTTCTCAAATCGAAATGGAATGTTTTCAGGGTTACCTTAGGCATCTTTCCAGCAAGTTTCAAGGAATTTCATTTTTTGGCCAAAATTGAAAAAAAACAAGGGGTTAGCCTTACATTTTTATCAAAATTTGGCCAAAAATTGACTTTTCTCAAAACAACGCAAACATTGCTGTGGAGACGAGTGGAGCAGGAATCAATATTCAAACATTGATATTTTAGCAGATTTAGTCAAAAATCATCCGTTTTTTGGTGCACAAATACCTAAAAATGAAAAAGAATTTTGACCGTTTTTGTCCGAAATTTTCCACCAAATTTTCTTTTCCAAAGCACATCTGTTCCCAAATCGAATTGAAAGGTGTTCACGGTTACCTTAGGCCTTTTTCCTGCAAGTTTCAACGAAATTCACTTTTTGGCCAAAATTGAAAAAAAACAAGGGGTTAGCCTTACATTTTTATCAAAATTTGGCCAAAAATTGACTTTTCTCAAAACAACGCAAAAATTGCTGTGGAGACGAGTGGAGCATGAATCAATATTCAAACATTGATATTTTAGCAGATTTAGTCAAAAATCATCCGTTTTTTGGGCGAGGAAATATTTAAAAATGAAAAAGAATTTTGACCGTTTTCGTCCGAAATTTTCCACCAAATTTTCTTTTCCAAGGCACATCTGTTCCCAAATCGAATTGAAATGTGTTCACGGTAACCTTAGGCATTTTTCCTGCAAGTTTCAACGAATTTCATATTTTTGCCAAAATTGAAAAAAAACAAGGGGTTAGCCTTACATTTTTATCAAAATTTGGCCAAAAATTGACTTTTCTCAAAACAACGCAAAAATTGCTGTGGAGACGAGTGGAGCAGGAATCAATATTCAAACATTGATATTTTAGCAGATTTAGTCAAAAATCATCCTTTTTTGGGCGAGGAAATACCTAAAAATGAAAAAGAATTTTGACCGTTTTTGTCCGAAATTTTCCACCAAATTTTCTTTTCCAAGGCACATCTGTTCTCAAATCGCAATGGAATGTGTTCAGGGTTACCTTAGGCATCTTTTCAGCAAGTTTCAATGAATTTCATTTTTTGGCCAAAATTGAAAAAAAACAAGGGGTTAGCCTTACATTTTTATCAAAATTTGGCCAAAAATTGACTTTTCTCAAAACAACGCAAACATTGCTGTGGAGACGAGTGGAGCAGGAATCAATATTCAAACATTGATATTTTAGCAGATTTAGTCAAAAATCATCCGTTTTTTGGTGCACAAATACCTAAAAATGAAAAAGAATTTTGACCGTTTTTGTCCGAAATTTTCCACCAAATTTTCTTTTCCAAAGCACATCTGTTCCCAAATCGAATTGAAATGTGTTCACGGTTACCTTAGGCCTTTTTCCTGCAAGTTTCAACGAAATTCACTTTTTGGCCAAAATTGAAAAAAAAACAAGGGGTTAGGCTTACATTTTTATCAAAATTTGGCCAAAAATTGACTTTTCTCAAAACAACGCAAAAATTGCTGTGGAGACGAGTGGAGCGTGAATCAATATTCAAACATTGATATTTTAGCAGATTTAGTCAAAAATCATCCGTTTTTTGGGCGAGGAAATATTTAAAAATGAAAAAGAATTTTGACCGTTTTCGTCCGAAATTTTCCACCAAATTTTCTTTTCCAAGGCACATCTGTTCCCAAATCGAATTGAAATGTGTTCACGGTAACCTTAGGCATTTTTCCTGCCAGTTTCAACGAATTTCATATTTTTACCAAAATTGAAAAAAAAACAAGGGGTTAGGCTTACATTTTTATCAAAATTTGACCAAAAATTGACTTTTCTCAAAACAACGCAAAATTGCTGTGGAGACGAGTGGAGCATGAATCAATATTCAAACATTGATATTTTAGCAGATTTAGTCAAAAATCATCCTTTTTTGGGCGAGGAAATACCTAAAAATGAAAAAGAATTTTGACCGTTTTTGTCCGAAATTTTCCACCAAATTTTCTTTTCCAAGGCACATTTTCCACGGTTTTCCTGTTCACGGTAACCTTAGGCATTTTTCCTGCAAGTTTCAACGAATTTCATTTTTTGGCCAAAATTGAAAAAAAACAAGGGGTTAGCCTTACATTTTTATCAAAATTTGGCCAAAAATTGACTTTTCTCAAAACAACGCAAAAATTGCTGTGGAGACGAGTGGAGCAGGAATCAATATTCAAACATTGATATTTTAGCAGATTTAGTCAAAAATCATCCTTTTTTAGGCGAGGAAATACCTAAAAATGAAAAAGAATTTTGACCGTTTTTGTCCGAAATTTTCCACCAAATTTTCTTTTCCAAGGCACATTTTCCACGGTTTTCCTGTTCACGGTAACCTTAGGCATTTTTCCTGCAAGTTTCAACGAATTTCATTTTTTGGCCAAAATTGAAAAAAAACAAGGGGTTAGCCTTACATTTTTCTCAAAATTTGGCCAAAAATTGACTTTTCTCAAAACAACGCAAAAATTGCTGTGGAGACGAGTGGAGCATGAATCAATATTCAAACATTGATATTTTAGCAGATTTAGTCAAAAATCATCCTTTTTTGGGCGAGGAAATACCTAAAAATGAAAAAGAATTTTGACCGTTTTTGTCCGAAATTTTCCACCAAATTTTCTTTTCCAAGGCACATTTTCCACGGTTTTCCTGTTCACGGTAACCTTAGGCATTTTTCCTGCAAGTTTCAACGAATTTCATTTTTTGGCCAAAATTGAAAAAAAACAAGGGGTTAGCCTTACATTTTTATCAAAATTTGGCCAAAAATTGACTTTTCTCAAAACAACGCAAAAATTGCTGTGGAGACGAGTGGAGCAGGAATCAATATTCAAACATTGATATTTTAGCAGATTTAGTCAAAAATCATCCTTTTTTAGGCGAGGAAATACCTAAAAATGAAAAAGAATTTTGACCGTTTTTGTCCGAAATTTTCCACCAAATTTTCTTTTCCAAGGCACATTTTCCACGGTTTTCCTGTTCACGGTAACCTTAGGCATTTTTCCTGCAAGTTTCAACGAATTTCATTTTTTGGCCAAAATTGAAAAAAAACAAGGGGTTAGCCTTACATTTTTCTCAAAATTTGGCCAAAAATTGACTTTTCTCAAAACAACGCAAAAATTGCTGTGGAGACGAGTGGAGCAGGAATCAATATTCAAACATTGATATTTTAGCAGATTTAGTCAAAAATCATCCTTTTTTGGGCGAGGAATTACCTAAAAATGAAAAAGAATTTTGACCGTTTTCGTCCGAATTTTCCACCAAATTTTCTTTTCCAAGGCACATCTGTTCCCAAATCGAATTGAAATGTGTTCACGGTTACCTTAGGCCTTTTTCCTGCAAGTTTGAACGAAATTCACTTTTTGGCCAAAATTGAAAAAAAAACAAGGGGTTAGCCTTACATTTTTATCAAAATTTGGCCAAAATTTGACTTTTCTCAAAACAACGCAAAAATTGCTGTGGAGACGAGTGGAGCATGAATCAATATTCAAACATTGATATTTTAGCAGATTTAGTCAAAAATCATCCGTTTTTTGGGCGAGGAAATATTTAAAAATGAAAAAGAATTTTGACCGTTTTTGTCCGAAATTTTCCACCAAATTTTCTTTTCCAAGGCACATCTGTTCTCAAATCGCAATGGAATGTGTTCAGGGTTACCTTAGGAATCTTTCCAGCAAGTTTCAAGGAATTTCATTTTTTGGCCAAAATTGAAAAAAAAACCAAGCGGTTAGCCTTACATTTTTATCAAAATTTGGCCAAAAATTGACTTTTCTCAAAACAACGCAAAAATTGCTGTGGAGACGAGTGGAGTATGAATCAATATTAAAACATTGATGTTGAAGCAGATTTAGGCAAAAATATCGGTTTCTTTGGTGAGGAAATACCTAAAAATAAAAAAGAATTTGGACCGTTTTTGTCCGAAATTTTCCACCACATTTTCTTTTCCAAGGCACATCTGTTCTCAAATCGAAATGGAATGTGTTCGAGGTTACCTGAGGCATCTTTCCAGCAAGTTTCAACGAATTTCATTTTTTGGCCAAAATTGAAAAAAAACAAGGGGTTAGCCTTACATTTTTATCAAAATTTGGCCAAATAATGACTTTTCTCAAAACAACGCAAACATTGCTGTGGAGACGAGTGGAGCAGGAATCAATATTCAAACATTGATATTTTAGCAGATTTAGTCAAAAATCATCCGTTTTTTGGTGCACAAATACCTAAAAATGAAAAAGAATTTTGACCGTTTTTGTCCGAAATTTTCCACCAAATTTTCTTTTCCAAAGCACATCTGTTCCCAAATCGAATTGAAATGTGTTCACGGTTACCTTAGGCCTTTTTCCTGCAAGTTTCAACGAAATTCACTTTTTGGCCAAAATTGAAAAAAAAAAAGGGGTTAGCCTTACATTTTTATCAAAATTTGGCCAAAAATTGACTTTTCTCAAAACAACGCAAAAATTGCTGTGGAGACGAGTGGAGCAGGAATCAATATTAAACATTGATTTTGAAGCAGATTTAGGCAAAAATAATCGTTTCTTTGGTGAGGAAATACCTAAAAATAAAAAAGAATTTGGACCGTTTTTGTCCGAAATTTTCCACCACATTTTCTTTTCCAAGGCACATCTGTTCTCAAATCGAAATGGAATGTGTTCGAGGTTACCTGAGGCATCTTTCCAGCAAGTTTCAACGAATTTCATATTTTTACCAAAATTGAAAAAAAACAAGGGGTTAGCTTACATTTTTATCAAAATTTGACCAAAATTGACTTTTCTCAAAACAACGCAAAAATTGCTGTGGAGACGAGTGGAGCAGGAATCAATATTCAAACATTGATATTTTAGCAGATTTAGTCAAAAATCATCCGTTTTTTGGTGCACAAATACCTAAAAATGAAAAAGAATTTTGACCGTTTTTGTCCGAAATTTTCCACCAAATTTTCTTTTCCAAAGCACATCTGTTCCCAAATCGAATTGAAATGTGTTCACGGTTACCTTAGGCCTTTTTCCTGCAAGTTTCAACGAAATTCACTTTTTGGCCAAAATTGAAAAAAAACAAGGGGTTAGCCTTACATTTTTAACAAAATTTGGCCAAAAATTGACTTTTCTCAAAACAACGCAAAAATTGCTGTGGAGACGAGTGGAGCATGAATCAATATTCAAACATTGATATTTTAGCAGATTTAGTCAAAAATCATCCTTTTTTGGGCGAGGAAATATTTAAAAATGAAAAAGAATTTTGACCGTTTTCGTCCGAAATTTTCCACCAAATTTTCTTTTCCAAGGCACGTCTGTTCCCAAATCGAATTGAAATGTGTTCACGGTAACCTTAGGCCTTTTTCCTGCAAGTTTCAAGGAATTTCATTTTTTGGCCTCAATTGAAAAAAACAAGGGGTTAGCCTTACTTTTTTAACAAAATTTGGCCAAAAATTGACTTTTCTCAAAACAACGCAAAAATTGCTGTGGAGACGAGTGGAGCATGAATCAATATTCAAACATTGATATTTTAGCAGATTTAGTCAAAAATCATCCTTTTTTGGGCGAGGAAATATTTAAAAATGAAAAAGAATTTTGACCGTTTTCGTCCGAAATTTTCCACCAAATTTTCTTTTCCAAGGCACGTCTGTTCCCAAATCGAATTGAAATGTGTTCACGGTAACCTTAGGCCTTTTTCCTGCAAGTTTCAAGGAATTTCATTTTTTGGCCTCAATTGAAAAAAAACAAGGGGTTAGCCTTACATTTTTATCAAAATTTGACCAAAAATTGACTTTTCTCAAAACAACGCAAAAATTGCTGTGGAGACGAGTGGAGCAGGAATCAATATTCAAACATTGATATTTTAGCAGATTTAGTCAAAAATCATCCTTTTTTGGGCGAGGAAATATTTAAAAATGAAAAAGAATTTTGACCGTTTTCGTCCGAAATTTTCCACCAAATTTTCTTTTCCAAGGCACATCTGTTCCCAAATCGAATTGAAATGTGTTCACGGTAACCTTAGGCCTTTTTCCTGCAAGTTTCAAGGAATTTCATTTTTTGGCCTCAATTGAAAAAAACAAGGGGTTAGCCTTACTTTTTTAACAAAATTTGGCCAAAAATTGACTTTTCTCAAAACAACGCAAAAATTGCTGTGGAGACGAGTGGAGCATGAATCAATATTCAAACATTGATATTTTAGCAGATTTAGTCAAAAATCATCCTTTTTTTGGGCGAGGAAATACCTAAAAATTAAAAAAGAATTTTGACCGTTTTCGTCCGAAATTTTCCACCAAATTTTCTTTTCCAAGGCACATCTGTTCTCAAATCGAATTGAAATGTGTTCACGGTAACCTTAGGCATTTTTCCTGCAAGTTTCAAGGAATTTCATTTTTTGGCCAAAATTGAAAAAAAAACAAGGGGTTAGGCTTACATTTTTATCAAAATTTGGCCAAAATTTGACTTTTCTCAAAACAACGCCAAAATTGCTGGAGACGAGTGGAGCATGAATTAATATTCAAACATTGATATTTTAGCAGATTTAGTCAAAAATCATCCGTTTTTTGGGCGAAGAAATACCTAAAAAAAAAAAGAATTTGGACCGTTTTTGTCCGAAATTTTTCCACCAAATTTTCTTTTCCAAGGCACATCTGTTCCCAAATCGCAATGGAATGTGTTCAGGGTTACCTTAGGAATCTTTCCAGCAAGTTTCAAGGAATTTCATTTTTTGGCCAAAATTGAAAACAAAAACCAAGCGGTTAGCCTTACATTTTTATCAAAATTTGGCCAAAAATTGACTTTTCTCAAAACAACGCAAAAATTGCTGTGGAGACGAGTGGAGCATGAATCAATATTCAAACATTGATATTTTAGCAGATTTAGTTAAAAATCATCCTTTTTTGGGCGAGGAAATATTTAAAAATGAAAAAGAATTTTGACCGTTTTCGTCCGAAATTTTCCACCACATTTTCTTTTCCAAGGCACATCTGTTCCCAAATCGAATTGAAATGTGTTCAGGGTAACCTTAGGCATTTTTCCTGCAAGTTTCAAGGAATTTCATTTTTTGGCCAAAATTGAAAAAAAAACAAGGGGTTAGCCTTACATTTTTAACAAAATTTGGCCAAAAATTGACTTTTCTCAAAACAACGCAAAAATTGCTGTGGAGACGAGTGGAGCTCGAATCAATATTCAGACATTCATATTTTTAGCAGATTTAGTTAAAAATCATCCTTATTTTGGTGAACAAATTCCCAAAAATTAAAAAGAATTTTGACCGTTTTTGTCCGAAAATTTTCACCAAATTTTTTTTCCAAGGCACATCTGTTCCCAAATCGCAATGGAATGTGTTCAGGGTTACCTTAGGAATCTTTCCAGCAAGTTTCAAGGAATTTCATTTTTTGGCCAAAATTGAAAAAAAAACCAAGCGGTTAGCCTTACATTTTTATCAAAATTTGGCCAAAAATTGACTTTTCTCAAAACAACGCAAAAATTGCTGTGGAGACGAGTGGAGCATGAATCAATATTAAAACATTGATGTTTAAGCAGATTTAGGCAAAAATAATCGGTTTTTTGGTGAGGAAATACCTAAAAATAAAAAGAATTCGACCGTTTTTGTCCGAAATTGTCCACCACATTTTCTTTTCCAAGGCACATCTGTTCTCAAATCGAAATGGAATGTTTTCAGGGTTACCTTAGGCATCTTTCCAGCAAGTTTCAAGGAATTTCATTTTTTGGCCAAAATTGAAAAAAAACAAGGGGTTAGCCTTACATTTTTATCAAAATTTGGCCAAAAATTGACTTTTCTCAAAACAACGCAAACATTGCTGTGGAGACGAGTGGAGCAGGAATCAATATTCAAACATTGATATTTTAGCAGATTTAGTCAAAAATCATCCGTTTTTTGGTGCACAAATACCTAAAAATGAAAAAGAATTTTGACCGTTTTTGTCCGAAATTTTCCACCAAATTTTCTTTTCCAAAGCACATCTGTTCCCAAATCGAATTGAAAGGTGTTCACGGTTACCTTAGGCCTTTTTCCTGCAAGTTTCAACGAAATTCACTTTTTGGCCAAAATTGAAAAAAAACAAGGGTTAGCCTTACATTTTTATCAAAATTTGGCCAAAAATTGACTTTTCTCAAAACAACGCAAAAATTGCTGTGGAGACGAGTGGAGCATGAATCAATATTCAAACATTGATATTTTAGCAGATTTAGTCAAAAATCATCCGTTTTTTTGGCGAGGAAATATTTAAAAATGAAAAAGAATTTTGACCGTTTTCGTCCGAAATTTTCCACCAAATTTTCTTTTCCAAGGCACATCTGTTCCCAAATCGAATTGAAATGTGTTCACGGTAACCTTAGGCATTTTTCCTGCAAGTTTCAACGAATTTCATATTTTTTGCCAAAATTGAAAAAAAACAAGGGGTTAGCCTTACATTTTTATCAAAATTTGGCCAAAAATTGACTTTTCTCAAAACAACGCAAAAATTGCTGTGGAGACGAGTGGAGCAGGAATCAATATTCAAACATTGATATTTTAGCAGATTTAGTCAAAAATCATCCTTTTTTGGGCGAGGAAATACCTAAAAATGAAAAAGAATTTTGACCGTTTTTGTCCGAAATTTTCCACCAAATTTTCTTTTCCAAGGCACATCTGTTCTCAAATCGCAATGGAATGTGTTCAGGGTTACCTTAGGCATCTTTTCAGCAAGTTTCAATGAATTTCATTTTTTGGCCAAAATTGAAAAAAAAACAAGGGGTTAGCCTTACATTTTTATCAAATTTGGCCAAAAATTGACTTTTCTCAAAACAACGCAAACATTGCTGTGGAGACGAGTGGAGCAGGAATCAATATTCAAACATTGATATTTTAGCAGATTTAGTCAAAAATCATCCGTTTTTTGGTGCACAAATACCTAAAAATGAAAAAGAATTTTGACCGTTTTTGTCCGAAATTTTCCACCAAATTTTCTTTTCCAAAGCACATCTGTTCCCAAATCGAATTGAAATGTGTTCACGGTTACCTTAGGCCTTTTTCCTGCAAGTTTCAACGAAATTCACTTTTTGGCCAAAATTGAAAAAAAAACAAGGGGTTAGGCTTACATTTTTATCAAAATTTGGCCAAAAATTGACTTTTCTCAAAACAACGCAAAAATTGCTGTGGAGACGAGTGGAGCGTGAATCAATATTCAAACATTGATATTTTAGCAGATTTAGTCAAAAATCATCCGTTTTTTGGGCGAGGAAATATTTAAAAATGAAAAAGAATTTTGACCGTTTTCGTCCGAAATTTTCCACCAAATTTTCTTTTCCAAGGCACATCTGTTCCCAAATCGAATTGAAATGTGTTCACGGTAACCTTAGGCATTTTTCCTGCCAGTTTCAACGAATTTCATATTTTTACCAAAATTGAAAAAAAAAACAAGGGGTTAGCCTTACATTTTTATCAAAATTTGACCAAAAATTGACTTTTCTCAAAACAACGCAAAAATTGCTGTGGAGACGAGTGGAGCATGAATCAATATTCAAACATTGATATTTTAGCAGATTTAGTCAAAAATCATCCTTTTTTGGGCGAGGAAATACCTAAAAATGAAAAAGAATTTTGACCGTTTTTGTCCGAAATTTTCCACCAAATTTTCTTTTCCAAGGCACATTTTCCACGGTTTTCCTGTTCACGGTAACCTTAGGCATTTTTCCTGCAAGTTTCAACGAATTTCATTTTTTGGCCAAAATTGAAAAAAAACAAGGGGTTTAGCCTTACATTTTTCTCAAAATTTGGCCAAAAATTGACTTTTCTCAAAACAACGCAAAAATTGCTGTGGAGACGAGTGGAGCAGGAATCAATATTCAAACATTGATATTTTAGCAGATTTAGTCAAAAATCATCCTTTTTTGGGCGAGGAATTACCTAAAATGAAAAAGAATTTTGACCGTTTTCGTCCGAAATTTTCCACCAAATTTTCTTTTCCAAGGCACATCTGTTCCCAAATCGAATTGAAATGTGTTCACGGTAACCTTAGGCAATTTTCCTGCAAGTTTCAAGGAATTTCATTTTTTGGCCAAAATTGAAAAAAAACAAGGGGTTAGCCTTACATTTTTATCAAAATTTGGCCAAAATTTGACTTTTCTCAAAACAACGCAAAAATTGCTGTGGAGACGAGTGGAGCATGAATCAATATTCAAACATTGATATTTTAGCAGATTTAGTCAAAAATCATCCGTTTTTTGGGCGAGGAAATATTTAAAAATGAAAAAGAATTTTGACCGTTTTTGTCCGAAATTTTCCACCAAATTTTCTTTTCCAAGGCACATCTGTTCTCAAATCGCAATGGAATGTGTTCAGGGTTACCTTAGGAATCTTTCCAGCAAGTTTCAAGGAATTTCATTTTTTGGCCAAAATTGAAAAAAAAACCAAGGGGTTAGCCTTACATTTTTATCAAAATTTGGCCAAAAATTGACTTTTCTCAAAACAACGCAAAAATTGCTGTGGAGACGAGTGGAGCATGAATCAATATTAAAACATTGATGTTTTAGCAGATTTAGGCAAAAATATCGGTTTTTTGGTGAGGAAATACCTAAAAATAAAAAGAATTTGGACCGTTTTTGTCCGAAATTTTCCACCACATTTTCTTTTCCAAGGCACATCTGTTCTCAAATCGAAATGGAATGTGTTCGAGGTTACCTGAGGCATCTTTCCAGCAAGTTTCAACGAATTTCATTTTTTGGCCAAAATTGAAAAAAAACAAGGGGTTAGCCTTACATTTTTATCAAAATTTGGCCAAATATTGACTTTTCTCAAAACAACGCAAACATTGCTGTGGAGACGAGTGGAGCAGGAATCAATATTCAAACATTGATATTTTAGCAGATTTAGTCAAAAATCATCCGTTTTTTGGTGCACAAATACCTAAAAATGAAAAAGAATTTTGACCGTTTTTGTCCGAAATTTTCCACCAAATTTTCTTTTCCAAGCACATCTGTTCCCAAATCGAATTGAAATGTGTTCACGGTTACCTTAGGCCTTTTTCCTGCAAGTTTCAACGAAATTCACTTTTTGGCCAAAATTGAAAAAAACAAGGGGTTAGCCTTACATTTTTATCAAAATTTGGCCAAAAATTGACTTTTCTCAAAACAACGCAAAAATTGCTGTGGAGACGAGTGGAGCATGAATCAATATTCAAACATTGATATTTTAGCAGATTTAGTCAAAAATCATCCGTTTTTTGGGCGAGGAAATATTTAAAAATGAAAAAGAATTTTGACCGTTTTCGTCCGAAATTTTCCACCAAATTTTCTTTTCCAAGGCACATCTGTTCCCAAATCGAATTGAAATGTGTTCACGGTAACCTTAGGCATTTTTCCTGCAAGTTTCAAGGAATTTCATTTTTTGGCCAAAATTGAAAAAAAAAACAAGGGGTTAGCCTTACATTTTTAACAAAATTTGGCCAAAATTTGACTTTTCTCAAAACAACGCAAAATTGCTGTGGAGACGAGTGGAGCATGAATCAATATTCAAACATTGATATTTTAGCAGATTTAGTCAAAAATCATCCTTTTTTTGGCGAGGAAATACCTAAAAATGAAAAAGAATTTTGACCGTTTTTGTCCGAAATTTTCCACCAAATTTTCTTTTCCAAGGCACATTTTCCACGGTTTTCCTGTTCACGGTAACCTTAGGCATTTTTCCTGCAAGTTTCAACGAATTTCATTTTTTGGCCAAAATTGAAAAAAAACAAGGGTTAGCCTTACATTTTTCTCAAAATTTGGCCAAAAATTGACTTTTCTCAAAACAACGCAAAAATTGCTGTGGAGACGAGTGGAGCAGGAATCAATATTCAAACATTGATATTTTAGCAGATTTAGTCAAAAATCATCCGTTTTTTGGCGAGGAATTACCTAAAAATGAAAAAGAATTTTGACCGTTTTTGTCCGAAATTTTCCACCAAATTTTCTTTTCCAAGGCACATCTGTTCCCAAATCGAATTGAAATGTGTTCACGGTAACCTTAGGCATTTTTCCTGCAAGTTTCAAGGAATTTCATTTTTTGGCCAAAATTGAAAAAAAAACCAAGCGGTTAGTCTTACATTTTCATCAAAATTTGGCCAAAAATTGACTTTTCTCAAAACAACGCAAAAATTGCTGTGGAGACGAGTGGAGCATGAATCAATATTAAAACATTGATGTTTAAGGAGATTTAGGCAAAATAATCGGTTTCTTTGGTGAGGAAATACCTAAAATAAAAAAGAATTTGGACCGTTTTTGTCTGAAATTTTCCACCAAATTTTCTTTTCCAAGGCACATCTGTTCTCAAATCGAAATGGAATGTGTTCGAAGTTACCTGAGGCATCTTTCCAGCAAGTTTCAACGAATTTCATTTTTTGGCCAAAATTGAAAAAAAAACAAGGGGTTAGCCTTACATTTTTATCAAAATTTGGCCAAAAATTGACTTTTCTCAAAACAACGCAAACATTGCTGTGGAGACGAGTGGAGCATGAATCAATATTCAAACATTTATATTTTAGCAGATTTAGTCAAAAATCATCCGTTTTTTGGTGCACAAATACCTAAAAATGAAAAAGAATTTTGACCGTTTTTGTCCGAAATTGTCCACCAAATTTTCTTTTCCAAGGCACATCTGTTCCCAAATCGAATTGAAATGTGTTCACGGTTACCTTAGGCATTTTTCCTGCAAGTTTCAACGAAATTCACTTTTTGGCCAAAATTGAAAAAACCAAGGGGTTAGCCTTCATTTTTAACAAAATTTGGCCAAAAATTGACTTTTCTCAAAACAACGCAAAAATTGCTGTGGAGACGAGTGGAGCAGGAATCAATATTCAAACATTGATTTTTAGCAGATTTAGTCAAAAATCATCCTTTTTTGGGCGAGGAAATACCTAAAAATGAAAAAGAATTTCGACCGTTTTTGTCCGAAATTTTCCACCAAATTTTCTTTTCCAAGGCACATTTTCCACGGTTTTCCTGTTCACGGTAACCTTAGGCATTTTTCCTGCAAGTCTCAACGAATTTCATTTTTTGGCCAAAATTGAAAAAAAACAAGGGGTTAGCCTTACATTTTTAACAAAATTTGGCCAAAATTGACTTTTCTCAAAACAACGCAAAAATTGCTGTGGAGACGAGTGGAGCAGGAATCAATATTCAAACATTGATATTTTAGCAGATTTAGTCAAAAATCATCCTTTTTTGGGCGAGGAAATACCTAAAAATGAAAAAGAAATTTGACCGTTTTTGTCCGAAATTGTCCACCACATTTTCTTTTCCAAGGCACATCTGTTCTCAAATCGAAATGGAATGTGTTCAGGGTTACCTTAGGCATCTTTCCAGCAAGTTTCAACGAATTTCATTTTTTGGCCAAAATTGAAAAAAAACAAGGGGTTAGCCTTACATTTTTATCAAAATTTGGCCAAAAATTGACTTTTCTCAAAACAACGCAAACATTTCTGTGGAGACGAGTGAACATGAATCAATATTCAAACATTGATATTTTAGCAGATTTAGTCAAAAATCATCCGTTTTTTTGGGCGAGGAAATATTTAAAAATGAAAAAATTTTTGACCGTTTTCGTCCGAAATTTTCCACCAAATTTTCTTTTCCAAGGCACGTCTTAAATAAAAAACAGGTGTATAGTTAAGTCACTGCTGTTTTCATTTTTCTTTGTCGGCTTTAACCCTAAAAGGGCCGGGGGCTTCCCCCCCCCCCGACTTTTTCCGCGATAGCCTTGAAAAAATAATTCGCGACCCGAGCTGATATGGCCGTGAAAACTGAATTTTCCCATATACGTCGTGTACACAGAGCAGAATTACCATTCGTATATGAATAATTAATTAGCCGTAATTCCAAAACCCTTTGGCATATAGTCATGAAATTTCTTGGGTGTGTTCATGGTGAATTGTTCTATGCATGTACCGAGTTTCAAAGTTTTTCGTCACTCGATGGCTGATATCTTAGGGGGTGCGGAACCCCCCCCCCCCCCCCCCCCCGGCTGAGAGATGGTCAAAATAACCCGGCCTTAATAAATGAAAAATGGAGTCACTATGACAAATACGGCGAAATTTGGTTTTAACAAACCTCTTTTTAAAAATAATGGTTGGGGGAGACGAAAATGAGAAGAGAAAAAAAGAATTTCATTTGTTCACTTCGTTACATTTTTCACCATAATGTGTTCCTTATTTTGAGAAAAGCCCGTCACCATACTTTGCGACGAAATTTTAAAAGACCATGGTCTGTAGCATATCACCACTTGTTTCTCTGGTAAACATACATCATAGAATAAAAAGAGGCAACGTCACCATTATCTATCAAAATTACTTTTAATCATAATGTACACTTGGCACTAGTTAATAATATTTTGGGAAATGACACAGTGTCAGTTATTATTATATTCATACTTCAATTGCTACATAATTGCCGTAACAAACAGCGCTATACCATTGGCTCTCAATCTTAAAAGGAACGCCTTATGGAACGATATATGTTCCCAGTGTATTTTTATTGCAAAATTCAACCATAGTTGTCAACACATGATTAAGCATTTAACTATACTTAAAACCCGTTTTACCAGATTTATACAAGTTAACGAAGACACCTTTTAAGTTCTGTCTTTTTTTCAAAAAAAAAATGTGTCTTCTATGGGCTTGAGATATTGGTGCCCTTTGATCTGAAGATAGCCAAAATTTAGTGCTTTAGATTGTGAACAAAGGTCAAGGGACAAAGACAGGAATTCCAAATAATGTCTCACATTCATTGAGAAAATATTGAAAACCTTGTTCGTTTACATGTAGGTCTGACAATTTTTTTTAAACACGTTGGCCTCGCCTGAACAAATTTTAGCAGTGATTAGAGCCATGTGTAGGGCTGTTACATTGCACACAGTACCAGCATTCTGTAGTGTAAAAATACATGAAAAGCGCATGTTTTCATGGAATGGTTGTGTGCAATGACATTTATCTTATTCATTGTTCATTAATCCAAGTACCATTTCAGGGGAAGTTGTTTAAGAGCCCAAAATATAGCATTCCAGACGAAAGTACTCCTTCAGTAAGTTTGACACATTCACACTAAATTCTCACAATCTGTGTTTTGATATGAGGGACATGACTTTACGCCAATTAATCAGATATTTTTTTGTAAGTACTGTTAGATTTATTACTGTTAACGCAAAACAAATTCTATATAATATTGCATTCATATATCTGGATAATGTGTATAGATATAGTACAATAATCTTTTATAAAATCGGTGTTTTCGAGTCATTGAGCCTTGCACAGGGTGATTAAAATTGAATAAATCTGCTCTACTTCAGAAAGAGTTATTGTTCTAGAATAGACATAATTAGTACTAGTAAGTTACATGAGGTTAAATATATATTGCTTAAAACTATGTACCAGTATCTCAATTGAATATAGCTTGTCTTATTATTGCTAATGATAACTTATGATCCATTAATCTTTCAAATTTAAAAAGACCTGGCTACCAACTTTTGCATTTAAAATATAGAGGCCTTAGCTAGTTTCAAAATCACCTAAGTCATTCAAAGTAAATATATATATTACCGTCCATGCCGTAACAATGACAGAATCATTTGCATAGCAGTTTTAAAATATTCTTCCTCATATACAGTTATGCACATTAAATTTCTTGAAGAGGTCAGGGGTCACCAGGAACGTTGAGCAACCATGACCTTTGACCTCATCTAGTAGTAATCAGCATCCCCTCTGTCTATCAGCCGGTGAAGCTTAATGGAGAAAAATTACAAAAAAAATAATAATAGTAATAAATATAGGCGACTTAAAATGATTCACAAATACCTCAGACAGTTAACCCATTCCTATTGGCCAAGAGCTTGTCACATGGCTGGTTTTAAATGGCTGATAAAGACATGGATGGCAGGTCTTAAACACTTTTCCAGTGTCACATGAGATTTGGACTCCTATGAAATCCGGTGCCAGCACCGTTTTATTGGTTGAACATCCACAATCCTCACGTAGGCATGCGCAGTACTACCAGTGAGTCAGTATTTCATAGCCCTAAATTCACACTACACCGGCATGCTGCATTGTTCGCCACATCACGCAGTACGCACCATGCGCGCGTCAATCTCCATATAAGGAGTTGTTTACCAGAGGGCCTTACCATTGTATAGCCAGAGGGGTGTTTTGTTGATAGAATTAGTTGAAAATTTATAGTTTTTGACTTGTTTCAAATTTTGGGCCGAAAAGGTATTTATGAATGGGAATAAATATGTGCTTGGTCGGTATTAAACATTATGTTTAAGACTGGTTGGAGTCTGGATGCTGATAATTACCCTCGCCCACACTGTTTTAAACCCATGAAGCACACATTTAATCCCTTAGGCCAAAAAAAAAGTCTCCGGTTTCTGGTATGCGCGTGCATTGCCATAGCCATGCCTGTCGGCAAAATGAAATTTTTTTTTTAATGTATGATGATGTCTCAAAACCGCCACTGGTTTGACTGGAATCCGGCTGCTGCACAATTTAAACGTGTTTTTAGATGGGGTTATGATCAAGTATAAGCTTTTTGTGGCCTCTCTGGACTCCCCTATATTTTGCACTAAATTTAGTCTGGCATCATTTGCAGTTATCAGCCGACATTTGAAGAAAAAAAATAGTAAACCCCCCCCCAAAAAAAAAGCCACGTCGCCGCACCACTTTTGGGGCAAGCTCCATACCAGAAACCAGAGACTTTTTTTTTTTGACCTTAATAAAACTTCACTTCAGCTTTAATTTTTAAAAGCAAATGTGATACAAAAGTGTGTGTAAGAATGCAAAGTGGAGGCAGATGAGTTGAACAATATCTTACATCAATCCTGCTTTAGTTTGCTGACATGTGCACACATTAGAATCTTACAAAATGTTGAAGATGTTTGCAGTAAATTGCTCTACTTACCGGGATTCCAGCTTCTCTCCCGGATGCCATGTAAGGAACAGAGAACTGCGATGCTGCTGAGGGCCTGTAGCCATTATTCTGGGGGAAGATAAATTAAAAGGCGACATGTATTTAGCCACAACTTAAAAATATAAACGATATCAACAAGGAGTTTGCACTTGTAACACAAGACCCATAGTTTTATATAGTAATATCAAATTTGAACTTTCTTCTTTGATAGTCACGTGATAGGACACTTTCTTTTGCAAGATTCCTTCTGTGCTGTCATGAAAGTTACAATGTGTAAATAGCAGCCACCATGGGCGTCGTCAGGATAAGGCAAGGGGGGCTTGGACAACCAATAAAAAAAAAGGAGACCAAAAAAAAAAGTGGTTTGAAGTCATATTTGCTTTTAATTTAATACACATTTAACAAAATGGGCATCTGCAGGGATCTCAATGGGGGTGGGGTGGGAAAATGTCCCTCAAAAAAGTGATAAATTGAGAATATGCTAGAGAAAGTACAAGGAATTTCAGGAAAAAGTGCTTTGCCCCCCCCCCCCCCCAAAAAAATCCTGCTGACACCCTGTATCTACTAACTTTAAGATAGATCGTGTTGATATGTGAAATCAAATCCCAAGTCTCGCACAGACAAATCCAGGCACGTGATCACCGCATACTCGGGAGGCCCCCTCCAATGGAGAAACCATTGTGCACATTATTGTGCAAAGCAACTGTCCCACTACAGATCATCTGTACAATAGCTAGCACAATGCTTTTGCCATTCATGGTAGAAGTAATGACGTGCTCAGATTTGTCTGTTATACACTTACCTCTCTTGGTTGGAACTGTACGTCATACACCGACCCGTTGGTGCGGTGTTTCGGGCCTCTGTCACCCTCGTAATCCTCTCTGTACAAATAGTCGCTTCGCCTGCCTCTGCCTCGCGTCGCCAGGTAGCACACCGCCAAGGATATCAGTAATATGAGTAGGAGTGCTACAGCAGCCCCAACGGCAATGGCAATGATGGCTTCTGTGGACAGGCCTCCGCCACCGGGCGCAGGTGTAGCTGTCAAGACAAAATCAAGTCAATCTTAGTAAGAGCCTCTGCTTGAATACAGAACAAACTGTGATGTACCGAGTTGTGAAACAGAATCGGTATTATGCCGTGAATCTCTTATACCAGAATACCCAAGTATAGAGCTTATATTCGGGTTTTTCCCGAGCCTGACCAGGATTTCAAGCCTCTCTTATCTCACAAATTACAACTACTTATTCAACGCCATCATCTGCATGTGTGCCCAGTGTGCAAAATGTTCTTGTAGCGTTTGATCAATGATCAATTCTTAATTATCAATTCGTCTTAATTTTTAGTTAGTTATCCCACTTTAAAATTATCAATGTTCCTTTTGAATTTTTTAATGATTAATTCTCCTGAATGCATCACTCATCGTTTTCCTTGTACACACATACACCCACACAGTGCTATGCAATGTGTAGTCCCTATAGTTTTATACAGAGCAAATGACCTTCACTGCCCACACGCACAAGTCATTGGTCAGTTTCTTAGTACAACCAAGTTACTTTCAAGATCATTGTTTTAAGGAACTATATTAGTCATTCCTAGTCATTTTTCTGAGACTCAAGGAAACCACGATATGACTAAGTTTTCCCATTCTTAAGTATTTCTTATTCCCAAGACTTCCTGTTTCCACCAGTATATAAGTGCTGCTCCACTGGCAGTTCCTCATTCTGTTTCAATTCCATTTCTGTTCCATTTCCATTTCTATTCTAGTCTATTTCAGTTCATTCAATTTAATCTTTGTCTCACCAGTTCAAGCAATCAATGTGTATTAAAATATTGTTAGATGGAATTTCGCGTCGGGGTGATATAAATCAAATTAGGTTTTTGCCCTTCACCGACGTTTTTAAACACTGTATACTCAGTGTGTTACCTCCCGAGTGAAAGTTGGAAAAAAATCACTCGGGTGGGACTCGAACCCACGACCTCCTGCTTTCTAGTGCAGATGTCTTACCACTCGACCACCGAGCTAACGGGATCGGTTGGCCGGTTCGAATCTGATGTACATAGCAGCAGGTACCGCATAAACTATTATAAGGTGGAATTTTGCGTCGGGGTGATTTTTTCCAACTTTCACTCGGGAGGTAACACACTGAGTATACAGTGTTTAAAAACGTCGGTGAAGGGCAAAAACCTAATTTGATTTAAAATATTGTTGTGGAATAAACAGTCACGGTAAACACAGTCCTCAACCAAAGAATTGTGTTTCGACATATCCATTCCCCAGCCTTCTCAACATGCACGCGTGTTGCTCGGAATTTCTTCCAAATATAGTGTGCAGCCAATGAGCATCACAAAAATCTGGTGTCCAAAATGTCGATGCACATGGCAATCTGTAGGAAGTGACGTCACTTGAGAGAGACCTATTGATGCATCCATGTGGTAGTTTTATCGTATGGACCTTAATGAACAATATGTACAGCAACTTCCAAGATTTAAAGTTTGGGGGTGGGTTTCTTTAACGGGTGCCCATATCTTTTGTTCAATCGGGTTCCCGATTCCCCTACTCGTAAATGCACACCCCTACTGCAAACTGTAGTAGCCTAGCAAACTGTAGATGAGCAATCCCCCAATAATTACACATATCAGGTGTTGCACTAAAATGTAAACCCATTCGCACCTGTCATAATGAAAAGTTTGTGGCCCAAACGGACAAAAAATCAATGTGTGTGAGACAGCTCCACAGCTTGCCCAATTGACCTTGCAATTTGCATACCACATGCAACACGCTGGCCACGCGCACTCACACAACTGACCTCTGCAAGAAATCCAGTCATTGGGGGAAAACTTTGACAAAGAAATGATCAGTGGTTTCTTAACCAATGAAATCAAGTCTTATATGAATGGAAAGAGAACTTCATCCTCTTTACAAAACCGCTACCCCCAGTGTGCTCTGACATTGGGTTCTCGAGATACGTTGAGATAAACAACGAAAGGTCTCTCACAAACGGTCGTTTTCTGTTCTGCTCCATAGGCAATTGCCTCATACCCCACATTTTCAATACAAAAAATGATCAGCAGTTTTTCCGTCTTTCCAAGCCATACATAGATAGACTTAAAGCCAGAAGAATGAATTTTCATAATCTGCAACCCCCAGATTTGTGCGACCGTCCATTCTGAAGATACAAGGAATTTAGTGTAAAAATGGGCTATCTTTGTGGTCATTTCCCCACGTTAAAGCTTGTGTGGACATTTCCGGTTGAGCAGATGCGCGCTACTTTTCATTATGATTGCATTGTATTACATTTGTGTTCATTCCCCATTTAATCCATCAAATCATAAAGTGCTGGGGCAGTTCGGGCAATACAGGGACTAATCTGTTTCAAGCTTATGTTACTGTGTATACTGTTAGTCTATTCAAGCAAAATTGTCTACATACTTGTTGTTACAATCATACTCTGGCACCTGTCACCGCCATATCCCGATGGGCATCTGAAACACATAATAAACGCAAACATCAGAACTGTATTAAAGATGAATAAGGAATTGTTCATGTTGTAAATTTATTTATCAAACCCTCCAAAATCGGAAATCAGCTACTGCAAGAAATGTTGAGGTTTTGTGAAGGGACTTAAAGGGAATATACATCATTTGCTTTTGCTGTAATTTTCAGAAATGGTTGGAATTGGGGGGTTGGAAATATAAAGCAAATATAGTTACACTGACTTTTTGGAGGTTTTGGGTTCGAAAATGCTATAAAAACCAAGAAAAACGATCATTTTCCTGTAGTCTGGTTCCCTGACTCCATATTAGAAGAAACAGAGCAGTTTACATACATTGGGGAATTGTAAGGTTAGGGAACCAGTCTAGCTGGCTCGTACCCGTTCATAGGTTTGTAATCGATTGTAAACAAGTGCGATGGTCAATTGGGGCCAGTATTTGAAAAAAAAGCCAGTTGTTTCCAACGCTGATCGGCCGATCAGCGTTGGAAATTGATACAAAAATAACACTTTTCTTGAAAATGACAGTATACCAGGTGCCATAATTTTACAGGATGCTTTAGACTGTCATTTACCAACATCCTATTAAGGTATTTCGCAAAAACTTGGTAGTTTTATTTTTCGATGTTTGCAAATGTTGTATATTCCCTTTAACATTAAATGCAATTCAAAATTCACATATGAAAAGTATTAGTATGAATAGAAAATATCTCTGTAAACACAGCAAGAAAAAAATTAGAACATTCAGAACATCACTGCTTGAAAACAAATTGTTTAAAGCCCAAGTCCATCATTTGCAGCTATTCAAAAAAGTAACCGGCGTAAGTATTGTTGAAAAACATACTGGTTGAAAGAAAGTAAGGGGACTAAACTCCCTGTGAAATTATCCTTTCTGGCAAGCTCTCATTTTGAAGAAATCAACGAAAGAAGGCATTTCCAACGGTGCTTCTTAAGAAGCACCGTAGGAAAATTTAAATTAGTTGTTCATTTTGTTATTCGGCGCAGCGCGCACAAGCATTGGAACGACGCACAGGCGCGCGCGGTTGCTATAATTCGGTGGATCAGTGCGCAACCTCGCGTAAAGCTGCAATTCAAAACAATTCGAAACATGATTTAGCAACTTTTGATTTTAAATTGAGATCCTAGAAACCTGTTTTTCTCGGAATATGAAGCTGAAGCTGAGCTGAAACTTCATCAAGTAAGTTGTTCAGTATCCTTCATTAGATTTTGAACACTTTTGTTGCTTCAAACGAACAAAATGCACTAATTACAAATGATGGACTATAGATTTAAATAAAAAAAACCTTACATGCATGTACTGAGATAGCTGGCAGAGCTGGGTGCACACGTCCCACCATTCTGGCAGTAGCCATCCACACAAACCTCTGTTGGTCCAGAAAGAATAATGTAATGTTACATTAAATTTCAAAATAAAAAAATTAGCCTTGCGTTGAGAAAAATAAAGATGCATTGTAGGCCTAGGCGAGTAGTGGATTTTCCAACTCGAGTACTCGCAGAGAAATTACTCACGAGTAGTCGAGTACTTACGAGTAAATTCCCATAAATACAGAAAATATGGCATAAACATTACTGAAATGGAAGTTACAACGAATGAAACAGCATGGAAAACACCACACTCTTCAGCACTGAGATATCCTTACTATGCAAAACTTTGGCTCATTTTACTTGAACATTTATTTATTGAGAGTGCTAGCGCAATCCCAAGGAAACAAATGGAGGTAGGGATTCCTTTATTGCGGGGAATGTTTCAAGTCAAAAGACCTGCAGAACCTGCCTGGTGCAGAACTGCAAAAGGTTACTTTTTAAGTCAGCACTTGTGAATCAAAGTTGCTACTTGCAAGTACCTACTTTTACTCGTGCCTGGACGAGTACTCGAGTAGATGAAAACCACGAATAGAACAATGAGTAGCAAACACTACTCACGAGTACTTGAGTACTCTGGTTACACGCCCAGCAATAATGCTCTGTCACTGTTTCCCAAAAAGCATGATATTTACTGAGTTGAAGTTTTCACAGGTTAGTTTTTTTTAATGACCTGCTTCAGATTTCCGATGTTTCTTGAATCGGCAAGCATAGGCCTACACTGTTTTTGCAAATGGTGACCATTATCTTTAATTGATATGTACACCACTACTGCCTTTAGTCTTAGGTCCAAGACATGGGATGTTTCAGCGCACAGGTTATGTACTGTGCAGCGATTCACGGAAGCAGGCGCCCTTTATACACACGCTAGTCTGCAAAGGACGTCTTGGGAATTTCGTATTGTGTGTGCATTTGCAAATTGTGTGCAAGAAGTCCTAGTAAGCAGGTCTGGTGTCTGTATGTACTGCAGCTTGCAAGCGAGCCTGTGAGTGTCATTGGATAGGAAAATGTCAACTGCGTGGACGAAGCAGTCAATTTGGCAGCAGAGAAACAGGGCCTTGGAAGGCGTTAAAATCAGTCCTCTTCAGAAATCTGGATGTGGCCGTGATTCGACCGGACCGTATGATCAACCGGTTAGCATCTAGTGTATTGGATTGCCCGTGTACGGTACTAGCCTAACCAATGGTTTTTGGAACAGCTCTTTTGTGTGCACCAATGCGCATGTGCTGTTATTTGCATATTAAGTCACACCCTGTTGCAACGCGAAATTCCCAAGATCATTGCGTGCGGTTCGTGAATGGAAACATTAATGCTGTTGGGCGGTACAAAGGCTGTATCATCTACTGTGAACTACCCCGCTAAGAACGCCATGCACCAAGACATTATGATGTGGGTGAGCATGTATTACCTTCGATGACAACTGAAGGACTAGGAGTGACCTTGTATTCGGATCCCATGAGCAGATCTCCAGTGGTGATTCCTTGCCGCACGGCGTTATTGACGTCCTCCTGAGTCACTGTTGAACTTGGGTCAAAATTGACCACCGCTTCAACCACGATGCTACCGGGGGAGAAGAACAGCACGACGACATTGCCAAAGCCCGGCATGCCACTAAACACCAGAGCAAACTGTAATCCAAAATTCACCATTTCACAGTGAGTGAGGGTAACAGATAAAAAGGTCAAAAAAATATTCAGTGACCAGGGTTTCCACAGAGATCTTAACATGAAATTCAAGGACTTTTCCGGGACAAAATGAGGGCTTTCCATGACCAATTCCTATGCTGTTTCAGGCATCTAATAGGAGTTTATTGCTCTGGGGCAAGGGACACTACTCCCTTTCAGCCTTCCAGTTTGGCACAAGACCACTGAGCACCACAAAAGCATCACAGTGATGCAATGAATATGCAGCATGTATACATATATTGGGGGTTTGGTACATAGGAATGTAAACTTGAAGATGCCATAACCTAATACAGAGCAAGTAAAAAAAAGCAGAACCCAAACCCACAAAAATGTGTTTCATATTTTAACAACATATGTGATGCGATCAAGCAACACGAGTCGTTTATCGACCCTGGCCAAAAACAAATTTATTACAGTATTTTTCAATTTGTAATGGCATTCATGAGAAGTAAAAAAAGAGGAAATCAGCGGATCCGAGGAAAAGTTGCACGCCTGAGAATACTTGTTTCAACAGCTGTCAACAACTGTAGTACACAATATCTTTATTAACAACCCTGGTTCGGCAAACAATATGATTCATAACATCCATTGTTTTTAAAAGACGGGCCTTCAAAAAGACTTTGTGGAATATTTTCAACTTTTAAACTGAGGTTTTATCTCTGGTGATGTTTGAAGACAATTGTGACGACAATTCTTCAAATCGCATTTTTGGATGAAAAAGGTTCTAGAGTCATTGTGTTTGAATGGTGATATTCTTTGAACGGATTGAGAATTTCAGTAATTTTTTCATCTAAAAGTAGCTTATGAAATTGGCTTTCCAGTCATTACTGTGTTAGGTGCTACATATGTTTTTAAAGGGAATGTACATCATTGGCTTTTGCTGTAATTTTCAGAAATGAACTATTTGAGGGGTTAGTATAATAGGCCTAGATCAAATATTGTTTAACTGACATGTTTTGAAGTTTTGTGTTTCGAAAATGCTTGAAAAACCAAGAAAAACAAAAAATGTTTAAGTAGTCTGGTTCCCTGACTCCACTTAAGATAAAATGGATCAATTTATAGTTGTTGGAAAATTGTAAGGTAAGGGAACCAGTCTAGCTGGCCTGCAGCCGTTCATGAACATGTAACCAATAGCAAACAAAATTTGGACTGAAAATTGTAAATTTGGAGCAGTAGTTGAAAAATAGTTAGGTTTTTCAAACGGTGATCGGCCGACCACCGTTGGAAATGTATACAAAAATACAAGTTTCTTGAAAATGACTTGACACCAGGTGCCATAATTTTACAGGATGCCTTAGACTGTCATTTACCAACATCCTAGTAAGGTATTTCGTAAAAACTTGGTAGTTTAATTTTTCGATGTTTGCAAATGTTGTATATTCCCTTTAAATATGAAATATAATTTTTGGGGTTTGTGCAGGATTCCATGACATGACTTTTTCTTGGAATATCAACTTTGTAAAGTGACAAAATTCCATGACTTTTTCAATACTTTCCATGATAGCTTTTCCAAGACGAAACCCTGTCTGTGGAAATGGTAGAATATCATACAGCTCTCTCTCTCTCTCTTGCTCATTTGAAAATAAATGCACTTAAATATCAGGTCATGCCATATAATCTTACCAAAACTTGAAGTCGTATTTGATGACTGAGGAAAATAACGGTATTGGAATTGCCCAGGCCTGTGACAAACACAGCTAGAGCTCCGTTGATCTCAACAATGGTGATTCGGAAGCGGAAACTTCTCGCCCCTGCCAAATGCAAAACAAAATGAAACGTTGATGGCACTTTCATGTCACTCAGGCCACAGATGTGACACACATCACATTTGCAGATTGTGGGTTCGAGTCCAGCCCAGAGTTGTAATGACTCGAGTCAATGGCTCGACTCGAGTCACATTTTTTGGTGACTCGACTCGAGTCCCTAAGGGTAAATGACTCGACTCGACTCGAGTTACCGCGAGCAAATGACTCAACTCCACTCGAGTCCCTCATCAGAATGACTTGACTCGACTCGAGAAGGCTAATAATGTCACTCATTGCTTCTCTCCACCCAGGAGTAACTGGGTACCTGTGAGGGTAGAGATGGTTAGTGTTGTTGACTTGCTTTGCGCCGAAATGGCAGCATGGAGCTGTATACTCCCCAGGGCGCCGAGATGGTGTTGGGAATGTTTCATGGGCCCAATGAGCAGGGGTCCTAATGATGTAGCGCCTTGAGCACCAGTCCTGGTGGATACGTGCACTTTATAAATACACGCTATTATCACCGAAGCTAAAGGGGAAAATCAGTCTGTGGCAAGTTTTGCCTGATAGCAAATCAGTCTCGCAATAAGTCATTTGCGAGTAACCTATACCCTTTGGGATTTAAATTTGAAGAACATCTGGTACACTGACTTGCTCAGAATGCTGGGCACATTTTAACTTTGAATTCTCCAGACCAACGACACTGTTGCTAATCACATGATTCGGGGTAAGCTCTTGCATAGTACTATAAGAGACGCTCAGCACCAATACATCATTCACAATGGGTGGGAATGGCACAAAGACACCAGACCATGCCGGAGCTGGGGGTTGCTAGCATAAGGCTTGCCCCAAATCCTGTGATATAGCTTTGGTCAGGAGAATACAAAGAACAGAGCACTGGATTTTGAACACACAAAGTATGGATTGTGCATGCCGAAAATGTTAATTGTGGCACTTTGTGAGCCTCATACACACTTAAAACATAGGTCTTTTGCTGCTATTTCAATACACAATGCAAAATCTTGGGAATTTTTCTGTGTTCATCTTGACATTTTCAAATTTGATGATTGGCCGCGAGGTTGTCACTTGTGTGTCAACTTTCATTTATGTGAATACGATGGCTTAAAAACATGCTTTGTTGTTTCACAAGAAGACAAATACTGATTTGGTATAAATGTCCGAGTCCAGACTGTCTTGTAAGTGTTATCTTACTTAAGCAATTGTCAGAGTTTCCAGCTCTCACGAAGCCCACAGGGCAGTCACAGGTGTAGCCAACGGGATCCAGTCGGTTGAAACAGCTCAATCCCCTAGCTGAACACTCGGAAGTTGCTGGGGCCGACGCACATTCATTGACATCTGCTCATCACAAACACACAAACAGACGTTTCATATGATAGCAGCATATTGGACTCTGATATATTGACAAAGAAATGTGAGCCACAACGCTGAACGAAGAGGTTGTGACGACCTCGCAAGCTACGTCCCGCTTAATCAATAGACTCTGAAAGGTAACTATTAAGTTCTATTTCATATGATATTTCTTTTATTCAGAACAGTGTTTCAAGATTTGAAATTTGCTGTTTATTGACATCTGCTCATATCACCACACACACTCGTGAAATTCTTCATTAGAGACAGCGTGGATTTTTGCGGTACCCAGTTTAAAAAATTCTGGTTTTAGGGTTTTTTTTGGTGATGGTGTTGGGGCGGGCTGGGGGGGGGGTGTTTAGTTTCTTGGCCTGGGATATCTTTTGGCAGCTTATACCCAGTTGTGAGTAGAATTACGACAGGAGCCCCAACAGCTCGATTTTTGGATGGACCAAATTCTTGTACCCCAAAGTTGCAATTACACGCCCATTTTCAAGGCACAGACGTGTGGATGATCATATACCACCGTTTTTTGTGATCTCCAACTAAAATCAGCGTTAGGCACCGTCGGCGTGCCAATACATTCAAATTATACAACTAATCCCCGCCCCAATAACTTTGGATCATTCGAAATACCCAGTGGATGGACCGGGAACCAGTCTAGGTCTGCCCCAACTCTCCTTTCTGGCCGTTGAGCGAGTACTTGTGCACGGAGCGCATAGCTGGAAAACTGCCATCCCTGCTGTAAGGCAATTACAAGGTAAGAGGTTTTATTTTTTGCTTGGGAGAGATATTCAAGAAACATGGACTGACCCTCATCACAGGTTGTACCCATCCAGAATGATGTACATGAGCAGGTGAATCCATTATTAGCAGCAGGGATGCATGCACCACCATTGTTGCAGGGATTTGCATTACAGCCCGTACCTATAGAGGGACAAAACAAACAAGTGAAATGAGTACTGATAGTGTAGCGGCATGGCCCCAATAATTATTTCCAAAAATGCTGCAATTTGTGATAAAAGAATTTTGTCCGTTAACTTCAGTCAAACTCCATCGGCGCGGCTGGTATAAGACTAGTACATAATCAGAAATGATCAGCATTATTTGGTCTGGGAACTAGACTACATGCATTGCAGCGATATTTGTGTGCGTGGAACCAGTAACCGTACTTAGAACAATTACCAACTTGGCACCAAGTCTAACCCCCTCGCATGGGCGTTGCCAGGATTTTTTCTAGAGGGGGGCAAAACATATTTTTCCCAAAAAAATCTTGTATTTTTCTCGATTTATCAGTTTTAGAGGGGGGCAGGGACATTTTGCCCCCCCCCCAACTCATTAAATTTACACCACTATGACTTCACACCTCTTTTTCTTTTCTTTTTTTCTCTTTTTTTTTTCTTCCTTTTTTTTTTTGGTTGCTTTTCCAGGGGGGGGGGGGCAAGCGCCCCCCCCCTTGCCCCCCCCCCCCTCCCGACGCCTATGCGCCCTCGGGGCACATTCGCCTCGGGTGCTATGCGCCCCTCGGGTGTTAAAAACGTCATATCCCACATCACAGTAGTCAACAATTGTTAATTATTCAATGAGTTCCAGTGCAACAGAGTACAGTATAGCATACATATTCCAGGAATGCTAGCAGGATAAGAAATTAAATCTTCTTGACGTAACTTCAAGATGGTTAAGATGGAACACGGATCAAGGATACAAGTTTGTTTGAAGAAAATAATTAATCAACACCTTTCATGGGATTAAGCAAGCTAAAAAGTTGACATTGAATTTAATTTTGTCAGTTAGTGACTTACTAGGTTGTACAGTGACAGTGAACATGCATGTTGCCGTCAAGCCAGCAGGGTCCATTGCTGTATACGTCACCGGATATTGGCCCACAGACAGTGATTGGCCAGGTTCAAAGGTCGTCGTCCGGGTTACCGTGCCCGAGTTGTCTGAGGCGGTCGGCGGCGTCCAATTAGCGATGGCCTGATCCGTGGCTTGGGCCACGGACAGAGTGAAACTCTGTGGACAGTTAGCAAGAGTAGGGTTCTCTTCATCTGTGTGGGAGAGCATGCAACAAAACAAAGCATGGTCAGCTACAGAAATGAAGAGTAGCTGTTGTCTACTGGGAGTTAACTCACATCATTTAAGACAAGAAATAGCCTACAATTGGTACAAGAAAACATACTAATGGGGAATTGAAGCAAATTTAAGCGATTGATAATAGAATCTCAACCAAGTATAAAATTGAGTGCAAATCTTCAGGCACTTTCAGGGGCTGATCCAGGAATTTTTGCGGGGGGGGGGGGGGGGGTCATCAGCAAATCAATGCTGAAATGTAGACAGGTTTTTTTGGTCCGGACTCCTGGTTCCGTAAAATCAATACATGGAGGGGGGGGGGGGGGGGGGCCTCATACCATACTTTCAATGGGGGTGCTGTTCAAGTCCGACGATGAACTCTATATTACAGAATAGTGCACAACACATACCGCCGTAAACCAGCTGCTGGATCTGTCTGTACTTTGTGCACAGGTGTATATTAACCACGAGTGGATTTTTTGTTTTTGGGGTGTCAGAGCAGGGGGGGGGGGGGTTTAGCATATTTTTGTTATGAAATTCTATGGAAAAACAAATTTTTGACAGAGCTGGGGGGGTATGACACCCAACCCAACTCCACCCCCCACCCCCTGGATCAGCGCCTGGCTTGTTTTGGCATTACTTAATTGCAGAGGACATTCTGAGATTTCTGGAATTACAATGGTTTTTATAATTTAATGGGGTGATCTTAAAAAGCATTCTGCCAACTTTTAATGTAGCACGTAAGACCCTAGATTGAATATTCCATTAGATATCTTACCAGTAACAGTGACAGTGAACACGCAAGTGACTTGGTTGTTATTGCCATCGATAGCCGTGTACGTAACTTCAGTCATCCCAATAGGGAAGGCAAATCCAGGGGAGATGTCAGACGTCAACGTTACAGCTCCTTGGTCATCGGTTGCCGTGGGAGCGGTCCATGTGACTGAGGCCGTGGCCAGACCAGTGTCTGTCGCTCTCGCGATATTGGACGGGCAGTTGGAAATCACTGGTAACGTGTTGTCGTTAGAAACTGCACCAAAATAGGCAAATTCGCATCAGGTGACTTCTACTGTACAAATCATGGTTTAAAAAATCACTGATCTTATAAACTGACTTCTATTATTTGTTTGACTGATCACAATGGGCCTTATTCACGAGTTGGCCATTTGTGTCGAGTTCCCTGAATGTATTTCATTCATTTTTAAATGTTGAGTGGGATGGCGCCAGACTTTTTAGGCACAATGCAGCCTTATTTTACCGTCATTTTTTTTAATATGGCTCTAAACATAAGGGAATGTTTAATTTCAAATGTTAAATGATTTATTGAAGCAGCCTGGAATTTATTATACATTAAGTTGCTTTCATTTCTCTTCGCAAGTTCCAAAAATTAAAAGATTTTGCCTCACTTTCAATTCAATATGGCCGGCTCATGAATAAGGCCCATAGAATGTTTCAAAGGAAATCAGGCTTAAAGGTAGAGTAGATCATTTGTCATAAATAATGGAACTCATACTGTTTTATTTCAGGCTCATTTGCTCAAAGCTAAAAAATTCACAAAGTTAAAGGTAGAGTAAATGATATGTCATTTGTGCATTTTTTTTCGTTTGAAGCAACAAAAGTACTCAAAATCTAAAGACGGGTGCTTAACAACTAACCTGAGGAACTTTTAGCTCAGTGAATGCGGTATATTTCGAGAAAACAATATTCTTGGATCTCAATTTCCATTTAAAAGTTGCAGGGTCATGTTTTGAATTGCACCAAAATCAGCTTCCAGGACACATTCTCATTCTGTCGATTGCAGCTACGCGATGTCACGCACTGAACCGACGAATTACAGAAACTGCACATGAGTGTGCGCGAGCACGCACCCATTCACGGCTTCGCCAAATTATAAACGAACTACTAACATAAATTTCCAAATGTGTGTCTTAAGACGCATCTTTGGAAAGAACCTTCTTTAACCGTCTTCTCCAAAATGACAGCATGCCAGAAAGAACATTTCACAGGGAGTTTAGTGTCATCACTATCTTTAAACCAAGTATGTTTTTCAACAATAATTCCGTCAGTTACCTTTTGGATAGCTGCAAATGATATACTCTACCTTTAAACAACTGGATTTTAAAAAAAAAGCGAAACACACTTTAAACAAAATCAGTAGCATGTGATGAATAAGCCAGTTCGATATTTAGTCTATGTCAAAGGTCTTTCGGAATAAAATCGTAGATGTGATGTTACGCGATGTTACGCGATGTTACGCGATGTTACGCGATGTAACGTGAGCGCCCGTTCTGCTCGTAATTAACACATAAGCGTCGTGCGCCCGTCTCCCTGTGCGTGTTCATTTGCCTTCGATTATCCCGAATGACCCTTGACCCATATCATTGTGTGCACGCACAGTTGGAATACCGAACTGGCTTAGGCCCAAAAAAAAGTCTCCGGTTTCTGGTATAGAGCTAACCCCAAAAGTGGTGCGGCGACGCGGCTTTTTTTGTTTTTACATTTTTTTCTTCAAATGTCGGCTGATGACTGCAAATGGTGCCCAACTAAATTTAGTGCAAATATATGGGAGCCTAGAGGGGTCGTAACCCCATCAAAAAACACGTTAAAATTGTGCAGAAGCAGGATTCCAGTCAAACCAGTGAGTTTGGCAGTTTTGAGGCATCATCTTACATTGAAAAAAAAAACCTTTTTAATTTTGCCGACGTGCATGGCTACGGCGAAGCGCGCAGACCAGAATCCGGAACCTTTTTTTTTGGCGTTATTGACGCAAGTTTGGACAAGTCTCACCTGTGATAGTCACAGTGAATTGACACACTGTCGTCAAACCAAATGGATCTGTAGCCGTGTAGGTGACCGGCGTGGTCTGTACCGTGAAACTATCGCCAGGATTGTGGGACGGTGTCAGAGTGACTTGACCTGAATTGTCAGTGGCTACTGGAGGAGTCCAGCTGACGGAGAGGGACGTCTGACCCTGGGGTACAGTCTCTGCAATATTGGCCGGACAATTCGCTATCACTGGAGCCTGGGTATCCACTGGAAAAGAAAGAAAAAGAAAAGGTTTCATCTGTTATTAAAAACAGAAGTGAAGTTTTTCAAGTTGCTCTCTCAGTGCTAATTTCAAGTTTTCACGCCAAAAAAAGGGTTTTGTTTTTAAATTACTTTTTTCTGTCAAATAGAAAAATTTTCATTTGTGAATGAGACATCTTGAAAAATCCCCCCCCCCCACACAATCACTTTATCAAAATTTACTTAATAAATTTTGAATTATCTGCGGCCAAATTTTCAATACCTTTTTGTGCGTTATAGTTTGAAGCAACAGAAGTGCTGAAAAACCTAAGAAGGGTGCTAATTAAACAACTAACCTAATGAAATTTTAGCTCAGTGAATTTTGTATATTCTGAGAAAACAATATTTTGGATCTCAATTTCAATTGAGATCTTGCAGAGTCATGTTTGAATTGTGCCTGAAATCAGCGTCCTGGACACCTTCTCATTCAGCCGATTGCAGCTACGCGATGTCACGCGCTGAACCGCCGAATTATAACGACCGCGTGCGCATGTGCGTCCTGTCAACACTTGCGTGCACCTATTCAGGCTTAGCCGAATAAAAAAGAACTATTAATGGAAATTTCCAAAAAAGGCATCTTCAGATGCATCTTTGGAAATGACCTTCTTTTATTGTTTTCTTCAAAATGACAGCATGCCAGAAGGATTTCACTGGGAGTTTTAATAGTGCCATTGCTATCTTTAAACCAAGTAAGCTTTTCAGCAAAAATTTTGTGAGTTACTTTTTGGATAGCTGCAAGTGCTGTACTCTACCTTTAAATACTGTGCACAGTTAACGCCTGTATAAGCAAAGTCAGGCAGATATGTGAAAATTGAGTGTTGAGATTTGAAAAATCATAGGCAGATTCTGTGTCATACATGTTACCGATCACATCAGTCGTCACATCTTATATCTCACAGGTTATTGTATGGCACTAAGGCCAAAAAAAAAAAATATTCGGTCTCTGGTCAGACCAAAGTTCCGGAATTGACGCGGCCACGCGGCTTTTTTTTCCCACTTTATTTCCCTTTCTTCAAGCTTGGATTGTACAGACAAGGTGGGGTACTATTTTGCTTTTTTGGTGTCCTCATGTACATTGGTGTCCTCCATAATTTGCCTTGGTGCTTTCGATCATTTGCCTTGGTGCAATTTCCTATTCTTTGGTGCTCTTTGGTAAAAAAAATTGAGGTGCGGAAATAGAGGGCGCTGTTGAAGCTACCGCGGAACATGTAAAAAAAAAAAAAGATCGACGCGCATGATTAAAATCGACGCACGCGCTGACCAGAGACCGACTTATTTTTTTTGTTGGCCTAATAGTAGAATCCAAACGTTTCTTTGTTGGGATCTCCGCTCACCTATGACAGCAACAGTAAATGAGCAAGTGGAAGAGCGGCTGAGGTCGTCTGTAGCCGTGTAGGTTACCAGTGTGCTAGTACCAGCGTTGAAGCTAGTCCCTGATTCACGGTCGGTCGTTAGAGTCGCTGAAGCGGGAAGCGCTGTAGGAGCGGTCCACGCTACGTTGGCTTGGGGTACCCCTGACGCCACGTAATGATTGATGCTGTCTGGGCAGTTCAGAATGGTTGGCGCACCTTGATCATCTGCAAGCCAGAAAAGGACCATTCATAAATACCTAAGACAGTTTACCCATTCCTACTGGTCGAGAGCCTGTCACGCCAGGGCGTCAATCCTGGGGGGGGGGGGGGGGACAAGGGGACACGTCCCCCCACTTTTTGAAGGATGGGGGACACAAAATGCATTTTTGAACTTAATTGTGTGTCTCATTTACAGGGCCCTGTTATACACAATGTATCTTTTGCTGAGAAATTATTGGTTAAAGTGGTCAGAAATTTCCTCAGATCGCACCAAAAATTGAATTTTTAACACAAACTCCGTTTTTTTTTAAACCTTATCCACGGATCACTTTTATGGTATGAGATATTTAAGTAAAAATGAAACCATGTGATATCCTGAAAATGAGATCAGAATAATCTCATAAGTCTCCGGGGTAGCAAACTAGAAGGCAGTGCAAGACTATGAACTATTGACATTATAACGCATGTTATTTGATGGTTTTTTTTTTTTATATATATGAACAGTTTCCGTTTTCCTGAAATATCACTTACCTTTGTTGTGATCCATGGACAGGGTTACAAAAATGTGTTTGTGTGTAAAATTCCATAACTGCCAAAGTACGTGAGTGATTTGAATGATTCTTTAACTAAAAGAAAGCTTATTAATTGGGCTTTCGCATCCTAGATCTTGCAGAGCTTCTTTAAAAAATAGTGGTAGCCAATTGGGTTTCCCTTTTTTTTTTTACTCACCCTGTACTTTGAACTTACAATACATACATTCGTGTATGAAGCTAGCGTGGCGTTTGCCCGAAAGCGCGTGTGCATGTTTGTTTTTCTCTGTACATGCTACACCAGGATTCATTTTTCCGGTCTGTGAAGGGATGGAAAGCCTGTTTTCCAAAACATGAGAAAGCCTGAGTTCAGGCTATAACCTGAAAACTGGCTGTTCTAACCTGATAGGCTGTTCAATGGCACTGATCCCTTCATGTGTTTGTTTTCTTTCTTTTTTTCTGCACAATGCCATGATGTGAATGTATATTGTCAACGAAACTCTTCTTCCTGGAAGCCTTTGTAAAAAACTCACCAACAACGTCGACAACGAAAGAACAGGTGTCTGAATTGCCGTAGTTATCAAAGGCCGTGTAGGTGACCGTCGTCATGCCCAGGTTGAATAGCGTGGGGGGCTCGTGAGTGGTTTGCAGGTTAACTGGTTCCCCGGAGTCGTCGGTAGCGGTAGGGGGCGTCCAGGATGCAGTGGCCTGATTCTGGCCTGAGGGAGCAGTCGCACCAACATCACTTGGGCATCCCACAAAGACAGGAGCAGTGGCATCATCTGAAGTTACGGATAAAATCAATCGATTCGGTCAATAATCTTGTACATTAAAGAGTAAAGCAACACTAAACAAAGATAACTCACGTTTGAAATTTTACCGAACCAACAAACGGTTTCAAAAGTAACTGATGAAATTATTGTTGAAAAGCGAACTTGGTTTAATCTAAAGATAGTCATGGCATTAAACTCCCTGTGAAATTGTTCTTTCTGGCATGCTGTCATTTTGAAGAAAACAATAAAAGGTCATTTCAAAAGATGCGTCTAAAGACACATTTTTGGAAATTACTGTTAGTAGTTCGTATTCAATTCGGCGGAGCAATGAATTGGTGCGTGCAAGTGTTGACACGACACACACACGTGCGAGCAGTTGTTATTATTTGCGCGATTGCTGTTACTCGGGGGCATTCAAACATGACTCAGCAACTTTTGAATTAAAATTGAGACCCTAGAATATTGTTTTCTCGGAATATACAGCATTCACTGAGCTAAAACTTCATCCGGTTAATTGTTAAGTACCCTTCTTTGGATTTTGAACACTTTTGTTGCTTCAAAAAAAAAAGCACAATCGACTCTACCTTTAAAGGAAGGTAGACATTGAAAAAAACTCAAAACACAAATTTGAAAAATTCCAAGAACACCTATAAAGAGTCACTTTCTATACCAATGTAACTTGCTGACGGCCTTGTATATAAAGTGTTGTTTTTTCCCCACTGTAAACATTCTGAATAAGGGGGTCAACCTACTGATAATATTGACACTGAAGACACAGGTGACTGTGTTGCCAACGCCATCTTCAGCTGTGTATGTGACAACCGTCGTCCCGGACTGGAACGAGTTGGACGGATTGTGGGTCGTGGTGAGACTGACGCCAGAGAAATCATCGGAGGCCGTGGGAGGTGTCCAGGCAACGATGATAGACGTCACGGCAGCGCCAACACGCCTGGTGATGTTGGCGGGACAGTTGGAGATAGTCGGTGGGGTCGAGTCAGTGAGAGCTGATGAAAAAAATCAAACTATTTGTAGCAGAACATGATGTATTGGTTTTTCGATTTAATTGTGGCAAAGATTTTTTATTGTGTCTGTGGTATCTGCTCTTTATCACATTTCAACCAGCTAGAACCCAGCTAGACCCCAGCTTGCTCTCCAGCTGCTGAAATACTGAGACATCTGCATCAGTAGTTTCTTGGTGAGGGGTAGTAGGGGCATTTTCATTCTCCCACAAACCCTACTCTTACTGTTTTGAAATTCTGGGGTCCCCCCCCCCAAGTCAAGATTATGGATGGATTGGAGAAGAATATCGATGGTATTATTAAGAATAATGACGTCAACGCCATGGTTGTCTGCAATTGGGCCACAGATGACCAAGGTTCTCCAACGAAAAGTTTGGAGATTCATAGTACAACCTTGGCAGAACCCTAGCACATCCGTGAATATCTGTAAGACATTCGTAGCGACAATAATTACAAATAGCCACGAATAACACAACGAATCAGTACGCTTGTCCTACGGATGTCCCACGGTTGCATTACAGATAAATTGTCATGACGTTTCACCACGAAAGTTTTGAACAGTTTAAAACGTCCGTAGCCCCTCCACGAATACCCAAGGAAGATGACGGATAACCACAGATGTACCAAGGATGAATACGGTACTCCCTCAGTTTATCACAAAGTCAGTACGCTTGTCCTACGATGTCCCACGATTGCACTACAGATAAATTTTCATGACGTTTCACCAAGGATATTTTGAACAGTTTAAAACATCCGTAGCCCCTCCACGAATACCCAAGGAAGATGACGGATAACCATGGAGGTACTAAGGATGAATACGGTACTCCCACGGTTTATCACAAAGTTCAAACCGTGGAGATCTGCAGCTCCAAACCGTAAAATGTGTGACTTGGACTAATACTCCCCACTTAAACCATTGCTATGACGTCACACTATTGTTAAAAGTGTGGATTCGGATCTACGAATCTCTTACACTGGTCACAAAATGTGGATTCAGAACAACGAATCTTTAGTAAAGTGTGGATTCGGAATTACAAATCCACACTTTGAACACATCGGACAATTGTTCTCCATAATGAGCCTGAATAGGACCATCTGCGTGAAAATTTGTTTTCCGAAAATTACCAATGCATCTTCACTGTCAGATTCTCCGCCGTCACTGCAAAATCTACTTTTATTCAGAAAGAAATCCTCGTCTGAACTATCTATTTTGTCTTAAGGAGCCTATACACACAAAATGGCTTGGTTGTACAGGTGTGGCGATACACATGCTAAACACGCCAGGGAAAAATGTTGCAACCTGACGCCACTTCCGCGCTTGTGTACGAAGTCTATGGAGAGTCATTTCAATTATTTCCTAACAAAATTGGAAACATTTCTCAGTCCCAGATTCATGTCTTATCATCATTTTTGCAACGAATGACCTTCATTGAGATGATGTATGAAGAAAAAAGTGGCGTCAGGTTGCAACATTCTTTCCAATACTTCTGTTGACGCAATGGTTTAAGTCGAAGAATACACTCGCAAGTGTGGATTCTTAATTTACAAATTCACTCGGCGCTTCGCGCCTCGTGAATTCTTAAATTACGAATCCACACTTTCTCGTGTATTCTCCTTAAAATATAGAATCGTTCTGCAGAATCGTCCAGCAAAAACTCACCAGTTATCGTGATGGAGAATCTACATTCGGCACTATTACCAGACCCGTCTGTGGCCGTGTACACGACCTCATGCGTACCGACTGCGAAGGTATGCCCAACCTGATAGTTGGAGACAAACGACGGAGTGCCAAAATCATCAATGGCCGTGGGTGGGGTCCAGGAGACAGACAGCTGCGTGATGCCTGGGTTGACTTCTCTGGTGATATTCATGGGGCAGCCGTTAATGATGGGGTCCTGTGTGTCAACAGCCTCTGTGCATTAAAAAAAATTAAAACCAAGAACAATGAGAATCTTGTGAGCTACAATTTCAAGAAAACTGAAAGATCAAAATATTGTGAGCTTTTAACCATACAGGTTTTTTTTGTTTATTTATTCCTGCGCTTTGTGATCTATGATCGTTATTGCAGCTATTTCTTGCCTTTGATACCTTGTAATTGTCAATGTTTTTAAAATCTTTTTTAATCTCTTATTTCTATGCGATCTTATTCATTCTCTACAACTTTTTTTTGGTCAATTCAATTTACTTTTGAATGTTACCATTTCGAGTGGGGATCAACAGGCTTTGGAGTCGCAGTGTTTCAGTATACTTTTGTCAATCCTGGCCAGCTTGGATTGGGTTGTTTTTTGTTATGTTTAGTTTTGTTTATTATTTATGTACACGTACTCAATTTTCATTTGTAAGGAACGTAATGGATTTGGGGTGAGGGAGTTTTGATTTAATTTGTTTTCAGTTTTAATGTTTTAATCTTTCTTTATTTATTTTGTTCATTTATTTTGTGCAACAATGGTCATTTATCCTTTTGGAAGTAATGATAGTCCTGAAAAGGAATATTTGGTTAATTTCGTAAATGTTTACTGTGCTACTCTGTCTCTGCCCTCTGCTTCACAAATGCAAATTTCGGTCAGTGCTGCTATTGCAGCAGTCAAAATATCAGTCGCCGTGGACAAAATGAAAAAGCAGCGCTTTCTTTCCATTGGCCATATCTCAATAAATATTTACCTGATTGGAAGGACTATATACTCTCCAAATATACAGGGTAAAAGAAAAAGGAAACTCAAATGTTGGGACTTTTGTTTTAATGAAGTTCTGCATGTAGCACTTTCAAAATCTAGGATATAAAAGGCCAATTCATAAGCTTTCTTTTAGTACAAGAATCATTCAAATCACTCATGTAATTTTCAAGTTACAGAATTTTAAACACAACCACTGTTTTAAAGTTCTGTCCACGGATCACAAAAAAGGTGTGCGTTCTTTCAGCGAAACAAAAACGTTTTGCTGAAAGAACACTTGCCTTTATGTGATCCGTGGACAGAACTTTAAAACGCTGGTTGTGTTTAAAATTCCATAACTTGAAAAGTACATGAGTGATTTGAATGATTCTTGTACTGAAAGAAAGCTTATGAATTTGATGTTTTTAGGGTTCAGAGTTTTTTTTTACACACCCTGCATGTTGAGTCTGGGCAGTTCATACTATTGAATTTGACAGCAAGGCTGGCTCCCCTACCTGTGATAGTGATGGTGAAGTTGCAATAACCCCGGTTACCAGCCACGTCGGTAGCCTTGTAGACCACTTGGGTGTCTCCAACGTTGAACTGGGCACCAGGAGTGTGTGACGCCGTGGTGGTGACCGAGCTGATGGCATCCGAGGCGGTGGGCGGAGTCCAGGTCACTGATTTAGAGGGCGTGCCAAATGGAACAAAGGCCTGGATGTCACCAGGACAGCCACTCCAGAAGGGATTGACCGTGTCAATCACTGAAAGTCAAAAAAAGAGCAAAGGACAGGTCTTTAGTTTATAGTTAGATTGAAAATGAACAGTGAACAATTTGACCCCCGGTAAGTTGAACCACTGCTGGTTACGGGACATGAAACATTTTCTGAGCCTTCACCACATTTGTTTTAACAGATGCAGTCAAATTTAAGTGAAATTTAAGTGAAATTTAAGCTAGGTGAAAGAGTTTGACAGTCCTTAGGCGCCTGGTACACAATTCAATTAACACATTTGTCTTTTGTGGATGGCACATCATGTTCTAATACAATCACAGCCGTGATTAATGTAGCAGACATGCATGTACAAAAGTCCGTCAGGCATGCATGCAGGCGCACAATGTAGCACACAGCTGGACATGCGGTGTGGCATTGGAGATGTGCATGTGTTGTTCCCAAGGTAGGCGGGTTCAATCTTTTGATAATAGTTAAACTCATCATTGTTTTCTCACATCATTCATCTTACTAATGTTGTGCAAACCCGACCCGAAACCGACCTGACCCAAAACTGACTTCGGGTTGGGTCGGGTTGGTCTTACCATCATTTCAGTCGAGTCGGTTCGGCATTGGTTTTGCCTTTGCGATTTTCGGGTCAGTTAAGCCATCTTGTGAAAAAACCGAAATAAATCGAAACAGTTGGGAAATTCACACGGTGCAACATTATTGCAGAGTTACTGTAAGGTACGACCAACGCCAACGCCAACCACTGGGCGAATGTGCATGTGGTTTGTGGTCTTTCATGCAGTCTTTAACTCGTAGGCCCACCAGTGGGTAAAGTTACGGGCTTTCACCGTACTGTACGGTAGGATTCTTTACTGAGAGATGACAATTTTCACGTGATGCGGATAAGTTCTGATTCGGGGGTTCTTTTGGGTCGGTTTTTGTTGATTTTTGTTGGGTCGGGTTGGGTCGGATTTGGGGAGTTCATATCGGTTCGGATTCAGTTTATATCTATAATGTTTCAGGTCAGTTTGGCCTGGTCAACCTGACCCGATGCACAACATTACTACTTACCATCGACATGCACATTGAATGTGCAGTTAGCTGTGTTACCAGCACCATCAGTAGCCACATAAACCACTTGCGTAGTACCAGCTGAGAATAGGTCTCCCGGGTGATAGTTCACGTCCACACTGACTGTTCCCCTAGCATCGACAATGGTGGGCTCGGTCCAGGACACACCCACTTTGATCTGGCCCTCTGGGAGCGTCTCTGCTTGGTCCATGGGGCAGTTTGTGATGTCTGGTGGAGTGGTGTCGGGCGTTCCTACATGCATAACAAATAACATTCATAATCCATTCTATTAGGCCGCGGGCCAAAGCCTGAACTTAAAACATAGAAGTTACGCCAAAAATACTATTTTTGACCAAAAATGGGCAAAATAATGAGGAAAAAATGTCGTTATAACTTTAATGTGCAATTTGGGCCAATGTGAACAGCCAGATTAAGAATCAGCACTATCGAATTTATAGTAAAAGCAAGCTGACATCAAAAATTTAAGACGAACCTCAACTTCTAGACCTGATACAGATTTTGGCCCATGGCCTATATTGGCCCATGGCCTATATTGAGGCATGAATATAATCGTCAAATTTAATGCATGATCACTTTAAAGGTACAAAGGACGATTTTGATTTGTCGTTTGAAGCAACAAAGTTGCTCAAAATCCCGTGAAAATTTCAGTGAAGTTCTGCATGTATTACTTTCAAAACCCACAATACGAAAGCCCAATTCATAAGCTTTGTTTTAGTACAAGAATCATTCAAATCACTCATGTACTTTTCAAGTTACAAAATTTTAAACACAAAACCAATTTAGAGTTCTGTAGACGGATCACACAAAAGGTAAGCTTTCTTTCAGCAAAACGAAAACAATTCACGTACATCCCTATGTGAATTGGTTTCGTTTTTCGTTTTCATGAATGCTGTACTATCAAATTAGGTTTTGCCTTTACACCGACTTATAAACACAAGGGCGGATCCAGGGGGGGGCCAAAGGGGGCCATGGCTCCCCCCAAAACGAAACCAATTTTTTTTTTTTTTATGTGACATCGCAATAAAGGCAGGCAATGAGTACACCACCATCTTACCTCAAAAAAACATTGGTTAAAGTGGTCAGAAATAGCCTCAGATCGCACCACAGAGCATCTAGAATCCCAAAAAAAATTTTGACCCACTTTTTGGGGGGACCAAAAATTTTTTTGGCCCCCCCCCAAAATTGTGTCCTGGATCCGCCCTTGTATAAACATTGTATACTCAGTGTGTTACCTCCCGAGTCAAAGTTGGGGAAAAAATGATGTACTACTTACGTTCAACATTCAGAACAAACTGGCACGTGGCTGCAAATCCTGCGTTATCAATGAACATGTAGGTGACCTGATACGCTCCTAGGGTGAAGTTCTGTCCAGGGTAGAAGTTCTGCTCTATCCTAGCGATGCCATCTTGGTCAGTAGCTGTGGGTTCGGTCCATGTCACTGCTACCTGACTCTCACCCTCGGGTATATAACGGGTCAACATGACCGGGCAGTTGGACACCATGGGCTTGTTGTTCTCTGTTAAACCGCATCAGAATATGAAAGCATTTAACATTGTTGACATTGATGTGGGACGACGTTTTTAACACCGGAGGGGGGCATAGCACCCAAGTCAAAGTCGAGGGTGCTATGATTTACGTCATGAGGGGTTAAAAACAGCATATCGTGCATATCGTGCCACCAACTCAAAAAGATAAGTGGTTGTAACTTAGGCCAGCCCTCAAATTAGAGTCCCTCCCCAGACCGTTCGGGGTTGAGCCCGCCCAGTATGTCAAAGGGACTGGGACCTTGGATGGAACCGATTGGGCCCAGATTAACTACACCAGGCTTCTGCAGCACACTCTGGCTCATCACAAAGAAACCAATTTGCGACACACAAATCCTCCAGCACGCAACAATGACTCTGAGTGGGCCGAATAATCCTCCTCCAATGGCTCAACTTCAATCTATTTTGCCCATTGATCAAACCCCCAGTCACCAGTTCAGACCGATCAGGGCTTCTAGCTTCAGTAACCATGTGGCTTCTGGCTTCATACCGATCGGGGTGAAAGGGATTGGCTTACCGGGCCTGGTACCCGAAGGGTCTGTTATCCCATGACTGGCCTTACTGTCTGAGAAATAAATTAAATCACTGCGATGTAACCTTTCATAACTGAAGGTTTTGATGTCTTGCTGGACATGAGATGGAGCTCACTACCTGCTTCTGCTGTTGGCCCCATCCAGCCAATCTTTTAACATGCCCCCCTGCTCATAATTTTTTTTTTTTTTTAGCTGTGGTTATCTACCAGACTGGGACCGTGAGTGCATAAAAACGTGCAAAATTACTACTGACGTTTTTTTACTCACCATTCGGCTAATTAATGCCCACACAACACATACATCAAAATGCTATAGTTGCAAGCATGTCACCTGCGAAATTTGAGACCTTAAATCCAATTTTAAGGCAAGTTTTTGGCAATTCAAAAACCATCCACGTCATTCTCCATGCTCTAGAAATGGTTGTGTGATTCCCAAGGTATTCTGGGTAGGTGTAGGAAGAGCCTTGCAGCTTACTTGTTTTTTAATCGATGGCCAAATGAACATAGCGCCCTCTGTTAAAAAATGAAGCATTCTGCATTCACTCAGATCAACCAGAGGGCGCTGTTTTATCTACACGATGAAAATGTTTTAGCTGAGGAGTTTTTTGCACAATGCATTGCAGTACACATCAACGTTATGTTTTGCGTTTGGATTTCGATAACTCCCTGCAAAATTAGAATTAAAAGCTGAATTTTTGGTGATGCAATACTCACAACAGCAACTTTGCGAGGCAGAAGTTTCGGGGATTATTGAAGAAACTGTAGTGAGTAAGAAGCTTGCTAATTTGATTCACACTGGTTTTATTATGCAGCACAAACTTTTGCACGATATGGATACCAATAAGTTTTGGGACTCTCATACACAGTATTGAGAGTCCCAAATTTTCGGACTAGTTATCTACTAACTTCATGTTCTTTTGAGTAGGGTCTAAACTAAAGCAGAAATAAAAAAAAAATAAAATTAAACCAGTAAATTAGTACACTTTTATTATCTTGTCCTCACCTTCAATGGTAATAGTGAATGTGCATGTTTGCTGGTTGTTATGGTCATCAGTCGCCGTGTATGTCACATGATGTACTCCCAGGCTGAACATACCCGGGGATCTAGAGGCGATCAATGTAAAGATAACGGTGTTGTCTGTCACAGTGGGTGTGGTCCAAGTAATGTCATCGGTAGGGATGCCGATGATGTCATCGGGACAGGTTTGGAAAACTGGAGGCTCCATGTCTAGGGGAAAGGAGAGGATCGAGAATGAAGAGGATTACTTGAGTGAGAATCAAAAGTGTTTTCTGTGTATGTGGAGTTTGTTAACCCATTAACACATGCATTACTTTGTATTACATAGTATTCATTTCCTGACGAATCTGTGGGCAGTACGAGGCAGTATCAGCTCCATGCAAAAGTACCCCCTCAACGGTAAGAAAGGAAGAGTTGGGGAGACCACTGGGAGAGACGTTCAAATGCATTGTCGAAGGCGTTCATGCTCAAGAGAAGACGCTATGGCTTTGTGCACTTTCAGAATAAAATACGTTGTGCGTACTTTGCGCTATACGCGCGAACCAGTATGCAGTGGTAAAAAGCACCCTCTCTAGTTCATGCATGGAGCGTAAATGCAGTAACAGGCAGGATGGTCTGGAGCATTACAGAAACTACAACACGTCCCAAAATACCCCGCAACTTTTTTTGTGAGGCTCTAGCGTTGGCGCGGAAACATGTACCGCCATTATTTTTATATCATTTGAAAGCTTGGAATCTGAACTTTATCCCAGGCGAGTATAGAGGCATGTTCAAATAAAGGAATGTCGAAAGAAAACTCAACCGATTTCAAGGAAAATTGATGGTGCGGTACATTAGATGCCAACTCGAGTCGCTTTGAGCGTGCTTTTTGATACATCTATACTTACACGTGAATTTCAAAAGAGACTCAGAATAAAATCAAAATGAAGAACAATATTATGAATTTATTTAAACTGTAGTCTACGTGGATCGAAAAGAATAGGAAACACAGAAAGCAAAAGGCAACGAGATTGTCATTTCCACATTAGGAAAAATGCGCATGATTGATTTTCCTTGAAATCGGTTGACTTTGTTTTGACATGCCTTTATTTGAGCACGAATAATTTCGAAACCCTTTTGAAAATCAAACCAATACTTACCAGGGATAAAGTAAAGATTCCAAGCTTTGAAATGATATAAAAATAGTGGCAGTACATGTTTCCACAACGACACTAGAGCCTCGCAAAAAAAATGTGGCGGGTATTTGGGACGCGCTGCAATGGGTTTCTCCTACCTGGTATCTTTGCAATGATTCCTTCTTCTGAAGGCAGACAGAGCAAAAGTGACGCTAACCAATTGAAATACAAACCGTCTTCGTTAAGTTGTGTTCGTTAAGTGAGAGCATTTCAAATGTGCCTACCAAACCCCAATCCTTACATAGCTCATTTTTGTAACTGGAAGTCTCTAATAAAAAAGAGTTACTACTGAGTAACTTGCTAAGCACAAACACTTCAACCAGCTTACCTGAGACTGTGACAGTGAAAGAACAGGTGGCCGTATTTCCCATGCCGTCACTTGCTGTGTACATGACCGTGTTAACACCTACGCCAAATGCGGATCCTGACTGGATTGTGGGAGTCAGCGTGATGCTGGCCGGGGAGGAACTACTAGTTGTAGGATCATCCCAATTGGCGACGTTGTTGGGTTGTCCTGTAGCAGTGTTAATGTTGATGTCGTCGGGGCAGGTTATCAGGATGGCATTCCCTGCATCTAGGTGAGTCACAATTCATCTCATGTTAACATCTTCAAATAACAATCAATCTCATGTTAACATCTTAAAACAACAATCAATCTCATGTTGACATCTTAATATAACATCAATCTCACGTTAACATCTTAAAATAACAATAGATCTCATGTTAACATCTTAAAACAACAACTTATCTCACATTAACATCTTAAAATAACAATCAATCTCACATTAACATCTTTAAAAAAAACAATCAACAACATATTATCATCTTGAAATAACAATCCATCTCATGTTAACATCTTAAAATAACAATCCATCTCACATTAACATCTTATAACAAAAAGAAGACCGGGCAATTTTGTCACAACCTAATAAAGGAGATTTTTGAGAGAAAGCGCCCACTGAGCTGGAAATATGCATTTACTACGAAACGATTATAGTTCGAAAGGTAGAGCATTTATGCAACTGTAACTTAGCAAGTTTTTGTGTAATTGCCATGCGAGAACAAAAATTTGGGCCTCAAAATCGAGCCGTTTGAGTGCTAGTCTTCATTTCTGTCACGTTTCTTTTCAAAATATTCTTCAAACACGTGCAAGCCAGTGTGTGTTCTATGTTTCAATGTTTCGTAATTCACTACCTTATGGAGACGTGTGTACAATAGGGAACAAAATATTGTAAAAGTCTCCACAAGGCAGTTGTCTCCACAACTTTTTCACGAAATAGATATGAATTTTACTCAAAAACTGGGAATTTCCAAGGTGTGTTTTATCTGTGCCAGTCTTTTTTTAAAAATTGGCTTAACATTTGATGCTTTAAAACACATATATTCTACGTCATGTAAACAAATAAGGTTTTCCAACATTTTCAACATAAATGTTAGACATTATCTATGGATTTACTGTAACCCAGATCTTCAACAAAATTGTGAGTAAACAATCAAAAACATGGATTTTTTTGTGAAATCTGGACGAATGTGCACCTTTCAGCTTTGCATACATACAGCAGTGTTTTGCAATTTTAGTAGTAGTTTTTACTTACCAACAATGCTAACAGTAATGGTACACTGTGCAATATTGCCAGAGCTGTCTGTCGCAGTGCAAGTCACAATGTGATCCATGCCCACATCAAAGGCTGTTCCCGACGGCGGTGCACACTGTATGGTGGGTACGCCGTTATTGTCGTTAGCCACCGGCGGATCCCAGGATACCGTGTCCGATGGAATACCCGAGGCAACCTCTCGAGTGATGTCAGCTGGACATGTGATTGTAGGCAACTGGTTATCTGTGGATTATCCCCAAAAAAATGGACTTATGATTTATGAATTGCATAAAAAAGTTAAAGGGGACAAACCTGTGTTCACGAGTCCATGAAATGCTGCTTTGAAGGGGATCGCCACACCTCCTCCACAGCGAGTCTGTTACCTTCCCAGCATTGAATAATGCCGGTACCCATTTAACACCTGGGTTGAGAGGAGTAATTGAGGTAAAGCGCCTTACTCAAGGGCACAACATGCATGGCCACGGCAGGGCTCGAACCCACAATCTCACGATCATGAATCCTGTGCTCTACTGCTAGACCACGAATGGCATGCATGTCATTATCAACTTTCTACATAAAGCTCTAGCAGAAACATATCAACTGGACAGCATCTGAAATTGCTGTTGAACCCAAATGATGAACAGTAGGGTGCATTCCACCAATGCGAACAATGCTACCATTAGCCAATGTTGACAACATGTGCGCAAATGGGACCGACTGATTGCCCCTAACTTTGGCGAACATTTGCAACCAAGCCAAGCGGTCTTCCGGAGTTGTCACCTATATGTTTTCCAAAATGGCCAACACACACATTGAATGTAATGGTCTTGTTAGAGCTGCAATTTTTCCGTTTTGTACATCTGCAGTTATTTTACATATTACTGGCAACTTCTCACTTTCAGTCACAATTAATTGTTTGAGGATTGTAAAAGCCGCTTTCCAACCAGTGACACTTGTAAAATTGGATTCTAGGATGCCGGTATTTTAACAACAGTTTTTCATAGGCATTATCGTCCCATTTGGGGTAAGCATGTTCACAGGGCCTAGCTAATGAACACAAACACATTTGCATGACTGGAACGCATCTCCGTGCCTACCTCTCACAATTATCCAGAATTTACAGACCACTTGATTGCCACTAGCATCTGTAGCTGTGTACGTGACTGGGTTGGTTCCCACAGGAAACGCTGCCCCCGGCTGATGGCTTGGTACTAGATTGACAGGGTCTGTTGGAGTGCTGTCCACGGTGGGAGGGGTCCAGGAGGCGGATCCAGTATTGGAGTTGGCGTCAGTGGTAATGCTCTGGTTAGACGGACAGTCTCTGAGGACTGGCGCGGTGGTGTCTGGAAATTTACAAGTAAGAAACGGGATTGCAGGAAATCTGAGCACATTAAAGGGAATGTACTACATTCGCTTTTGCTGCAATTTTCAGAAATAAATGAATTTGGAGGATTAGTATGTTTTAGGTTAGCAAATATTGTTACACTGACTTGTTTCATGTTTTGGGTTCGTAGATGCTGGAAAAGCCAAGAAAACTAATCATATTCTTGTAGTCTGGTTCCCTGATCCCACTTACGATGAAACACAGCAATTTATAGGCTTTGGGGAATTGTAAGATCAGAGAATCAGTCTAGCAGGCTTGTAGTCTTCACAGGTGTGTAATCAATTGCAAAGAAAATGCAGACGAACTAAATATAAAAATCTAGGAGCACTTTTTGAAACAAAAGCCAGTTTTCTCCACCGATGGTCGGCTCACCAGCGTTGGAAAAATACAGTTTTTCTTGAAAATGTCAGCACACCAGGAGCCACGATTTTACAGGATGCTTTAGACTGTCATTTCCTAACAATCCAGTAAGATATTTCGTGATTATTTGATCATTTCATTTTTTGATGTTTGCAAATGTTGTATCTTCCCTTTGATGCAAGGCTGAAGCCTAAAACTCACATTTAATGGGAAAAAACAGTTAGTGTTCAGCTGTCAAGATATTACAGTGCATGATAAAGTTTGGCCACTGATCCAAGGTAATGTGAGTGTTTATTGCTGGGCAATGCTTGTCATCAGACCATTCAGAGACTCTTATTTGGCAGACCCTGATAACCAATAGGCCTATTCATCATCTACTACTCCCAGGAACTATAGATTTAAAGATAATACCTCCATACAAATTGGATTTCTTTGGATACAAAGTATTACAACACCTTACCCACAGATTCTGTGTCTTCGCATTCGCTTTTTTTGCTATCTTGCTGTGCATGGCCAAAGATACTATACCCGTAGCAACCAAAGTACTATAGCTGTAGCAACCAAAGTACGATACACATAGCAACCATTAGAGTGTGCAGATGCATATGGCATGAGCATGCGCATTGCACATTCCCCAGTGTTTGCTCTACAGAGCTTGGTTCAAACATTTCGTGAAGGGGTAGTTTGGAAAAGTGCTATTAAAGTTTCAACTAATTTTGTATTCAAATAGAAGTACATTTTAATTGTATTTAAATTAATCAGTTTATCGCTTAAAATCAATGAGAATCTGTGGGAAAGTTGTTATAAAACAAATATTGACTGCTTTATCTCGTGGTGTAGTACAACTAGCCTCCCTCGGTGATCCACAGAGGGCTTCTATTTTCCCTCGGCGAGCTTCATGGATCATGAAAGCTAGTTTAACTACACCACACGAAGCAGTCAATATTTGTATATTATAACACACCTCTTGCTTGTTCTTTATCCTGGTTGGCTGAAATGCGGTCACGTGTGATTCACTAATTTATGCTAGTGAATGAAACTTGCGTCAGCGTGAACTAGACGCGCGTCGAGACATCGTGCGTGCGTAATTTCCAGGGTATAGTGCCTGATCGGGCACTATACTCAAACATTTTTGACTGGTAACAGCGCCCTCTGACAAAACTCAAACTCAAAAATTTAATCTAGGGGAAACTAAAAGCGTTCCATTAATTGTTGAATTGCTTACAGTTGAATTGCTTACGAGTTAATTGTTGAATTAAAACAGTTCAATAATAAAACCCTAGCTGAAAGGTTTCTTTTCTTATTTTATGGACATACATGTAGGTGAGTTAACACACATGGACTGGCATAATTCGGTCACTAGTGCACGTCTATGCCCCTTCAGCCTCGGGAAATAGGACCCTCTTCTGGTCACTCACAGTCCCTCAGGTTGCACAGCCGTTCACTAGTGACCTCATTGCCAGTCTATATGTGTATAATAGATCGCTGAATTCCTGTCACAGTACACACAATATCATCTTAATAGTACACTCACCAGTTACAACCACCATGAAGACGCAGGTGGCAACATTCCCGGATGGATCTCTAGCTGCGTACTGTACAAAGACTGGCGAGGTATCTGCAGTGAATATCTCCCCAGGTGCATGGGTCCTGTTCAGCTCGTACTGACCGCTGTTGTCCGTGGCGGTTGGCTCAGTCCAGGAGACGGCCACGGATCCACCGCCGAGGTCACCATTCAGGTTGAAGCCTGCCGGGCAGTTACTGATGACTGGTTTCTCACAGTCTGTGAGACAGACAGGATTGACACAAAGAATAGAGATGGGTGGTCACTACAGTGACTGTAAAGAGAGCACTGTAGAATAAATTTAGGTTGGAACTATCATTCATATGATTCTGCACTTCAACTGCTAGTACATCTAGACTCATTGTCCACCAGGAGAGAGTGTCAATGTCTTAATTTTCCGAAGGACCTTCTGAAGAATCAGCGTTGTAAATCTTTATTCCTTTCATCTAGATTGGCCAGCCATGGTAGGAACTCAAAGAATAGTTCCATGATACCAGCTAAAACTTGCTGTTTCAGAAAAAGCCCAATCCAATACTATATTGGGTTTAATTAATTCAAGTATTTTGTGTTGAAAGAATTTTTTTTCTCTAACACCCTCACCGATACTTTATCAATAATTTTAAGTGGTTGTTTTTAATTTTTCCCAAGTCTTTTGTTTTGAATTTTTTTTTACTACTCGCTTTTTTTTTGATAAATTTATTTGTGAATTCCTGAGCAGGGATTTTTATTGTAATCCTTTTCGTTTTAAACTAGTGACTTTTTTTGTGTGGAGTACACTGCACATTTTGAAGTTCTTGATAATGTCACATTTTATATTTTATATCATGTACATTACATACATTTTTAAAGATTATTTCATCCGTAAATCATGTACAATTTGACCTTTTGTCTATGACACATGAGTTTTTAATAAACCAACAACAACAGTAATATAAATAAATATTCATAAATACCTCAGACAGTTTAGCTATTCCTATTGGTCGAGAGCCCGTCACATGGCCGGTCTTAAACGGATGATAAAGACATGGCTAGCTGGTCTTAAACACTTTTCCAGTGTCACAATAAAATGTGGACTCCTAAAAATCCAGTGCCTCTTACCGTTTCATTGGTTGAACGTTCACAATCCTCACGTAGGCATGCGCAACACTACAAGCGAGTCAGAATTTTATAGTTCTAAATTCAAAACGCAACGCCCCAGGTGCGTTCTGCGTGACATCGCGCAGAACATGTTACGCGCGCGTCAATCTCCATAAAAGGGTTGTTTACATCTTACTCGCCAGCTGAACACTCCATTATTTTGCTAGAGGGATGTTTCAAAAAGCATGAAGTGAACTTGTTGAACAAAATCGGGATTTTTTGAACGAATTATTTGATATTTTTTTACGGATAAGGTATTTATGAATGGGAATAAATATGTGCTCGGTCGGTATTTATCACTCTGTTTAATACCGCTTAGAGTCTGGGTGCTGATAATTACCCTCGCCTCCGGCTCGGGTAATTATCAGCACCCAGACTCTAAGCGGTATTAAACGAGTGATAAAAACCTCCGGAGCACACATTTATTCCCTTATTATAAAAACTGATTCATTATGAGGTCACTATCATAGTATACAAAGTCACATCACGGTCATTTAGCCTGACATTCCTTTCCCGGAACAAATATTTACACGTTATAGGTAAAAAGGGTCAAATGGCATATTTATGTTTTCTACCAATCCTATTTATCGCTGATCACAAAACATGAGTTTGATGACATCAAATTCTCACACACTTTGGAACTTTTACAGTTTCACCCAGAAATTGAGTGGAGTGGGGCTTAAACCTTCGACCTCCGGATTGCCGTTCCGGTGCTCTACCAACTGAGCTATCTAGCCATATCTTGGCACTTCCCCATTTGAAAATGTCCCAGAATTTGTTAACAGTGAAGGTGTTTACCACATACCGTCAATGGTGACATCAAATGTGCAAGATGCCGTCATGCTAGACTCGTCAGTGGCCGTGTAGGTTACCGGTGTCGGGGTACCGGTATGGTTGAATGTATCCCCCGGTGAGTAGTCACTGGTAAGCGTGACAGCGCCCTCAATGTCTGTGGCAGTGGGTTCGATCCAGTCGACGCTACGAGAGAGCGTCCCTTGGTCGGCACAAAACATTTGGTTGGATGGACAGTTGACGAGGCGGGGAGCATTGGAGTCTAGCGAAGAATTGGAGAAAAGGACCCAGGAAAGAAAAGTTATCAAAATGAAAAACAGCCCGTAGTTGATTTTTTTTGGAACACTTGAAAATGTTGCAACAGGTTTTTTATCCAGTGTACAGAATTCTTAGAAAGGCAAAACAAGAGCAGAAATTGACAAGACTGGAGCGTTGACTTAAGTAAACTATGGATTTCCGTGCACCAACAAAAGAAGGCGCCATTTTACCTAGCAACGACGTCCCATGGACGGGACATTTAGCTGGTTGACGCGCACCGTTCCTTGTGTGTGACGCACGTACACCAGGGGATTTGTACTACAGTACACGCAGTGGTACTTGGTACAGCCGCGCGTCGAGGCAAAATTGCAGTCAGGTAAGATGGCATCGGTCGGTCACCCCCAACTGTGCTTTCTTTGCCGGTGAGGGGGTACTTGTGAATGGAGCGGATACCCTGACCTAATAAGGCTGTGGGATAGTGAGTAGTAAAGTCTGTGACGCGCCAATACAGTCCAACACGCTCGCATTTATCTGGGTTTCCTTGGCATGAAACGACTGAGAGTATTTCTATTCCCCCTGGATGGGATGCCAGTCCATCGCAGGTCACTCCCCAGCTAATGCCGGTACCCATTTATACTCCTGGGTGGAGAGACACAAAGTGGGGGGTGAAGTGGCTTGCCCAAGGACACAACATATGACCGGCAGCTGGATTCGAACCCCTGACCCTCTGATCACGAGTCATGAATCCTAACCACTTAGCCACACTCCTCCCCTTTGGGTTAAATAATTGAAAAATCTCGAAAAAGTCTTTGGAGCACCATTGACATTTTCTGGTAGCGCCACATTCGTAGCGCAACAGGAATTACTTTGTAGCTTTTAGTTTTCTACTACTTGCAAACAAAATTAATGGTTTGGACTCGGGTATGGGGGCACCTACCTAAGATGGTGACAGTGAAGATGCAATTTCCTGTATTTCCCTCCGCATCCATGGCAGTGTATTCCACAACGGTTGCCCCAAAGTTAAAGATAGTGTTTGGTGAGACATCGGAGACAGAGCTAGTGACAGCCACATTGTCGCTGGCTGTTGGCTCTATCCAGGACACGTTGGCCGTCGTGGTTCCCATGTCGGCTGGGACACTGAAGCTAGCTGGGCAGCCAGTGTAGACAGGATCCTCCATGTCTGTGTAAACAGTTGTGGAAAACATTGGTATCGCCACAGAAATAACATATCATCACAGTGGTGGTATGTACAATAAACTTTGTGCCCAATTTCCGGACACTGCCTCCTGTTTTATTTTAGATTCAAATGAAATGTTACAATGTGAAAAATGTTCAGTGAATCCATAAAATTCAAAAGCCTGAATTACAGTAAGAGTAACGGGCTCATCAAAAAAGAAGTTCACACCTTACTTGAGAACATGGAGAAAGTCGAGAGAAATTTAAAGTCCAAGATGGGGGAAAAATGGCATTATTGTCTTTTTCTTCCAACAACCGCCAGTGAAATTTACCTTTTTTGCCCTCAGTCCTCGCCATCCTCAAGATCATTATTGTGATTTTTAAAGCATTGCATTTTATACAACTCAATCTGAAACCTCTGAAAATTGCGAAACATCAAGTGAATTTGACTGTCAGACTGTCAGTCATGGTAGTCAAACTCCACGCGCGACAGCCTCAAATCTGTGTTGTACGCAGTTTCAATCATTTCATGGGTTAATGTTTAAACCTATTTCCAGCCGTAACTGCTCCAAGCCGGCTTACTTAAGAGCGTCTACCATACAATCTGTGCACTGACGACTGGAGAACAGATTAAAATTGTGCTCGCAATACAGATGTCGCAGTGCAGTTTCAAATTCGTTTCAATTTTATAATCAGATTTTGCGGGGGAAAAGATGGTCAGAAAAATCAGAATAAGTTTCATTTCTGAAGAAAGGGAATCCATAACAATAAAAACCTTACCAGTAACAGTGACTGTGAAGATACAGGATGCCGTGTTACCAGCCCGGTCCACTGCAGTGTAGTTGACTACAGTTACTCCCTCAGGAAAGTCAGTGGGTGGATCAAAGTTATTAACAGTCTGGAGTTGTGGGTCATTATCGCTGGCCGTCGGCGGTGTCCAGACGACTCCAGTGGCAACAGCTTGGTTCAATGCAGTGTTCTCAGACAGATCACCGGGGCAGTTGCTGAAGACTGGGATCTGTGAATCTGTAAGGAAATTTTTAAAAATAAAATAATCATAATAACGCAGAGACTTTTAATACTCAAAAGTGGCTTAATTTGGTGGATATAATAATTCATGAACATTTTTCTATAAATGTTGTGATGCCCTGGCCTACACAGCGTTATGGGAAGTTTTTTATTGTTTGGCAAATAAGGACTGAGTTGAAGGGACTTTCTGCTGTCCCCACAGCATTTTCAGTCCCCACAAATACCTCGTACAGACAAGTGTATGTCCCCACAACTATGGAACAAGACTGCGTGTACAGACAGGTTTGTTTATGGCATAAATCAAGGATTTTTTTTTGTTCCTCTTCCCTTTTCCTTTCTTTGTCCACTAACTTTTTCGCAACAGCTCTCATTGGTTTTGTACACGTTTTCTAATCGATTTGGTTCCTGTCCTCGATTTATCAATGATGTTGCACATGTGTATCCTCGATTAACACCATAAACAAACGTAGGGTGGTGCAAAAAGATGTTGAGCATATTTGAAAAAATTAAGTTTAATGGTATTAAAATATTGATCTTTAAAGCTATAGTCCATCATTTGCAGATCGGATCAGTGCGCGACATCGCGTATGGCTGCAATTCAAAACAACTCAAAACATGATTCAGCAACTTTTGATTTGAAATTGAGATCCCAGAATGCTGTTTTACTCAGAATATACAGCTGAAGCTGAGCTGAAACTTCATCAGGTTAGTTGTTCAGTATCCTTCATTAGATTTTGAACACTTTTGTTGCTTCAAACGAACAAAATGCACAAATTACAAATGATGGACTATATCTTTAAACATAAGTGAGGAAAAAATGATTACAAATGAAAATTTTGTCTATGAGATTTGGTAGTTTAAAACTTTTACGTGCCAAACCCGTTTGTCCACGGATGGCTTTATTCCATCCGCTTGACTGAGCTCCAGAGCTTGATTGCAAGACACAAAACACTTCACTAGACTTACACGTGGACAACGAGGATTTTCGTGACTTGTATTCAAATTAGCATAATAACACTAAGATTTATTCACCACGTATGGTCGAAGTTATACTTCACTACATTAATTTAAAAAAAACAAGTTCAAATAAGTGAAGTAAGTAGGTTAAAATTCCAGTCAAATGTGGGTTTCCTTCTTTTTGCACCAACCTGTAGGTTAATATTTTAGTGTCTCAATGATGTCTCGGCAGTCCAGAATAAAGGTGCCAATTCTTCAAAACTACTTAAAGGGAAAATACAACATTTGCAAACATCAAAAAATAAAACTACCAAATCATTTTGAAATACCTTGCTGGACTGTTAGTGAATGACAGTGTGAAGCATCCTGTAAAATCATGGCACCTGGTATACTGTCATTTTCAAGAAAAGTGGTATTTTTGTATCAATTTCCAACGCTGATCGGCCGACCAGCGTTGGAAAAAACTGGCTTTTTTTCAAATACTGGCCCCAATTGACCATCACACTTGTTTGCAATCGATTACACACCTATGAACGGGTACAAGCCAGTTAGACTGGTTCCCTGACCTTACAATTCCCCAATGTATGTAAACTGCTCTGTTTCTTCTTTGGAGTCAGGGAACAAGACTACAGTAAAATGATTGTTTTTCTTGGTTTATATAGCATTTTTGACCCCAAAACCTCAAAAAAGTCAGTGTAACTATTTCTTGCTATATATTTCCAACCCCCCAATTCCATCCATTTCTGAAAATTACAGCAAAAGCAAATGATGTATATTCCCTTTAAATTTCTACGATCATTACAATATCCGGTTTATAACATTAGCAGCAGTGAACTATTTTTCAACAGCCAACCACGGGGTTTGTTTAAAACTTCCACATAAATGTTGACTATCGATAAATAATATTGTCATATTGAGGCAATGTGATTTCTTTCGACCTACCCGTGACAATCGCATCAAAGGTGCAGTTGGCCTTGTTGCCTGCCGAGTCGGTCGCCAGATATACAATAGGAGTTACCCCTAAGGGATACAGGGCAGCAGACGACTGAGAGGACTGTACAGTCACGGTCACGGCGTTGTCGGAAGCAGAAGGGAGGTCCCAGACGACTATAGCCATGTCTTGATCAGTAGCGGCAACGGCAGAGGCCACGGAGGGACAGTTGGAGAAAACTGGAGGCTCGTTGTCTGGGGGGAAAATAAAGGGGAAAACAAATCAGTGGGCAATTGTGGAGCATTGTAATGAAGGCGGGTAGAACACAAATGGCCTTACAATCCTCAAAACAAATGTGATGTATTATGTTCAAATACAGTGAAATCTCAATAATTCAAACCTCAAGGGAACAAGTTCAAAATCTTTAAGCAGAGCTTTGAGATAAGCAGGGTTGTATATCATTGTTATATTACTAAAGGGAATGGATTCTTTGTTTGACTTAACAGTTGTTTTGAGTTATCAGAGTTTGACTTATTGAGATTTCACTGTATTGGAGAAGCGCCGTTGATTTCACAACCGGCAGATGAAATCCAAAGGACTCTGTGAAAAAAGGCCGATGTGGTTTGGGATGGGAATCATTTGCCCTTGACCATTAAACTGAGGTTTTGCCATGATGACCAACAGCCAGGCATAGGATTCCAAACCCAACCGCAGCCCTTTTAACAACACACAGGATTTTATACAGCTTGCATAACACAGCACTGAAATTGATTAAGACAAGGAACTTGGTCACAGCGTCCAAAAGTGTTGTTGTGAGCAATTGACAATTGTGCAGTGATGCGTGACTGACATTAAATGAAACTCATAGGGGTTTAGGCCAAGGATAAGGAGTAGCTGCACATTCAAAAATTGTCAAAATTGTTTTCATGGTTTTTGTAGTTATTTCAAAAATAGTCAGACGGACACTTTTTTGGAACATACTGTAGAATAACAATCATCAAAACAACAAAACTTTGGGAGAGACTTCCAAAGCAGAACAACTCCCCTTTTCACTGATTGTGGCGTTTTTGTTTTTTGATAATAAGCCATTTGCGAGTTAAATTTGAATAAATCTGGGAACGCTGACTTAATCCAATGCTTTGCACGTTTTAACTTTGCATTCTGTCGTCCAAAGAGACTGTTAATATATATCACATGATTCAGGGCAAGCCTTATGCTAGCAACCCCAGCTCCGGCATGGTCTGGTGTCTTTGTGCCATTCTCACACATTGTGAATAATGTATTGGTGCTGAGCGTCTCTTACGTAACTTAGCAAGAGCTTGCCCCGAATTATGTGATAAGCAACAGTGTCTTTGGTCTGGAGAATTCAAAGCTAAAATGTGCCCAGCATTCTGAGCAAGTCAGTGTACCAGATGTTTTTCAAATGTAAATCCGATAGGGTATAGGTTACTCGCAAATGGCTTATTGTATCAATAGTTAGTTGTCGCTTTGACCTACCAATGACGGTGATGATGAAAGAGCAACTGTGGGAATTCTGCGCAAAATCCATGGCCGTGTAGGTGATAGTGTTCTCTCCGACAATCAAGGGACTACCATTGGCAGGGCTGGCTAGGAGCGAGGTGACAGCCACATTGTCGCTAGCCGTAGCGTCTGTCCAGGTGAGCGTAGCAGTTCCCTTGCTGGGGTCGGTATTCACAGTCATAGCCTCGGGACAAGTCACGACAGGATCTTCCAAGTCTGGACAGAAAAAAAACGCACACAATCTCTATAAAGAGTTTCAAATTCTGAATTCTCTAAAGTCAAACGCAATCAATACTACATCAAATCGGAGGAACAAAAGCTCAGATTTCATCATGGGGCAAATTCACTTTTTTGGAAATTTCTTATTGTATTATTGTTTTGTGATTATTCGACATTTGGCCGGGATTGGCCACGAAAGTCTTTCGACTTATTTCCAGGGGGGTCCCTTGGTGGAATATGTGGAAGGAGTTGCAGTGGGTGGGAGGAAAACACCAGAATGATATTCTAGAGGATAACCAATGGAATCAGGTAGGGACTGAAAACCCAATCCACATGTTGACCTAGGCGGGATTCGAACCTGAGTCACAGCGGTGGAAGGCAAGGAAAATACCGCTATGACAACCTCATTAAATAACACGGCTTGCTTTGTACAGGCTACTTTTAATTGCTATTTTACACCACAAACATCTAAGAACAAGGTTTTGAGAATTTTTTCAAAACACATCATCGCTGTCAAGCAACTTGGATTTTTGCACTCTTCTCACTTGATCATGTTGTGGTCCTAAACACCGCAAAAAAATGAAAGTTCACACTCATTGGAGGGGCTGTAATTTTGAATCTGATGGTCTTACGATGACGTCATTTATATAGACCTTTGGGGAATATTGTTAGCTACATTTTGATACCCCGTTTGCTACCAAAGACTGTAAATCATCCAACATTGACAATGGTTTATGAAAAATGATGCAGTTTGAAAAGCTGAAAATTAAAGAGTACGCAAGTCGAGTGGAAACTGCTGCATGACAATGTCGGACTGCCCGAAACGAACGGCAGAGAATATCAATTGCACCGTGCTGGTATGCATGGCAGCACATGAAATTGAATAACGCGTGCTTTGTTCGGGCACTCCTGTGTAGTCAATAGGGGCCAATGATATACGGGCACGTGTGTTGGCGCTTACCAATTTCTCCTTGTGTATCTCATAAATTGCAACTACATGTATTCAAACTGCATCCTTTTTCAACTTGGACAAATTATAGTCTTTGGTAGCAAGCGGGGTATCAAAATGTAGCTAACAGCATTCCCCAAATGTCTATATAAATGAAGTTACCATAAGACGATCAGATCAAAATTATGACCCCTCCAATGAGTGGGGACTTTCTTTGTTTACGGAGTGCTGTGGTTTGACGACCTACCTCGTACTGTGACCAGGAAGGAGCAGGTGATGACATGACCAACGGCGTCGGAGGCTGTGTAGGTCACGGTCGTCTGACCAATCGGGAATAGATCACCGCTGTTGTGGGAGCCGGGCGAGACCTGGACAGAACCAGAGTTATCCTGAGCCATGGGAGGAGGCCAGGTCACAGAAGCGTTGACTGCTCCGATGGATGGAGTGATGGATGCATCACCTGGGCACGCTGTCCAACTTGGTGGCTCATTGTCTAGGAAGAAATTTTGGAACAAGATGACATAAAGGTAAAGAAACATTGCAGAAATATCGTGAATTGCACGACACATCTAACACAGACTACAAAGACATCGAAAGAATGGAAAACATACGGGAGGAAATTGCCACGTTTTCAATATCCTTGAGGGCCAATTTCAAAATGTGCATAACATATTGCGTATTTGTTCGTTCACAAATGCGCATTTGCCACATTGCCTCGCAACATAGTCGTTGCGACAAAATCAAGAATGTGTAGATAGGCCATGTGAACTGTTGAATGCAAACCTGCCGGACCATTTATGTGCTCCAAGCCTCAGTCTGCCTCACTTTCATTTTTGTTTGTTAATGTGGCTTGCCACTAAACATCAGAGCAGACTGGTATTAAGTTGTAATCAACTTTATTTTATTGCTTTCATTTCTGAAAATGAAGATTTTACTTTGCTTTCAATTTAATATGAAATAATATAAAGCCTATGCCACTCACCAACGACTTCAACTACAAACGTGCACTGGGCTGGGTTGTTAAAGTCTCCGTCGACGAAAACGGTGGTGGTGACGTTGTGTCTTCCCAGGGGGACAGTGTCACCCGACGTGTAAGGGGTTGACTGGGTGTCAAAGGAGGCGCCTTGCGGCTCCACGTCGGGATCATTCCATGTGACTACAGCTGTGGCTACTCCAGTATCTGTTGGCCGCTGGATGTAGACGGGGCAGTTACTCAGGGCCTGAGGGGCATCTATGCAGATTGAAAGAGATAAAACAGAGATAATAATAACAACTAGAGGTCTATGTCTGTTTGTGAACAGAAATAGGGCTTTTTCGTATTTCACGCTTTTCAAAAGTTAATGCTTTGTTTGTCCATGTGCAATCATGTCAAATGATGTTCACTTTCATGTACAAACAATGTTCTCTGATACACGTGCTGCTTTAGCAGCCCAACAATATAATGAAATTTCATGACTAAAATTCTGACTTACGCCTTTATGTGTTTGTAAAAAAAGCATCGTTGATGACGTCATCATGACGTCAGACACTTGCCAAATTTTTTTGCACATAAGTTTGACCTAACATGCCAATTACAAAAAGAATTGTGTAGTTTGCTAACGTTCTGTTAATGAGATATGGCTTATAAAATCAATCAATGACATCGCCTTAATTTTTACCTTTAACACATGCCGATATACCTACATACCATATTTAAACCCTGTGGGACTTCCAATTCTCTAGACATAGGACTTTCAAATATGCACTTTTAAGATGACATCACGTGACCCATGATGACGTCATGATGACGTCACTCTTCGGGACACAACTTTGCTATAGGGACTATGCCTATGCTGACTTTGAATGATGTATGACAAAGATTAATGCCAAAAGTAGCGTGGACAAAAGACGTGTACAAAATCTATAGGATTTGCCAGGGAACAAAAAGAAGAAGAAAGAAATTTAAAAATGAGAACAAAAAGAGAGGCTTTTTCGCAAATGTAAAAGCCAATAAAGAACATTTGTAAAGGTACTCATGGCGCTTGAGGAGAAAGTCAAGTTTAGATTATGTGTTGTGAGAGTAAGCTTGTTTGTACTAGGTGAAATTCCATGTTTGTCTTAAATGTTGTGATGGATGGAGATGATTTGATAGCCAGAGGGAGTTGGTTCCACAGTCAGGCTGACGTTGCAGTAAAGGTGATGATCAAGTGCCCTCTAAAAATCGGACAATATCTAGCAAGACAGCAAGTTCAGAATGCCGAGGTTAAAAAGTACAATGAGATGTCCAAAGAAAAGTGACAAAGGCATGAAATATCTTATGGCCTCCGTGCGTGAACACGCTTTTGGCCAATATTTGAAAGTCCCGTGGAAGGGACACGCCATGTGCGCGTGAAGAATCGAGCACCTATCTAGCAAGACAGCAACTTTGGGATACCGAGGTAAAAAAAGTAAGATGAGATGTCCGAAGAAAATTTAGAAAGGCATGAAATATCTTATGGGCTACGTGCATGAACAGAGAGGGCACTTTTTTACCATATTTGGGACACGCCGCGTACGCGTGCAGAATCGCCCACGTATCCAGCAAGACAGCAAGTTTGGGATACCGAGGTATAAAAGTAAGATGATATGTCCGAACAAATTGACAAAGGCATGAAATATCTTGAGAGCTCCGTGCTTGAACAAGAGAGGGCGTTTTTTGACCATATTCGAGACCTCATGGACAGGACACTCGTCGGGCGCATACTGAAACGCGCACGTACTGCACGAAGAACGCACGACTTGATGAGCGTGCACAAACACCTAGCGTCTTCACGCGAGTGTCAGGTGCCAACTGCATTCGCTTTCGTTCGCTTTCGGGCCGAGTATGAACCGGCCTTACGACTGAACCATTAGGCCAGCTAAGTTTAAGTTCCATTATTTACCTGAGACTGTGACGGTGAAACTGCAGAAGTTGGTATTGCCATTCACATCGGCCACATTGACTGTGACTGTGGTGGGACCACCAAACGGAAATGTGTCGCCTGAGTTATGGGTACTCGACAAGGTTCCTGCGTCTACTCCGACATTGTCGGTGATCTGGAGTGAATTCCAAGTCACCACAGCATCTCGCCCGCTCTCATTCACCAGTTTGATGATCTCAGTCGGACAGTTGGAGAATACCGGCAGCTCTGTGTCTGTAACAGAAATAATATAACGTGATTAACAAACATTAATACAGTGTCTCACCGGATAGTGACAGCCAAGCTTTCGGTGTGATGCACCTTCATCAGGGCAACTGCACTAAACGAACCCTCAAATCCCTGTCTTTTTCATAGCTATAAAAAAATACCACACAAATCTCGAAACATAAGTGGAGAGTACAGTTCATTAGCTTTTCACCAACGAAAAAAATCTTGCCAATCGGGTAAATATTTATTGAGTTATGGCCAATTGAAAATAGGTACTCATTTTTCAATCTGTCCACGGTCTCAATTGTCATTTGTTAGGAATGTAATGGATTTGGGGTGAGGGTAGTTTTGCTTTCTTTGATTTTTAATCTTTCTTTCCTTTCTTGGTTCTTTTTTATTCTTCATTTTTTGCAACAATGGTCATTTATCCTTTTGGAAATAATGGTAGTCCCGAAAAGGACTGTTTGGTTAATTAACTTCTAAGATGTTTACTTTGCTGCTCTGTCTCTGCCCTCTACTTGGTAGCCTTTTTCACAAATCCAAGTTTCAGCCCGTGTTCTTACTGCGGCAGTCAAAATATCAGTCGCCATGGACAAAATGAAAAAGCGGTACCTGTACTCAATTTGCCACAACTCAATAAATATTTACCCGATTGGAAAGATTGTTTCGGTGTTGAAAAGCTAATGAAATATGCTCTCACGATACGTCACTTCGTGGTGCGACAGACGAAGCCTTCCAGTGGTTAACATAAATCAGCGTATCAAATGCTTTCTTAAAAAGTACCCGAATGACTGCAAATTCATTTTTGATATTGTCCACATCAGGGCATTTTAACAAATTTCGCTGGTTCCCGCTCAATCCAGAGTGCAGAAACTCACTTTTTGACCTCATGGTTTTGTAGTTATTTTTTAAAAACAGACAGACGGACACTTTTTCGGGGACTACTTTAGAGTCTACCAACCTATAACCCGTATAGAGAAGCTGCATTGTGCGGTGTTGCCAGCTGAATCTGTAGCCACATAGGTGACTTGATGATCACCGACGTTGATTCTCCCCTGGGATGGGCCAGTAGTCTCCACAGTCCAATTGCCGCTGTTATCACTGATGGCGATCTCATCCCACATGACCAGGGAGTAGTTCTGGCCAGGTTCTGTTTCTCGCTGGAGCTGGACAGTGGGGCAGCCTGTGATCACTGGATCCTCCTCATCTGAAAGTGGTCAAAAATTACTCCAATTGAAGTGTGGGTGATATGTGAGAAACAATTTGAGTCACCTTACATTCTCCAATCCTCTTGTTTACATTACGTGAGTTCATCAAAGCAATGGGGTAACAAAGGAAGTCAGAGATGAGGGTAAAGCTGCCCTCAGGATGACCTTGCGACGACAAAAAGGCATCTATCAAATCACTTTTAATACTGGTCACATATAGTATCAGACTTGTGGATCCTGTGAAAAAACACACTAGATTTCCCAAGCAGTGTTCTGACAAATTCATCCAATGCTCCAAATCATTTGTACAATATCCAGCACCTGATTTCACAAAGCACTGCGACGTGTCGCAACTCGAGTTACGACTTGCAATATGTCGTAACTTGCGACGCGTCAAATAATCCATTTTAAGAAACTTGCGATGTGTTGAAGACATCATAAGTTCCATGACAACGGCTTCAAACACGTGGCAAGTTAGGACGTGTCTAGTAGTCATCGCAAAATATAAGAATAGTCCTTTTCTTAGCCAGTTTTATGCCATAAAAATACATAAAGGAGACTATAATACCAAGACAATGTGTGTAAAGTTGTAAATAGAAAATGCATTGACTTATGAATTAGCCTGGAAAATTGCAGTAGAGATTTCAAAGTAGCTGTACAGTCCACTGAGAGCTTGATTTCCTTTAAAATTGCATCACACGGCCGCCATTTACTTTTACGTTTTAAAAATTTTTGAGAGGAGGTCTGACGACTCTTTGTTGAATATCAGACGACTATTTACTGTATGTGAACTAAATACATAAACAGTCATCGAGTTGTGCTATAAATGCACATACGACACGTCGCACTTACGATGGGTTTTGTGAAATGGAGTGCAGGACGCAGCACAGCTGCGACGCACTGTAGGGATACGACGCGTCACAGCGCTGCGATGCATCGTAAGTTACGATGAGTTTCGTGAATCGGGTGCAGACATGCAAATGAATAGTCCAGAAAAAAAGAAGAAGCTGAAATTCATTGTTTCAAAAGCGTTTCAACTGCAATTGCAAGTCTTCAGTGGCATTAAAGGAAGTAAGGAGAGAGGAAATCAGCCGTGTGATCCAAGGAAGATGCCCGATTGTCGCTGCAAAACACATCAGGGACTGACAGTGGTATGCATCCCTACCTATGATTTCAATCATAAAGATGCACTGCTCCACATTGTCATCAGTGTCGGTTGCAGTGTAGGTGACGAAAGTCACTCCGAGGTAGAATGCAGAGCCTGGGGTTTCACTAGCGACCAGCGTGACCGTGCCTGAGTTATCAATGGCCCCAGGGGAGGCCCAGTCCACTACGGCCGAGTCCATCCCGGAATCTGTGGGCCGAGTGATGTCCGCTGGACACTGCAGGATATGAGGGTTCTCCAGATCTGATCATGAAAAAAAAAAGAAATGAGAAATAGTCTCAAATTTTCTCAATAGAAACTAAGTAACCCATCAGTGCTGTACCGCCCAAAGCCGCCATGCCCGTTACTTTGTGTAGTGTGAATAAACACACACTCACACAAAAATGTTAACCCTTTGAATGTATCAACAATCTTAAAGCACCTTACAATTAGTGCCCTGGTCAACCTGCCATGAGACCACGCGGCAGCCGATATCAGCTCACACTCGGTCATCTAACCCCACAGGCACCCATTCATACTCCTGGGTGGAGAAAGGCAATTGTAGTTGAGTGTCTTGCCCAAGGGCACAAACACCATGCCTTTGGCAGGGTTTGAACCCACGCACCATCATACATGAGTCAAACACCATAACCACTGGACCATGGCATTCTACTACAATGTAATACAGTGTAGCTGCTAATGGTTAAGGTATCAATGGCAGAAACATTTCCTTTAATTAAATATAACAATAGACCAATCTATTAAGCTCCGCCCCATGCTGTTTTTGACCAATCACAGCCGTGATTTAAAGTCTGACATGTGAGAGATTCACGCCATTGCAAGTGTTCCTATTAAACTGACTGGCTTACCAAGTATGGTGACACTGAAGTCACAGGTGCTGACCAGGCCAGCTGCATCGGTTGCAGTATAGGTCACCACGCTGACTCCAAGACCGAATGGCGATCCTGGCTCTGTGGTGACATCCAAGGTGACCGGGTCACCGGAGTTGTCAGTGGCAGTCGGGGGAGTCCAGCTGACGATGGTTGTGGACGTAGTGTTGTCGGAAGGTAGCGTGATGTTCATCGGGCAGTTGGAGATCACTGGTAGTATGGTGTCATCAGACCCTGACGATGGATTGTTTTTCAATGTATCAAAGAAACAACTTCAGAAAGGAGGATAGCTTCAAAATTCACCACAAATTTACAATGACTTCTATTTTATGATTCTATTCACTTAGCTGTATGGGCTCTGTGCGCCAACAAAGAGGGTGCATTTTTACCACTTTTGAGAGCCCTGTGTGCGTACTGTACTCTCCTGGTTTGGGCGTGAAGTACGCACGACTTCCTGAATGTGCCCGAGCTATTAGCCACAGTACCTTTGCGTAAGCGTCAGGCATCGTCGGTGCATGAATACGGTTAGAATTTAACTTGCAATGGTCTCCCAGATTTATACCCACCCCCAACAACTTTGAATCATTTGAAATACGCAGTGGATGGACCGGAACATGTCTAGGTCTCCCCCAACTCTCCTTTTCTGGCCGTTGAAGGGGTTTGAAGCCGTTGCACGGAGCCCCAGCCCATTTCCAACTCTTCAACAAGACTCATGTACAAATCTGCAGTATCTGAATTGTCTAGACTGAAGATTGATGGAGACGTGCAATTCAGTACCATGGAAATCAACTGTGATATCAAATAAAGGGGAAACGGGATAGGTAAAGGGGCTAGGGCTGTCCCGAATATACTGAATACTTGAATATTCGACCATCAACCAAATATTCGAATAGCTTTTTGCCAGTTTCAATATTTGAAATAAAAAAAACTACGACATACACACTCAATGTCCCTCTTGTTTTAGGAAGATACCCATATGTTTTGCACACAACGCCAATCGCAGACATATGCTGGGAATCGCGGACGATATTGCGTTTTTCTGTATTTTTCATGCATGGTATGAATGCCTGAACATGCCCACAGCTGTGAGGTTATATTGTCATAAAGTTGGCAGTTCATCGTTCACATCCTTTTAGAAGGTTAAAGCCCTTTATATTTAAAAAATACTTACTACAAAACACTCCAGTGCCCAAATCTCGATCACCGCAAGCAAATTTTAACTGGCGCACTCTTCGTGCATTTTTTTACTGGCACAGCACAAATTTGCAGCTGGCAGTATCCGACTATTTGGTCAAAAGCAGTTTCGAGTAAACGAATACTAATTATTCAAAAATGGACAGCCCTAAAAGGGTCTCGATTTCGGAACCTTTTAAAAACTTTTTGTCACTTTCACATGTTCACACCTGAATACCTTTAAACAAAGCAGACATCTCAATTCAAAGACAGTTTACCTGTTTTAAGTACACTACATGTAGCGTAGTCACTTTAAGTTTAAAGACATTGCACACACGCAATCAACATGCTGTGACGTATTGTTTTTGTTAACTTCAGATATTGTCACAATGGAGTTAGAACCACATTGGTGGATCGAGTTGGGACAATAAATATGTAGAAACGTTCTTCTGTGTCGCCTTGTTCATTTTGGACCATACAAAACACTACATTTTTAAAGTCAGAGTAGACCTATGACCACAATTTTAAAAAATTAAATCACCATGATGTGAGCTTTAACTTGACACTTACCGACCACGATCACTCGGAAGATGCAAAAGTTGACATTGTTGGCCAAATCCTCAGCGGTGCAGGTGACGTCGTTTGTGCCGATGGAGAAGGACGAGCCCGACGCAACGCTGCAGGTTAATGTATCAAGCCCACTGGCGTAATCCGTGGCATTGACCGTGGTGTAGTTCACAGCCACGCTCCCTTGATGTGTGAAGATGTTGACGGTTATGTCTTCCGGGCACTCTAAGACTGGATCCTCATTGTCTACATGGGATGCAAGAAATTGGTCGAATGGGAAACTGTTCATAAAACTTCAACAAGACCTAGATTGCCAAAGTACAATTTTGTTCACACAGGCATGAACTGTTATACAGGGTGGCCCCCCCCCAAAAAAAAAATGGCGCGCATTGTATGACTGGGAAATGTTGGTTTTAAAATGCCGTTGCCCGCCCCCCCCCAATTATCTCCAGTTTCAGCAGCATGAAATGACTGAGAATATTTCTATTCCCCTGGATGGGATGCTAGTCCATCGCAGGTTAATCCCCAGCTAATGCAGGTACCCATTTCTACTCCTGGGTGGAGAGAGGCAAGTGGGGTCAAAGTGGCTTGCCTAAGGACACAACATATGACCAGCAGCTGGATTCGAACCCCTGACCCTCTGATCATGAATCACGAACCTAACAACCAGGCCACACTCCCTTTGTGACCGCTGAGAGGACACTTGTGCCCTGAGTCTGCATATAAATTTCATAACGTATCCCCCCGAAGAATAGTTTCAAAACCAACCTTGGATCAGTACAGTGAACGAACATTCGGCGACCAATCCCGCGGTATCAGTCACATTGTATGTCACAACAGTTGCACCCAATGGGAAGCTATCTCCTGGCTGGTAGTCTGACTGTTCATTGGCTACCGCCACGTTATCTGTGCCTTGAGGTTCTGACCACGAAGCTACTCCACGATCACTCTGCAGACTTGTTTCACTGGTGACTCCTTGGAAGGGGCAGCCAGTGAATGCAGGAGGTTCATTATCTGGGCGACAAGAGCAGTCATAAGGAGTGGTAAGTACTCAAGAAGGTGATGTCAAATCTTATCAAATGAAGCATGAATAAATCTGTCTTAGCTGAAATGTGGGTGATATGAATTTAAATTCAAACACCATGAATCCTAAGAGACAATTTGCAAGGTTTTATCTTCAAGATCTGTCGACAGGCCCGGATTATCCAATAGGCACAGTAGGCACTACCAAAAAATTGGGGGCCTACGAAAAATTTGGGGGCCTACGAAAAATGTGAGTGCCTGTGAAAATACCACATTGTGCCACAAAACACCCACATCCACACACACAGTTGTGAATTTCTATACGCCCGAGGACAATGCTTTGTGTTTCCTTATGTCCCTGTATTATAACACTCTCCCATTGACTAAGCACATAACCGTACGATCAAGGACCATTTTTAACAAAAGACCCAACGCTCAAGGACTGAAAGGCTCTTTTGTTCTCCCTTTGTGTATCTGTCCTCTATCATAAAGCCATACATGTACACGCTGGTTTGTTTATGGTGTAAATCGAGGATTTCCTTTTGGTCCTCATCATCAATCTTTTGTTCATACTCTAATCTTTTGTTCATACTCTAACTTTGCAACAGCTCCCATGGATTTTGCACACATTTTCCCATTAAAGACGTCCTCGATTTGACTCCTGTCTTTAATTACACAATGACTAATCACATGTGTGTCCTCGATTTACACCATAGAAAAACGGCACACACACGTTTGGGTGGTGCCTAGGGCCTACAGAACACTTAATCCAGCCCTGTCTTTCGAAAGGACTCCAATCCAGAATTCAGGAGAAAACAAACTTTCATCAACCATTATTCTCTTCCATTTCAACTGTTATTTCATGTAATGATTCTTCAAGACCAGGGTTTTAATGCTCACTTGGTTTTGCACCTACCATAGACCTGGACAACAAAGCTGCAGTTGACGGCGTTACCACTGCCATCCTCTGCCGTGTACACCACCACGGTATCTCCGACAGGGAACGCATCACCAACGTCGTAGTTAGAGGTCAGAGTTACACTACCCGAGTTGTCTGAAGCTTGAGGTTCATCCCAGAATGCTCTGGCTGTATCCCGAGTGGGGTCAGTTGGGAACCTAGGAAGGTTCATGGGACAGCCAGTGATGACTGGTGGCTGCACGTCTGTGGGATGACAAAGACAAGAAAATAAATCGTCTTGGCTTGAAGATAAAGCTTCTTACATGATTTCCAGCCATTTGTGGAGTGCCATGGCCTAGTGGTCTGGGGCATTGAATTTGTGGTCTGCAGGTTGTGGGTTCGAGCCCAGCCTGGACTATGACACTTCTACACCTAATATGGGTAGAGGCATGATTAATGCCTTGCAGTGGACTAGTATCCTATCCCAACCCTATTCATACTGTGAAGAGACCAACCCTAGTGTTGGTCAACCCAAATGTAGCTTTTGTTTGTGCAGCTGTTGGGAGGGAGAAGAGTAAAATGAAAGTTCAGAGAATTTGTAGAAAATACAAAGATGAAAACCAGGGTTAGAGAGGAATGTATTCCCTCCACCCTAAACTTTGTAAATGTGACAGGATTCCATGAAATCAGCGCTTGATATTAAAGCATACCCTGCAACTCAAATTGATATATCAGTCAGTTTGACATATTAATGCGTACAGACATTTTGTAGGTGAAAAGGTTCACTCGTAAAAATTTAAAAAGTTGATTTGTAATAACGAAAAGAAAAGCTTATCACTCAAAAGTAGCTTTAGCAACTTCCGATTCATTTTGTTAGGTGAGGTCAATTTGACAAATCAATGCAGGCAAATTAAAAATTGGACGTAAAATGTGTAACTCAAACACACGTCCAACTTTACGCAAACGAATGAAAAGTCAGACAGGATTCGAGCTTACCATTTACAAAGATGTTGAACTGACAAGTAGCCATATTATCAGCAGCATCGTAGGCTGTGTACGTAACCAGGTGACTGCCAATGCCAAAGACACTGCCTGGTTCATGAGTTACATCCAATCGAACCACGCCAACGTTGTCAGTCACCACAGGTTGAGTCCAGTTGACCATGATGGTGAAGTTGACGAAACTCTCCAGTGGTTCATTGAGTGTGATATCAGATGGACAGAAATCAAAGACGGGATCTTCGTTGTCTGGGAGCAGAAGTGAATCAAGATTCATAAAGAAATCAATTTGAGGGGTTTATTATCCTTACAGCAGACACTAAATTGCAAAGGACGCAGCTACCACGTGGTCAAGCCTAAGGCAAGTCAAGTCACCTTAGGCAGCAACCATACAACCCACGTCTTACCAGAGTGCATCAAAAGTGTTGATTTTGCGAAGAACAAAACCGGAGAATAACCCTTGTGGCACAGGAGAGAATCAATTAACAACTCTAGTCATATATGACTCGAGCCGGGAATCGAACCCGGGACATGACGGTGAGAGGCGAGTGCTTTATGCACTGCATCCCCCATGTCAAACATGTGATTCAAATACTGTTGAAAAAATATTGACCACCATTGGTAGCACTGACTGCTGACAGTAATGTAACACAATCTAAACACTTGGCACAATGCATTATGACTTTATAGTGTTATTGTCGATAAAAAAAAATGTGCATCGATAAAAAAAAATGTGCAAATGATTGCACATCACTTACATGAGCACAAGTCATTAACTTTTTGCCTCGTATCCAATTCTTATTAATTTAACGTGGCATGGATCATTGGTCATTTGAGCATTTGTTTCATTTGAAGCAACAAAAGCATTCAAAATCTAAAGACAGGTGCTTAACAACTAACCTGATGAAATTTCAGCCCAGTGAATGCTGTATATTCTAAGCAAACAATATTCTAGAATCTTGATTTCAATTCAAAAGTTGCAGAGTCATGTTTTGAATTGGGCCTGAAATCAGCTTCTGGGACACGTTCTCATTCAGCTGATTGCAGCTACGCAATGTCACGCACTCAGTGAACCAATGAATAATAGCAACCGCATGTGCGTGTGTGTCGTGTCAACACTTGTGCGCACCCATTCACGGATTGGCAGAATTACAAACCAAAATTGAAACTTCCAAAAATGCGTCACTTGACGCATCTTTAAAAATTGTCTTCCTTTATTAATTTCTTCAAAATGACTGCATGCCGAAATTAAAGAATAATTTCACAGGGAGTTTAGTGCCATTACTATATTAAAACCAAGTAAGATTTCAACAGTTTCATCAGTTACTTTTTGGATAGCTGCAAATGATTTACTCTACCTTTAAAGCAAACTGTACAGAAATATATGCTGAAGCCATGCAAACTGCAAGGTTTAAACAAAATGACAATAAAATGAGCCAAGTACCTGATACCAAGACTGCAAATGAGCAGGTTTCGGTGTTGTCCGAGGGATCAGTGGCGATACACATGACATTCTGCACTCCAACTTGGAAGTTGGTTGCCGAGGCTGGGGTGCATGACACTGTCCACTCCCCACTATTGTCAGCAGCAGTCGTGACAAATGTCACATTAGCGACACTCCGTTGAGGGTCTGTGTCGGTTACAATGGCTGGATCGGGACAAGTAATAGTTGGAGGCTCCATGTCTGTGAAAATAAGAACAGGACAGGAGTGCATTAAAAGGGCACATTCGGTCAGATTTTTGCATAAATTTCCAAAGGTCTGGGTCGAAGGAAATCCACAAAATGTCTTCCATTTACGGAGCAATACTTGGAAACCATGTTTGTTTACGTCTGACACAACAGCGATACATTTGGCCTTGTCTACACATATTTCAAGCATTAGATTTTGTGCAAGACTGTAAGCCAGAGATAGTCTGAGTATCATCTGTTATCCACGGAGCCAAGTCCTGTATAACGTCTGATATGTCTAGACATGCAGATATATGCAAGCCGCGCCACGGAGTCGAATTTACTAAATCTCGACGTCATTTCATTCATAAATCAGGACTAAATGGTTTAATTGGTCAATTCGAATGCAGTGTTTTGTAATACAACAACAGCCGGATGTGATATCATGTAACATGATACAGAGCGCATGACACATTTTTTTTTTATCCATTGTCTATGATATGCAACAGGTGAGTGACCGAAGACCCGATATAGAAAGAGCCCGCTAATTGGTCAAAATCTAGGATGTCATGGCTATTACATAGACTAAGCCAGAGACTGGCCCTTCAGAAAATGTTTACGATTCACTGTGAGACATTAGGTATCGTGCTGGCTTCAGGATTATAATAATAATAATAATAACGGCAATTTATACCGTGCCGGTATCCGCCATAAATGACACTCATGGCGCAATACAAAAATTATATCCAATCAGAAATAACAAACAATTAAATTTAACTAAAACAAGAATATTCTGAGTGATCTGAAACAAATAGGTCTTCAGGGCCACCTTAAATTCAGAAAGCGATGAATGGCGAGGGGTAGTTTGTTCCAAAGATGAGGACCTGCGTAAGAAAATGATCGATCACCCCAAGATTTGGGAGTGTGAGGGATTTGAAACACATTTAAACAAAATACGTGTGTTGGAAATGAGGACTAGCATTTCAATGGATCGATTTTTCAGGACCAAAAGTTTGTGCTCGGAAAGTCCTTACACGATAACAATTATTACACGATAACGGCAAATTTGTTAGGTATAATCTTGTGAACATTTGGTGTTCTTTTTTATTGATCTTTCCAGCTATTATCACTTTATGGTAAGTGCATTTTCCAGCCTAATTTTCTCCTGAAAATGCTCCTTTAATGAAAATGCGTGCATTTCAAAATATAGAAAATGAAAAAGAGCAATAATTTACCAGTGAACAAAACTGACATGTTAGGCTCTAAAGAAACGCATATTTCCATGACATATGTGAGCTGTTCTGGCAAAATGAGACGGAACTCAGCTCATCGTAGAAAAAAAGCATTTTTAAAGAAAAACAATTGGCATCTTTCAATTCCATAACTACAAATCTCGAAACTTTAAAAACCTCTTTCTCAATTTTAACTTTTTGATGCATCGATAAATGTGAATTTCAAACAGTCATTACTTGTCGACGGAATGTCCGATTGAGGCGCAACAAGAAGTATTGTAAGGAGAATTTTGTTCTCTTTTCTGATACTTGCAAATCCTCATTTGGACCTCTGCCCAGTTCTGTCTCATTAGGCCATAATGTCTCACATATCTCAAACCTAAATAAGAATTGTAACAACTTGGGAAATTAAGAATGAAAGACATACCTTCAACTGTCACCACAAAAAAGCAGGAACCTTTATTCCCTGATGTGTCGGTCACGTTGTACTCAACGTCTGTGTCACCAATTGGGAATAAGTGCCCAGGCTGGTAGTTGGAGTTATATTCCTGAACTGCATCGTTGTCCATCGGAATGACAGGCGGCCATGACACATTGGCGGTGTTCTGCTGTGGGTCGGTTTGAAATGTCAACGAAGCCGGGCACGGCTCAAAGTAGGGATCCTCGTTGTCTGAAAGACAAGAACATTTGGTTGGAAAGGACACCGACTGAATTCTGCAACAACTTGGCAGAAATCTCCTCAAAATTCTAAGAATGCACAATAAACCATTCCACTCCTCTACTAAGTTTTTTGCACTTACACTTTTGCGCTTTACTTTTTGCAATACGTGAAACCTTGCTATAATGAACACTGCTATTACGAACATTTGGTCATAACCGGAGTTGCTGACTCGAGTCATGTGACTTGGACTCGAGTCGGACTCGAGTCGCTATTTTTGTGACTTGTGACTTGACTTGTAAATACCAGCTTTGACTTGTGACTTGACTTGGACTTGCAAACAATGACTTGTGACTTGACTTGGGCTTGCAAAAAATGACTTGTTACCAACCCAAGTCAGACGCTAAATCCAGTAAAATTAATAGTTCCCACTAGTTTCAAAAGTTTTCAATAAGACTGTCACAACAAACTACACAGTTTTTAATGACCAAGTCTCTTGCTTAATGTAATGGTTGAACAAACTTTGAAAGGAACCTTTCATGAAAAGAAAGCAGGCCTTTGTCAATTGCATGTAAAATACCGGATAGCCTAACCCATTGGTAGGCGTTTAGTATACATGAAAATTGAACAATAAAGTGTTAGTATACTACATGTAATCGAGTGAGTGAAGTCTTTTTTTCATGTCATCTCAACATTTATTTCTACAATGTAAAGTAAATTTATTAAAGTATACAAAGGGCTAATATCCGACAGATATGTGATAAACTACAAGAATAGTAATAGCAATACATTGAAGAAGGGGAATTAAGGAGGCATGTTCAAAATAACTCGTAAGTTGACGCCAGGTTCTTTTAGCTTATTACAGCTGGACAAAATAATGTGCAACTTGACGTGTTCTTGGACAAAGATACTTGTGACTTGACTTGTGTTTAGACCAAATGACTTGTGACTTGACTTATGACTAGACCTAATGACTTGTGACTTGACTTGTGACTGGACCTAATGACTTGTGACTTGACTTGGACTTGCAAACAATGACTTGTGACTTGACTTGGACTTGCAAAAAATGACTTGCTGCCACCTCTGGTCATAACGAACATCCCTTAGGCTCCCGAAATAGTCAATTCTATTATAATGCACAAACACTATAACGAATGACCACTATTACCAACATTTTTTACGGACCCCACCGTGTTCGTTATAGCAGTGTTTCACTCTAACACTTACAATACAAGCTTTGAAGAAATTAAAGCTTTACAGAAATTTCCCCCAATTCAGGGTATGCACAGTGAACAGTTCTACCTGTGCAAGCATTGATACTTGTAATTAAACACAGTTTTGAATAAGGGCAAAAATATGGGCTTGGCCGGTTTTGAAGCAGGTACGTTTAAAACCATTTATTTAAGACAAGTTTAGTTACCGGCCAAGCACATTATTTTTATTCCCATTCATAAATAACTTTCGGTCAAAAGGTCAACACAAGTAACAAATTCACAATTTCCCTGTGATATTTGTTCAACAATTTTACCTCATGTTTTGTGAAACACCCCTCTTTCCCTGTCTAAGATATGTGTCCCTCCTTTTATGGAGATTGGCGCGCATGCACTGTACTGCGTTATGTGACGAAGAACACGGTGGTGCAGTAATAAAGTGTTTAAAACCAGTTGGTGTTTTATCAACAGTTAAAAACCAACAACGTAACGGCTCTCAACTTAACAAAGGAATAGGTACGCTGTCTTAGGTATTCATGAATAAGGGAATAAATGTGTGCTTGGCCGGTTTGAAACACTCTGTTTAAGACTGTTTGGAGTCTGGATGCTGATATTGATCAGCATCCAGACTCCAATCGGTCTTAAATATAGTGTTTAGTACTAGCTAAGCACACATTTATTCCCACTGATAATATCTTTTTGGTCAAAAAATCACAACTGTTTTATTCAAAAGTCAAACAAGTCAAATATTATAAATTTCCAACGATTTGTTCAACATTTTTACTTCATGTTTTTTACCCTCCCCCCCAGCTATATTATGGTACGTCCATGTTATAAACACTTATATGGAGATTGGCGCGCATGAGTCATGCATACTGCGCGATGTGGCGCAGAACTCAGCTGTGCAAGTGTAGTGTGAATTTAGGATAATGAAATACTGACTCACTGGTTGTATTGCACATGCTTACGTGAGCATAGTGAACATGCAACCAATAAAACGGTAAGTAAAACTTAAGGCACCAGATTTCATAGGAGTCCAAATTTCATGTGACATTGGAACAGTGTTTTAGACCAGCCAGCAGGTCTTTATCAACCATTTAAGACCGGCCAAGTGACGGGCTCTCAACCAATGGGAAGGGGTAAACTGTAGTTAAACACATACATAAACCAGCCAATGATGACTTCTTACCAAGCACAGTAATGTAGAAATCGCAATTAATGTCATTGCCAGCCGCATCCACAACAGTGTAGGAGACGTGGTGATTAGAAACAGCCAGTGGTTCTGTAGGATCCAGTGAAGATGTCGCAGTGAAGACACCTGAATTATCAAATGCATCATCAGGCAGAGACCAGCCACCAGTGCTAACATTGGATTGAGGATCAGTGTAGAGTGTGAAGCCAGTAGGGCAGGTCACATTGGGTCGCTGGTCGTCTGGTCATCAAAAAAGAAAATATTTTCCGTTGAGGAACATATCATGTCAACATGATAAGGCATGCACAAAGCAGGGAGAAGAAAGTTGATTGCAAATTAAGAAAACCTGCACTTAACCAGTTCGTGACGGATAACGTGTATACACGCAAAGGTTTTGCGGTATTCAGAACGGATGACAGATAAACACGGAGGGAGTGAAGCCAGAAATATCTGTCAGCGACCCGCTTGCAGCGAGCGAGGCCAGAAATATGAGTGTGCTGCCCGAGGGTGATGGCTTCAACGCCTTGTTCCATTCTTGTCAAAATAATCCAGGTGCAAACTGGTTAAAATGGTAAATCAAGTCCAAATTAGCCAAGTTATTATGTGATTATAATCAGCAATTGGCCGGGGATAGCTAGCCCATGAAAGTTTTTTTACTTAAAATTACAGATTTTGGTGAGAGGAAATCCCCAGAAAGATTTTCCAGGGAAAACCCACGGAATCAGGCAGAGACTGAAAACCCAATCCACATACAAGTATTGCCCCAGGCGGGATTCGAACCCGGGTCACAGCGGTGGAAGGCAAGGAAAGTACTGCTACGTCAACCACCCCCCCCCCCCCAACGATTTAAAAGTGTATTTGGCCTTACCGACAACAGTGACATTGAACACGCATGACTCCATGTTGCCACTGTCATCAGTAGCATCCAATGTGACTGTTGTTACTCCAATGTCGAATGCCATCCCTGGCATATGACTGGCATCGACCGTGACAGTTCCTCCACTGTTATCGGTTACATTTGGTGGAGTCCAACTGACGACGGCTGTTGGGAGGTTCAAGTCAGTTGGGTAGCTTGCTTGGAGTACAGGAGGGCATTGATCAAAGACAGGCTTGACATCATCTGCAAATTAATAGCCATGAACACGTACATGAATCACACTTCAGTTGTCATGCAGACAATCGGAAAACAAAAGCTGAAAGAAAGGACGTAAAACTTGCTGAACCAATCCAACATAAAATGTCATAATACAATATTTGAGATGGTTATTTATATCAGGCTTCCAGTGGTAAAAATAAATCAGCATATTGTATGCTTTCATAATAAGTACCCGGAAGACTACAATCAGTAAAAGTACCCGAATGAGGACAATATCATTTTCGATATTATCTGGGAATTTGAACAAATTTCACTGGTTCCTGCACATGCAAGTGAGTAGAAATTCACAGTTGTCAACTAGTCAACAAAGCCTAGAGCGCAGTATACCGGTACCAGTGCTTATTCGTAGATTTATTATCCTCGCTGCCATGGATGTTGGCAGGATTTATTCTATAGGGCAGCAAAACATATTTTTCCAAAAAAAATCCTGTATTTCTCAACATATTCTCGATTTATCAGTTTTAGAGGGGGGCAGGGACATTCCCCCCCCCCCCCCCACCCATTAAATTTACACGAATATGACTTCACGCCTTTTTTTCGTTTTTTTTCTTTTTTCTATTTCTTTTCAGGGGGGGGGGGGGAAGTGCCCCCTGCCCCCCCCCCCTTGCGACGCCCATGCTCGCTGCCATGTTTTCAGGTCCCTGAATTAGAATTAGGCCACTACTCAGATTGACCACGAAGATGTTGCAAACCTCAATGATGTCACAAATGTGAGTTGTGAATGACTTGTTAGCAGTCTGGTGAGGACTTGTGATTGGGTTGATTACAACATTTATCAGAAGTAAATTCCCTTCCTTATTCATGCACCAATGAATTCAAACTACAGTTATTGCAAGCAAAAACTTCCTTTCTTTTGATTCTACTCACCGAGAATCCACAATTCTGTGACACACTCTACAGAATTGCCAGCCGCATCCTCTGCCCTGATGATGCATCGATAGTGTCCGATGTACAGCTGTTGAACGGTGACAAACCCAGCCTGCCAGTCTATGGTTACAGTGACCGGACTCTGGCTGACTGCAATTTCTGTATAGGTGGCATTGAAGACCGTGGGTGGCCCCGCGTTGTCGGTGGCCGTAGGAAAAGGCCAGCTGGCACTCAGCTGTGTTGAGTCAGGTGGCACATACAACGTGACGTTATTTTGACAATTCTCCAGCACAGGAGCCTCATCATCTAAAGCAAAAAAAACCAGATTTGTTTCAATTTTATTTCAAGTAGGGCCAGAAATAAAACTTGCCCATGGGAAACAAAAAATAGGCAGAGCAAAAATCTGTGTCCGAAATCTGGGCCGCATCGCAGTTACACATTTGCGTAAGTACAATATACTTCATGCCCAATTTCCGGACACCGCCTCCTGTTTTATTTTAGATCCAAACAAAATTTTATGAAGAAAAAAATGTTCAGTGTTTCCATAAAATTAAAAAGATTAGGCCCAAAAAAAAGTCTCCGGTTTCTGGTATGGAGCTTGCCCAAAAAGTGGTGCGGCGACGCGTTTTTTTTTTTTTTTGACCTGTTTTTTTTTGCTTCAAATGTCGGCTGATGACTGCAAATGGTGCCCGACTAAACTTAGTGCAAATATTATGGGAGACCAGAGAGGCCACATAAAGCTTATTCTCCATCATAACCCCATCTAAAAACACGTTAAACTTGTGCAGCAGCAGGATTCCAGACAAACCACTGAGTTTGGCGGTTTTGAGACATCATCTTTCATTGAAAAAAAAACTTTTTCATTTTGCCGACACGCATGGCTACGGCGACGCGCGCGCATACCAGAAACAGGAGCCTTTTTTTTTTTAACCTTTTGGTTAGAGTTTTAAAACGGACTCGTCAACAAAGAAGTTCACTTCTTACTTGAGAAAGTTGAGGAAAAAGTTCGAAAGTCAAGTGCACTATTCATGACACCATTCAACCGTGTCCCTGATTCAACCACACAACTCTACTTCTAACGTGCGTGGGGGAAAAAAATTGGACATTATCGTCTTTTTCTTCCAACATACAGTGAAATGTGTAAATGTATCAGTATGCTCTCTTCACCATCCTCAAGATCATCATCATGATTTTTAAAGCATTGCATTTTGTACAACTCAGTCTAAAACCACTAAAAAAAAATCACGCAACATGTGGATTTTATTGCAGTCAAACTCCACGTGCAACAGCCTTGAAGCTCTATACGTAGCTAGCTACTATAGTTTCAATCATGTCATATGTCAATGCTTAGACTGTTTTCCAGCCGTAAACTACTCCAATCCGGGCTTACTAATGTGCATCTACAATACTATCTGTGCACTGACAACTGGAACAACAGATTAAAACTGCACTTGCAATACACTGATGTCACGGTGCCATTTTCATCAAATTCGTTGAAATTGAATTTTAAAAATTAGACTTTGCGTGGAAAAGATCGTCAGAAAAATCGGAATTTTGGAAATAAATTTGAAAAAGTAATCGGAAAAGTTTCACTTCTGGTATGGCTTTCAATTTGTGTACTTCAAGCCAGGTACTTCTCAGGCTGCTAATAAACTTTCATTGGTACGTGCTACAATCATGCATGTAAAATGAAATTTGAATGCCCTCACCAGAGACCGTTATAGGAAAGCTGCAGGTGCCGATGTTATTGTCTTCATCCACAGCCGTGTAGGTCACAGTGTGTGGGCCAATAGAGAACATTTCACCAGGTACATTACTGACATCCAGGGACGCTATGATGCCGGAGTTGTCCGTCACATTAGGCACAGTCCAGAAGACGGTAGCGTCAGGGCTGCCTTGGTCCGTTGGCTGGGTTATAGGCAGCGGACACAGGTCAAACACTGGGTTTTCCGTATCTGTAAAGGAAAAAAAATAAAGATGAGAGCCTGGTGACATGGAACCAAAGACAGGCCAGAGTTGTTGCGAGTCACTGAAATTTGTGACTCGAGTAGAGTCGAGTCATTTTAAGGAAGTGACTCGAGTCAAGTCAAATCGTTTTAAGAAAGTGACCGAGTCAAGTCGAGTCATTAGGTCAAGAAGGTCGAGTCGAGTTGAGTTGAGTCACAGTGTGTGGTCGAGTCGAGTAGATTCATAAATGCAGCCATTTTTTGATAATTCGGTCTACAATGTCTAATCTCATTGAGGGATAAGAAAACACATTTTTTGAATTGTGTTTTCTTATTAGACATTTTTCTTCTCTGTTGTTGTACTATATACTTTTAGTATTAAAGCCTATATTCTTGTGCACATAAATATATTGTTATACATATTTTATACTGTATTTGAAGTCAATTTTGATGTATTTTTAAACGCAATTCAGCCTTTTGGATGTGATGTTTAAATATTTTTAGTAAACATTTTAATAATAACAATTATGAATATAACAGCTTGTTGGACTTGCCTTGCACTTCAACCACAAACTGACACGTGCCCACATTACCGGCAGCATCCGTACTCGTATAAACCACAGTTGTCATGGCGATGGGAAACTCATTACCAGGAAGGTGGTTGTACGATGTACCAACGACACCGACATTGTCAAAGGCCATTGGAATGACCCACTGTACCGGGGCGGTAGGCCTGCCTGTAGGGGTGTAGACCAAGGTGTCGTTGGGGCAGGTGTCACCAGAAGTTGGTGCCTCATCATCTGCGCAGGAGAGAAAACGAAGAGTTTCAATATCGCCAAAGTTTGCGATTTCTGTATGGAAGATTGTCTCAGTAATTTAAGCCAACATCTTTAGTTTATAGGGAAGGGTGCAGGTTCGGATCATAATTTAACATTAAAAATTGAAACGCTTATATAGTGCTTTTCATCACATCAACAATCTCAAAGCGCTTTACAATTCGGGCGATTCACAATGCAGAGCGCCACCAAGAGTTTGCCATGGAGAGTCAACTTTACAAGTTTACGGTCGACAAAATATGGCCCATTTGAATGAGTGTCAGTAGACACTTGAGCTAATTTGTTATAGATTGGGGCATAGCGTTCTGCCGCCTTACCAAAAAATCACCATGTTGATACAAAGAAAAGGGCAAACATATACTCGAATCATACTCGAATCATACTGGACAATGGCATTCTACAAAGAGGTGGATTAACTGCCAAAATGGGGGGGGGGGGGTTGTAAGCAGGCATTTGCCTTTCCATGATTTCTAAATTCCAGGATTTGTCAGGATTTTTCCCATGACTGTGGGAACCCTGTTGATTTATTTTAATAAAACACCAAATGACATTTAAAACACCAAATGACCATATCAAATTCAAATACTTTCACTACCAGTAACTGCAATGAACAAAATACCCATCAGATCTCTTACCAACTACTGTGATAGTGAAGTTGCAATATGCGACGTTATCACTGGAGTCCGTAAAGGTGAAGGAGACGTAGGCATCGTTCAGGTCAAATGCTGAATTATTGGGATGGGAACCGACTGGGATGATCGGCAGTCCGTCATTATCCGTTGCCGTTGGTTGGCTGAAAGTAACAACGGCTGTGGCTTCGCCTGCATCAGTCCCCTGGTTGATGTTTTCCGGACAGAACGTCACAACGGGAGGCTGGTTATCTATCAATAATAATGACAATTATTGATGAAAAAAAACCAAACAAAGCATGATTTACTAGGAAAGAAGTTTTCTAGCATAAAACCTCTAAGCAACACAGTTCCATAAGCATTCTACAATAATTCTATTCTACAAACATTGAGTGGCTCAGAGTGGAATGGGAGGAATATTTTTTCGCAAGGTAAAATCTGGACTTTTCTATTTCACGAGGCAAAGCCGAGTGAAATGGAAAAGTCCAGATTTACCGAGCTATCACGTCCTCAGATGCGAACTGGTTAAAGCACAAACCTTGGGTTTGTCAAGGGTTGAGTATATGCTGCAAACAAAGTATGTGCATGGTCATGTTATAAGTAATAACAATTAAGATCTCACTCTCTCAGTTACACTAGGCAGTGCTGGTTTTCCTTATCTGGTTGAATTCTCCCCCTATCCCATCTGTTATACCAGTAAGTGGGGTATATTCGACCGGTGGCAGATCGTTACTAAGCAAAACACCTTGGGTCTGAGTAGGGTTGATGCTATGCTGTAAACATAGTGAGTACATGATCATGTCATGAGTGATAATGGTCAAGATCTCATTACACTAGTCATTGCCAGTTTTCCTTATGTGGTCAAATGCTCCCCCTTTTACCCTACTAATTTGAACAAATTTTTGTTACAGTCACTTTGTATTTGAGATCAAACATTGATCAAAGGGGAAGACAAATTGTGGCAAACTAGGCTGCTCATGGACACAAAACACATTAAGTTAACCCTGACCGCCCTGAATCCTTCAAAATCCTCTTTGCCAAAGTGGAGGATTGAGGGTACATGGCAAAAGTGTGTTAATGATTTGTAGGATGCACTTTGTCAAGGTCTTGGGGCAGACCTTGTGTTGTTTTTGCTCAGCCATGCCTAAATATAGGCCTGGATTATGCTTGAAATCCTCCGTACTGCTCCAGAATGTCACTGGCCAAGCCTCAACACACCGACAGTCACTGCCGCAGGATTTTGCCGGATTCAGGCAGTGGTCACCCCTCCATGGACCATATTCAAGAAATAATGGAGAAATTTGGAGTGAGGCTATAATGCTATTTTTCCATGAGACCAACTGGAGGATTTTGCAGGATTGAGGCTATATCCTAGCAAAAAGGCCTAGGGAGTTAGGGTAGATCTCCTAGCTGAATAACACAGAAATGACTCTGTACTAAATCTACTTAATCACAGGATTCATCCTCGTAAAGCAAAGAGAGTTACCAGTACAGACACAAAGAAACTCACCGACAACGGTGACGATGAATGAGCACGTCTCCATGTTGTTACTGGGATCCCAGGCTGTGCACACCACGGTTGTGTCGGCGATAACAAAGGCATCTCCAGACTGCATGGAGCAGTTGACTGTGACGACGCCAGAGTTGTCCACAGCGACAGGATCCATCCAGGTAGGGAACCCATACGGACTGTCAGTCCGGGTAAAGACCGTTTGGTCTAGTGGGCAACTGGTAATATTGGGCATTTCGTTGTCTGAATGAAAAACAGAATGAACAAGCATTTGTGATAGTAACGATAGGGAATATATCCGACATTTGGCCATTTTTGTTAAAGTTCGCGCCGCAGGATGTGTATACATGCAAAGGTTCTGCGGTATTCGGAACGGATGACCGATAAACATGCAGCGAGCAAGGCCAGAAATATGAGTGTGCTGCCCGAGGGTGAAGGCTTCAACCCGCCTGGTGTCAGGTCGGGTGAAAAGTAATCCTGCGCCTCGTTCTGTTCTTGTCAAAAATAATCCCGGCACGAACCCGTTAAAGGCTGCATCTATGAAGGAGAGTATCTTCAATTTTCCGTTGTTGAGGCGTGCTGATCTTTTCCCGTCTTTCAAAACAATATTATGACAATAAGGACAAGGCAAGACTAAAGACATACAGCGCGCCTCAAAATATAAACCCGCAACATATTTTGGCGAAGCTCTAGCATTGCCGGGGAAACGTGTACCGCCTTTATTTTTTTATATCATTTTAAAGCTTGGAATCTTAACTTTATCCCTGGTGAGTATTGGTTTGATTTTCAAAAGAGTTTTGAAATTATTCATGTTCAAATAAAGAAATGTCAAAACAATTTCAAGAAAAATCAATCATGCGCATTTTTTCTGATGTGAAAACGCTTCATCATATTCATGATGTGACGATCTCGTTACCTTTTACTTTCTAAGTTTCCTTTTCTTTTGGATCCACGTGGACTACACCTTAAATAAATTCACAATTGTTCTACGTTTCGAGTTGAATGTGTTTTTAATAAAAATGAACTGTTGTTTTGTTTGTTATTTCAACAGCTCGTTGACTCGAATTTGCATCTGATGTACCGCATCATCGATTTTCCTTGAAATCAGTTGAGTTTGTTTTTGACATGCTTTTATTTGAACATGAATAATTTTAAAACTCTTTTAAATATCAAACCAATACTTGCCAGGGATAAAGTTAAGATTCCAAGCTTTTAAATGGTATAAGAAATAACGGCAGTACGTGTTTTAACGCCAACGCTAGAGCCTCGCGAAAAAAAATTGCGGGTATTTTGGGACGCGCTGTATAAGAGATCTGACCTCACTCACCAGAGACAGTCACATTGAAGTTGCAGTAGTCAACGTTGCCTGCAAAGTCCCGGGCAAACAATGACACAAGGTTGTCACCGATCTGATATGGCATGTTGGTTGATAGGACAGCACTCTCAACGCCACTTCCAGTATCGCTAACCGTGATGCCAAAATCAAATGGTGAGGCCGTGTCCAAGCCAGGGTCAGTCGTCACGGGAGGTAGAGTGGGTGGACAAGAGCTGAACACAGGCGGAGTCATGTCATACACTGAAAAAAAAAATCAGTTAAGAATGACTTTTTGTCCCACTTTCATCTACAGAAACATTCATCCTAAAAAAGTGGCATATCACAGACTGTTGACACAAAGGTAGAGAAGCAGCTATCCAAAAAGTTCTGACAAAATTATTTTTGAAAAGCTTACTTGGTTTAAAGATAGTAATGGGACTAAGCTCCCTGTGAAATCATTCCTTCTGGCATGCTGTCATTTTGAAGAAAACGCTAAAAGAAGGTAATTTCCAAAGATGTGTCTAAAGATGCATTTTTGGAATTTTCCATCAGTTGTTGGCTTGGAATTTGGCAGCGCCGAATAAGTGCGTGCAAGCATATTCATCAGTTCAGTGCGTGACATTGCATAGCAGCAATCAGCTGAAGAAGAAAAGGTCCCAGACGCTGATTTCCAGCGCAATTCAAAACATGACTTGGCAACTTTCAATTTGAAACCAAGATCCTAGAATATTGTTTTCTCAGAATATACAGTATTCACTGAGCTAAAACTTTAACAGGTTAATTGTCAAGCACATATCTTTACATTTTGAGCACTCTTTTGCTTCAAAAAACATAACTGTACTGGAGAGAATACAAACTATGTTCTAAGTTTCCTTTGACAATATATAATGACTGACTACAAGAGAACTGAGATGAATACTCTTAGATGAGTTTGGTATTGTTCAACAATTTTACTTCATGTTTTGTGTAACACCCCTGTTATGTCTCGGCATCCATTTATGGCATTTATTCATGATCGTTTACGGAGCTTCAAAGGCACAAACATCTAAGCTGTTAACAGTGCTTGAGACGAACTATTGTTTTAACGTACAAGTCTGTATACACTACTTACGTACAAGTAAACACTACTCTAAAGAGCATGCGCAGTAACTATTAAACCAATATCTAACAACCCCTCTACCTATGTTTATGGTATGTGCCTCTCGCGAGCAATACTGAACATCTCCTTGTATGGAGATTGGCGCACGTGTGGCGCATACTGCGTGAGTGGCGCAGAACACAGCTGTGACGGTGCAGTGTGAATTTAGGAATTTATGAAAAATCATCAGTAGTAGTGCACATGCCTTAGGGAAACTATAAACGGTCAACCATTAAACGGGTAAAAGAGAACAGATTTCATAGGATTCCAAATTCACATGACACCGGAAAAAAGTATTTAAAAGCATTTTGTGTCCCATCAACCGTTTAAAACCACCCACGTGACGGGCTCTCGATCAATAAGAATGGCTAAACATTCTTAGGTATTCATGAATCGTAATTCATAAATACCTCAGACAGTTTAGCCATTCCTATTGGTCGAGAGCCCGTCACGTGGCCGGTATTAAACGGATGATAAAGACATGGCTAGCTGGTCTTAAACACTTTTCCAGTGTCACAATAAAATATGGACTCCTAAAAATCCAGTGCCTCTTATCGTTTCATTGGTTGAACGTTCACAATCCTCATGTAGGCATGCGCAACACTACCAGGGAGTTAGAATTTTATAGTTCTAAATTCAAAACGCAACGCGCCAGGTGCGTTCTGCGCGACATCGCGTAGAACATGATACGCGCGCGTCAATCTCCATAAAAGGGTTGTTTTCATCTTACTCGCCAGCTGAACACTCCATTATTTTGCAGGAGGGATGTTTCAAAAAGCATAAAGTGAATTTGTTGAACAAAATCGGGATGTTTTGAACGAATTATATAATTTTTTTTACCGAAAAGGTATTTATGAATGGGAATAAATATGTACTCCGTCGGTATTTATCACTCTGTTTAATACCACTTAGAGTCTGGGTGCTGATAATTACCCTCGCCTCCGGCTCGGGTAATTATCAGCACCCAGACTCTAAGTGGTATTAAACAGAGTGATAAAAACCTCCATTTATTCCCTTATTTTCAAAAGCTTCCAAACTCACCATTAATAGTCACCAAGAAAACACACTCAAATTGGTTGCCGGACTGATCTTCAGCTACTATGGTAACGGTGGTGTTGCCTTCTGGGAAGAACGAGTTGTTAGCTAGTGGAGTGACCGTTACCGTGGGAGCGATTCCAGAGTTATCCTCAAAGATGGGGTCAGTCCACGTCACTGTTAAGTTGTCCGAGTTTGCATCCTGTATAAATTCCACGATGTCCGCAGGACATTCTGATGCTGATTGAATTGTTGGACATTCATCATCTGAAGAAAAAAAATATTGAGACTTAAAGGGGCACATTCGTCCAGAATTCGCCCTTTTGGGCACTTAAATGTATTTGCAATGAAAGGTCCCTAGTGGAATATGAACATGCAAACAACTACGCTTTAAAAAGTTGCAGTTTTTATGTAATTACTACGCCAAAGAGTTCTTGGGTACAAAGTCTTGGTCCTCAAATACATGCCATCGGAGAGGCACTGGTTTTAAATCCAGTCACACATTTTTTCGGTAATGGCACGATAGCAAATGCCATTTATCGTGTGAATCAAGGGCATCAATCACTTCTCAAAAGTGAGGGGTTTACCTTGATCAGAACTAATGCGAGCCCGTAGCGCGAAGCCCTAACATCGTGGGGTCCGGGGCCCACTTTATAAGGGCCCTGGAAAATGTTGGATTCCAGATGCTCCATGGTGCGATCTGAGGCAATTTCTGACCACCATAACCAATGGTTTTTTTTTACAAAAGATCATCATTTAAACATCATTTTTGAGTTTAGAGTAATTGAATTAGCTATTCTGAGCTATAGAATGAAATATAGGCTACACTTTTTATTCATGGATGAAAAAAGTCCATTACACAGCGATACAGCCCTGACTATTACACAGGTCAAACCAATAAGCCATTTGCAAGTTAAATTTGAATGAAATCTGGAACGCTGACTTAATGCAATGCTTTGCACATTTTAAGTTTGCATTCTCCCAACCAAAGAGACTGTTACTATATCACGTGATTCGGGCCAAGCCTTATGCTAGCAACCCCCAGCTCCGGCATGGTCTGGTGTCTTTGGGTCATTCTCACCCATTGTGAACAATTTAATGGTGCTGAGGGTCTCTTACGTAACTATGCAAGAGCTTGCCCCAAATCACGTAATTAGCAACAGTGTCTTTGGTCTGGAGAATTCAAAGTTAAAATGTGCCAAGCATTCTGAGCAAGTCAGTGTACCAGATGCTTTTCAAATGTAAAGCCCAAAAGGTATAGGTTACTGGCAAATGGCTCATTCATTCCATCTAAAGTATTTCTGTGAAGTCTTGTTGAGTTCAATCATGCTCACCAATCACAAGGATGGTCAGCCTGCACACAGTGGGGTTATCGGCGGCATCGATTGCCACATATGTGACTTCAGTCGGGCCGATGGAGAATTGGGTCCCCGACCGGCCCAGACCAGCGATGGTGACAGAGCCCGAGTTATCCTGGGCCGTGGGCTCAGTGAACACTGGTATCCCATAGGCCTCTCCAGGCTCAGTGGTGACATTGAAATCGTCTGAACAGTTGTAAATAACTGGCGGCTCCAAGTCTGAATGGGAGGAGAAATTGGGAGAAAAGGATTTAGACAGAGAAAAAACAAGCTCCAAATGATCTCGGACGCTGCGGCCTAACTGTAGACCTGTTGTAGCCTGTAAGTCTTGTACATGATGTAAAAGTCTGTTTTTATAATGCACTACTGCTCACGTGGTCGTGACTGTCAATTGAAATAAAGGATTCGTATTTGTTGAATGTCAGTTGGTGCACGGAGCGTTTTATAGCTGTATGCTAGGTGCATGGGGAACACCAACTTTGTGTGCAGATTATTGTGTACAGTACAGTGTCAGTCCCAATGCTAAGTGTTTTTAGTAAAAATATCTGGTTTTGGACTCTAGTGACCCAATTTTCCACAACTGCAATCAATTAATAGCTGGTCAGTGGCGACCTATGCAACTGTCACAATTCAGGGCCATGAACCAGAGGCACGTGTTGTTGCGAGGGCCAAAGGGACAAGGTGATTGATGGTCAAAAAAAAGGCATTTTGTGAAGTTTGTTACTGACCAACCAACCAACCAACAGAGAGACATGACTCCTTGTAGAGCTGCTAAGCTGCAGCTAAAAACAAGCCAAGCTTGATAGAGGTACATTTCAAGGCCATGAACCTGAGGCTAGTGTTGTTGAGAGGGCCTAAGGGACAAGGTGATTGATGGCCAAAAAAAAGGCATTTCGTGAAGTTTGTTACTGACCAACCAACCAACCAACAGAGAGACATGACTACTTGTAGAGCTATTCAGCTGCAGCTAACAACCAGCCAAGCTTGATAGAGGTACATATGACTATGGACTCTGCACACAAGTACCCCTCACTGGTTACGAAGGGAGAGCTGAAGGAGACGACTTTGTACGACATCCGAACGCATTGCCGACAACTTAAGCTCACACAAAAACGCTACGGCTTTTTCTACACATTCAGAATACAATTATTTGTGCGTACTTCACGCCAAACATGCAAACGCACACACGTTTGTTTATGGTGTAAATTACGGATTTTCTCTTTTTCTTCTTCCCTTTTCCTTTGTTTATACTCTTTAACTTTTTTTGCAACAGCTCTCATTGGTTTTGTACATGTTTTCTAATCAAGGTCGTTCTCAATTTGGTTCCTGTCCTCAATTAATCGATGATGGTGCATGTGTGTGTCCTCGGTTTACACCATAAACACGCACAGTGTGTCCTGTCCAAGAGCTCTGGAAAGTTGTGAAAAAGCATCCCCAACTGTTCACGCAAGGCATGTATTATGGTCAAACAAAGACATTTCAACATTTTTCAGTCCTTTTATCAAAAAAACACAAAAGAGATTAATTTCACATGGTGTTTCCACAAACTGACCTTGCTGTTATCTCTACCATGCAAACTTTCCCATTCTTATCTAATCATTTTCTAAAAAGTTCAATCGCATCTGCTGTACACTCACCGACGATAGTGATTGTAAACTGGCATGTATCGTTGTTACCAGCGGCATCAATAGCTGTTAGAGTCACGACTGTATCTCCCAGGTCAAAGTTACTGCCGTTAACGTAATCCGACATGACCGTGACCGTCGCCGGAACATTGTCGGTCACTGTAGGCGGGACCCAGGTGACGGGGCCGTAAAACTTGTTGAATGCTGTTGGCTCTGTCAAGGTAGCTGGGCAGGTGATGACCGGTGGTACATTGTCTACGGGCAAAACACAAAAATGACACTGTTGCACAAAATTATCTGGGGGAAATGTCATCTAGCAGCAATCCATCATTCAGGGTGAGTCAAAAAAAGCGAAACTCAAATGTCGGACTATTGTTTTAGGGAAGTTCTGCATCTAAATCTCGGATATGAAAGCCCAATTCATAAGCTTTCTTTTAGTGCAAGAGTCATTCAAATCACACATGTTTTTCAAGTTACGGAATTTTAAACAGAACCACCGTTTTAAAGTTCTGTCCACGGATCACAGAAAAGGTGTGCGTTCTTTCAGCAAAACCAAAACAATGCACACACATCTATGTGATTTGTATTCATTTTGCTGAAAGAACACTTACATTCTTGTGATCTGTGGACAGAACTTTAAGACGGTGGTTGTGTTTAAAATTCCGTAAATTGAAAAGTACAGGAGTGATTTGAATGATTCTTGTACAAAGAGAAAAGCTTATGAATTGGCCTTTCATATCCTAGATTTTGAAAGTCCTACATTCAGAACTTCACTAAAAAAAATTGTCCTGACATTTGGGTCTTGTGTTTTTTGACTTACCCTGTACATTGGAAATACTAAAATCCACAACTATGCATAAAACACCACCGATAAAGATTTTTTGAACCACTGTTAACGTGGCTGAAGGGGAGTGTTTGCTTAAAGCTATAGTCCATCATTTGCAGCCATCCGAAAAGTAACTGGCGTAATTATTGTTGAAAAACAAACTTGTTTGAAAGATAGTAAGGGAACTAAACTCCCTGTGAAATTATTCTATCTGGGAAGCTGTCATTTTGAAGTAATCAACGAAAGAAGGCATTTCCAACGGTGATTCTTAAGAAGCACCGTAGGAAAATTTTAATTAGTAGTTCGTTTTGTTATTCAGCGCAGCGCACACAAGTATTGGAACGACGCACACGCGCGCGCGGTTGTTATAATTCGTCGGATCAGTGCGCGATGTCGCGTATAACTGCAATTCAAAACAATTCAAAACATGATTCAGTAACTTTTGATTTGAAATTGAGATCTTAGAATGCTGTTTTTCTCGGAATGTACAGCTGAAGCTTAGCTGAAACTTCATCAGGTTAGTTGCACAGTATCCTTCATTAGATTTTGAACTCTTTTGTTGCTTCAAATGAACAAAATGCACAAATTACAAACGATGGACTGTAGCTTTAAAGGCAGAGTAGACCATTTGTCATTGTGCATTTTTTTTTTTTTTTGAAGCAACAAATGTGCTCAAAATCTAAGACAGGTGTTAAACAACTAACCTGATGAAGCATTAGCTTTGTGAATGCTGTGTACTTTGAGAAAACACAATATTCTGGATTTCAATTTCCATTCCAAAGTATGTCGCTGAGTCACAACACGATCTCAAAATCAACATCCCGGACATGATTCTCATTCAGCCGATTCTTGCTACGTGATTGAACACACTGAACCGACGATTCTCGATAATAATAGCAATCGCGCGCACGTGCGCGTCGTGCCAAAGCGCTTGCACCCATTCACGCATTCCCCCATACAAAATGTCCCAAAATGTGTCACTTTGATACATCTTTGGGAATGACATTCTTTTAATGTTTTCTTCAAAAGGACAGTATGCCAGAAGGAATCATTTCCAGGGGTGTGAGTGATCACTGATAAAAATAGCTGAAAACAGCTGAAAAAAGTGCAAAAAAGCTGAACTTTGGAAATCTCCTATACTTTTGTACACAGCAAGTGAGGGAAAAAGATGAAAAAAAGCTGAAATCCAAAACAAAAAAAAGCTGAAATCAGCTTTAAAGCTGAGATTTCACACCCCTGCATTTCACAGGGAGTTTAGTGCCGTAACTATATTTAAACTAAGTAAGCTTTTTAACAACAATTTGGAGGGATACTTTTTTTGTGGATGCAAATGGTCAACTCTACCTTTAAGTTCTGAGCTAAGGAAAATGACAAAGATTCTTATCACTTCAAAACCCAAACAAAATGGATTCAAGAAACATAACACATGCCCCCCCCCCAACAAAAATACCCTTTTTTTTTCTTCTTTTAAGTAAAAATGCAAAAAAGGCAGCCATTGCGTACACCGCCCACAAAAGTCAACAACAGCGATACATTTGCATCCCTCGCTTTGCTTTTCATATTAAATTTGGGGCGGAAAATTGTTGGGCCCACTATTTCGGGAACTAACATTTTTTGGCCCCCCCCCCCCCCTCCAAAAAAAAAGGATCCGGCCTTGCATACTGGTCTAATTTACAAGATCAATAATTTGCCAAAAACTGGAGAAGATTAAGTTAAGTAAAGAACCATTTATCTAAAGATGAAAGCTTGGCCCACCTATCACAAGAATGGTGAAGTCGCAGTAGCCAGTGTTGCCTGCAGAGTCTGTTGCGTTGTAGAAAATGGTAGTCTCTACACCAATCGGTACGGCTGTCCCGTTCTCCTGGGAGGGGAATGCTTCGGGGACCTCGCCCGAGTTGTCGGTCACAGTGGGTGGAAGCCAGGTGACGGTGGCTTCCAATTGGTTGTCCGGAACCACGACCATCTGGTCCTCGGGACACGTCAGAACCGGATCTTCTTCATCTTTGGGGGTAAATTGAATAAAAGTTTAACTTTTGGTGCGCACAATTTAAACCGTCAATGACAAATAAAATGGAAGCACCAAGAAAAACAAAATAAATACCTTTAAAATTTTGCCAGTTCTGTTTTAACGTCGGATTTTGAGGAAAAACAAGCTCGATCAGAAATATCTCGGAAGCTGTGGGCCGACGAATTCGTGTTCATGCATGAGTTACGTGATTGTGCCATGTAATTTCTGGCAGGAGTAGTGTTTTGCCTTAAGTGTAAAAAATAAATTGTTTTTGACTCCAGTGACCCCATGATGACCTTTGACCCCAGTATTTGGTCATGTGACATGTTTGGGCTGGCTACTGATACATTTGACAAAGTTTGGTTGGAATCGGTCAAAATAATGTAGGAGCAATAGACAATGTCAACATTTGTTATTAACTAACGGACTAACAGAGAGACATGATGATTTGTTGAGCTGCTTTCCCACATCTAAAAATGCTACATGTCACTCCAAGTTGATTACATAGGCCTAAAGATCAATGCAGTAAGTGATTTACAATTGAACTCAATTTAGTAAAACATTTGTTTTCGCACTTCTGTTACACACTCAACCAAAAAAGAAAGTCCCCCCCTTCCAATCCTTTTTTTTGTTTAACTCAAAAACTGCTGAGCACCTCGCACTTAAATAACGACTACTTTTTACAGACATTCCTTAGCAATCCAGCCATACCAGTGGCATATCCGCGGGGGGGGGGGGGGGGGGGGGGGGGGGGGCACTTTGCCCCCCCCCCAGCAGATTTTTTACAATGTTTTTGTTTTCAGCAATTATTTCAACATAGAGGGAGTTCCTTGTCCTATGATTTCAATAAATGGTAAGAGAGTTCTGACATCAATTCCAAAAAAAGAAAACCCACTCAAAAAACATTCCAATGCAATGCGCTGTGAAAATGAATAATGGTCAGTTTTGAAGAGCGCCCCCATTTGGAAGGTGCGTACCATACTCTTTATTCGAACCAAAACAGTGATAACGTGTACGAATTTAGGACATCTTTGACAAATGATATCTAAAACAGTTGCACTTTTGTATATGTGCAAGTTGTGGTTCGCACTCACGTTGCATGTATACATGGGGGAGTCAGGTTGGCGTAGCGGTACTTTCCTCGCCTCCACCGCTGTGACCCGGGTTCGAATCCCGTCTGGGCCAATATGTGGATTGGGTTTTCAGTCTCTACCTGATTCTGTGGGTTTTCCCCAGAATATTCGTCTGGGTTTTTCTTCCCACCTCTAAAACTGTAATTTCTTCTCATTGTCTCCTCTCTATAGGTTTCTTCAGGCTTGCGAGCTACAGTGCCTAGGGGACTTTTGAGGAATCCTTGGTTTCATTACCAGAAAGACATAAAAAATTTTAAAAAATTAAAAAATAAAAAGTGCAACTTTTTTTTTCAGTTCCACAAGATGTGCCCAGTAGTTTTTGAGTTAGTCAAAAAAGTATTAAGGGGGGGGGGGGACTTCAGTCTATTATTTTTTTCTGGAATAACATAATAATGTTTAGCATTTTACTCATACTTGAACAAAGCAGCAAAGAGTAAAAAACCACTAATCAGTGAGATTCCCAAAGCCAGTGGAAACTTTGACAAGCAAACTTCGGATCCAACAAGAAAATCTGATCTGCACAAGACTCTTGGAAGGATAATTATTTGAAGGATTATTTGTTTGATGACGGATAACTCATTTGAGTTATTTACGCCACTCACCAATCACAGTGATGAACATATCGCATGTGTTATTATTCATGGCATTGTCACTGATGATGTACTGCAGTAAATGTTGACCAGTAGCCAAGTTGAGGGTAACACTGTCGCCGACCATGTATGTAGAACCAGCAACGTCGATGGTGATGACATATGATCCCGAGTTGTCAGAAGCAGAGGCTGCATCAGGTAGTGCAACTATGACATCATCTGCATTGAGATCCGTGGAATTCGTTTGATTCTCCGGGCAGATAATCATCGGAGGCTCAAGATCTGAAAAATCAAAACCAAATCTATCATCTCATTTTCCGTTGTTATGTGTAATTAAATGTGCGTTTGCGGTAAAACAGTTTGGGACTGTCAACATAACAACATGCACATTGTCCAATACAAATTACATGAGTGTGTTAAAACAAAGGAATGCATTGTAATTATCATTGTAGCTCAAGAAAATTCAGATTCAAGAGTGCTTCGTGTTACAGATAATGAATTTTTTTTTAAATTTTGCATTAAAGGTGTTTGTTGCCATAATTTGCAATAACAACGGAGTTCCTCGGGTTTTTTTTCTCCGGAATTCTGAAAACTAGTATCAACGTACCTAGAACATTAACAGTGAAGGAACACGAGCCAAGGTTGAAACTGGAGTCGGTGGCATTCACAGTGACTGTGGTTAATCCAAATGGAAACTGATCTCCTGAGTTGTGGCTCAGCGTTGGTGTGATGGATTCACCAGAGTTATCAGTCACGTTGGGAGCATGCCACATCACGGTGGCATAGTTCTGTCCCAGGTCTGTATCGACTTCAATGTCCATAGGGCAGTCTACCACAGGGTCCTCATCATCTGATTGCATGAAAGACAAAACAATTTAAATGAATTGCTCAAACTCACACTGTGATGCGATAAGAGGATTCAGGCGACACCATCACGGGACTTGGTTGCCGCCCTCCACTCTTCCCTATACAACATTAGGGTCTTCAGCTTCCCCCTGTCACTGAGACCAACGTCCCGTCGCAGCGTGTCAATGTACGCCACTTGCCTCTGCCCCCTCCTGGCAGTCCATTGAGTCGGCTGCAAGCACGGGTGGCAGACACTATGGCCTGCCGGGCCATCCTTCTCTCCCTGATCTTGTCTGAGATATCTCACACTTCTTGACACTCAGTGTGAAGAAAGACAGTTGTCAGTTTAATAAGTGTCATTGTAACTCTTGCTTAGTGTGACCGTACCAAATTACAAGAAACTTGATGCTGAAGTTTCAGAGGATCGAAGATTAAGACCCTAGTTTTATAATGAGGAGTCTTGAAAGACATCGGACAAGGGCAGAGGAAAGAAACAGTAGCATAACTAGGGGGATGCAGAGTGGCAGATTCCAACGGGATGGACATTTCAAAAGCAAAATCGGGACTGCAATAGAACAAATTGAAAGTGGGACTAGTGAAAGTGGTAAACAGGATGACAAGGAAATTTTGCAACTCAACATTTTCTGTTAACTGCCCTTTTTCACAAGTTACGCTACTGTTTCAAGCCCCGCCCCCAACTTTCTTAATTTACAGAGGCAGGGTGTTTGGTGAAGAAAACCTGAGTATCTTTCGGCACAGCTATGCCCTTTTCTCACCACTGCAACGTGCAAACTAAACCATGGTTACCTGCCTGTATGGAAATGCCTTGTAAAATAAACCATATTATCGATTGTAGTATTTGGTTTGAAAATTATACTCAAAGTGACTTGAAGCATTTGTGGATTGGATAAAAGAGGAAAAAGATTTAGCGACTTTTTTACCTTCAACTGTTACCACAAAGGTACAATAGGCACTGTTGCCGCTTTCATCCGTAGCATTAAACCGCACTGTAGTATCACCAATGGGTAAGCTTGAACCAGATACTGGATCATCTACAGGTTGAATGGGCAGCATGGAGTTATCCATGACAGTGGCTAGCTCCCAGGTTACATTGGCTGTGGCTAAGCCATCATCAGTAGGAACTGTCTTTGCCGCTGGACATGTGATCCTTGGATCTTCATCATCTGGATTCAAATGGGATACAAGATCAGGAATGGCGTAAATGAGAATTCGTTTGCCATGGGTACCTTGGGAATAGTTCGTTCTCGTAGGTCAATACCTCCTCCAAAAGCTCCCATGAACTGAGAGTTATAACTTCACCAGGGATGTTGGACACGTTCTATCATGGGGTGTCTTTTCACACGATTACATTGTAAGATTCTGCAAGCATTAGAGAAGTTTTCAAGCACTGTAACTTATTATTATTTAGTTCTTTATAATATTTGTTGAATTTTTTTTGGGTGTTGTGGAAAAAAGGGCTTCAACCAGTTCGCACCAAAGGCCGTGTATACACGCAAAAGTTTTGCAGCATTTGGAACGGATCACAGATAATCATGCAGGGAGCGAGGCCGGAAATATCTGTCAGTGACCCGCTCGCAGCGAACGAGGCCGGAAATACGAGAGTGCTGCTTCATTCCAATCTTGCTGAAATAATACCCACACGAGATGGTAAATTTTATTACAAGATAATAACGCTCTTGTCATCTAACAGCTAGGGCTCTGAGGATAATTCCTTGAACTGTGATTCGGTACGTCTCAACTTCAAAGAGGGCTGATGGCAAAATGACTACTTCAGAGAAAGTTGTACACTTTCACTTGCTCTGAAACGCAGTTATAAACTTCGGGTTGTTACTAGCATTACTGTTTGATGCAGGTGATATTGATGATGAAAATAAGGACTCCAATCCTAAAGAATTAGCGGTTTGTCTAGCTGGAAAATGAGCACCATTTCCCTCATACTCGAATAAAGCAGCAAAAGGTAAACATCCAGTAATCAGTGTGATTCCTAAAGCCAGTTTTACAAGCAAGCTTCGGATCCAACAAGAAATCTGATCTGAAGAAGTCTCTTGGAAGGATTGTTAGTTGAAAGATTATTTGTTTGATGACGGATAACTCATTTGAGTTATTTTCGTCACTCACCAATCACAGTGATGAACATATCGCATGTGTTATTATTCAAGGCATTGTCACTGATGATGTACTGCAGTAAATGTTGACCAGTAGCCAAGTCGAGGGTAACACTGTTGCCGACCATGTATGTAGAACCAGCAACGTCGATGGTGATGACATATGATCCCGAGTTGTCAGAAGCAGAGGCTGCATCAGGTAGTGCAACCGTGACATGATTTACATTCAGATCTGTGGAATTCGTTTGATTCTCCGGGCAGATAATCATCGGAGGCTCAAGATCTGAAAAATCAAAACCAAATCTATCATCTCATTTTCCGTTGTTATGTGTAATTAAATGTGCGTTTGCGGTAAAACAGTTTGGGACTGTCAACATAACAACATGCACATTGTCCAATACAAATTACATGAGTGTGTTAAAACAAAGGAATGCATTGTAATTATCATTGTAGCTCAAGAAAATTCAGATTCAAGAGTGCTTTGTGTTACAGATAATGAATTAAGGTGTTTGTTGCCATAATTTGCAATAACAACGGAGTTCCTCGCTTTTTTTCTCTGGAATTCTGAAAACTTGTATCAACATACCTAGAACATTAACAGTGAAGGAACACGAGCCATTGTTTAAACTGGAGTCGGTGGCATTGACAGTGACTGTGGTTAATCCAAATGGAAACTGATCTCCTGAGTTGTGGCTCAGCGTTGGTGTGATGGATTCACCAGAGTTATCAGTCACGTTGGGAGCATACCACATCACGGTGGCGTAGTTCTGTCCCAGGTCTGTATCGACTTCAATGTCCATAGGGCAGTCTACCACAGGGTCCTCATCATCTGATTTGAATGAAAGACAAAACAATTTAAATGAATTGCACAAACTCACACTGTGATGCGATAAGAGGATTCAGGCGACACCATCTCGGGACTTGGTTGCCACCCTCCACTCTTCCCTATACAATATTAGGGTCTTCAGCTTCCCCCTGTCACTGAGACCAATGTCCCGTCGCAGCGTGTCAATGTACGCCACTCGCCTCCGCCCCCTCCTGGCAGACACTATGGCCTGCCAAGGCCATCCTTCTCTCCCTGATCTTGTCTGAGATATCTCACACTTCTTGATACTCAGTGTGAAGAAAGACAGTTGTCAGTTTAATAAGTGTCATTGTAACTCTTGCTTAGTGTGACCGTACCAAATTACAAGAAAGTTGATGCTGAAGCTTCCGAGGATTGGAGATCAAGACCCTAGTTTTATAATGAGGAGTCTTGAAAGACATCGGACAAGGGCAGAGGAAAGAAACAGTAGCATAACTAGGGGGATGCAGAGTGGCAGATTCCAACGGGATGGAGATTTCAAAAGCAAAGTCAGGACTGCAATAGAACAAATTGAAAGTGGGACTAGTGAAAGTGGTAAACAGGATGACAAGTCTATTTTGCAACTCAACATTTTCTGTTAACTGCCCTTTTTCACAAGTTTCCTTTCACACGAGCGCCCTTTTTTCACGAGTGCCTTGTTTACGTCCCGCAAATGTGGTACCGTGTGTGAAGAGCGCCATCTATTGTCCGAAGGTTTCTGATTTGAACAGCGCCTCCACTGGAAGGTGTCAAGCCCCGCCCCCAACTTTCTTAATTTACAGAGGCAGGGTGTTTGGTGAAGAAAACCTGAGTATCTTTCGGCACAGCTATGCCCTTTTCTCACCACTGCAACGGGCAAACTAAACCATGGTTACGTGCCTGTATAGAAATGCCTTGTAAAATAAACCACATTATCGATTGTAGTATTTGGTTTGAAAATTATACTCAAAGTGACTTGAAGCATTTGTGTATTGGATAAAAGAGGAAAAAGATTTAGCGACTTTTTTACCTTCAACTGTTACCACAAAGGTACAATAGGCACTGTTGCCGCTTTCATCCGTAGCATTAAACCGCACTGTAGTATCACCAATGGGTAAGATTGAACCAGATACTGGATCGTCTACAGGTGTAATGGGCAGCATGGAGTTATCCACGACAGTGGCTCGCGCCCAGAATACATTGGCTGTGGCTAAGCCATCACCAGTAGGAACTGTCTTTGCCGCTGGACATGTGATCCTTGGATCTTCATCATCTGGATTCAAATGGGATACAAGATCAGGAATGGCGTAAATGAGACTTCGTTTGTCATGGGTACCTTGCGAATAGTTCGTTCTCGTAGGTCAATACCTCCTCCAAAAGCTCCCATGAACTGAGAGTTATAACTTCACCAGGGATGTTGGTCATGTTCTATCATGGGGTGTCTTTTCACATGATTACATTGTAAGATTCTGCAAGCATTAGAGAAGTTTTCAAGCACTGTAACTTATTATTATATTTCTTTATAATATTTGTTGAAATTTTCTTGGGTGTTGTGGAAAAAAGGGCTTAAACCAGTTCGCGCCGGAGGCCGTGTATACACGCAAAAGTTTTGCGGCATTTGGAACGGATCACAGATAATCACGCAGGGAGCGAGGCCGGAAATATCTGTCAGCGACCCGCTCACAGCGAGCGAGGCCAGAAATATGAGTGTGCTGCCTCGTTCCAATCTTGCTAAAATAATACCCACATGAGATGGTAAATTTTATTAAGGGAATAAATGTGTGCTCCGGAGGTTTTTATCACTCGTTTACTACCGCTTAGAGTCTGGGTGCTGATAATTACCCGAGCCGGAGGCGAGGGTAATTATCAGCACCCAGACTCTAAGCGGTATTAAACAGAGTGATAAATACCGACTGAGCACATATTTATTCCCATTCATAAATACCTTATCCGTAAAAAAATATCAAATAATTCGTTCAAAAAATCCCGATTTTGTTCAACAAGTTCACTTCATGCTTTTTGAAACATCCCTCTAGCAAAATAATGGAGTGTTCAGCTGGCGAGTAAGATGTAAACAACCCTTTTATGGAGATTGACGCGCGCGTAGCATGTTCTGCGCGATGTCACGCAGAATGCACCTGGGGCGTTGCGTTTTGAATTTAGAACTATAAAATTCTGTCTCGCTTGTAGTGTTGCGCATGCCTACATGAGGATTGTGAACGTTCAACCAATGAAACGGTAAGAGGCACTGGATTTTTAGGATTCCATATTTTATAGTGACACTGGAAAAGTGTGTAGACCAGCTAGCCATGTCTTTATCATCCGTTTAAGACCGGCCACGTGACGGGCTCTCGACCAATAGGAATAGCTAAACTGTCTGAGGTATTTATGAATACAAGATAATAATGCTCTTGTCATCTAACAGCTAGTGCTCTGAGGATAATTCCTTGAACTGTGATTCGGTACGTCTCAACTTCAAAGAGGGCTGCTGGCAAAATGACTACTTCAGAGAAAGCTTGTACACTTTCACTTGCTCTGAAATGCAGTTATAAACTTCGGGTTGTTACTAGCATTACAGTTTGATGTAGGTGATATTGATGATGAAAATAAGGACCCCAATCCTAAAGAATTAGCGGTTTGTCTAGCTGGAAAATGAGCACCATTTCCCTCATACTCGAATAAAGCAGCAAAAGGTAAACATCCAGTAATCAGTGCGATTCCTAATGCCAGTGAAAAGTTTTACAAGCAAGATTCTGATCTAACAAGAAAATCTGATCTGCACAAGACTCTTGGAAGGATTATTATTTGAAGGATTATCCGTTTGATGATGGATAACTCATTTGAGTTATTTTCGTCACTCACCAATCACAGTGATGAACATATCGCATGTGTTATTATTCAAGGCATTGTCACTGATGATGTACTGCAGTAAATGTTGACCAGTAGCCAAGTCGAGGGTAACACTGTCGCCGACCATGTGTGTAGTACCAGCAACGTCGATGGTGATGACATATGATCCCGAGTTGTCAGAAGCAGAGGCTGCATCAGGTAGTGCAACTACGACATCATCTGCACTGAGATCCGTGGAATTCGTTTGATTGTCCGGGCAGATAATCATCGGAGGCTCAAGATCTGAAAAACAGAAACCAAATATACCATCTCATTTTCAAATGTTATATTTAATCAACCCTCCTGCTATTTGAACAGTCACAGACAGTCAATATTTCCATCCACTTTCCCCTGCTATACTTTAAAAACAGGCAAGTTGCTAAGCAATGGGGGCCATGCCCCCCCCAAAAAAAAAAAATAGCAAAATACCATTTTTTCTCTAAAAAAAAAATGGTAAAAGTGGTCAGAAACTGCCTCAGATCGCACCACAGAACATCTAAAATTTAAAGAAATGTGGGCCCACTTTTTGGGTGACCACATTTTTTTAGCACCCCCCCCCCAACAAAATGTGTCCTGGATCCGCTCTTGTTCTCTACTCAACTTTAAATTATTATGATGCACCTAGTATGTTTCCTTTTGTGGTTTATATTTAACCAGTCTGTGCCGGGATTATTTTAACCGAAAAATTTTGATTTTTGAAAAATGCAAGATGCAGCAGCCACTTTTTGATTCCCACTGGATGGGATGCTAGTCCATCGCAGGTTTCTCCCCAGCTAATGCTGGTACCCATTTATGCTCCTGGGTGGAGAGAGGAAAGTGGGGACGAAGTGGCTTGCCCAAGGACACAACGTATGGCCCACAGTTGGATTCGAACCCCTGATCCTCTGATCATGAGTCACGAACCCTAACCGCATATGAATTTTATTGAGCTACAACGACAATTATCGTTGTAGCTTAATAAGGGAATAAATGTGTGCTCGAGAGGTTTTTATCACTCTGTTTAATACCGCTTAGAGTCTGGGTGCTGATAATTACCCGAGCCGGAGGCGAGGGTAATTATCAGCACCCAGACTCTAAGCGGTATTAAACAGAGTGATAAATACCGACCGAGCACATATTTATTCCCATTCATAAATACCTTATCCGTAAAAAAAATCAAATAATTCGTTCAAAAAATCCCGATTTTGTTCAACAAGTTCACTTCATGCTTTTTGAAACATCCCTCTAGCAAAATAATGGAGTATTCAGCTGGCGATTAAGATGTAAACAACCCTTTTATGGAGATTGGCGGCGCGCGTAGCATGTTCTGCGCGATGTCACGCAGAACGCACCTGGGGCGTTGCGTTTTGAATTTAGAACTATAAAATTCTGACTCGCATGTAGTGTTGCGCATGCCTACGTGAGGATTGTGAACGTTCAACCAATGAAACGGTTAGAGGCACTGGATTTTTAGGAGTCCACATTTTGTTGTGACACTGGAAAAGTGTTTAAGACCAGCTAGCCATGTCTTTATCATCTGTTTAAGACCGGCCACGTGACGGGCTCTCGACCAATAGGAATAGCTAAACTGTCTGAGGTATTTATGAATAACATTTATATTCCAGAGGGCTTTGTGTTACAGACAATGAAGGTTTTTAAATTTTGTATGACAGATGTTCATTGCCATAGTTTTCAATAACAACAGATTTCGTCTCTTCCTCTTCTCTGGAATTCTAAAAACTAGTATCAACGTACCTAGAACATTAACAGTGAAGGCACACGAGCCAAGGTTGAAACTGGAGTCGGTGGCATTCACAGTGACTGTGGTTAATCCAAATGGAAACTGATCTCCTGAGTCGTGGCTCAGCGTTGGTGTGATGGATTCACCAGAGTTATCAGTCACGTTGGGAGCAGACCACATCACGGTGGCGTAGTTCTGTCCAGGGTCTGCTTCGACTTCAATGTCCATAGGACAGTCTACTACAGGGTCCTCATCATCTGATTGAATGAAAGATAATTAGCAACTGAAATGAATTGCTGTAAAATAAGAACTTTAACAGCCAGACAAAGGTTATGGTGATAGTGTATGCGATGGAAGCATCGTGGCCAGCCGTGATAGATCTATTTGTTGGATTGAAGAAGATACCAGGCTATTACCGGTACTTCAAATCTTTGAGCGGTAGATAGCACAAAATGGTTGTTTTTTTATTGTGGTTTAACAAGCAACGATGTTTTAGAATTGGGACCGCCACAATAAATTGCATTACAGGTCAAGCAATAAAGTATTTGAGGCTAGTGTGTAAAGAAGACTGCTCCAAGTCCATATTTGTCCTTGCAATTTGGGCGATTCACAATGCAGTGCGCCACCAAGAGTTTGCTATGGAGAGTCCTTTTTCAAGTTTACGTTCGACAAAACATGGCAGATTTGAACGAGTGTCAGTAGACAACTTGAGCGAATTTGATACAGATTGGGGCATAGCATTCTGCCACCCTACAAAAAAAAAACCACAGTATTGAAAAAATGCAAAGAAAAGGGCAAACAGATCCTCGAATCCTTCGCATAAGAAACTACCGACGGGGAAACGAACAATTGCAAATGTCCCGCACTACGAATTTGTCAACCACGTTCCACAATGCACTCATAAAAAATGAACTCTTCGTGGCAAACTCTTAGTGTCGCACTGCATTGTGAATCACCCGAATTCTTTCTTAGTGTGAAAAAACAAAGTTACAAGATACTTGACCATGAATTTTCAGGGGTTGGAGGTTAAGACTAGTTTCATAACAACGAGTCTTGAAAGACTTGGAAAGAAGGTGGGTATAGAAATACCTGCAAAAAAAACCAGATTATTGATTTAAGTATTTGGTATGAACAACAAACTCAAAGTGACTTGAAGCATTTGCAGATTTGATAAAAGAGGAACAAAGTTGAGTGATTTTTTTACCTCCGACTGTTACCACAAATGTACACGAGGCAGTGTTGCCGCTTTCATCCGTAGCATTAAACTGCACTGTAGTATCACCAATGGGTAAGATTGAACCAGACACTGGATCATCTACAGGTGTAATGGGCAGCATGGAGTTATCCACGACAGTGGCTAGCTCCCAGGTTACATTGGCTGTGGCTAAGCCAGCATCATTACCAACTGTCACTGCCGCTGGACATGTGATCATTGGATCTTCATCATCTGGAATTCAAATGGGATACAAGAGGAGAATGAGACATTGTAAAACTTCCTTTTTGACCATATGTATCCCCTCTACAAAGCAGTGCGAAAGAGAAAAAGGAGTTATCACGTTGTACAACCAGTGCCGCAGAAAAGACGCTAGTATTGTGCACATTACTGCTGTAAAAACCACATGCTTGTACCATCTTTAGTTCAAAACCTATGGAATTTGGAACACCACGAAATGTGATTAATTGATGTGATGAAGTGGTCCTATTTTGGCCTGAATTTCCAAATGAAAATTCCTGACAAACGACTCATTTAGCCTGATCGCATCACATATGTGCATGGATCAGTACACACATGCAAGCTGTACTGTCTGCCATGTGCCAAACGTACGAGACTATATGATCAACTCAAAAGTTCTTAGTGTTTACCTACTTCCAAAAAAATTTAAAAGCCGAAAAAAAGTAAGCGTTATATCTATAACTTTTTGAAGTGCATTCAGATTTCATAAACAACATTATTTCAAGGTCTTAGTCTGAATCTATTTCACTTTACTCAAATTTAAGGAAGTCAAATGAAAACAACAAATACCTAAGCAACACGTCAAAAAGTAGGGTTTTTTTCATAGAGCTATATTAAATTACTAGAGCGCTAACTCCTCATTCTGCGCGCGGAGACGCTTTGAAGCCGTCGTGGGCGCAGACATTTTTAATTCATGTGGGTGTTCGTAGAACGTAATGAAATTAGATGGATTGAATTTTGAAAGTGTACTCTACATGCAACGCGCAAGTAGAACATACGCAAACAACTTAAGCACGTCATTGACGGTTCAAAAACATTACGGCAAAAAGCATCTGCAGCGAATACGCGCACGCGTTGCGCTGTTTGCATAGAGCAAAATGACACGCTCATTTGCTGATCGTGCATTTCGGTTTTGGGCGTATATTGGCTTCCATAACGCACCGGTTTGGAATACAAACGCAGATATGCAAATAGCCGTACAAAAGCCGTACAAAAGCCGTACAAAATTTCTAGGTCTCCATAGGTTTGTGCACAAACATGGATGCGCCCAGCAGGCACTACTTTGTACACAAAGTTAGCGTGCTAGTAATTTAATATAGCTCTATGGTTTTTTCTAAGTCTTTGTTCTAAATTCAAGGACACATATAAGGTTATCCCCCAAAAGTGTCACCTATCCAAATAGTACCAAGGTTGGCACAGTCACAAGAATAATCAGAAAAGGATCACCTACCAATCACAGTAACGAACATATCGCACACTTCACTGTTATTGTAAAAGTCAGTTGCAGTGTACTGCAACAGATGCACACCGGTAGCCAGGCTCAGCGTTACATTGTCACCAATGTCATACTGGGCACCAGCGACATCAATGGAGACAGTGAAGTTCTCAGTGTTGTCAACACTAGAGTCTAGATCCGGTAAGACAAATGTAGCCACAGCTGCACCGCCATCAGTGGCAACTGTCTCATTGGCAGGACAGGTGATGTTGGGAGTTTCGTTATCTGTGTAAACAGGATGAAACATTGGACAATGGAGAAATATGATTTGATGATCTGATACTTGAACAAGTTCGATCGGATTTTGGAAGCTGAGCATATGGAGAACTAGGGAGCATTTGCTCACTTGCCACTATAGTGCAGCTCTGTTTACGTGGGAAGACTGGCTCATGTCTAGGCGCTCTGAGCAAACTTTCGTTAAGATGCGGAAAGTGTGTCGGTTAAACGTACTCCCTCGCATTGCATCACAAAATATAGATTTTCCTCTTTCACATGAATGCAATATCTTCATGATTAAAGGCGAATAATTATGTGCACTTTTCCATTGAAAAACGGGCAACTCAGTGAAAATTTCGCGTTTCCTATGGAGGTCACGGCACATTTCCCCGATTTTTGAGGGTGCGGGTTTACTTCTTCGAACAGCACACGTGTGAACCCGGTCGCATACAATTACTTCGCATGATTTCTGAAAGAGAACACAATAAGCTTCCCTTTCATGTTACAACCATTTTGATTGGTTGAGAAGAAAAAGGGGCACTTTTCTTGTCAAATCAGACATCGCTTTTGTTCTGAGGATCGACCTGCGCTGTTTATGTATAATCCGGTCTACGCAATGGGGCTGTGAAGGTCTCCGAGTCAATGCACCTTTGTGTGTGACCGCAGAGCATGCAGGGCTTCGATTTTGTGCACATATGGGTGGCAAAGTTCTCCATATGGGCCAACAAGTTCGTGTTCACCTTACTTGACGTGTTGACCTTAGACCCCATAGCTACAGGTCAAATAAAGAGGTCACCATAAACATTTTTTAATGTTTGGCCAAGGCCAGCATGTTGACATGCATCGCAATACTGTTGTTATTTAAGCCTCTTTGAAATTTAACCTTTTTTGACCTTTGACCCCACAACTGTAAGTCAGCCGATCACCATGGACATTTTTTAATGTTTGACCAAGGCCAACATGTTGACAGCGCTACTTTTGGCATTTGAGCTTCTTTGAAATTTGAGGCTATTTTGACCTTGACCTACTTTTGTCTTTGAGCTTCTCTGAAATGTGATGTTATTTTGACCTATGTCCTTTGAACCTAGTTCGGTCATGTGACATGTTGGGGCTGGGCTACTGATATTTTTGACAAAGTTTGGTTAAAATCAGTCAAAGTATGTAGGAGCAATAGACAATGTCAACATTTGTTACGAACTATGTACAAAGTTAACTAACAAATGGACAAACAGAGAGACAAGATGATTTGTTGCGCTGCTACCCGCAGCTAAAAAATAATTACAAAAATTTACAAAGTTTTAAGCCGCTGTACGACGACTAAAAGGAAGAATGTCTTTGTAATACGCAACTGTGATCTCATTTTGAGTCACATTAACAGTAACTCCGTAAGAAAAATTACAGATCTGACAACAGCATACATCATGACAAAACGTAAATTGTGACTTACCCTCAACAGTGATAATTAAAGTGCATACGTCTGTCAACCTCTCATCAGATGAGTCAGTAGCCACACAAATAGCTTGGTGCATGCCGACACCGAGTACTTGCCCAGAAGTCTCAACATAGAAACAATTGGTATTCATCACTCCAACATTGTCAGTGGCAGGGGGTTCATCATAAGTCACATAGGCAGTTGGTAAGCCAGGGGATGTTGAAAATGTGAGATCTGTGCAGTTTATTGATGGAGGCTCCATATCTGTAATTGAACAACCAAATTAGAAACTTTCAAAAAATGGAAATACAGTTCTCTTACTATCGTTTCAGACTGGTGTTCTGGAGTCACACTAAACCACATTAATCCTAAGATTTTAATGAAGTTCGAACGACTTCTGAAATAATTGAGAGCGACTACATGCAAATATTCTTAAGAAATTATCACTTTTTATCATTGTGTAGTTTCTTTAAATAAGGCGATCACGAAAATTTATTACTGATCAAAATATGATAATTTTTTTTAAATTTTCAAATGAAGCACACAGGGAAACTGACTAGGTGAATTGTAAAAAATTAAAAGTTGAACAAAGAAATTGACTGGAGAGGAGCTTGAACCTGCGACCTCCGGATAATCGTTCCGGTGCTCTACCAACTGAGCTATCCAGCCCTATGTTGGTGGCTCCCTAATTAGTCAATATCTTTGTTCAAGGGGCGCTAGTCAGAAGCCATAAACCAGTATGCCATACAGCCAGGGATCACGCCCCAAGTCACAATACAGACCTTAGAAATAGCAAACAGCGATCACTCGGAGAGGATACAGCTTTTTATTACAAATTTTCAAATGAACCACGAAGGAAAACTGGAAGAGTTGACAAATTACGCTACCTTCAACTGTTACCACAAAGGTACAATAGGCACTGTTGCCGCTTTCATCCGTAGCATTAAACCGCACTGTAGTATCACCAATGGGTAAGATTGAACCAGATACTGGATCGTCTACAGGTGTAATGGGCAGCATGGAGTTATCCACGACAGTGGCTAGCTCCCAGGTTACATTGGCTGTGGCTAAGCCAGCATCAGTAGGAACTGTCATTGCCGCTGGACATGTGATCCTTGGATCTTCATCATCTGGAATTCAAATGGGACACAAGAGGAGAATTAGACATTGTGAAACTTCCCTACAAGTTCTCATACATTTTTCCACCCCAAGTAGCGAGAAAGACAAAAGGGATGGACATGTACATGAAATCCTTTTCGTGTACCAGTTCCGCAACAAGCTCAGGATGCTACAGTTTCGTGCAAATTTAGATGAACGTTCATAGGTTGTGTGCATCATATGTGCATGGATCAAAAGGCACAGATCAGGCTGCACAGTATTGAGAATCCCAATTTGTGGACTACGCACATGCAGGCTGTATGTTTGGCATGTTTCAAACTCACAAGACTAGATGGTCAACTGGAATACGCACAAAGCGCCTTTTTTTTTTATCCCCCCCAAACGCAATAGTTTCAACCCCCCCTCCCTGTATGTATATGCATTCCATAAATTAATACAAGACAGATGCAATACACTGTACATTTCCACAGTACATACTGAACATGTACTGTACATGCACATTACTAAGCATTACGAATGTGCTACAGTTGCCCGCTATAATACATTTTGTAGCAAGTCACAACTAGCCCATCGTTGAGGTAAAGCAACTCACAGAACTACAACCTAATAGCTTTGGGCTCTTTAATAAAAGGTGATCTTTACAAGGATTATCGATTAGGATTTCTTGATAATACGGATATATAGTACAATCATTAATATGTCACCTACCAATCACAGTGACGTACATCTCGCATGTATCGTTATTCAAGGCATTGTCTGTGATGATGTACTGCAGTAAATGTTGACCAGTAGCCAAGTCAAGGGAAACGCTGTCACCAACGCTGTATATAGAACCAGCAACATCAATGGTGATGACATATGATCCCGAGTTGTCAGAAGCAGAGGCTGCATCAGGTAGTGCAAGGCTGACATGATTTACATTCAGATCTGTGGATCTCGTTTGATTGTCCGGGCAGGTAATCATCGGAGGCTCAGGATCTGCAAACAACAGAGAAATAAATCTCATTCCTAGCTGTTATACTCAACCAAACATCTGCTGGTGTCAACATCCAGAGACATCAAAGAGGTTCTTTTCTATGATGAATCTTACTTTGAAATCATAATTTCTAGTTCAAAGGCAATGTCAAGGTTTCCATGCAAAAGACCCAAAAAAAATTTCTTGCCATCTCACAAGTTTAGACATCCTTAAAAACAGGCCTGTCATCCAAGTTGCATGACAGGAGTTTTAAAGTAAGGACTTAGGGAAGGAATACTGCATCCCAACGCCATTTTTTCATCATATAATATCTCAATGGAGGTCAGTCTTTGCAAAAATGTTGTAAAAAACCTGAATCTGGAACTGAGAAACATTTCCAATGTAGTGTGACCAGGCACTTTGGTGCATTGCCCCTTTAAGACTAGTTTAGCTCAGAGGTACAAGGAGGACCCACTGGTTGCCCTAGCAACAGCCACCCACTGAGGCTCCTAGGCCCTGCAACGTGGTCAGTGTGAACAGTCTGAACTATCAGCATTTCATTCGTAGCCATCATCGTGCAAGCATCCCACTACATGTATTCTCAAGCTTCAGTCCTAGTCAAGAGCTCAGTGTTCTTGTCACATCCTTGTACTACTTACCCATCAACCCATTTTCCTGCCGTTAAATAAACTTGTATAAAGAACCAATATCCGGGTCACATTAGTAAAAACTTTGAAAATGCACTCAACTCTCCATAGACTTTGAACACAACCAAACAAGTGGCCTTATCAGGATACTACATTCTTTCTGAATTTGTTTCAAATTCATAAGTTTTCAGTATCTTCTATTCGGTTCGTTAGTGACTTTGTCATAACACACACACCACTGATTAAAAGGGCCCATTAGCTAAACACTCAAGTTGCATCAACTTCCATTTGGGTCATTCCACCGGGTTGGGACACAATGTGTGACATATGACCATATTATGAAAAGTATGAATGCCTTGCTTGCAGTTGCTCTACATAATATTGGTTGTTGGGTGTTCCACTGGTGCAGAAAGTTTCAAATCATTTGAATGTATATTGCCAAAAATATGAGCAAAAATGTCATTCAGACGTAACATTGACACTGTGTTCATGTTACATCCAAATATTTTATTTGTACCAATTTTTTTTAATTTCTGTAAAACTTTACCCAAATTCACTTTATGTACTTATTACACTACATGCAACACACTAAGAAAAGCTTTTGTTATGGTAGTCAGGTATCAAATGGAGCAGAAATGATAGCTTGGTAGTGGATGTAACATGGACACCGTGTCAACCCCAAATGTCACACTTCCATTGGGTGATTTGGACACTGTTACGTCAACATTAAGGTATCATTTCTGTTACATTTGAACCCTGACTGTACCAAAACAAAAGCTTTTCTTGGTGCATTAGGTGTCCTGTTATATATGCAATGTCAGTTTGGGTAATATTTTACATATATGTGTAAAAAAACGGCAAACAAAGAATATTTGGATGTAACAATGACATGGTGTCCGTGTTACGTCCGAATAATACATTTTTGCTCATATTTTTTTCAAAGTACATTCAAATGATTTCAAACTTTCTCAAGTATTGAAACACCCTTAGACAAATATTATGTTGCGCAATTGTTTAGAATGCATTGATACTTTTAAGAATATGACCAAATTTATGGATGTAACATGCACTGTGTCCCAACCTGGTGGAATGACCCATTTCCATTCGTGCTATGCCACACTGTGTGAAGTACGCATGGTTAAGGTGAGATCACGTAACACTAACAAATCAGATTCATTTATCACTATGTCATGAGAATGCATCTCGAAAAATATTCCAAGGACTTCATTGAATTGATAATTATAAGGTTGAAGATTTGACCAATGCTCATGTGCAACTTTAAACCAATTTTCTACATTTGTCTTACAATTCACTTCAGATTTCGAAAACATAGTATCAATATACCTAGAACATAAACAGTGAAGGCACACGAGCCAACGTTGAAACTGGAGTCGGTGGCATTCACAGTGACTGTGGTTAATCCAAATGGAAACTGATCTCCTGAGTTGTGGCTCAGCGTTGGTGTGATGGATTCACCAGAGTTATCAGTCACGTTGGGAGCATGCCACATCACGGTGGAGTAGTTCTGTCCCAGGTCTGCATCGACTTCAATGTTCATAGGGCAGTCTACCACAGGGTCCTCATCATCTGATTGATTGAATGAAAGACATACCTGATTTAATCTGAGACGCCAATTCAGATAAAAGTATTGTGATGATAAACACCTGTTCTGGACCTGGCCTAGTATTAGGAACAGTTCACTCAGATCGACCATTAAGAGAGTTTGAGTTTCACACTGGTAAACTTTGTGTATTAATTTTTCATTGACTACAGACTCTGGAGTTGGTCTGAATGACTGCACGCGACAGACACACAGAAGTGAAGAAAACTTATGATGCTTTCAATATATTTTGAACACAGTTTTCAGAGAGGAAGGATCAAAGGCCACTGTTTTACACATCACCTTCAACTCAATGCATTGACAATAGTCACATCCATCCTTGGTCATGATTAAAAGAATACGTGTTTAAAATGGGCTTGAGCCTGGACACCGATAATGGCCCGAGCCGAAGGCGAGGGTCATTATCGGTGGTCAGGCCCCAAGCTGGTTTTAAACATAGTGGTTTAAAACTGGCCAAGCACATTATTCCCCTTTGCATATCCTTGCGGTCAAAAAATTGCAAAAGTCAAAAATGTTTAATTTCTAACAATTTGTTCAACAAGTTTACTTCACATTTTGTGAAACACCACACTAGCTTGTAACGTTAATGGTATGTGCCTCTTGCGAGTAGTACTAAAAATCTCCTTGGATATTGGGATGCAAGTGGCATGTACTACGCGATGTGGCGCAGAATGCAGCGGTGCCGGTAGAGTGTGAATTTAGGACTCTATGAAATATGGACTCATTGGTAGTATTACGCATGCCTCAGTGAAAATGGTGAACGTTCAACCAATAACAGAGTAAAAGGGACCAGATTTTGTAGGAGTCCAAATTCATGTGACACTAGAAAAAAAAGTCTTTGAAACCACTTGTTTTATCAACCGTTTAAACCACCCACGTGACGGACTCTCAACCAATAATGGGTAAACTGTCTGAAGTATTTATGACTGCAAAACTCCTCTTAAAGCTACGTATACAGTCCATCATTTGCAGGTATCCAAAAAGTAACTGACAATTATTGTTGAAAATCATACTAGGTCGAAAGACAGTACACTCCCTGTGAAATTATTCTTTCTGGCAAGCTGTCATTTTGAAGAAATCAACAAAAGAAGGCCTGTTAGAAATTTCCGCTAATAGTTCGTTTTTTTTATTCAGCGAAGGGCGCACAAGCGTTGACACGAAGCACACGAGTGCACGGTTGCTATAATTCGTCGGTTCAGTGCGCAACATCGCGTAGCTGCATTCGGCTCAGTGAGAACGTGTCTCGAAATTGAAATTCAGGCCCAATGCAAAACATGATTCAGCAACTTTTGATTTGAAATCGAGATCCCAGAATGTTGTTTTTCTCTGAAACTTCATCAGGTTAGTTGTTCAGCACCTTTCTTTAGACTTTGAGCACATCTGTTGCTTCAAACAAACAAAATGCACAAATTACAAATGATGGACTGTACCTTTAATCCCTTCTTAAATTACCTATTACTGTGATGGTGAAAAAGCAATCGTCAGTGTTCCCGCTGTTATCGGTGGCGACAAACTGGACAACAGTATCACCGATATTGAAAGGGGTATCGGATGTGGCATTGGCACTGAATGTGACTGCCAGCATGGAGTTATCAGAGGCAGTAGCATCAGGGAAGGATACATTGGCAGTTGGCAAGCCAAGATCTGTGGTGCTTGAACCCACTGATGGACAGGTGATGGTAGGCGCCTCCTCATCTGAATAAAAACAATACATGGTTTTCAGTTGGTTATAACACCAGCTACGGGGCGAGTCAAAAAAAGTGGAACACAAACCCCAAAAATTAATTTCATATTTAAAAAATACGTAGCATCAAAAACAATACCGACTAGAAAGCCAAGTTCATAAGCTACTTTTAGATGAAAAAAATTCTTAAATTGCTCAATCCAAAGAATATCACCATTTAAACGCAGTCACCCTCAAACCTGTTTTTTCCCCCAAAAAAACCCAATTCGTGTATTTGACTGTTTCGAACAACAAAGAAAATGACACGAAATACTTGTTTCAACAACTGTAGCACACAATATCTATATTAACAACCCTGATTTAAAATCCACTGTTTTTAAAAGAGAGGCCTTCAAAAGGACTAAGTTGTTGAATATGTTTAACTTTTATACTAAAGTTTTATTGCTAGTGATTTTGAAGACAATTGTGATGATGATTCTTGAAATTGCTTTCTTGGACGAAAGAGGTTTTACGGTCATTGTGTTCAAATGGTGATATTGTTTGAACAGATTGTGCAATTTTAGTCATTTTTTCCATCTAAAAGAAGCTTATGAAATTGCCTTTCCAGTAATTATTATATTTATTCATACATATTTATTTAAATATGAAATATAATTGTTGGGGTTTGGGTTCCGCTTTTTTGGACTCACCCTGTGCAACAAGCAAAACTAAATTCTCAACTATCCAGATTTTTTTTTACCCAAATGGCAAGAAACAAACCATTTCCTAAAAAACAAAAGGCTAGACAAATTAGTTCAGGTAAACATTTTGTAAAGGGTACCTACCGACAACGGTGAAGAATGTATAACAACTCTCGCTGTTTCCTGCAGGGTCAGTAACATTGTACTGTAGTGCATATTCCCCAGTCGCAAGATAAAGCGTTACACTCTCCCCCACCGAGTACAGAATGTCAGCGATGGCAATTTTGACATCATATGTTCCCAAGTTGTCGGAGGCCGAGGCCAGATCAGGAAGTGCCAGTGTTACGTTGTCTACACTTGCATTGGTCGGAACGGTCATGTTAGCTGGACACGTGATCACAGGAGGTTCAAGATCTGTCGTTAAAAGAAATGATGCAGAATTACACCCAGTTAGATTCTCGTTCACAAAACTTTCTAGCTTGTGTTCGTACTCTGAAGGGTTTGCTTTGAACTGTTGTAAAGTGTGCCCAAGAAATCAGTTCGTTGTGATGATGCTAGTATTGCGCCCTCAAATATAGCACTCCGCACTAAAGTTAAAAATAGAAACAAGTACTCGGATCTCAGACAAGCATGCTGTACGAACTTCTTGTGTGGAGATTACGTGCACGCTTGCAACACCGTTTCTATGCGAATGTATGTGGCAAGATGTGCATGCATGTTGGAAAAATTGTCTGACCTACGGGGTATACGCGCATACGGCGCGGAGCAAAATTGACATCATTTGTGTGGGGTGCTATATTCAATAATAACATGATTTCCAAGCACACTGCAAGTGGCTCTCTAGTTTGAGATCCACACAACTATCCTTTCAAAACTGGGCGTTTTTGTGTTATTCTTGTGCTATGCGTGCAAGAACGAATTTCAGGGTCCACTTTTGCGACCCCATAAATTTGAGCTGTTTGGATGCTAGTTGTGATTTCATTCGTAAAGTGTTCGCCTTTTGTGGATGTTGAAGAAACACAACGTGTACATGGTACACTGAGAACAACACGAAAAACGTATTTGTACTCCGTCATGTCCGATGTAGCAAGGGTTTTTTTGTCGTTTCTCAGGAACAGTAAGACATTAGGTTGGTCTCCTTTCAACCAGATGTTTGAAATAGGCTAAGGAAACAATCCCAAACCAAATTTTTAGGGATTTCAGGACCATGTGCCCCTTTAACAGCTACACTGTTGAAATACTCACATTTCAAACTAAAATCAAAGAAATTTGGCACAAACTGACCTCGAACGATAACGGTGAAGGAGCACATGCCGGTGTTGTTGTGGGAATCTGTGGCAGTTACCTCCACGGTGTGGTTGCCTATTTCAAATGTGGATCCGGATGCCGAAGACAGCACTGGTTCGATCATCTCACCAGAATTATCCGTGACATTGGGTGCAGACCACAACACCGTGGCATAGCTCTGCTGGGGATCTGTGTCTGTGTCGATGTTGGCTGGGCAATCTATCTCAGGGGCTGTCCCATCTTAATATGGCAAAAAAAATATTGAAAGCTTTCAAGCATTTATGAATTTCAAATTTGAAACAACATAATTAGCATCAACTCAACATGATCAAAGTTGTGTTATATTCAAATGCAAGTACACTCAACCAAAAAAGAAAGTCCCCCTTTCCAATACTTTTTTGTCTAACTCACAAACTACTGAGCACCTCTCGCTCAAATAATGACTAATCAGTACAGAAATTCCTTAAAAATCTAGCCATACTCTTTATTTGGCCCAAAACAGTAATAATGTGTATGAAATTATGCAATTTATGACAAATGATATTGAAAACAGTTGCACTTTTGTATACGTGCAAGTTGTGGTTTGCACTCACCTTGCACGTATACAAAAGTGCAACTGTTTTCGGTAGCATTTGTCAGTTTAGCATTAAGTTGCTATAGCTCGTCAGCTCAGTGCTTGACATCGAGTAGCTGCAATCGGCTGAATGAGAACATGTCCCAGCCACCGATTTCAAGCGCAATTCAAAACATGACTCGGCAAGTTTTGAAATAAAATTAAGATCCTAGAATATTGTTTTCTCGGAATATACAGCATTCAGGGAGCTAAAACTTCATCAGGTTAGTTGTTGAGCACCCTTCTTTAGATTTTGAGCACTTTTGTTGCTTCAAAGGAAAGAAATGCACAAGTGACAAATGATGTTCTCTGCCTTTAGGTCCCAAACCAGTGACAGGTGATTTGGACATGGACTGCACTCACCAGTGATAGCGACATTGAAAGAGCAGGACGCTTCATTTCCAGAGCTGTCCACAGCGGTGTAGGTGAACTCATGGGAGCCGATGTTCAGAAACAAAGGCGGTGAATACGAGTTAGTTGTGACATCTGAGTTGTCTGTGCCAACTGGTTCGACCCAGTCAGCCGTGCCGTTCATGATGCCTTCACCTGCTGCTACTACAATATCACTTGGGCAGGTAATCTCCGGGGGGAACGGATCTTTCAGGTAAAAAAAAAGCCAAAGAGCAGCTTTGTTATCACTGTAGCTATATGTAACTCAACGGGTGTGGGGATCTGTGAGAAATATCTAACAGCGCGAGTGAAACACGGAATAATGTAGTGCGTCTGTGTCCCACATGTGGGACACAGACGCACTACATTTTCCGTGTTCCACGAGCGCAAGCGTGATAATGAATTTATCTTCAAGCAAACTTGACGCACTAAAAAGATTTTCAGTGGTTATCCTGTTACACGTGCGTGTAATGGCATGCGAATCTTGGAATAGCGCAACACGTGGAGTGCGGTATGGACCGTGGCTGTGCTACATGATAATATGTAGCACGGTTTGTTGCCATGGATCGACCAATCAGGATCGAGGATTCAAGTTTACTTGAAGAGAATTCACAATACACAGTGTGCATTTGTTTTTGAGGCCACATTTTGACTTTTTGGTTGACTTCTGGATATATAACAGCAGTCATAACTGCTGAGTCCATGTCAATGTAACTGAACAACATTTGTGATGCGATCAAGCTATAAATGAGTCGTTTGTCGACCCTGGTCAATTTTTTTTTTTTTTTACAGATTTGATAAGAGCACAATCTCAGCATTACTGCTGTGAAAACCGCATGCTGGTGCCATCTTTAGTTTTAAAACTATGGAAGTAGGAACACCAAGAGATGTGATGAAGTGATGTGATGAAGTGGCCCTAGTTTGGCCTGAATCTCCAAATGAAAGTTCCCGACAAACAACTCATTTAGCTTGATCGCATCACATTTTTGCTTTATGTCGACAAATGGATGCCAAAATTGTCAGGAGTGTTAATTTGCACCTCTTTCAACAGATTTTCTGGGTGGTTTCTTTTTTTTTTTTTTTAATGAAACAAAGTTGAGATTTGTTAGCTATAAACAACAAAACTGTATTGGTGAGCACGGACAGTATGGACATAGGCTTCTCAAGGATATCTACTGTGCTCCTTTGTTTTATGAAGTATGAAATCTGACTCCATGATTTTACAAAATGCCACGGGGAACATATACTAACCAAGAACACGCAGGTAAAAATCACACTTTTCTTGCATCGTTAGTCCAACTGTAGTATAGACCGTGTATGTGACCAGAATCCTTCTGTTGTATCCATCAGATGTGAATGTGTATGAAATGGGAAAGGAATCCCCGTTGTTACATTCATGATCAGATGGCCCTATAGGGAAGCATGTGTACAGCCTCTGAAAACCAGCAGGCGTAGGGTCGGTCCACGTGATGACAGCAGTATCACTAGCACTGGTGACATTGACCTCAATGACTGCTTGTCCATTGGATTCTATCACAGCTTCCGGTGGGGGGCAAGTGCCACCAAAGTAATCTACAGAAAACCAAGTAATAGGTGTACACAAAATGTAAGGCCCTGAAGTAAATCACTTATGTTATGGTCATTGCACATTTGCATGCATTTAAAAAAAATCCATGTACATGTAATTTTGTCTTACAGATATAACATATGCTTCAGTTATTTTATAAAGTTCCATAAAGCTTTCCGGTATAACCTTTAGATTTGCCAAAAGATCTTTATTAAAATTTCCCTCCACGGATACAATATTACACAAATATTGAGTGCTTCGAGTGGTGTAGTATAACTAGCCTCCCGAGGTGATCCATGGGAAAATAGAATGCTCCATGGATCATCGAGGGAGGCTAGTTTTACTTCACCACGAGATAAAGCATTCAATATTTGTTTTATAACACTTCAACCACAGATTCTGCTTGGTTTTAATATTTTAAATTATTTAAATCGGAACGCAGTTGAAATAAACTTCAATTGCAATACAAAATTGGTGGAAAATGTATTTCTTCTCTTCCAAACTACCCCTTTCGCGAAATGTTTGAACCCAACTCTGTGGCGCGCTCTCTTTGGAACAAAACACGCTACGCGCAACGCCCAATGTGCACACCAGCATGCATTTGCACACAAATACTGCGCCGTGGAAATAGTACTTTGGTTGCTAATTGTAAAGTACTTTGGTTGCTACGGGTATAGTACTTTTGGCCGTGCACAGAAAGATAGCAAAAATAGAAAGTATCATGTGACTCGCTCTCGGCCAATCAAGACACAGAATCTGCAGGTGAGGTGTTATAAAAAAGGAATAGTATGCATAATACATACACGGAAGTTGCGTTTTGTGCTGGAAGTTGCCTTTTTCTCATATCATTTGTACGCAATATCAGCAAAGCAAGGAATCCTTTCTTTATGACATAATGCAGTATGGACCACAGTCTGAGGACCAGACATTCATGTGTGCAGAGCAATGGTACAAACGTATGATCATGGTCTGATATATCGCAGCATGCAAATTTTATGCCAGCCAATCGGAGTCAACTTTAGAAACGTAACATCATTTCAATCACAAATGTGGACTAAGCTGTTGATTGGTCAATTGAGTTGACATTTTTTTTAAAACTACGGGTTACAGAAGAGAGGCTCAGGGAGGCGACACACCCTTTTTGGTCATGTTCGGTGCCTCCAAGCTCCTGTCCCTGCTCATCTTGCCCTTGATGCTGCCGTCCAGTTCCATCTTGGGCAACGGCCTGCCAACTGGACCAGGCCTCGTGGTCGTCCCCGGCTTACCTGGCTTAAGCAGGTTGCAGATGCTGTGCAGCTGTCACCAATCGAGTGCTGGTCCCTTGCCCTTTCCCTTGACCAGGAAGGTTGGAGGTCACTACGACCCACTGATGGTCAAGTGCAGCAAGTGAGTAGTAAGTTATGGAAGACCCAATACAAGGTGCCCACTGAATAGTCAGAATCTCAAGGTCAAGTCACAGTCTTGTTTTGCATAATTAATCGCCGAATCTGCTTGCAAAGGTCTACTCCATAGGCAATATGAACTAGTGGGTATGAATATGCACTGCATGTAATGAAAGCTACTATCTGGACTGTCTCAATGCTACATGCTGTTTGTTCTAAACTTGTTCAAAAACAAAACAGAAAGTACCATGAGAAGACACACAAAAAAGCTAATTAAACTTTTGAGGCATGAAAAAAAGACACAGCAGACTTTCAAGGAATCTATGCAATAGACCCTTGTAAGCCGATTTGCTGATTAATTATGCAAGACAACCGCCTCTTGACCTCTAGAGTTTGAACAATCAGTGGGCACTTTTCTGTATCGGGTCTCATAAAACCTAGACACGCTGTGAATGGAGCAAAAAAGTCGGCGGTCACGTGCTCTGTGATGATGAAATATGCGATGTGCCGGCAAATAATAGAGCCAATCACGGTCGTGTCTAGGTTTTGTAGGTCTATGCACGCTCCGTCGTTGTTGTATTTCAAAAACAATGCATCCGAATCAACCAATCCCAGTTTTAGTCCTGATTTGGGAATGAAAATGTCACAAACTAGTAAGGTCAACTCCGATTGGCTGGCGCGCGGCGTCGCATAAATTTGCATTCCTAGATATATCAGACGTTCGACCAGAGATAGGGCTCCATGGAGAACGGGTGATACTCGGACTAACTTTCAGGGCACACAAGAGGAAACATATACCCACAGAATTAACATGACTATGGTTAAACACATAGAAATAGTTGGATTTCTTACTATCATTTTCGATGATGCAGACTTGTGAGTTTGCCCCAAGAGTGCCAACTGGATTTGGATTTGACAATGTCAAGGTGAAACAATATACGGAATCTTCGTTTTCCACGTCATTATCCATGATTGGAACACTCAAAGCTACTCTGTTCTTAGTCAGCTGAAAGTCTAGGGTGTCAGTAACGGCCGTATAGTCTGTATCATTCACAGCTACAGCTGTTCCATCAGAAGTTGCAACATCTGGAATTAGAACAAGGAATTAATCACAACGATGTCAAAAATCTTGTAGGGATATAGTGAGAGGAATTGTTTTCTTCAACAGTCCCATGAGATGATACAGGGGGAGTCAAAAGAGCAAAACCCAAACCCAAAGAAATATATTTTATATTTTAAAAAAAACTGTAGCACCAAAAATAATTATGACTGGTAAGCAAATTTCATAAACTACTTTCAGATGAAAAATATTACATTGATTGCTCAATCCATTGAAATAATATCACCATTTAAACAAAATGACCCTTATATCTGTCTCGTCCAAAAAATGCGATTTCAAAAATTGTAGTTAAAGCCCCTGTCACACCTTTGCGTATCCTAATTCCTTATGAGTTCCTTATCAAAAATTTTCCATACGCAGCCATACGCTCAATTAGCGTCGAAATGTTTTGATCACTTTGACTTATGTGCGACGCACATCTAGCGTACAATTAACGAATTCAGCGCATCCATTGCGTATGAGATGCGTATGAGTTGCGTATGCAGTGCACAACATTATTTTTCGGGCTGCGAATAGGTCAGTTTGCAGTGCGCATGCCGAGCGTATTCCGGACGCACCCAACTTATGCCGACCGCATGCTTGACGCACTTCTGAGCGTATTCCCGCCGCATTTCCGCCGCTCGCCGTTCAGCGTGCGTTGCATCTGCGCTGCAAGTACGCTATGTGTACGTCCAATACAGGCGGCTCATATGCTGACGGGGTGCGTCACGAACACATAGCTTCTCGTAACGCACTCGACCGATGCGGGACCGATGCGCTGCGTATTTATAACTTATGACCTGCGTAACAGCGTACGCAGCGTAGTTTTGTGCATGACCAAAACTATCCTGCGTACTGGGCCGTACCATGCGTATATCTGCGTACATAAAACCTACACAAAACGATAGAGATGCATATGAGGTGCGTATTGTGCGTACGACTGCGTATGAAAAAAATGTCAATGCGCAACTCATAAGGAATTAGGATACGCAGAAGTGTGACAGGGCCCTAAAATTGTCTTCAACATCACCAATGATAAAACCTCAGTTTAAAAGTTAAAAAGGCCCGTCTTTAAAAAAGCTGATTTTATAAATCCTATTGCAAGTCAAAGCAGGATTGTTAATAAAGATATTGTGTGCTACAGTTGTTGAAACAAATATTCTGTGTCATTTTCTTTGTTGTTCCAAACACTCAGAACGCACAATATATATTCTTTTTTGGACAAAACTGATTTAAGGGTTACTTCGTTTAAATAGTGATCAACTTTTAACGTGAAAAGCAATTGAAATAATTTTCTCACTTTGAACTAGTTACATAAAATGGGCTTCCAAGTCAAAATTATTTTTGGTGCTAAATATTTTTTTTTCAAATATGAAATATATTTCTTTGGGTTTGGGTTCTGCTTTTTTCGACTTACCCTGTACATTTGGCAAGAACAGTGCAATTTGATATCTTTTCATTTGAAACTGTATGTGCTCTCCCGATTGAATTTGAATCGCACATCAAAAAAGTAAGTAGATGTATCCATATGTGATTTTGTTTGTTTCTTCGTTTTTCTTTTTGCCTTTTTTTTAAAAACCATCATTTGCATCGTTTTACGTTGTAGCCAGTTTATCAGTCACATGAGAAACATCAGACTCCATTAAATGTGACTATTTTGCCCCACTCCCCCCCCCCCCCCCTCAAAAAAAGAAAGCCCATAAATCATAGTACTGACCAACTGTTGAATTGGGTGCATCATGAGGTCCGGTCCTTATCACGTAGACTGTAGCGCTGCCGACATCCTCAGCTACGGTGTACACTGCCTCCTCAAATTCATAGGTGTCGGCTGTAAAATAAGTAATATGCATGAACTTCAACCTGATTTTCTGAAAAATAAATGATTTTTTTTTTTTTAATTTCAGAAAAGCTGCATAAGGCCAAAAAAAAAAGTCTCCGGTTTCTGGTATGGAGCTTGCCCAAAAAGTGGTGCGGCGATGCTGCTTTTTTTTTTTTACCTGTTTTTTTGCTTCAAATGTCGGCTGATGACTGCAAATGGTGCCCGACTAAACTTAGTGGAAATATATGGGAGTCCAGAGAGGCCACATAAAGCTTATTCTCGATCATAACCCCATCTAAAAACACGTTAAAATTGTGCAGCAACAGTCAAACCAGTGAGTTTGGTGGTTTTGAGACATCATCTTTTATTGAAAAAAAAAACTTTTTCATTTTGCCGACGCGCATGGCTACGGCGAAACAATGGCTACCACTAGAAACCAGAGACTTTTTTTGTGTGGCCTAAATGGGGCCATTTTATTGAATATTTCCCTTTATACAACGCCTGATTAAATCCCCGTCATCTGATTGGTGGGTCCTTGATCATGTGTCATTGAATTATTCATCCCAATCCACAGCCCAGCCGTACCGCAAAAAAAAATTGAAGTTTAATTCCACAGTAAATAGAACTTTCATTGCATGGTCACAGTATTGGTGGCTCTGACCAACCAGATGACTAGGAATTATTCAGGCGTTGTATGAAGCAAATAAAGAATATTTCACGTTCGTGCAATGGTAAGAATACCAACTTTATTCAGTGACGGATAGAATGTTCCATTCCACGCGGCAAAGGAATGTTTCACATTGGTGCAATGGAAAGAATAATTTCTGATGGAATGTTACATTCCACTTGGCAAATAATGAATGTTTCACATTGCGCAATGGAAAGAACAATTTCATTCAGTGAGTATTGCGCAATGGAAAGAACAATTTCATTCAGTGACGGATGGAATGTTCCATTCCACTCGGCAAAGGAATGTTTCACATTGCGAAATGGAAAGAACAATTTCATTCAGTGACGGATGGAATGTTCCATTCCACTCGGCAAAGGAATGTTTCACATTGGTGCAATGGACAGAATAATTTCATTCAGTGACTGATGGAATGTCCCATTCAACTTGGCAAATAATGAATGTTTCACATTGCGCAATGGAAAGAACAATTTCATTCAGTGACGGATGGAATGTTCCATTCCACTCGGCAAAGGAATGTTTCACATTTGTGCAATGGAAAGAACAATTTCATTCCGTGACGGATGGAATGTTCCATTCCACTCGGCAAAGGAATGTTTCACATTGGTGCAATGGAAAGAATAATTTCATTCAGTGACGGATGGAATGTTCCATTCCACTTGGCAAATAAGGAATGTTTCACATTGGTGCAATGGAAAGAATAATTTCATTCAGTGATGGATGGAATGTTCCATTCCACTTGGCAAATAATGAATGTTTCATATTTGTTTAACACTGGAAACAATTTTCATTTGGTGAAATAAACAGAAAACATGAATCCAAGGCACTTTATATTAAACGCACTAATCATGGTAACTTTTACGACTGTGTTTTTTCTCTGGTTGCCAAATGTCCAGTGGGGGGCGACTGCATGGGGGGGGGGGCACCACTTTTTTATGGAGGGGGGGGGGTGTGCGCACTTCATGCTTCTCTCATAGCTATGCCGCTTCTCTCATAGCTATGTCCCAGTTGCCTTTTCGAGTTCCTAGTTGAATTTTTGAGTTTTGTGTTGACTTTCAGAGTTCCAAGTTGACTTTCCAAGTTTCGAGTTGACTTTTCGAGTTTCAAATTTGAGTTTTGAGTTGACTTTTCGAGTTTCGAGTTGACTTTAAGAGTTTCAAGTTGACATCGGAGTTTCGAGTTGACTTTAACTTAAGTCTTTCAAGTTGACTTTTCGAGTTTCAAATTTGAGTTTTGAGTTGACTTTTCGAGTTTCGAGTTGACTTTAAGAGTTTCAAGTTGACCTCGGAGTTTCGAGTTGACTTTAACTTAAGTCTTTCAAGTTGACTTTTCGAGTTTCAATTAAGTTGACTTTTCAAATTTCAAGTTTTTGAGTTTCAAGTTGACTTTTTGAGTTTCCAGTTGACTTCTCCATTTTTCGAGTTGATCTCTCTACATTCCTTTAATTTGTAGGCTACCCAAAACCGCTGGCTCTTTTGAACTGATTGCAAAATTAATAGGCCGAAATGTGTTTATCACACACCAAAGTCATTAATAGAGGTCACTCACATCATGGATTTTCTGTTTTTCAGGCCACAAAGTCAATTAAGAATTTCAAAAGAGAAAATAAACAGTTTTTAGGCCTAGGCTATTGACTTTCACGGGCAACAAAAATAAGATATTTGCTCAAGTTATTTTAAGCATCAACACTTTTCCATACCTGTTTTAATTGTGGAGCCTAGCTCTGTATTAATATGGGTCCAACACACTGTAGCTGATTTACCAAAATGTTTTCTGTGTAAAGACACTGTGACAGCAATGTACAATAATAAAACTAAGTCCTAAAACATAGGGCCTAAGTGTCTTTTCGTTCCTGAATTGCACGACTACCAAACAAGTACTATAACTAGTGTTATCTCTCAGCATCGCCCCGTGGTTCCTGGATATCGCAATACCGAAAAGGTCCAGCAGACCATGGAGGTAGACTAGCCAAGCTTGGACTCCACGGCGTATTGACGAAGCCGTCGTCCAACCTTGGCTGGTTAGCAGACGATCGTCTGCAACAGGACCCAGTCTCCAATGGAAATTTCTCTTTTTATGTCACGGTACTCGCCAAAAATGCTGATGGTGAGTATCTTGTTGGATACCAGCAATATAAATTTCTTAGACAGAGAGCAAAACTGTACATTTTTATAGATATTTATTGGGCAAACTCACGACAAAGCCTGTCCGCCACTGCACAACAGCATCGATGCACTTGACCAATTTTTTTTTAACCCGCCAGTAAATATTCACATGCGTGGCCGCCGAGTTCCTAGTGCGCGCATGCGCATGCAGCGTTCACGTTTGGAGACACGTCGCTGATAGGCTAAAACAAGTTCCAATATTACAGCCCGATCTCTGGTTGGTCAAAAATAGCAGCAGCCAAAGAGAAATTATTTATATTTAAAACATGCTTTTTGATTGGTTGAAAGTATGGATTGCAATTAATTACACAAGCGGATGAAAGCGGCTGTGTTTAAAATAGTGCTATGCGGTCTGATATTAGACCAAATAACAAAAACATGTTTAGCGTCCTGCCTTTTTGAAAAAAAAAGGAAGCGGGAGGCCCCCTCTTTCCCTCCAAAATGACCGTCCGACCGGGCTATTTTTCAAGATGGCCGCCAGGTTCTTTTTTTAAATGGCTGCCATTGGAATCAAGAAATGACAGCTTTATATGGGCTAGATGCAAGACAAAGAGGCCAAAATGATGTCACTGTTGAAAATTTATCTTTCTTTTTTTTTGGTAAAAAAAAAAGGAAGCGGTCTCCAAAAAGGGAGCGGGCGGGGATGCTGAACATTTTTTTTTATTTGGCCTTAAGACAAACGCACTTGCGACATTCATCGAAGGCCAAGGAATATCGAGTAGAAACATCCCAGACTGGGACCTTAAGTTCTCAAAACGATGCAAAAGAAGATCAGGCCAACTATACTCACTTTAAGCCAGCAACTTTAGCCAGCAAATTTCTCCAAAACTGTCATGGTGGGAAAGAAAAGTTCCTCAGTATTCAAATCAATTTTTATAGGAGACTTTTCTTCAATATTTGGCAGTGGCTTGCACAAGAGAGGTAAGTCAAGTGATTTCAAAATGAGGCAAAAGACTAGACTTGTACATGTCCATCCATGGTCCAACTGTTTGACAAGACTCATTCATTGTCATTAGTCAGGTGCCTGACTATGGAGAAATGTGTAGAAATAGTGACCTAGAACCCGACATCCTAGATATTTCTTCAGTCAGCGGACAGTTGATTGATGCAGTACTGAAGAGTTGTTGGACTGGTTGTTTCAGATTTCAGTCTATTTTTTTGTATTGCATGTTTTTAATACATTAAGTTTTGGGACTCTCATACACAGTATGAGAGTCCCAAATTTTCGGACTAGAAACATCCTACAAATATAATTATGTCTATCCCTCAAAACGTGATAGAATTTAGAAACCGATAAATTTCAATAACTAACATGAATGAATAAAGTAAGTTTAGGCCCACTGACGTCAGGATATGGTATTCCGTCTTCCGGTCTTATTGGGCAATTACACTTCTAAAATTTGGAACAAAATGCAGGTTGTTCATTTCCAATGTTTTACAGTGGCATCCCTCGGTTTCACATGGTACATGGTACACAGTGCATAATGGTGCACAGTGCATAATGCACTCATAATGCACTCATTCACACACTGTGAACAACTACCTCCATTAATAGGGCAAGGGCGGATCAAAAGGGGGGCAATGGGGGCCATTCCCCCCCCCCCCCCAAATAAAAAAAACGAAACCAATTTTTTTTTCAAGTGGAGTCGCAATAAAGGCAGGCACTGCGTGCACCACCATCTTTTCCTCCAAAAGATTTGGTTAAAGTAGTAAGAAATAGCCTCCGATCGCATCACAGAGCATCTACAATCCAAATTTTTGTAGGGGCCCTTAAGCGGGCCCCGAACCCCACGCCGTCATTTTTGGGACCCACTTTTTGGGGGACCAAAACAATTTGTTGCCCATCCAAAAAATTTGTGTTCTGGATCCGCCCTTGCAATAGGGCGCCACCGCCGGCCGGTACCGGGTGTGGGTTGGTTTATGGGCGCACTGAACCAATTCAAGCCCCATTGAAAACAGTGCAAAATCAACAAAGTTCTGGGCCAAATAACATGCAAGCCGACATCACTGGGGTTTCTCAAACAATTATTTGTCTTGTACTTGAACTTTTCATTTCTTTTCAATTTTGGGTGGATTAGCCGATTACATTTTTAAATATTCACACCAAAACAAAATCACCTCCCGAAAAGTGATAGTTCCCAAGCCTGCATGTAGCCGTTTAACAAGTGGCATCCTTCCACTTTCTCAGGCAAATGGGACCCATTTTTCAACCGTAATTTTATCAAGCCTGCCCTCAGATGGAAGCCCAAAAACCAGGGAGTTGATTCTTGGCTACATTTACACAATTCCACCGTTTTTTTTTAAGCCAAACGGTCCCCGTTTTCAAAAGAAACTGTGGGGTCACTTTTTATGCTAATCAGCTCGCGTAGAAATTCTCACTTGAATTAGTTCACTGCACCCTTAAGGTAAACAACCTCAACTGGGTGGTGCAAGTTTTGAAGTTAGCATGAAATCCCACTAAAGATTATAATTTTCAGTCCAATTTCACACCCTGTTAATTCGGTCAAGGATAAAGCTTCATTCAAAATCGCCTAATCACAAGCAAGCGTAAATTCGCACCGGTTCAATCATGGAGCTATACAGGGTGAGTCAAAACTTTGTGACCCGTCTCTGTTCTTTATACACCATTGCAGTAAGTCTTAGAGCATGTTCGTCCACTCATCTGAAGGAAAAAAGGATTTACTGAAATTGATCCATGTTACCGGAAGTTGTGTATATTTTACTAAAAGAATCGAATTTTTATAGCTGTCCGTGAAAGCCGTTAGAAGCTATTGAGCTGAATGAGAATTACAGATTACACACGGGCATTCAAATACAAGTGAGATTTTAATCATTTTGAGTCAAGACCGAAACGATATTTTTACTGTCAGGTTTTGTGTTTTGAATATGAGGAACAAGTCAACTCTTACTCTTTTTTCTACCTGAAATGCTGATGGCGATTTTTGTCCGTTTTCCTTTGCAAGTTTTCGTTTATTCATAAGATATATATATAGGAATATTCATAGGAGTTTTGCGTTGGAATGATGTAAATCAATAATAGGTTTTGCCCTTCACGGACGTATTAACACTGTTTACTCAGTGTGTTATACCACCCGAGTGATTTTTTTTTCAACTTTCACTCCGGAGGCAACACACGGAGTAAACAGTACTTTATATACGTTGGTGAAGGGCAAAACCTAATATTGACGTTTTCGTTTATTCATGGAAGTGGGGAGACGTCCATGTTTCATTGTATTTAATGGGTATTAATCAATTCGTAAATGATCAGTGTTGGCCTGCTGAAGTTGTGCGATCTTTCTATTACAATTAGACATAATATGGGAGTAGAGTATGAACATTACGTGATATTTTCAATTACCCGGTACAAGGCAATGACATGTACTTTATCCTATGATGAAATAGCGCGACAATTTTTATTTTGTTTTGGACTCACCCTGTATAAAGCGAAAGGTCAAAATATCTTCTTTCAAGCGCAAAAGAAATGTGCCGCAAATAAGTTTACAGGACTGTTCTTTGTTGAGTGAATTTTGAGAAAGTTTCTCCCAGGAATGTACAGCAATTTCAAAGAACAACGCGAAAGAAGATACATGTATTTTGACCTTTCGCTCTACAGGGTGAGTCGCGCTATTTCATCATAGGATAAAGTACATGTCATTGCCTAATACCGGGTAACTGAAAATATCGAGGTGGAAATATTAAAAAAATTAATAATAATGCATAACATACCTTACAAAATAATGTGTCAAAGTGATAGAAGGAAATACACTCAACCAAAAAAGTAAGTCCCCCCTTCAAGGGCGGATCGGGGGGGGGCAAACGGAGGCCATGCCTCCCCCCCCCCCAAAAAAAAACCTTCTTTTTTTTTTTTAAAGTGACGTCGCTATAAAGTCGGGCACTGCTTACACCACCATCCTTTCCTCAAAATAATTTGGTTAGAGTGGTCAGAAATTGCCTCAGATCACACCACATCACAGAGCATCTAGAATCCCCCCAAAATCGGGGCCATTAAGCGGGCCGGGCCGAACCCCTCGCCGTAATTTTTTTTGACCCACTTTTTGGGGGACCCAAACTTTTTTGGCCCCCAAAATGTGTCTGGATCCGCCTTTGCCCCCCTTCCAATACTTTATTGCCTAACTCCAAAACTACTGAGCACATCTCGCTCAAATAACTACTTATCAGTACAAAAAAATCCTTAGCAATCCAGCCATACTCTTTATTTGGCCCAAAACAGTGATAATGTGTACGAGTTTATGCAATTTATGACAAATGGTACCGAAAACAGTTTCACTTTTGTATGTGCAAGTTGTGGTTCACACTGACCTTGCACGTATACAAAAGTGCAACTTTTTTCGGTACCATATGTCATAAATTGCATAATTATTGTGTACACGTTATAACTGTTTTGGGCCAAACAAAGAGTTTGGCTGGATTGCTAAGGAATTTCTTTACTGATCAGTCGTAATTTGAGCAAGATGTGCCCAGCAGTTTTTGAGTTAAACAAAAACGTATTAAGGGGGGACTTTCTTTTTTGGTTGAGTGTAGTTGACAGTTGCCGGTAATACGTAAAATACTGCAAACAGACAGATTTGTATATGCAGAAAAACAAATTGGGATTTCCTTACACGAAAAAACTTAACCACACGCATTATGGTTTAAAACAAGTAAACGAAATTAACTGTTCTCAGTGCGAATTAGAAACTGTTTCGTACCAAGCCGTCCCTGAAACATCATGAACTGGAATGAACATTCTGTCGTCATGGGCGTCGCCAGGATTTTTTCTAGAGGGGGGCAAAACATATTTTCCCCCAATTTTTTTTGTATTTCTCGACATATTCTCGATTTATCAGTTTTAGAGGGGGGTAGGGACATTTTGCCCCCCCCCCGCCCATTAAATTTACACCACTATGACTTTGCGCGTCTTTTTTTTCTTTTTCTTTTTTCCTTTTTTTTTTTTTTTTTTTTTTTTTTTTGCTTTTCGGGGGGGGGGGCGGCGCCCCCCTTGCCCCCCTCGCGACGCCCATGTCACTCGTAGTTGCTAAAATGAACAAGTTGTGAAATTGAACTGCAAAATCAAAAAAAAAAAAAAGAGCCAAGTTACATTTCCTGGGGAGAGAGAACAGGCGGGCGGCAGAGTTTTGGATTCTTTGAAGTTTATTTACATCTTTGTCGGGGAGGCCAAAAAGTTGACAGTTGCGGTCATCAAGGCCAGGAAAGAGGCGACAAAAGCATGTACTAACCATTGGTGTACAGGGTCAGTACAAACAACGAAACCCAAATAGCAGGACCATTTTTTGAATGAAGTTTTGCCTGTAGCTCTTTTAAAATCTAGGATATAAAAGCCCAGTCGTTAAGCTTTCGTTTAAAACAAGAATCATTCAAATCACTGATGCACTTTTCAAGTTACGGAATTTTGAACACAAATACCGTTTTAAAGGTCTGTACATGCGCGGATCACAAAAAAGGTAGGGTTTTTTTTTGCAAAACGAAAACAATTCTCATAGGGATAAATGTTAGTTTCTATGATTTGATTGTATGGGTTTTCCCGGCCAAGTTCACCACCGTTTTCTTTCAATTGAATGCCTGGCTCCTTTAATTTAGATGGAAATTAAAAGATCACGCATATCGGCGTCCGACAATCCAAAAGAATCAGTCACTTTCACTATCCGTGTATCCGTCTGTTCGCTTTACTCAAATTAAAAGTATCATATTGTTTATTCAATTTCGTCTGAACCAGCAGTAAGGGGTTGATCTGACATTCGTTTTCATTAATATGGGCAAACTTATTTCACATTTTGTCAAGCATCTTTTAACTCTTACTACATGTCCGTACTCCTATACAGTTCTGAATTATCTCAGCGTATATCTGACGTCTTCAATCCGTACAGATGCACACCTCTCTTTCTTAACTAAGTTTTCAGACAGCAAGACGCAGGAATGAACCTAGAGAATGTAATGTGATCGTCTGATAGAAGTGACCCAAGAAAACATTTGAGAAATTACCCAATTGAAATGTTCCCGACGGTACAACCATTACCAAACATACATGTCGCGATGTCTTGCACGTCAAGAGATCGATGGGTAAATCAGCGATGAATAAAAAATATTTATAAAAAAAAAGACCGAAGAAGAGCACTAAACAACGTTGAATGATTAATAAACATGTCAACATATAGATGCCTCTATAGATTCGTTCAAACTGAAGTTGAAAAAAAATCAGCAGTGAAAATGAAAATGTCTTAGCCCCTTTCATTTCATTATTTCGTTACATCATCTATCCCTCATAACAGTTAATTTATATATATTATAAATTTTTACTTTCACAGATTTTGAGAAAAAGAAAGGAATCTCGCAGGAAAATAGGAAATATATCAATTAAAAAATATCATCACTGAATGACCAAGCGATGAAAACGATTGCCCATAAACGAATAAGAAAAGAAAAGCATGCTAATATATCATCATAATTATGCGAGCCGAGGCTCGGTAATTCGAATACGTCAATTATTGTCAAAGCATTTCAAAAACTTAAGAAAGTCTCGAATGTACTCAAAATGATATAGAATCCCCAAAACGAAAACGAACGAACGTTGAATGCCCCAACAATGAAAAAGAAGCCCAATTTGATCAGATGTGTGTAAAAAAAACAAAAACAAAAAAAACGCGAAATTGCATGGCATATTATGCAAATGTTCAGAAAAATTCGGAAATTGGCCGGGAATACCTTTTTTTAATTTTAATTTTCAAAATCACCCTTTCAGTTCGATTATGTGAAAATCACTGTACAGAACCAGAAAACTTCAAATAATCCGGCCGGCCCCAAACTTTGATAGCTCCCTTCTTGTTTTACTTAACATGAATACAGTTGCTGTGTTTCGGGGGCAAAAATGTTTAAAATCTGGTATATTATAAAATTAACCAAAGTCAACATTGATAGTATCTATTTTACCGGGTTTCCGACGTTATAACATTATCACTATGAACCTCACACTGGGACGAATAATTCTACAAGTGCTTCAACTTACCGACACCATTCGCCTCGCATTTCCCCATCAATCCCAGCACGGCTACGGCGAGCAAAAACATGGCCGTGGACCCAAGCGCAGGCCTCGCCCCCCGTCGCCGCATGGCGGCGAGTCGCTCAATTTTTTTGCCACCAGCAAAACGTCCAGATTTTGTCCAGGTATCAACGGCTTAAAATCCACTTTATCAATGGAAACAAAGAGACGACCGCTGTCCACTATGCCGCGGAAAAACCTTCTTCTGAGGAACTTGTTGAAGTCAGCGCACCAACTTCGCAAAAACTTCCCAGTCACACAGCGATTGTCCCACAATGCATCTGGCGCGCCTTCCAAGGGCGTAGTCCTGCCCGTCATCAACAACGCTTTGTATCATGTGTGACGACAACATCTTCAGGCCGATTCCGATTGGTCGGCCGAATAATTGCAAAGTCCCGGAAACCGCCAAAAAAAAAAATTCAGGCACCTTTCGTTTCGCAACTGCAACCGTCACCTTGAACAATGACTACGGCATGATTTTTACAGAATGGGCGCGGGTCCGGTTTTCCACACCCAAAACCGGGCCAACTCGTTGGCTCAGTACTTTTGCGAGGAGAGTTCAAGGTGAAATATTATGAATGAAGAGGAAATATTATGGGTGACGTACGACGCCTGTTTATTTAAACCACAGGCATTTCTTTTCAGGCGTCATGGCCGGTAGCCAAGTCTACAATTTTGTTAATTGTGAAAAAATCGGCGTAGGTTTTCAAAGTCACCTGTACAGGGTGAGTGAAAACAAAACGAAGCCCAAATGTCGGGACCATTTTTTTGTAGTGAAGTTCTCCATGTAGCACTTTCAAAATGTATAGGATATGAAAGCCTAATTCATAAGCTTTCTTTTAGTACAAGAATCATTCAAAACACTTATGTACTTTTCAAGTTACGGAATGTTAAATACAACCACCGTTTTAAGGTTCTGTCCACGGATCACAAAAAAGTTCAGTGTTCTTTCAGCAAAACGAAAACAATCACATAGGAATGTTTGTGAATTGTTTCGTTTGGTGAAAGAACGCACGCCTTTTTTGTGTGATCCGTGGACAGAACCTTAAAACGGTGGTTGTATTTCAAACTCCGTAACTTGAAAAGTACAAGAGTGATTTGAATGATTCTTGTACTAAAAGAAAGCTTATGAATTGGGCTTTTATATCCTAGATTTTCAAAGTGCTACACGCAGAACTTCACTAAAACAATGGTTCCGACATTTGGGATTCGTATTTTTTTTACTCACTCGATATATGCCTATGTCTTCATGTTATCGGGATGCTAAGTGCAATTTGTTTTTTTCTCTCCTATGGCCAATTTCAAGGCATACCAGGCCGGGAAGCTTGTCGTATACCTACATGCTATCACTACCATTCGTCTACAGGTTAACAGGGCTGACATTAAAGGGTTCATGCGATACTTTTTTCCTAGTAACACATTTTGTGCAACTTTCTACTCCTCTTACTACTTGACATCCCTTTTTGGATAATTTTACTGAAAAGGGCACTTCTTTAAACATTAACAATAATATCCAAACTTGTCCGTGGACAACTGAGGGCGCTGCTGCTGTGATGTCATTTAAGGAAGACACTGTTCAATTTAGGGATTTTCTGTTCAAAATGTGAACCCAAAATGTGCTCGTTGAAAACACTTGTGAGAAAGGATTGCTCATTGGCTTACTGTCATGTACTTGCACGACAAATCACCAAAGAAAAGAAAATTTATGACAGCAAAAATATCCACAATTCTAGCAACTTTTGTGTTGAAATAGCTGTAGCATTATTGTGCCGGCCCGAATAAGCCTCTGTACTGATGCATCACCCTTTGTTTACTTGTGCGCTTTTCTATGGGGCTACGTCCGGACAAACACATTTAACAGCTAGCCGTGAGCGGGTCTGTATATCGGTCTGACTGGTCCTGCATGGGCCAATTGCGCACAATGAACAATTTGCCGTATGGCCGTATTCGCAACCGAAAAACGCCATTAAGTACGCCATTATGTGGTTTTACACAGTCACGGCGTATATACCAGGCGCGGTTCTACGGGGGGGGGGGGGGGGGCTAGGGGGGGGGGGCTGTAGCCCCCCAAAATTTTGTCTAGCCCCCCCAAAATAAATTCCGTAAAAAAAAAAATGCTTTAGCAAAAAGAAGGATTGTGTTGTACATGTGAATGGTCTCCCCCTAAAGAAGAAATAGCCGTGACAAGGGTGCATTAGTTAATATAGTGCAAGGGCTGATCCAGGAGGGGGGGGGGGGGGGGGGGGGGGGGGCAAAGGGGGCCATTATCCCCCCCCCCAAAAAAAAGAAACCAATTTTTTTTTTTTATGTGACATCGCAATAAAGGCAGGCAATGAGTACACCACCATCTTTTCCTCAAAAACAATTGGTTAAAGTGGTCAGAAATTGCCTCAGATCGCACCACAGAGCATCTAGAATCCAAAAATTGTTCGGGGCCCTTAAGCGGGCCCCGAACCCCACGCCGTAATTTTTGGGACCCACTTTTTGGGGGGACCAAAATTTTTTTTGGCCCCCCACAAAAAAATTGTGTTCTGGATCCGCCCTTGCTAAAGTGTGAATGATTTTAGGATTTTATTGGCGCTCCCCATTGAAACTATGGCATGAGCCCCCCCCCCCCCCCCCCCCCCCCCCCCCCTTATTGATTTTCAGAGGCCTAAGTGTCTGGAAAAAATAACCGGTCAACATTTCAGCACGCCTCCCTGAAAAAAAATTCTTGATCCACCGTGCTAGCCCCCCCAAAAAATATTGGTTCTAGAACCGCGCCTGCTGACGGCATAGGTATTATTTCAGCTTTGTCTTCCAAGGCTACACACGCGATTTATACAGGCACTAACAAAAGAATTCTGGGCCCGTGGTCGTGGATTTGAGAGTAAATAGTGTATACGCCCTTATTCCGCTAGAGATATATTATAAGCGCCAAGAATTCTTTCATGCATGATTATGAACTCCGGGGAAGCCGTGTGCACGCACTACCAACGTGGGAATGTAACCTATATCAGAATCAAGTTGTACAATTCGATTCAACAAAGTTAATGCAAACTCTGTGGCATTCTGAATGTTATACCCTTTCGGCCATAAAACCTGAAAACGGAGCCCACAAATCTGGGTTCCGATTGCAGGGGAAACTGGGGGAGTATTTTTGTAAAGAGCGCACTCTTTTTGTAAAAAAAAAGTTAATTTAAAAAGGCCAATTTGTACCCTCTCTAAATTCTGAGGGGAACACAACTTCGTTCCCATGGTGTCGAGCAGTACGCTCCCACTACCTGCTCTCTCACGCTGGTGCTGCATTGTTATACTTGCATATGCAAATGAGGTATGGAATCGTCTGGTGCCAGGCCGTGCTTTAAAATCAGTCTTTGTTTTGTTTGCGGTTTCCAGGGTCAGACGGGATCAATAATCGTCGCAGCGTGAGCTATACTCTTGTAATGTTAAAATCTGTACCCATCCAATATTCAGTATTTACACATTCAGTATTACAAGCAAAAAAGGAAAAGGGTTTTTGAGGAGTAGACGTAACGGTTCACAATGAATATTAAAACTCGTAATGCACGTTGGAAATAAAAACACCCGGTATACACGGGGGTACTCCCAATACCTGCTATTGCACCGAACCAGAACAGGAAATTCGAAACAAGTTCCATTCACCTCTTGGGGGTCGACTATCGGAATCGAAGTGTTTTTTTTTTTTAAAGTACATGTAGAAGTTTTAGTTTTAAAGTATACACTGGGGAAGAGGTTGGATCTGAGGATCAGACATTCATGTGGACAGAGCCACGGTTGAACATAATTTTATGCGACCCCGCGCGCCAGCCAATCGGAGTGGTCTTTAGAAACTGTGACGTCATATCAGAAATACGGACCGAGCTGTGGGTTGGTCAATTTGGATGCCATGTTTTTGGTGGTTGTTTTGTGTGTGTGTACAGTGGCGTCGCCAAGGGGGGGGGGGGCCAGGGGGGGCACGTGCCCCACCTGGAAAACCTAGTGCCCCCCCCCCCCGAGTGCCCCCCCATCTGAGATTTGGGTTGGTAAAAAAATATATATATATTTTGTTATATTCAACTCCCATCATCTGAGTTGGTTTTTCATAAGGACAAAGAAGCACAGTAATTCGTATTTTCTTCAAATGAGCATCAAATGTGGCACCATTTTGCATCTAGTCCATCCTCCGTATGCGAAAATTTCCTGGGGGAGGGGTCTAAGGGGAGGGCACCCCCTCCCCTTAGACCCCTCCCCCAGGACGGCGATCCGTATCCACCTAAGTGCCCCCCCCCCCATCAAATGCTGGTGCCCCCCTGTGCCCCCCCCCCCCCCCAGACTGAAAAGTCTGGTGACGCCACTGTGTGTGTAATACAACAACAGGCTACGGTAGACCCGATAGAAGGCGCCCGCTGAATGGTCAGAATCTTGAAGTCAAGACGCAGTCTTGTTTTGCATAATTAATCACCGAATCTGCTCGCATTATTATGGACTCTTGCTGCGCACTGCGCAAGAGGATATTCCACAGACTTTATAGGTTTGGAATGGTGTAGTTTAGGACCCCGTTCCATATAAGAGAATGAAAAGACGCTTTTATGTTTTGGCATTTACCTAAATAGTCACCAGCAGGAAAGTAACTTTAATTTTTTTTAGTTCGCTGAAATACCACATTGAATATCGGTAGACTAAATTTTGTAGAAAGAAGACAGGATTTTTATATTTAATGAGGAAATGGGGTAAAATGATGACAGCGCCTGAACTGCTCCGACTCGCGAATCTCTGTACGGCCGTATTTTATTCCAAAGTAGGCCTACTAATCAAAATGACAAAAACCTAGAGGCTCAAAATAACGAGCTCACCTTGGACTTCAGAAATCCAGAAAATTAAATTTACAACACAAAGCACCGATCACAACCTCTTGCCCCGAGCATCACGGTCCAGGAACTATGGTGGCCCTGAAGGGACATCGCATATCGCAAACGTGTGCGCACACGTGTGCGATGTCGCAAAATTTATCGCGAATGTGTGCGCACACGTATGCAATGTCGTGAAACAATTCGCGAATATGTGCGCACACGAATGCGATGTCGCGAAATTTATCGCGAATATGTGCGCACACGTATGCGATGTCGTGAAATTTATCGCGAATATGTGCGCACACGTATGCGATGTCGTGAAATTTATCGCAAATATGTGCGCACACGTATGCGATGTCGTGAAATTTATCGCGAATATGTGTGCACACGTATGCAATGTCGTGAAACAATTCGCGAATATGTGCGCACACGTATGCGATGTCGCGAAATTTATCGCGAATATGTGCGCACACGTATGCGATGTCGTGAAATTTATCGTGAATATATGCGCACACGTATGCGATGTCGTGAAACAATTCGCGAATATGTGCGCACACGTATGCGATTTTGTTTGCAATGTCGTGAATTTTATTGCATACCTTTGTCGCATACCTTTGGGGTGATGTCATTTTTGCGGGCAATTTGTTAGTGACCTAGGGAGTACGCAAGTGGCCCTGGTCCCATTTTGTATACCAAAGATACTTCAAGGCAGGAGCTTGGGTACCAGGCAGTTACATTTCAGCGTGGCCAAGGTCATACCAAACTAAACTTAGCCGCGTTATGGGCCCAAAACCTAGCCGCGTTCTTAGCCGCGTTCTTAGCCGCGTTCTCAACCGCGGTATCAAAATCTCAAACACATAGAGTAAAAGGTGGTTGCCTCTCTGTTTGTAGTGAAAGGATTTCTTGGACTTTCCCAACGAAATGTTAAAGTTATACAATAAATGTACTATTTTTTATGCTTTCATCTAACCGAACCTTCTATTGGGCACATCATATTTTGGAGGGGGCCAATTCGGTCCACTAATTAGCTGTTAATTAAGGCCCTAATGAGGAGTCTCCATTTTCCACTCTAAAAGTGCACAAAAGGGAATGCTGCTGACCTATAACACCCCTTTAAAACAAAATGTACCCCACATAGTTTTATAAATTTGAATTTTTATTGCATAATCCATTTCATCCATCTACTGGGAAGATCAAATTTTGGAGGGGGCCAATTCGGTCCACTAATTAGCTGTTATTTAAGGCCCTATCGAGGAGTCTCCATTTTCCACTCTAAAAGTGCACAAAACTGAATGCTGCTGACCTATAACACCCCTTTAAAACAAAATGTACCCAACATAGTTTTATAAATTTGAATTTTTATTGCATAATCCATTTCATCCATCTACTGGGAAGATCAAGTAATTTTATCTAGGTGGTATTATTAGCAGTTCGCAGCAGTTCATTTATCATTAATAGAACGTGCAGTTCATGTACAAATTGATCGCAACACCTGCAAATCACGGCAATTTAAATTTGCGTGCGCATATTTATTGGCTGAAATATGACACCACGTGAGTTTCAAACTTGCGCGCGCAAATTTCAAAGTTGCGCAAGTAGCAAGTTTGCGCTCGACAGGTTTATTAGTCAGACCCTATTTATATCTAACAGTACGTCTAGATTCCAGACTAGCTGCTACAACTCCCCAGTTCATTAGGAATTTTACTGAAAGGTATGCGACAAGGTATGCAATAAAATTCACGACATTGCAAACAAATTCGCATACGTGTGCGCACATATTCGCGATAAATTTTGCAACATCGCATACGTGTGCGCACATATTCGCGATAAATTTCGCGACATCGCATACGTGTGCGCACATATTCGCGATAAATTTCGCGACATCGCATACGTGTGCGCACATATTCGCGATAAATTTTGCGACATCGCATACGTGTGCGCACATATTCGCGATAAATTTTGCAACATCGCATACGTGTGCGCACATATTCGCGAATTGTTTTACGACATTGCATACGTGTGCGCACATATTCGCGATAAATTTCGCGACATCGCATACGTGTGCGCACATATTCGCGAATTGTTTCACGACATTGCATACGTGTGCGCACACATTCGCGATAAATTTCGCGACATCGCATACGTATGCGCACACGTTTGCGATATGCGATGTCCCTTCAGGGCCACCATAAGGAACAGATAAACTATTATCACACGCATATTACCCGTGACCCAAATGCCGTGTTTATCTTTCCTCCAATCCACACAGTGCTGCAAAAGCCAAGTTTGACATGCTTGGCTTAACTTGGTCTTTTTCCCCCAAAACGAAAGTTGTGAAAGGAAGGACAATCATTCAGTTTGGCAAACAGGATCCGGGTACATATGCTTTCGACTTGTCATTTTGTTTTTCATGGGAACACCAGAGTTGTTCAATATGAAAATGTGCAACAAGCGTCCCTTAATTTCTGACCATTATTTTGAGAGCGTGCTCATCAAGTACTTTTATTCAGGGTATTGCCCTGGTCGGCATATGTTGAATAAAGAAAAATTAACCTCGGCAGCTAGCTGAAGGCTGCCCCCCAGTGTACAAATTCCCATGGACATAAATCCCCATACTTCAAAATTCGTTTAAACATACTCGGAACTCTCACAGCTGTTCAGGCTGCACGGAAAAATGATGATCAACATGTCATCTTTCATTTTCTTTTCAAATTTGTGGTGGGTTGACTAATGACCTTTTCAAGAAATTCTCACCTAAAGAAGACGACCCTAAAACGAACGATGTTTCCCTAACTAGAAAAGTAGCCATTTTGAAAAAGGATCCCGCCATAGGGATGCAACCCTGCAAATATATACCCATAGACACTAGTGCTAAATGCCCATACTTCAAAATTCTTTTAAAAATACTCAGAACTCTCACAGGTATTCAAGCTGCACAGAAAAATGATGATCAACATGTCATCTTTCGTTTTCTTTTCATTTTTGGGTGGGTTGACCATTGCCTTTTCGAGACATTCTCACCCAAAGAAGACGACCCCTATTTTCCCCAAAGCGGAAAAGTAGCCATCTAGAAAAACGATCCCTCCACAACATGGCAAAATAGCGCCACTTTCCAGCCCAATAGCATCCAAAATGATCAGAATTGGAAGCCCCAAGTCCGGGCCAGAGGTTCGTTACCATATCTCTTCAATTCCCCAATTTTACGGCGCTCAGGACTCTCTAATATAGACTATTTTGAGGGTATAACTTTTATTCATATCATGAGCTCAGCGGGTGGATTTTGGCCTATTTACCGGTGTGCACCCATAGACATATGTCTATGATCCCTCCACAACATGGCTAAATAGCGCCACTTTCGGACCCGATTGCATCCGAAATGCTCAGAATTGGAAGCCCCAAGTCCGGGCCAGAGGTGCAGTGCCATAATGTCTTCAATCCCCCAATTCCATGGCTCAAACTTTCTATTATATAATAATTCGAGTGTGTAACCTGTAATAATGAGCTCAGCGGACGGATGTTTGGACTATTTACTGGGGTAAATCGAAAGCTTTACGGGTCAGTGGCGATCAAGGGAGGTGGTAAGGGGTAGAGCCCTTGCCTTGAACTGTAAAATATAAGAAAATCATTCAGACTTTTTTTGGGGGCCATCTTCTCGAGACGGCTCACATGTTTCAAATATTTTATTTGGTAAAACTGCTTTGCGGATATTCGGTGGATGATCGGATATTTGGATATTCCATATAGCCTTTTCGGCAAAGCCCTTGTACTGGGTATGTCAGAATGATCTGGACCCAAGTTCACTTGAAAACAAAACTTGAGTATTTCCTATGAATGGTTATTACCTTGTCTTCCACAAGAATTTTGAAATTTTCAAATTAGTGGCCGTGGTGAGGAGCTATGCCATTTTCATTGAAGAGGCTCATTATCCAGTCTGCACACGGAATCGGTTATCTCTTTTTAAATGTGTCAATAACTTCAACACTGCTTCGCATCAGAACGCGAATTCAATAAATTTGTTGAAAAAATTAATTGTGGCCAGAGTGTTTTTTTAGCGTGTGTTCTTTGCTAGCGCTTTTCCTCAAATATTTGTACAATTGATATAAATGAAACTATCACCAAAAATATGTTCAAAATACCAGTCTATAACATATCTTGTTTGTACTTGTTTTGATAATTGCTACATATTGTTCAATATTTTCTTGAATCTGGGTCCAGATCATTCTGACCACCCTGTATATGTAGGACATAAGTCTTGCGTAAGTGGTGATAGATGTGCACTTAATGCGAACCACATTATGATTATCATCATCAAGTAGCTGTCTTTCCATTAACGATTTTCCCTAAACGAAATCAAGGAACTGACCCTACCAATGGAAGGCAGTTTAATGAATCTATTTACTTAGACTTCTACTCCTGTCCCCTCCCCCCCCCCCCCGGACACAAATACATTTGTTAAACACAGGAAGTCGATCCCTACAATATACAACATTTGCAAACATCAAATAACGAAATTACCACATTATTGTGAAATACCTTACTGGACTGTTAGTGAATGACAGTCTAAAGCATCCCGTAAAATCATGGCACCTAGTGTGCTAACATTTTCAAGAAAAGCGGTATTTTTGTATCAATTTCCAAAGCTGGCCTTTTTTTCTCTAATACTGCCCCCAATTTACCATATTTAGTTAGTCCGCATTTTGTTTGCAATCAATTACAGGTCTATAAAATGGGTAAAAGCCAGCTAGACTGGTTCCCTGACCTTACAATTCCCCGACATCTATAAATTGCTCTGTTTCATCTTAATTGGGGTCAGGGCACCAGACTATATGAACAAGATTGTTTTTCCTGGTTTTTCCAGCATCTACGAACACAAAACTTCAAACGAGTCAGTTTTAACGTTTATCTGCCTATAAAATACTAAACCCCCAAATCCATCCATTTCTGAAAATTACCGTCAGCAAAAGCAAATGTTGTACTTTCCCTTAAACTTAAAATCCCTTTACATTATCAATGGAATCAGTCACTGTGTTGCGTTGCCAATTCCCATCATACCAATCCATCGAAGTGCACTAACCTCTTTTGTATTCATCCAAGCCTTTCATCCACACAACAAAAACCGATTGCCATAAAATTCCCCAAATAACGCTGCCATTCAAAATCCAGCTAGCACATAAACATTGCATCTAATTACGTGTATAAATATTATAGCTATTTACAATACACTTTATTCTATAATAATGTAAGAAAAAAACCTGATACCGAAATAATACACGACATATTTATATGTTATAAAAATTTGAATAATATATGTTTTTCTTTACAAAATGGCAACATATGCACTTTTCTCTACATAAAAGGATTATTCTGAATGTATCAAATAAAATTGGTGTGGCTCAATGATTACGTGGAAATGTAGACGTCTTTAATTGTGGTTCCATATAGAAGGCCAGGATCATAAGATCCTAGCCCCATAAATGTGGCCTATTTACTGGACTGCCTCCGTAAACATAGGCCACACATCCACATGTACAAAAATCGTGTCGACGGAGCCAAATTTTGATTTTCACATTTAGGCTTAGTTTGTAGGTTTTGTTTGCTTTAGAAGCATACTCACCCTCTTTACAGGCTAATCAGAAAGTGCTGCCTTTTTCAGATGTCTAATTTTTGTGAAATTTCATGTTGAAATTTTGATACGCAAACGTGTAAAAATGAATCTGGAAATTTCACGAAAAATATACATCTGAAAAAGGCAGCACTTTCTGATTAGCCTATAAAGAGGGCGAGTATGCTTCTAAAGCAAAAAAACCCTACAAACTAAGCCTAAATGTGAAAATCAAAATTTGGCTCCGTCGACACGATTTTTGTACATGTGGATGTGTGGCCTATGTTTACGGAGGCAGTCCAGTAAATAGGCCACATTTATGGGGCTAATAAGATCCCAGAATATGATGTCCCATCGATGTTACTCTGTTAAAAAAATTTTTTTTTTAATACACTTATTTCCTCCACAGAGTCATTACACTTCAAGTTGATCGACCATCGGCCGTTCTGGGTGCCTTTTTTTTTTTTAAATTTTATGCATGTATCGCCCTACCCTAACTCCCTAGGGGGTGTGCAAAATTATATTGAAATTGGAGGATTCAGGACTGTTAGGGTTAATATTGTCCCTTAGTGCGCATAATCATCGGTTTTGAACAGCACGCCCATCGACAAATGGTTCCCCCCCCCCCAGAAAAATCCTGGTGACGCCCATGAACTCAGTTACTTTCATTGTGACTGGGACAGCCAAAGCTCATTTGTTATTTTGCACAATGCACCCCCTTTTGGCGACATGACAAAATGCACACGTGATGGGCTTTCAGGCATGGAAGCATGGAAAAACATTGATGCTAAATAAAAGTGCATTTTAAATTTCACTTAAAGAGAATATACATCATTTGCTTTTGCTGTAATTTTCAGAAATGGATGGAATTGGGGGGTTGGAAATATAAAGCAAATATAGTTACACTGACTTTTTGGAGGTTTTGGGTTCGAAAATACTATAAAAACCTAGAAAAACGATCATTTTCCTGTAGTCTGGTTCCCTGACTCCATATAAGAAGAAACAGAGCAGTTTACATACATTGGGGAATTGTAAGGTAAGGGAACCAGTCTAGCTGGCTCGTACCCGTTCATAGGTTTGTAATCGATTGCAAACAAGTGCAATGGTCAATTGGGGCCAGTATTTGAAAAAAAGCCAGTTGTTTCCAACGCTGATCGGCCGATCAGCGTTGGAAATTGGTACAAAAATACCACTTTTCTTGAAATAACAGTATACCAGGTGCCATAATTTTACAGGATGCTTTAGACTGTCATTTACCAACATCCTATTAAGGTATTTCGCAAAAACTTTGTAGTTTTATTTTTCGATGTTTGCAAATGTTGTATATTCCCTTTAAACTTGCTAATACTGATATATGTTCTATTAACCCTAACTCCCTAGGGGCCGTGCAAAATCGTATTAAAATTGCAGGATTCAGGACTGTTAGGGATAAAATAAATGATATCAAAAAAATAAACTGAGAAAAATAAAGGTATTAAGTATTCTTTTAGATCATTTGTATAAAAAAGTATTTACTGACAATGCATAAGGCCCCCCCCCCCCCCCCAAAAAGTCTCCGGTTTCTGGTATGCGCGCGCGTTGCCGTAGCCATGCGGGTCGGCAAAATGAAAAAGTTTTTTTTTCAAAGAAAGATGATGTCTCAAAACTGGAATCCTGCTGCTGCACAATTTCAACGTGTTTTTAGATGGGGTTATGGTCGAGAATAAGCTTTATGTGGCCTCTCTGGACTCCCATATATTTGCACTAAGTTTAGTCGGGCACCATTTGCAGTCATCAGCCGACATTTGAGGCAAAAAAAATCAGGTAAAAAAAAAAAAAAGCCGCGTCACTGCACCACTTTTTGGCAAGCTCCATACCAGAAACCGGAGACTTTTTTGGGGGGCCTAAAGAATCAAGTATTTATTTTGGTAAGTGGCTATATACGTATACACCATTCACATGGGTCTGTGTAGGAGTTGGCCAACAGAACTTAAAAAATAAATGATATCAAAAAAATAAACTGAGAAAAATAAAGGTATTAATTATTCTTTTAGATCATTTGTTTAAAAAAGTATTTACTGACAAGGCATAAAGAATCATTTTTTTTCTTCAAATAACAGTATTTATTTTGGTAAGTGGCTATATACATGTACGTATACACCATCCAAATGGATCTGTGTGTAGGAGTTGGCCAACAGAACTTAAATATATATATATATATAAACTAGTTGCATAGACATTACATGGCAATTGTAACAATCTCTTTAAAAATAAACAAACATTGCATGATCACAACCCCATAGTCACAACCCCATAGTCACAACCCCATAGTCACAACCCTATAGTCACAACCCCATAGTCACAACCCCATAGTCACAACCCCATATCCGCAGAAACACCCCATACCTCCAGAAACTTCTTGGACCTCGTGCTGAGTAAAAGTCAAGTCTGTCATGAGCCAATACGGCCGATCAGGCCAGCATTTATCTCCGGTTTCCTTGCCGTGAAACGACTGAGAATATCTCTCTTCCCCCTGGATGGGATGCTAGTCCATCGCAGGTTACTCCCCAGCTGATGCCGGTACCCATTTATACTCCTGGGTGGAGAGAGGCAAGTGGGGGTGAAGTGGCTTGCCCAAGGACACAACATATGGCCGGCGGCTGGAATTGAACCCCTGACCCTCTGATCATGAGTCACAAACCCAAACCACTAGACACACTCCCCCGCATGTGGTGTAGTAAGTGTTAGTTGTTAGTTGAAATGAACCATGGAATTCAGTCACTGATCAAGTGCTTGGAGTTACACTACCTGATGAGGTGCTACCGTACTGATGATCGGTAGTCCTTCACCGCTTAAGTTCCCAACGATGATTTTGGTTCCAAAGGCAACCGCGATGGCCAGAATGGCGGTGACGATGGTGGAGTAGTTCAGCACAAATCCATAGATCTTTAGAAAAAAATTAAAAACAATTTCCAAAATAAAGTTAGAGCTTTTATATTTAATTTAAGGGCTGTGCATTTAAAGGTAATGTACTACATTTGCAAACGTCAAAAAACAAAACTATCAAATTATTATGAAATACTTCCTTGACTGGAAGTGAATAATAGTCTCAAGCATCCTGTGAAATCACTGCACCCAATATGCTGTCATTTTCAAGTACCGGTAAAGTGGAATTTTTGTATCAATTTCCAACGATGGTTGGCTGACCATCATTGGGAAAAAACAACACTGTTTTTCAGGCACTGCTGCGTTCTGCGCCACAATGCGGGGTACGCGCCACGCGTGCGCCAATCTCCATATATGAGGAGATTTGTAGCACTACGCGCGCAAGGTAAACACCACAGACATGGCCAGAAGGGGTGTCTTCACGAAACATGAAGTAAAATTTGTTGAACAAATCGTTGGAATTTGGTCAATTCTTGACTTATTTTGACTTTTTGACCGAAAACTTATTTATGAATGGGAATATGTTCTTGGCAGGTTAATAAACAAGTGCATTTAAAACCGGCAAGGGCCTGGACGCGATTTTTTTTCTCCCGAACGACATCCGCATACATGGTTGTTTAGCGCCCTCTACGATACTTTTATGATAGCATGCAGGTATATAATTATTTGTTTCCCCGCGTTTTGGCGAGCAGTGCAACAGCTCAGTCGATAAAGGGTGGGATTTTGCACAGCAAGGTTGCGGGTTCGAATCTCGGTTCTGCATCCGAATTTTTTCCTTTTCTCATCTGAGGCTTTGGAGGATTTTTTTTTAAAGGGAAATAAAGTCCGAATTTCATAGCGTTTAAATTCACTTTTTTTTCAAATTTTATATTTTCTTCTCATGTTTTTATAAAAATTAAGTCCAAAACGTCATAGCGTATACCCATATGTGGATGTCGTTTGGGAGAAAAAAATTCGCGGCCTGGACATGAATAACTGACCAGAGCCGAATCCGTGACCAGGCCCCTAGCAGGTTTTAATTGCACTTTTTTAAAACCTATCAAGCTAAAATATAACAGTTCTTGCACCGGCTTCAAAGTTATAATGTGATTAGGGTTACGTACGAACAGGGACAGACATTTTGTGACAAATGTCCAGTCTGTACGCATAAATCCTGATTATAAAAAAACAAATAATTCTTCACATTGACTCCGAGTTTTCTAGGTTTTGACTGATGGCATTCCTCCAGGGTAGGCATCTTCTTAAATCAGACAACATTAGGGGATCATTAAATGCTATGCTTACTTTGTGACTTTATCTAAAATGTCTGTCCTTTGTTACGTACGTAGCACTTTGAAAAACAATATCCACCATATTTTCTAAAATACAAAACCAGTTATATCCTTTGCCGGTGAGGATATTTGTTCAAAGCTTGCAATGTTTACAGCAAAAATTGAGAGACCAAGATCCTAGTTTTATTATCTAAACTCAAAAGGTCTTTTTAAATGTCACACTTTTGGTCCCATTAGTGTGGAATTGCCAATATTCATTCCCTTTATTCAGTCATCTTTTCAGAACATTTGTGTTCACAAAGTACTGGACCTCTTTCTACTCTGTGTTTGACTTGAGAATTTCAGATGCGTGCTGATGTACGTTTTGAAAGGAAGCCTTCATGTGTGCATGGTGGTTTTCAATGAACTGAACCAAAACAGAAATATGTTACGGACTAACCAACAGTTTGATGGATTTTTCAATTATCAGAACAATCATGGCAAGGCTTAGCCACGCTACATTGTCCTTTTGTTGCAATTGGTAGGCACTTCCAACATTAGCTATAGGGCATCGATCGTCAACAGATTTATGAACACCAAATATCACAAAAGCACAATCCGCAAAATGGGAATTGAAACTGGCTGTTAATCTATCTTAACATCGGTTGCCGTGGTCCAGAATTCACAATGTAAGTTTCAGATAATGGGAATGATCAAATCGACTCGGTACAGCATGCCACAGTCGGTTCCTTGATTCCTGAGTTCTTTGTTCCCTGACCTTATTATTTTGATTTATTAGGGCACCCAGATAAAGTGCCATGCACATTTTCCATTCAATTCAATTCAATTCAATTTCATTTATCGGTCCTTTCAAGGAAATTTGTCTGGTTAGGCCAAAAAAAAAAAATAAGTCGGTCTCTGGTCAGCGCGCGCGTCGATTTTAATCATGCGCGTCGATCTTTTTTTTTTCCAAAATGTTCCGCGGTAGCTCCAACAGTGCCCTCTATTTCCGCACCTCCTCAATTTTTTTTATCAAAGAGCACCAAGGAATAGGAAATTGCACCAAGGCAAATGATCGAGAGCACCAAGGCAAATTATGGAGGACACCAATGTACACGAGGACACCAAAAAAGCAAAATAGTACCCACCTTGTCTGTACAATCCAAGCTTGAAAAAAAAAAAAAGCAAAAAAAAAAAAAAAAGCCGCATCCCCGCGTCAATTCCGGAACTTCGGTCTGACCAGAGACCGAATATTTTTTTTTTTTGGCCTTACATGCAATACATAAATCAATAAATACTAAATTAAATGCAATTTAATTACATCAACAAGTTGAAATATAATCCCAATTACCATAACAATTACATTTAAATCGTAATTATAAAATAACAAAAGAAGCAAAAATCATGAAAACTGGCTGTTTTGGCTTAGCAAATGTTGACGAAGTAGGGGCTGATCTATAACTTAAGTACCACATGACCATCTGGCTTCCCGGTGATTGTCCACCATTGCAGTAGGCATGCATCACGCGTTGTACGCTAGACAGGGCGTATTTTCCGTGTTTGGTTGTCATAATCATGCTGACCTAGCAATGGGTGTTGGCTCTGCAATTTTTCTCACAGTGTTTGCCATCCATCACAGCTTTGAAGGCTAGCCTACTACCTACTGTGCACAACGCTATATGATCTTCGCCTCCTACAATGGCAATGCTGACGTTATATTCCACAAACAATTGTAGTCAAGTACTTTTTTCGGAGTACCGAGTACTGCTGAGTACTTAGATTATCGAGTTCGAGTACGGGTACTTGTACTTACGAGTACAAGTACAGGTCTCCGAGTACGAATACTTGTACTTCCGAGTACGAGTACGAGTTCTTGTATTCCGAGTACGAGTACGAGTAAGAGTACTTCTATTTCCGAATACGGCCATACGGCAAATGGTTCAATGTGAGTAATTGGCCCAGGCCCAGTCAGACCGATATACAGACCCATTCATGGCAAGCTGTTAAATGTGTTTGTCTGGACGTGCACAGAGGAAAATCAGGAAACTTTGATTTCTCCGCAAGCCAATCAACCATTTCAAACTGCAAGTATCGATAAAATAAGGCCATAGTCAGTCAAGCTATATACCATATTTTTCTAGTATGGCTATTCCAGTATGAGTACTTTGATGATCGAGTACAATTTCGACATGTCGAGTGCGAGTACCTTGCTGCCCAAGTATGAGTACCGTCATTTCGAATACGGGTACTTTGACATTCGAGTATGAGTACAAGTACTCTAAAAGAAAAGTACTCGAGTACTAGTACCGAGTACGAGTACTACAACACTGATTTCACATTCCAATTTCCTACACCTTTCCTGTACAATTTCCACACAAATACAAGGCCAACAAATGCTCTACTCACAGTGAAGGAAAGTGGGGCCTGTCGGATGAACATGATGACCTCCATACGTTCGTGTGTTGGGCAAATCATCTATACGACAAATAAACCCATAAAAAAACTTGTAGTTTTCTCATAACATTTTAAGACACTCTAAGACCTGCGCTTTCTTTTTACTAAAATGGGGTGCTGTGTAGCACTAATGAAGTAGTAAAAGAAAATATGAATTAAAGTAGTGCTCACCAGTTATTGCTCTGCCAAATTTCGGACACTTGTCCTTCTCTAGGGTGTAGCAAGGTTGGGGACGATTCAGTGCAACCTTGCTACACCCTGAAGAAGGACAAGTGTCCGAAAATGTGGAAAAAGCAATAACTGGTGAGCACTTCTTTAATTTATATTTGCTTTCATTTGACCTTTTATTAGGTCTACATGACTGTCATAGACGTGGACAAACTAGTTTTTGACCATTCTTCTGTACATGGCCGCTATTACTTAACTTGAGCTTTATTTTCAACGCCGTTTTCACCACATACGACCAAAATCTCGTAAATTAGGAGTATTTTTAAACAATTTCAAGTTTGAAAAATCTGACTCTGAAAAAAGTGTACACTTTTTGGGGGCCACCCTGTCCAGAAGCTTGATATCAAAATGTTGAAAAGTTGATAACTTCTTGCTTTTCTGACTTTATAAATAAAATCTATCAGTTCATTTATGACACAAGAGTGAAACTAAAACATGTTCATGCAGACAACTTTTTAAAGTTTCAATCATCAAAGCTTCACCTTGAAAACATTTACAGTCGACTCCCGTTAGTAAAAACTTTAGCTGGAACCAAGCCAAGACATTTCTCGTGTCGGTCCCATAAGATTGTGCACATAAAGGCACAGTCAGGACAAAGGCTTTATATTCTCTATAACCAGAATTTGTATTAAGCAGAGTTTGTATTAAAGGGAATACACAACATTTGCAAAAACATCAAAAACTAAAATACCAAATTATTATGAAATACCTTACTGGACTGTTAGTGAATGACAGTCTAAAGCATCCTGTGAAATCATAGCACATGGTGTGCTGATATTTTCAAGAAAAGTGGCATTTTTGTATCAATTTCCAACGCTGGTCGGCTGACCAGCGTTGAAAAAACAAACTGGCTTTTTTCAAATATAACCCCCAATTGACCATATTTAGTTAGTCCGCATTTTATTTGCAATCGATTACAGGTCTATGAGTGGGTACAAGCCAGCTAGACTGGTTCCCTGACCTTACAATTCACTGACGTCTACAAATTGCTCTGTTTCATCTTAATTGGGGACAGGGCACCAGACTACGAGAACACGATTGTTTTTCTTGGTTTTTCCAGCATCTACGAACACAAAACTTCAAACGAGTCAGTGTAGCAATATTTGCTATAGTCCTAACCCCCCAAATCCATCCATTTCTGAAAGTTACAGCAAATGCAAATATTGTATATTCCCTTTAACGGGAGTCGACTGTTTTCTTTCTAAAACGGTACAACTGAGTGATTCACACTTTTTTGGGCTGTTTTTTTTTCCTTTTTCTTTTTGGACAAACAAGTTCAAGTCAAACAAAAGCTGTTTTGGTAACCGGTCAAGTAAGACTTTATACAATGGCCAAATTCTCTCCACCTATTTTACAACAGCACACCCAATAGGTCTGGACTTGGTTCAATGCCTCAAAACACTCCACACCCTAAAAAAGGTCACTGGACTCATGCCTCCAAGCCCTCCATTGTAAACAAGCTTAGAATTGAGCACCTGCGGGACAGAAATAAATCAAAAACTACCCTGAGACCAACAAGGATATATAATGGGCATTCCATGGTGTGACGCTGAGAAACGATACGGTTGAGTTTTTTTAATTTGGGTAAAAAATTTTGGGTTTTTTTGGCTAAACTTAATTTAGTTTGTCATTTTGGTACTTTGTTTTGGCATGCAAAATACAAGTGTTATTGTGAGTTTTTTTTTTTTGGGCAGAATGAAAGGTTCATATTTTATGCCAAAAGAGTTTTTTTTGTTTAATTTTTAGTTTCTAATATGTTTTAACCTAAAGATGGGCGGACACACTGTAAGCTGAGTTACCGCAGCGTGAGTTACCCTTTTGAGGGATTATCCATCTTGAGATTTCACGATTATTTTTAAAATAATTGTTATGGAAGCATATGTCTTACACCCTTATGATGTGGAGTGTCATGGCCTAGCGGTTAAGAACACCGGACTCAACTCGGGTTTGAGCCCGCCGGTTGAACACTTGTGCCCTTGAGCAAGGCACTTAACCATTTTTGCTTCCTCCTTCGGATGGGACGTAAAGCTGTAGGTCCCGTGTGTTGTGTAATCCAATGCACGTAAAAGAACCCAGTGACACTTATCGCTAAGAGAAGGGGTTTGCCCCGGTGTTTCTGGTCTCCTGTATAAACTCCCACGCAGAGTATTTAGGAGATGAACCAACCAAGAACAAGATGTAAGGGTATTGAAAAGACTTTTTTTTCCCAGTAATGCCCGGTATGATAAAACTTTCAAAGGCAGGGTATTTTTGGCATGTCCCTCCTGTGTAACGTGATGCACTGATAAAAAAGCTATTGCCAAACCAACAGAAGTTTATTTTTTTGGCCGTTTTTTTGTTTGTAGTTTGGTCACTTTTAATTTAAGGGATCTTCTGTGGGAAATTGAGTTGAGTCGAGTCACAGTGTGTGGTTGAGTCAAGACAAGGCCATTTCTTCAATTTCTACAACACACAAACATTAATGTGATGCGACCAAGCTAAATGAGTCCTTTGTCGACCCTGGTCATTTTTTTTTCCACACAGTTTTGAAAAGAGCACAATCTCAGCATTACTGAAAACTGCAGGCGATGTGAAAACTGCATGCTGATTCCATCTTGAGTTCAAAAATTATGGAAGTCAGAACACCAAGAGATGTGATGAAGTGATGTGATTAAGTGGCCCTATTTTGGCCTGAATCTCCAAATGAAAGTTCCCGACGAACGACTCATTTTAGCTTGATTGCATCACATATACTGAGCGACACTTCTAGTAACATTTCAAAATTAAAAAAATATTATCATTTGTTAATTTTAGGGGTTTTTTTGGTACGGTCTCAATGGAAAGCCACAACTTGCATGCAGATTAAGTTGGAAACTGAACTACTCCATTTGAAAACGCATTGCTCGGGGTGCCACATGCAAAAAACAACGACATGCGATCTTTTGAAGACTGTTACCTTGGCAACTCGCTCCCCTTCCCCGTTGACCTCTATCGGTCCAGAGCACAGCAGCGGCAAGAGGAACAGCGGTATGAAGAAGATGATCATGTCTAAGATGCTGGCGTCGTGGTCAATCCAGTACATGAGGTAATAGAGACTCCATAATAGGATCAGGATGATCCAGCACGTGATCCAGCGCTGGAGGATGGCAGAGGTCGTGTTCAGACGACACTGAAAAAAATGTCAACATGCTAGAGTTTATTATGGAGTCATGTTGTGCAAACCCAACAAAAACCGACCCGACCCAAAACCAACTTCGGGTCGCGTCGGGTCGGTTTTTCCATCATTTTTCATCATTTTGGGGATTTTCGGGTCGGGTCGGTTAACCCTAACCCACCTCACTCCTCCAAAATCCTCCTGGCGGTTTTGGAGGATTCTAGAGGATTGAGGATGAATGGTGATTGAATCAAATGAGGATTCTGGAGGATTGAGGATGAATGGTGATTGAAGCACATGAGGATTTTGGAGGACTGAGGATGAATGGTGATTGAAGCACAAGAGGATTTTGGAGGATTGAGGATGAATGCATTTTGAGGCAGGACTGTCTGATGATTTTGAAGGATTTGGCGTTGGTTATCCTTCATTTAAACACGAGTGCAAAGTTTTGGGATGAGGAGGATTTTGGAGGATTGAGGATGAATGCATTTTGAGGCAGGACTGTCTGACAATTTTGAAAAATTTAGGCGGAGTTGCAAAATTTTGGAGGATTTTGGAGGATTGAGGATGGTTGTAAGCAACAAGGGACTAGGGGGTTAGGGTTAAAATTAAGCCATCTTGTGAAAAACCCGAAACAAACCAAAAAAAAAAAAATCTGAAGCACACTACCGGTACTTTTTTTTACGACAAGTCGCAAAAGATTTCTCTAACGATGAAATAGGACCCAGAACCTAGCGAAAATTTTTTTTTATTCAGCCGGTTTACTAAAATTGCACATTTCAAGAGCAGTGCACTTCAATGAACTCTCCCAGGAATCAAAGCACTTTTGGGAAGTCTCAGTGAAAGAATAAAAATTGGGTTGTTCAAGGACAAACAAATCCACATACATGTACCCCGTTATGGGTGTTTTTTTTCCTGCTTATGCAAACAGGCCAACCAAGCTGTTGTCATGTTTTTTTATTCCCACCTTCAGTGGCACATTGTTCACTATGAACCTCCAAGTTTTCAATGACATCCCCAACGCCCAAAAAAGAGTTTCTAACCTAGAGTAAATGTTTGTTGATTGCATTTTAAAGCCGGAGTCCATCATTTGCAGCTATCCAAAAAGTAACTGCCGTAATTATTGTTGAAAAACATGCTTGGTTGAAAGACAGTAAGGGGATTAAACTCCCTGTGAAATTATTCTTTCTGGCAAGCTGTCATTTTGAAGAAATTAACAAAAGAAGGCCTCCAAAACGGTGCTTCTTAAGAAGCACCATAGGAAATTCAAATTAGTAGTTCGTTTTGTTATTTGGTCAAGCGCGCGCAAGCATTGGCACAACGCACACATGCGCGAGGTTGCTATAATTCGTCGCATCAGTGCGCGACATCGCGTAGCTGCAATCGGCTCAGTGAGAACGTGTCTCGGATGCTGAATTCAGACCCAATTCAAAACATGATTCAGCAACTTTTGATTTGAAATCGAGATCCTAGAATGCTGTTTTTCTCGAAGTATACAGCTGAAGCTGAGCTGAAACTTCATCAGGTTAGTTGTTCAGAACCCTTCTTTAGATCTTGAGCACTTGCTTCAAACGAACAAAATGCACAAATTACAAATGATGGACTATACCTTTAAAATGCAAAGACATTTGATCCAAATAGGTGGCCACAGGCAATCGTTTTCTGAAAATGAACTTTTGTTTTTAATTAGTGATGTTTCTTTGGAGTGGTCACAAATATCTGTGGAAATGTTCACGTTGACAATTTCTATGAGAAAAGTTTCATTTCTCCAGCCATACGTCAAGAATCCGAAGGCATTTCAGATGGCAAAAGTGTGAAATTGTTCTTAAAAAACCCTATACATACATGTATTTCCAGTTTTTAAAGATCAACTCTTTCAATTTTTTAATTCTTTGAGTCTATTACATTTTCCACGTAGGCCAAATTAAAAACAAATTTAGTTTCTTGTTCCACTCACATCCTTTTCTCCTGCTACAATTTTTTTTTCTTTTTCATTTCACTTTTTTATTGGCGAAATCTGCTGTATTTTCTGATATTTTCACCATCAGAAATATCATGTGTCTTAATATATTATATATTTGATAAACTTAACCATTTTGAGGGAAAGAAAAGCTAATCTTAGAAAAATGATGGCCGTGTTGAGAAAAAACACAGCATCCACCATCTGGAAAAAAAAACAGATGAAAATGGTAAATGTTTTGAAAAAGAATCCGTCGCGGGCAAAAAAAATAAATATATAAAAAAGTGCCTGTGAATAATATTACAGATGCTTCTTTGGACTAACTTTACTTACGCGGTGCACTATATTTGAGAGTCAAAATTTTCAGACTGATGTTAAAGAGGGAACAGCCACTACACTTCTAGTCAAATTCTATGAAAGAAAGTAGAAGTCCAATGCTTAACCCTTACGTCCTGAATCTATCAAAATCCACACCTTTTTTGAGGATTTCGGCAGATTCAAGATACCTCCATATTGAACAAGTTGGGGGATTCTAATGGACTCAGGACAGTAAGCCTACAGTACTGCAGGATTTTGATGGATTCAGGATACTTCCATATTGAAAAAAGTTGGGGGATTCTGATGGACTCAGGACAGTAAGCCTACAGTACTGCAGGATTTTGATGGATTCAGGATACCTCCATATTGAGCAGCTGGGGGACTTTGATGGATTCAGGATCTCAACAGTTTAACTCCTTGGCTACATGTTTGGTGTGTACGAGGTATATGTACTACACTGGTGGATTCTGATGGACTCACCGGTGGATTCTGATGGACTCAGGACACCAACTTTTTTTTGCATGACAAAATTGGTGGATTTTGGTGGATTCAGGATACTTTCTAATGAAAGTGCTCAAGGGGTTAGGGTTAAATAACTGGATTCGGCCCAGCAGTACAGCAGATATCTTTAGCCTTGTTTCAACAGTGTGCGGGGCAATATGTGTGTGCGGGGTAATATGTGGGTGTGGGGCAATATGTGGGTGCGGGGCAATATGTGGAAATGTTACGGTGCGTGAAAAGGAGAATGTTCAAAAGAAACGCTCCAGTTCACCCAAGAATGGTTATAGCCACAAAACATTCTGGGTGAAGTTGAAATAACAATGATATTTACTTTGCTGTAAACTCCTGTTTCAATGGCAATTTTTTTAGGGAGGTCACAAATGACCGCAGTTCTGGAATTCAGGAACTATGGAGGTAATGCTTGGTAGATCCTCTAAAGGTATTGACAAGTGGTTTATCCTGGGAAAGCGACCTAATTTAATTTTGTTGCATATCTCCTTTGTGTGGGCTGTTGTAACTGACTGACCATGAAATTAAGCCACAACTGGAGGTGACAAGGTGTCAGCAAACACAGTGTACATGTACAGGGGAGTAAAAAAAAAAGCCGCACCCAAACCCCCAAATTATATTTCATATTAAAAAAATATGTAGCACCAAACATAATAATGACTGGAAAGCCAATTTCATAAGCTACTTTTAGATGAAAAAATTACTGAAATTGCTCAATCCGTTTAAAGAATATCACCATTTCAACACAATGACCGTAAATTCAGTCAGAAAAATCAAAAATCATCATCACACAAAGTGTGCGTTAGTGATAGCCTCGTTGCCATTTTGCAAAAGGCTGGTTCCACACTTACATTTGAAGGACAGTGGAGGGACCGGAAACTAGTCCCCGCAACAGTGTTAGTGGTTTCCATAGGAAAGAAAAATTCTAGCAGTGTGTCTAAACTTTGTGATGCTATCGTATATGTTCCAAAAAAGTGTCCGCCTGACTATTTTTGAAGTAACTACAAAACCAAGAGGTAATTTTCTTTTTCTTTTATTGTGCAGATACTTCTTATCCTTGGCCTAAACTGCTATGAGTTTTATTCAATTTTCACCATGCCTCACTGCACAATGGTCAATTGATCACAACAACACTTTTGGACACTGTGACCAAGTGCCTTAATCAATTTCAGTGCTGTGTTATGTAAGCTGTGTAAAAATCCTGCATGTTGTGAAAAAAAGGCTGATGTGGTTTGGGATTGGAATCATAATAATAATAATAATTTGGGAGGCTAATCATCCTTACTCGCAGCTGGTATGCTGAATTGCGAAGGACGCGGCTACAACGTGGTCGGGCCGCTGGCACGTAAAGGCGCCTATGGCTGCCGGCCACATCGACCCATATATGACCACGGAGCACAGCCTGAGATCGAAAGTGTTTGATTTTTCCGGAGGGAGGAAAACTGGAGGGCCCGGAGAAAAACCCTTGTGGCACAGGAGAGAACCAACACACAACTCTACTCACATGCGATCCGCGGCCAGAATTCGAACCGTGGTCACCTTGGTGAGAGGCGAGCGCTTTACGCACAAGCCACCCATGCCACCCAAATCATTTGCCCTTGAGCATTAAACTGAGGTCTTGCCATGATGACTGATAGCCAGGCAAATGATTCCAATCCCATCCGCAGCCCTTTTCACAACATGTAGGATTTTACACAGCTTGCATAACACCGCACTGAAATCGACTGAGGCAAGGTTCTTAGTCACAGTGTCCAGAAATGTGATTGTGATCAATTGACCATTTTGCAGTACTAGTGAGGCCATAGACATATAATACAACCTATACACGACATTTGCTATTGCGCCTGTCAGCAAAATGCTGCGCGTATAGAATAACTAAGAAGTATGCGCGTAAATCGAAGCCATATGCATGACACTCGCTCATCGCGATATTAAGCCGCGTGACGCAGCCCGTTTTGCTCACAGAATTTACAATGTAAAAGCAGATAATGTCATGTCTAGGTTTTATTATATGTCTATGAGTGAGGCGTGATGAAAATTCAATTAAACTTGTAGGGGTTTAGGCCAAGGATAAATCCTATCTGCACAATTAAAAATGTTCGAAATCTACTTTGTGGTTTTGTAGATATTTCAAAAATAGTCAGACGGACACTTTTTTGGAGGGACTACTGTAGTTGCCAGAAGTTGAAGACTGTATGAATTACAACAAATAAGTCTTATGTAGTACTTAGTGTATGTGTAATGAAAAAGTACAGGAAAACGTTCCAAATCCCGCATGTGGACCAAGACTAACAATTGTCTTCATTCAATAAACATGTAGTCCGTTGACACAGCCTAGGTGCATTTTACTTGATTCTACCACGTGTGGCTTTTTTTGGAGACCTACGAAAAGGACTTCACAATCAAACTGAAGAAAAACTTGTGCTCAATTGAAATTCACACTTTCTGCTGGCATGTACAATACGCTCAAGGTTAAATGACTCAACAGTACTGATTGCACACAATGAATGAATTCGGTCACTGCCAGGTTACGGACATATACCCTCTGCATTGTTAGGAGTGAAGTTTGAGCCCAGAGGGCAGTCTTTGGTTTCAGTGCTGCCCAGTCACAGTCCGTTAATATCAGGAAAGTTTTCAGACTTTGCAAGGTGTGGTGATGAAACTTTGCCCCCATACAAGTACACCGACCCATTAAAGGGAATATACATCATTTGCTTTTGCTGTAATTTTCAGAAATGGATGGAATTGGGTGGTTGGAAATATATATAGCAAATATAGTTACACTTGACTTTTTTGAGGTTTTGGGTTCAAAAATGCTATAAAAACCAAGAAAAACAATCGTTTTCCTGTAGTCTGGTTCCCTGACTCCATTTAAGAAGAAACAGAGCAGTTTACATACATTGGGGAATTGTAAGGTCAGGGAACCAGTCTAGCTGGCTTGTACCTGTTCATAGGTGTGTAATCGATTGCAAACAAGTGCGATGGTCAACTGGGGCCAGTATTTGGGGAAAAAACAGTTTTTTCCAACGCTGGTCGGCCGATCAGCGTAGGAAATTGATACAAAAATACCACTTTTCTTGAAAATGACAGTATGCCAGGTGCCATGATTTTACAGGATGCTTTACACTGTCATTCACTAACAGTCCAGCAAGGTATTTCAAAATGATTTGGTAGTTTTATTTTTTGATGTTTGCAAATGTTGTATTTTCCCTTTAAGCCTTGCCCACATGGGCAACAACGCTTTGTACCTATTCAGAGCCACATTGAATGGTCCAGCCTTAAACACATACACACCCTAGCACGTGTGTATTTGCCTGCAACCAGGGACCCCCTATTGTCCCTCTTTTGCTTGTACTTCAACTTTTTAGGAAGATCGCTCATATATTTTGTACACGATCAGAAATTGGGGACCTCTCAGGAATTGGAGACCCTATTGTCCTCTATTGTTCAACGTCCCCCACTGAATGCAGAAATAAACTCACCCACACCCATCCACACACGCATTTAATGTTTGCCCCAAATTCCCTTCTTTGGTTCTCCTTTGTCCCCTTACAAATCTAAAAATACATAGTGTTACGGCTATGGAGTACATGTACTCCAATTTCTTAAGACAGACTTGCGGGGTACCATTGTCCCTATTGTTGCCCTTTGTTGGACTTTTGTGATAACATGTTGCATCAATAAGGCCCCCCAAAAAAGTCTCCGGTTTCTGGTATGCGCGCGCGTCGCCGTAGCCATGCGCGTCGGCAAAATGAAAAAGGTTTTTTTTCAGTGAAAGATGATGTCTCAAAACCGCCAAACTCACTGGTTTGACTGGAATCCTGCTGCTGCACAATTTAAACATGTTTTTAGATTGGGTTATGGTCGAGAATAAGCTTTATGTGGCCTCTCTGGACTCCCATATATTTGCACTAAGTTTAGTCGGGCACCATTTGCAGTCATCAGCCGACATTTGAAGCAAAAAAATCAGGTAAAAAAAAAAAAAAAAGCCGCATCGCCGCACCACTTTTTGGACAAGCTCCATACCAGAAACCGGAGACTTTTTTTGTTTGGCCTAATGGCTGTGATTGCTCCCAATGCCTTCAGGCAGAGTTTAATGGGTCGATCCGTTGCTCCAGCAATCCCTGGGAAGTTGAATGTCTTACCTGCAGCCTCCAGTAGCGGTCCAGAATTTCAGCCTTTGTGAGTAGTTTCACGGCTCCAGTGTGGACAAAAGCTGATGTGACAGACTCCCTCTGGCGCGGCACAACTCCCTAATCAAGAACAAATATAATACATGAGACTTTCTTCCATTTCGAACAAGTGTGGGAACAACTCCTGAATACATACAAATTTATCCAACAAGCAAAATCCAGTAATTTTTGCAGAGAAGTTTTTTGCACTTCCCACATCCTCAAATCATATGCTCGATGCAAACGATCGAATTAAATAACCTTACATCCACACACCGATCAAACGCATTCAGGTCATTCCACATATTTGGGTTCCACTTTGTTCCTGTCCCTGTTACATCTGACATCTATGATTATACAGGGTGGATAAAAAAAAAAACCGAGATATTACTGCTAATTGGAACAGAAGTAGGGCTCATGTGAATCAAAGGGAGATATCCTCTGTTAGGGTTGAATCTCCTCTTTAAAATGACACCCTGGTCATGTCCTTACATTCACGGTTGACTGAGCAGTGACCAATTTTATGAAAGGGTCTATTGAGAGAACTGCGCTACTTTTCATGGTGAAATCTCTTTTTTTTCTCTCTACCTGCCTTGAATGGCAACCATAGCCTTTCACTCTGTGACAAATGACACCACAAAAACCACAATTGAAAAGTGGCGCAATTCTCTAAATAGACCCTTTCATAAAATTGGTCACTGCTCAGTCAACCATGAATGTAAGGACATGACAAGGGTGTCATTTTAAAGAGGAGATTCAACCCTAACAGAGGATATCTCCCTTCGTTTCACGTGTGCCCTACTTCTGTTCTAATTAGCAATAATATCTCAGTTTCGTGTTTTTTTTATCCACCCTGTATAATTCTTGTGCACTCTTTAAATTAATGCAGTCGTCCTCCAAGAGTGATTATGAATAACAATAGTAACAATAGATATCTTCATGAGCGCGCAAGCTTTAGCACATCCACAGCATGAAACAGTGCTGAAAGGTACAGTATATCATGTCATTTGTGCATTTTTTTTTCATTTGAAGCAACAAAAATGCTCAAAACCTAACTTTTAGTTGATTTAGTTCAGTGAATGCAGCATATTCTGAGAAAACAATATTCTAGGATATCGATTTCAATACAAGAGTTGCCGAGTCATGTTTTGAATTGCGCCTGAAATCAGCATCCAGGACACATTCTCATTCAGCCGATTGCAGCTCCTCGATGTCACGCACTGAACAAACGAATTATGGCAATCATGTCAATGCTTGCATGCTTGCGCGCACCCATTTACAGCTTTGCCAAATTAAAAACGAACCACTAAGGCCAAAAAAAACCCCCAAGGTTCCTGTTTCTGGTATGCGCGCGCGTCGCCGTAGCCATGCGCGTCGGCAAAATTAAAAAGTTTTTTTGTTTTTTTCAAAGTAAGATGATGTCTCAAAACTGCCAAACTCACTGATCTGACTGGAATCTTGCTGCTGCACAATTTTAACGTGTTTTTAGATTGAGTTACGATCCAGTATAAGCTTTATGTGGCCTTTCTGGGCTCCCATATGTTTTGCACAGAATAGTCGGGCACCATTTGCAGACGGTGTTGTATTTTGTAATTGTGTGTGTAGAAGCCAGACGTGTGTGTGGATGGTCGTGTATCTGGAACCTGTAAACACTTTTTAATTAGCGCAACGTGTAAGGGAGCAGACTAATGACCAGCCTGGCAGCACAGGCACGATGTGGATGACGCTGTATGGTCTGACGTTACCGTTTTCTCTGATTTTCGTCTTGACTATCCAAATCTCCCGAAGAATGTTCGTGTCGGTCGAGATCGTAAGTGGGTGCAGAATTCTCAAGCCTTATGGCCTTACTGAGGTCACCTCAAGCTCCACCATGTCCACCCTGATGGATATTTTTGAGAGTTTTAAGGGGATCGAAGCATCATCATCTGCAACATCGGCCGACATTTGAAGAAAATAGTAGAAAAAAAAACCCAAAAAGCCGCGCAGACGCATCACTTTTGAGGCAAGCTCCATACCAGAAACCGAAGACTTTTTTTTGGTCTAACAGAAATTTCCAAAAATGTGTCTTTAGACGCATCTTTGGAAATGACCTTTTATTATTTTCTTCGAAATGAGAGCATGCCAGAAGGAACAATTTCACAGGGAGTTTAGTGCCTATCTATACCAAGTACTTTCTTTAAACCAAGTATGTTTTTCAACGATAATTTCATCAGTTGCTTTTTGGATAGCTGCAAATGATAAACTCTACCTTTAATGTTTGCACAATTTTCTGTTAGGCCAAAAAAAACAAAAAAAGTCGGTCTCTGGTCAGCGCGCGCGTTGACTTTAATCATGTGCGTCATCTCCTTTTTTCCCCCAAATTGTCCACGGTAGCTACAACAGCGATCTCTATTGACGCACCACCTTAAATGTTTGTACCACGGAGCACCATGGAATTGAGAAATTGCACAAAGGCAAATGATGGAGGACACCAATGTATTTGAGGACACACAAAAGCAAAATAGTACCCACCTTGTCTGTACAATCCAAGCTTGGAGAAAAACAAAAAAGCTAAACAATTTTTTTTAAATGCCTTGCCGCTTCAATTCCAGAACTTTGGTCTGACCAGAGACCAACAATTTTCTTTTGGCCTTATGGGCTCTGTGTGCCAACAAAGAGGGCGCCCTTTTACCTAGGAACGATGTCCCATGGGTGGGACATTTAGCTGGTTGACGCGCACTGTTCCTTGTGTGTGACACACGTACACCAGGGGCTTTGTACTACGTACACGCAGCAAAATTGCAGTCGGGCAAGATGGCATCGGTCGGTCACCCCCAACTGTACTTTCTTCGCCGGTGAGGGGGTACTTGTAAAATGGAACGGATAGTTAGCACAACCTTTCTAAACTAGGCCCAGAACTGACCACTGACATGCTTACCCTTGTGGTTCCTGGCCCCCTGTCAGCATGGTCAGCTGCAGTGTCTGGCAGTTCCTGCTCTAGACCGTCTCCATCGGCTAACGCCGCGTGTCCTTCGGTCAGACAAGACGAGACGCGATGCTGCCTCCTCTCAAACTCACTCCTATCCCAGGCCGCTGAGGGAACGTAAACAGAGAACAGAGGTTTCGAATGAAACAATTTCAATTGAAGGTTGAGAAATTATGAACAGATAGTACACACAGCTTGTATTATTCTGAATGTGCACATACCGTAGCATCTTTGCATTTATAAGCGTAACCCTGGTCCGAAAATTTGGGACTCTCAATACTCTGTATAAAAGTCCCAAAACTTAAGCAGTGTTCTCCAACCTGTAAATATAACCTGGTGCCCTGCCAAGTTTTCTGAGGCACCCGCCAAGCTGCCGCCAACCTTAAAAAGTTGCCCGCCATGCTTAAAAAAAAAGGAAAAAATAATAAAAAAGAAAATCGAGTGGGACTACCCTTACCCTCCAGGGTACATTTTGGCCAGAAACTCTGCCAAAAGCAGTAACATGGAAGATTTGTCAAACTGATGACAAGCCTGCCCATCGTAGCAATCAATCAGGTCAAAAGTCTCAAGGCCAAACTGCCTCAGAGTCCCTGGTCACTGATGTGTTAAAAAAGATGATGCTGAGCCAGTATTGTACTTAATTGTTAGTGTTACTGTGTTAGAAATGGCCTAAAAGTTGTTATCCGTACATAATGTACATGTTCATCTGCAAATAGTGCCCCCTAGCCTAAAGAAATGTATGACTGCAAATAGCGCCCTTAACATTATTATAGCCCCCCCCCCCTTCCGCTTTTTGACGGCACACCGACCTTTAATTTTCAAAGTTGGAGAACACTGCTTAAGATATTGAAAACATACAATACAAGAAAATAGACTGGCACCTGAAACAACCAGTCCAACAACTCTTCAGTAATGCATCAATAAACTGTGCCAAAAAAAAACACCATGTGGTATGAACCGGGAACTAGTCTCTATTTACTACACATTACTCCATAGTCATCCACCAGACTACTGACACTGAATAAAGAGGTCAATCTTTTCAAACAGTCGGACCATGGATGGACATGTACCAGTCTAGTCTTTAGCCTCATTTTGAAATCACTTGACTTCCCTCTCATGTGCAAAATATTGAAGAAAAGTCTCCTTTAACCCTAACCATTCCAAATCCTCCCAAATCCTTTTTTCACATTGGATGAATTTGCAGGATTGACGTTACATGGCAAAAGTGTGTTGCTGATTTTGGAGGACGCACTGTGTCAAGGTCTTGGGCCGGACCTTGTATTGTTTATGTTCAGCCTAGCATAAATTTAGTCCATGATTATACTTGAAATCCTCTGCACTGCTCCAAGATGTCACTGCCTCTGCCTCAACCTATTGAGTCACAGCCGGAGGATTTTGTAGGATTCAGGCAGTGGTCACCTCTCCAAGGACCATATTCAAGAAATAATGGAGGAATTTGCAGGATTGAGGCTATATGCTATTTTTCCCAGGAGGCCAATTGGAGGATTTTGCAGGATTGAGGCTACATCCTAGCAAAAAGGCCTAGGGAGTAAGGGTTAAAAATTGAATTGAGTCTGCAAAGTTGGTTTGTGAAATACTGAGGACATTTTCTTTGTCCAATGAACATTTTGGAGAAATTTGCTGGCTAAAGAGTGAGTAAAGTTGGCCTGATTTATTTTTGCACGTTTCAGAGCACTCTAGGTCTCAGTCTGGCGTGACCCTAACCCCTAGGCCCTTTTTCCTAGGAACCACCCTCAATCCTCTAAAATCCTCCACAATTCTGCACTGATGTTCAAATAAAGGATAAATGTAGCCACTGCCTTAATCCTTCAAAATCCTTCACCAGTCCTGCCTCTCAAAATGCATTCATCCTCAATCCTCCAAAATCCTCCTCTTCTTTAAAACACAAGTCAGCTTTAATCCTCCAAAATCAACCGATACTGAATGCCAATGTACCCTCAATCCTCCACAATCCTCCAAAATTGTATGTTGCATTCATCCTCAATCCTACGAAATCCTCCAAAACCGCTCAGAGGATTTTGGAGGGTTGAGGAAGGTTAGGGTTAAGGCATCATAAGGCTTAAGACTTTTGATTGACCCTTCAAGAGATCTCCCCCAACTCTCTCCAATTCTTGACAGTACAATTGTGCACAGAGTTCATACCATGTAGATTTGTTTAAAGGGAATGTACAACATTTGCTTTTGCGGAAATTTTCAGAAATAAATGGATTTGGAGGATTGGTATGTTATAGCAAATATTGTTAAACTGACTTGTTTCACGTTTTGGGCTTGTAGATGCTGGAAAAACCAAGAAAACCAATCATGTTCTTGTAGTCCTTCACAGGTGTGTAACAAATTGCAAAGAAAATGCGAAGTAACTAAATATGAAAATTCAGGAGCACTTTTTGAAAAAAGCCAGTTTTTTTCCCAAGGCTGGTCGGCCGACCAGCATTGGAAAATACAATTTTTCTTGAAAATGCAGCACACCAGGAGCCACGATTTTACAGGATGCTTTAGACTGTCATTCCCTAGCAAGCCAGTAAGGTATTTCGTGATGATTTGATTATTTCGTTTTTTGATATTTGCAAATGTTGTATCTTCCCTTTGAGCCAAAGCAAGATCATCCTTATCTGGAACCCTGTTCCCTAAACTCCCTTACACATGATTCTGCCCCTTCAAACCTCACCTTCGATTCTGCGCACATCCAGATCTTCTTTGATGTCCAATCGGGTGTCGTCACCCCCGACGGATTCCTCCAATTGCCTCTCTTGGACCGACGCCCCGTCTGACATCGTGATTGGAATCGCACTGTGTCGGTTCTGCATCTCATAGATCATGGCATCGTCGTCTAGCTCAAGCAAGAAATGACGGATGCCTGAGAAAGAGGAAAAGAGAATCACGTTGGGTTCAGTGTGTGCTCAAGTAACGCTTTCAGGTGAGGGACTCAAATTTTGTTCAAACTTTTTTTTTTTAATAACTATGTGCATCATTAGTACAGTAAAGAACGCACAACTATTGCTAGCTCCCATAGAGCTATATTAAATTACTAAGAGCGCTAACTCATGTACAAAGTGATGCCTGCTGGGCGCATCCATGTTTGTACACAAACCTATGGAGAACTTTTGTACGTCTATTTCCATATCTGGGTTTGTATTCCATAGCGGTGCGTCATCGAAGCTGATACGCCCAAAACCGAAACGCACGATCAGCAAATGAGCATGTTATTTTGCTCTACGCAAACAGCGCAATGTGTGCGCGTCCCTCCACTGCTGATGCTTTTCGCCATGACGTTTTTTGAACCGTCAAGATGCGCTTAAGTTGTTTGCGTGTCTTCTACTTGCGCGTTGCATTTAGAGGACACTTTTAAAATTCAATCCATCTTTTTTGATTGTGTTCTACAAACACGCACATAAATTCAAAATGTCTGAGCCCAGAGCGGCTTCAAAGCTTCTCCGTGCACACGAATGACGAGTTAGCGCTCTAGTAATCTAATCTAATTTAATAGCTGGATGCTAGCTCCAAACTCCAGGTCCTGTTCTGATCTGAGACAAGGTCGGTTCATACTCGGCGCGAAAGCAGATACGAACATGAATTTGTGACGCAACAGCAATTTCACTGCAATTGCGCAAAACTCCTTTGTGCTTCTGACATTATAAAATTTTAAGTACAATTCATAAATACCTCAGACAGTTTAGCTATTCCTATTGGTCGAGAGCCCGTCACGTGGCCGGTCTTAAACGGATGATAAAGACATGGCTAGCTGGTCTTAAACACTTTTCCAGTGTCACAATAAAATGTGGACTCCTAAAAATCCAGTGCCTCTTACCGTTTCATTGGTTGAACGTTCACAATCCTCACGTAGGCATGCGCAACACAACAAGCGAGTCAGAAGTTTACAGTTCTAAATTCAAAATGCAACGCCCCAGGTGCGTTCTGCGTGACATCGCGCAGAACATGTTACGCGCGCGTCAATCTCCATAAAAGGGTTGTTTACATCTTACTCGCCAGCTGAACACTCCATTATTTTGCTAGAGGGATGTTTCAAAAAGCATGAAGTGAACTTGTTGAACAAAATCGGGATTTTTTGAACGAATTATTTGAAAAATTTATACGGATAAGGTATTTATGAATGGGAATAAATATGTGCTCGGTCGGTATTTATCACTCGTTTAATACCGCTTAGAGTCTGGGTGCTGATAATTACCCTCGCCTCCGGCTCGGGTAATTATCAGCACCCAGACTCTAAGCGGTATTAAACGAGTGATAAAAACCTCCGGAGCACACATTTATTCCCTTATTATACATCAGTACTTCAAACTGTGGACTGACCACATACATGTAGTATCTCTCCTGTTTAAACAGTCACAGATAGTCTAAAATTCCATCCACTTCCCCTGCCATGCCTTTCACAAAGGCTAGTCACAAACAGTCCGATAAAGCAAGCACTCTGACTAGTCAAATTCAGTCAACAGACAAAAGCAGGAAACTGTTGGCACATCTGTCTTATTAGTCACCTACAGTCAAAGCATAGCTGTATCAAGTTACATAAACAGTCACAGCCACTCAATCTTGCTTTATATAGGTTGGGAGCTCCTAACTGTTGAAAACAGTCACTGGATTGATTTTGACTGAAAGGACAACTTGACAAAGGATGTATATTTGCTTAGGAGGGGTATCCTGAGTTTTAAAATAGATCATTTTGAATAACTGAGGAAGTGTAGTAAAGATGGTCCCAGAGTGCACAAATAATTATATTCAATTGATTCAGAATGCCTATTCACTGGAAGTCTTTTCATGCATGTGGCTTACACCTGTCATTAGCCTAACAAGTTATTCGTATTTCAAACTTTTGGGCCAAGTGACAGTCATTGAGTGAGACAGTCAGTCAGTCATAGGATTACAGCAAGCAAATTAAGAATTACTTACTGATAGTGTGAGTCCGGCAAACAGACATACACACCACGGCCACCATGAGGTTCCAGATGAAAGATATAACAGACAGCACCGTTTGACTGGGGAAGCGAATGTAGCATATGATGGGACTAAGGTTCACACTCTCGCACGGTTCGGCTCCGGACTCCGAACAGTACGAGATGTAGGCGTATATACCAATGAATAGAAGACTGAGAACCACTAGCAAGAGGGAAGCATTGACCTTGAGGATGGTCTTGGAGTGAAGTCGCAGGCTCTGGCGGAAGACCGAGTTGGTGAAGAGCTTGAAGGCTAGGAGGTTGGCGTAGACCGTGACGCAGCAAAAGCCGGCCGCCATGATGACCGTCACCGAGCCGTTAAGGACGTCGTACTTGGTTGTGGTGGCTTCAATGTCGTAGACGACATACCAGGTGCACGTGACGAAGTACGTCATAGTGCAGGCCAGTGTGAAGATGTAGAGAGCCGTAGCCAAGATGGGCTTGTCCTGCGGATGGGTCTTAATGCCCAGGGACTTGGAGATGCAGAGCCACAGCCACTTCGGCATGGGCTTGGACTGGCGGAGGGTCGCGCTGCTGTTGGATGGATGGAACATGCTTGCCGAATGCTAGGAATCCCTCACAAAGACCGACAGGCAGAATTCCCTTTATAAAACAGAAAAAGAAGAATGAATCACTCAACATCCCTCTCAAGTCTCAAATTCTTCAGAAAATACTAGGTTTGGGAAGATTTTGCAGGATTGAGGGTGGTAGAGTCTGGCAATTACTTTACATGTGGGTTGATACCATTGAGACTGGATAGGACACGCGTATACTTGCGCGCAGTGAAGATTCGGAAAACGCAGACACAAACAGCTGGGTAGTACAGTGAGGGTTTAACGTTTGCGACCGCGCATGCGTAACGTGCGGGTGCTGCATGGTCTGTGTGTGACGAACGCATTTCAAACTTTCGAACCCTCAACGATGACTACGCGTGCTTGCACAAGATGGAGGGCGCTGTGTCCTATCCAGTCTTACTAATGGAGATCAATGGTTGATACCCCCAGCAAAACAAATCTGGAGTGTTGAATGTATTAAATACACAGCAACTGATGAAAACTAATGTGCAAATGAGTACATGAAGATGTTTTGATTGCATGATGTCATTTCGCCCCAATCTATGAACAGTTTCAATGCAAATAAATGAAGCCACTCAAATTTGGGACTGAGATAGTCCGAGTATCTTGGACCCACCTTATGGCCTTTCTTGACATTCGGACTATTGCCAGACCATGTCCGAATGTTCAAAAGGCGATAAGTTGGGTCCAAGTTACTTGGACTACTTGTGCAGCACTTGGGTTTATTTCGGAAGATAAACAGCTCACCACTTCACAGTTCACCACAAATTCTTGTTGTGAAGTAAATGCAAATTTTTTTTTTTTTTTTTACGGCACCGTTGTTTAAGATGATTTGTATGCTTCAACTTTTGTGCGAAAAAGGCTTCCATTTTGATTAGATGAAAAATTGCAGAATGCAGATTTGTTTACCACGTCCCCCTACTTCCATAACTGTCTGGAAGTAACGTCCCCCATAGTCCGAGTAACTTGGACCCAACATATCGCCTTTTTAACATTCGGACATGGTCTGGCGATAGTGGGGTCCAAGCTAATCCTTATATGCCGGGCAACACAATTCTGTCATTGACCCAAAAACCCAACATTGCCCAACAAAAACATCAGATTTCACCCTCAAAACGGCCTCCAAATTACTAGATACGCCACCTGAGGTACAAGTAGACTTCGATAATTAAGATGGTTGTACTGAAGTTTACTTACGATCCGGATGAAAAGTGAAATTTTCCGTTAAATTCCGAGAGCTCCCCTCGCGATCGTGAACACGTTAAATTTCCGACTTGTGTTTGAATTGCGATGTGGTCTTCATGCCCAGCGTTCATTCGACGGTCCCCGTATCCCGAGTGTAATTCCATTACCGAGAGCGCGCGATGCAACCGAACGCGCGCGATGCATCGATTATGATAATGAGTAGACTGGATCACGTTTGTAAACACAGGTGCATTTCGAACGAGAATAGGGAGTCAGGAACTAGGGCAGATTTTATGGACGGAAACCAGTTCAAGCTAGTTCCCGACTCCCTTTCATCGTTCGAAATGCATTTGGGCAATTCCACGGTTACTCACGTTACATTTTTGATGTACTTTTGAGCTTCCTTGGGCTGTAATTTCCTTACTGAAAAGTTTTAATAACTGTTATCCCCATGGTAGATAGAGTAGACCTAGACCTACCTAAGCACCAAAGATGACATCCAGAAAAATGTGTTATGTATGATAAACAAGACACACAAAATCGGTTACTCACGATACGAAAATGTAACGCGAGTAACCGATTTCGTGCAATTGGAATTTTTATGTGTAACTCAATCAATCATGTAAATGTTGGGCACGATCGGTGGGGCTGCGCGATCGTGCAGAAAATGCACTTGCGCGATCTGATCATCGGTCGATTCCTGTAGCAGTGTGTAGTCTCAGACTTCCCTTTTCAAAACAATCCTCAAGAGCCGTATATTAGAAAGAACATGTGATCGACTGATGGCGGTGAGATCGACCAATAGCGCAGCACGATCGACCAATTGTGAAGATCTACACCGATCGCGCCCCAACATCAATGGAAGGCCCAATGACAATGTGAATGTCTTTCATGTCTTTTTTGGGGGCGATCATGTAGTGTAGGGCTCGGTTCCTATAAGGGAACAAACTCCACTTTAAAATTATTGGACCTACCAAACTACTAACTAGTTCGCAACATTCTCAATAAACAGGTATGTCATAGATAGAGGGCAGGGTTTTGAATTTTTTTAGGGAAATTTGGGGGTAAAATTACGATGACAGCGCAGCGACAACACGCGACCCGAAAATAAAGATAGCGATCACCGCGCGATGTACTGTGAGCACGCACGGCGCGCTGAATCGCAAGGCACAACCGCGCAGGAAAATCATGATTTCTACCCCAAGAAACTGTTCAAAATTGCAAAACGGGTGTCAATAGAATTGAGAAAAGTCTGCTTTTGATTGTAAAGGTGATTTTTGAGCAATAACAAACATTTTTGATTCTAATTTGATCAAAACAAAACAGGGGCCCGGCCCTACACTTCACGATCGCCTGGGGGGGGGGGGGGAATTCAAGGCCGCTTCTAACGAACACATCAAAATCGGCTCGTTTAGACCGGAAATAACTGTAAAATTGTGCATTTGTTATTAAAGATAAGAGTAATCTAACTGAACTTGATGACACTTCACTCCTACCTAGGAATCTCCTCGCAAAAGTGACAAAAACAGAGAATTTGTCAACATCCACAACCAAAAACTCCAAGGCTACTGTGGGCGGCCATTGTTTGGCTGTTTCACATACTTACAATATATTTTTCTTGTAAAGATAATTCTTTTTACTGTTTACTGTTAAAAAAAAACACTAATAAAACGTTTTGAAAAATCATTTCCACGAAGTGAATTTTGTATGTCCTGTTATTTATGAAATAAAATAATAAATTATATTCTAAAATTAAGTAATTAAAAAACAAACTTTCCTCCAATGGGGTTCAAAGTTCAATAATCAGCTGTTTGTTTGTTTACAAAAAAAATGGGAGGACCTCCCCCTCGACGTTTCGTCTGCTCGTCTGTCTCGAAACCAAATTGTCACTAATTGTCAAATGCTACATTTTGACCTCTCGAATACGTTGGCCTACTTTTGCCAGATTTATTTCAATTTCTACCATTTCAAAAATGCCTCTAAAGTTTGCCGCCAACTTGTCCATGCTGTTCAAAGAGATTCCCGACTTGGCTGAGAGATACTCGGCCGCGAAGCGAGCGGGTTTCCAGGCGGTGGAAGTCAGCTTCCCGTACGAGTGCCCGGTCGAGAAGCTCGTCGAGGTTAAAGAGAAGGAAGGGATGCAACAGGTTTTAATCAACTCTTTTCCAGGTGAAGAATTGGGGCCTTTAATCAGGCTAGATGAAATGTTCAGTTTTGCATCCGAAATTTTTTGGGCAAAGCAAGTTGAGGCGTTTCTATTTTTCATTTTTCATTATCAGTGTACTCAGTGATTATTCATCAAATTAATTTATTTGTTAATTCTTTCTTCAAGTTAGGGGGATAATCATGTAGTTTTAGGACACTTATATTTGGAAAAAATGTTGCAACCTGACGCCACTTCACTTCAGCGGTTGTGTACAAAGTCTATGGAGAGTCAAGAATTTTGTATAGTATTTCCTAACAAAATTGGAAATGTTTCTCAGTCCCATATTCATGTCTTATCATCATTTTTTTCAATAACTGACCTTCATTAAGATGATAAATGAACAAAAAAGTGGCGTCAGGTTGCAACATTCCCTGATCATTTTACAAGTTCTGTTTTTAAATCAAAAACCCGGTTTCAGATGACTTTAGCTCTACTGTCCGAGTGCAGCACTTGAACTAGTACGGAGGGCACCGCAGTTCCAGCACTCCATTCAGTAGAGCTAAGATGACTTTTAATACATTTCAATGGCAGTTTTGACATTGTGTCATACTCATTGGGATACATTTTAAGTACACATTTTGAAATATTTACAACTATATTTGTTTTGAAGTGGCTGTTGGGTAATAGTGACTAAGTAATACTATTAAGGTTACTTTTTGTGACATTTGTAGGTGATAGGTAGGTTGTAGGTGGAAGCAAATCTAAAGTATTACATTCTTTGTAATGGCCTTCTAGCATGTCTAGTTGGGCACCATGTATAAAAAAAAACCAGTATCATAAATGCTTGATGCTTGATGTGTAGACTCCTAAAAAGCACATTGCTTGTCCAAGGAGAAGTCGAGGTGACTCAAGCTGTGCAGTTGTGCAGGTGCGGTATAGATACAAGTGCAAGTGTGGCAGTGCCAAGTTTTACTTGTGTATTTTGATAGTGTATTAAATAGGAGTAGCTCCCCTTAGAAAAAGAAAATCATTTTAGTTGAAGTTTAGATGCCCCCCCCCCCTTTGTTGGTAGTGTGACCCCCTGTTTGTTTACTTAAGCCCACATGTTCCCCCTATAAAAGCTGCCACATGGTCAAGTCACACTTCAGTTCAGTCAGCAGACCAGCAGACAATAGACATACATGATATATTTTCCTCCTAACTGGAGTGCCTGTTCTGCTTGAAGTTATAGTCTGTTGCCGAGTCATTTGCTTTGACTTTATTCCTGCTTGAGTGTTCTTTGAAAGATCCACTATTCACACTGTGTTGGTTTTAGATTTTAGGGTTTAAGTCTCAATTTCTTGGGGTTTTTTTTGGTTTTAGTCTTTGGTTTTTAAGTTTTATTCTTTGCTTTTAGTTTCTGGTTTTTGGTTTAAGGTTCTTGTGAATAAATTCTTTTTGGTCCTTTTTTTGTTCGAAATCTAGAATTCGTCTCTGGTCTCTATTAATTCAATTTCCTCGCGACTTTTCCCTTCAAAGATCCTGAGTTTAGTTTAGTTTTGTTAGTTCATCCCCATAGAGTCTTAGTTTGTGCGAGTTCCCCAAGTGTGTCATTTTTCACGGTTACACAAGTAAAAACATCCTCACTTCTTAGAGTTACTTGAAGGGAACTGTAAGTCTTTATACAGTCTTGTCCATCTTATTTTGTTTTGTGCTTCTTGTGGTGGTAAAATTGTGTGGCCTATGTTTGTTTTTCCTAAGGTGATGTAAAAGCCGGAGATCTTGGTCTGGCAGCTGTCCCAGGCCGAGAGACGGAATTTCAAGAGACTCTGGAATTGTCCATTAAATACTGCACAGCATTGAAATGCAACAGGTAGAGCACTTTGCAAGATCTAGATGGACCGAGAGAAATCACGGCTTTTGTGCACATCAAGCTAAAAAATTGGCCAAACACACTCTGTGAAATATTGCTTCAATAGTTGTCTGAAAATTTAGGACTCTCAATACACTGTGTTTTGTATGACAGTCCCAAAACTTAAGGTATTGAAAACGTGTCAGCACGTGCGCGCGCTTCACCGATCAAAAAAACCGAATTACTGACGGAAAATTAATTTCCAAAGATGCATCTTTAGATGTATTGTTGGAAAGGCCTTCTTTCATTGATTTCCTTAAAATGACAGCTTGCCAGAAAGAATAATTTCACAGGGAGTTGAGTCCCATTACTATCTTTAAACCAAGTATGCTTTTCAACAAATGATGGACTGTACCTTTAATTTATACATACCAGTCCATGTCTCCTTTACTACAGTTTATGCAATATGCAGTACTTGTGACAGTCTAGTTAGTGCTCCCAAATTTAAGATCTTATAAATCTCACATCTATTTTTATCAGGATGCATGTCATGGCAGGCGTGACACCAGACTGCACAGAGGGTGACAGGCCAGCACTGCTGAGAAAAATGGAAGAAACTTTTCTGTCCAATCTCAAGTATGCGGCAGAAAGACTCAGTAAGGTAAAAGCAACAAATAAACAAAAACAAAAACAAAACAAAAACACAAACAAACAAACAAAAATGAACCCTACTTTTGGTGTAGTATAAAAACAGCAATGTGCCTTCTAAAATTATTGAAACTAGTGCAGGGCCCGTCAAAAAAAATGCACCTGTTCGGTAGGTGCAATTTCAAACTGCTCATATCATGCAAACAACACCCATGATTCAAATGTGTTGTTTTCACAGGTTAAACTCACACTCATAGGTTGAGCGCACTTTGTACATGTCGCCAGGCCATCCCCGGCACTGATATTCACCCATACTGGACAATAGTATCGCCCTACAGTAAGGGTTACTTAGTCGACCGCCTACACAGTGATGGTTGCTCAGTCGACTGCAAAATGCATGTGCCCGTGTAGCCACTCACGAACGTGTACATACGGAAACATGGTATTCAGTGCTATTCACCCATACTGGACAATGGTATCGCCCTTCAAGGCATGTGCCCCATGATGTGCCTGTTCTTTTTCCATTGTTGCGTCATATAATTATTAAGCACGCGCGCTTTTGCTCAAACATGACGTAAACAATTGAAAAGGACTGCGCGTGTTCTAAGCTATAATCTGCCACGTTGAGGCTCAGAAAATGCTGCTTTTTTCAGCTTTTTCGAGAACCGCTCGTCCAAACAACTTCCAACTTGACACTGCACATTCTGCTATCCGGAGCAATACACCCGCCGATTTTCAACTTCATACGGTGCCCGGTTCTGGAGATAATCAGAGATAGACAGACAGACAGACAGACAGACAGACAGACAGACAGACAGACAGACAGAGATTCCTGGAATTGTAGTATAGATGAGGTCATTGTTATATTGGCAGACATTAAAGTTTTCTCCTCAGAGAAAACTAATGTCTGCAAATTTTTCACTTTTGAATGAGACATTGAACAAAAAATCCGCCTTTGTTCAGTTATGGGCTATTTTAATGTACACATTTTTTATTTATACAGTGTTTATTTTTAAAAAAAAATATGTCGGTGAAGGGCAAAACCCAATATTGAATTTTCTTGTCGTGCCGTTTTTTAGTTTTACCCTGAAAATAAATTTTGTTTTAAAAATGTTATTTTTTACTTTTGAATGAGACATATTGAAAAAAAAAATCTGCCCGTATTCAGTTATGGAAAATTGAATGTACACATTTCTGATTTATTTTTAATTAATATAATTCAGGAGTAATGGGTACAAATGCCACCCAAAATGAAAGTGTATTTTCAGAGGGTTGAAAATGTCCAAAATGAACAAAAGTAACCTTTTTACATTTAAATAAAACATACAGATTGGAAATTTTAATACCAAAAAAAACCAAATTGAATATGTTGAAGATCATTGGTAGAACAACTTTAATGAAAAATTAAATTGATGATTTCTCAATGTTTTTGTTTACCTATTTTTAGGATGGAATCTTGGCACTCATTGAACCAATCAACACAGTTGTATCCAGACCGGGGTACTTCCTCAGTCGACAAGACCAAGGTTTGCGAATCGTTAACTCATTTCTGGGTTGTTGTTTTTTTATTAAAGTTTATTTATTTTTTTACAGATTAATTGACTCTGAAGTCATTGCAAATTTAAAGTATAGAATATCTTAAAAGTACAATACGAGACTATGCAAGTCTAGTAAAGTTGGTCACAGACCAGTTTTAAAGGTAACATACAACATTTGCAAACATCAAAAACAAAAATACAAAATTATGATGAATACCTTACTGGACTGTAAGTGAAGAATAGTCTCAAGCATCCTGTGAATTCATGGCACCTGATGTGCTGTCACATTCCAGAAAAAGTGGAATTTTTGTATCATTTTCCAACGATGGTTGGCCAACCATTGTTGGAAAAACTGATTTTTTTTCTTCTAGTGATACTGCCCCTCAATTTACCAAATTTAGTTAGTCCACATTTTGTTTACAATCGGTTACACATCTGTGAACAAGTGCAAGCTAGCTAGTCTGGTTCCCTGACCTGACAATTCCCTGGTCAGGGAACCAGACTACAAGAACAATATATTTTTCTTTGTTTTTCCAGCATCTGTGATCACAAAACTTTAAACTGGTCAGCGTAACAATATTTGCTGCAAAATACTAACCCCCAAATCTATTCATTTTTGAAAATTACGGCAAAAGCAAAATGTTGCAGTTGTTCTTTTGCACGCTTGGCTTGTATGCATGTATATTGTATGTTCTTTTGTTTGTTTAATTATTAATGTATGATTAAATTCATTGAATATATTGTGTTGAACTTTTCTGTTAGGTGTTGAAATTATCAAAAAGGTTGGCCATCCAAACTTGAAGTTGCAAATGGTGAGTGCTTGTTAGCTATACCCCCCCCCCCCCCCCCCCCCCCCCCCCGTCAAGTCCGGTTAATACAAACTCACCCAGACCTAGCCAAATGGTTTTTATATCTGAATTTTGTGTTTTGTAACCCCGTAGCATGATTTACAAGGAACCATACCCATCCTGGCAAATTCCAACATCATATGGGAAACTGTACACACATATTTCTGACTTAACCCAATGTAAAGTAACTGTCAGTTTAGGGGTATTGTACCCATCTTGACAGATTTCAACAAAACATGCCGTTGCGGTTTGATGGGTTGAGTTCTGTTAGGGTCAAAAGGAGCACTGGTCCCATTCATTGTGCATAGAAATGCACAGTTGGGACCGAGGATTATGTTCACTATAAGCAGAATTTTGTTGCAAGAGGGTGTGTATTAATAACAAAGTGAATTATTCACAATTTTGACATGTGATAAAAACATACCATATGTATGCAGATTTCAATTTGTGTGATGTTTATATATTTGATTTGCCTTCATTTGTGACTAATCCTCAGGACTTATTCCATGTCCAAATGATGCAAGGAAACATCACCAACACCATCAAAGAATTCTTCCCTTACATCGGTAAGACTTAACAAAATGAAAACACAAGGTCCTCTCATAGAAGGAGAGCCTTACCCTTAGTAAAAGTTTCAGTACAAAATGTCCGAAATAAAAATCTTACATTGGAAGGTTGTACATATGATGTTCCCGGGTTAATTTGTACACAGAATACAAATCTGTTAATCAGCGAGTCATACCACTTGAAGCTGTCCATATTTGTATTGTCTTTGTTGGTTGGTTTATTTTGTAGGTCACATGCAAATGGCCCAGGTTCCCCATCGGAATGAACCCAGTGCAGATGGTGAAGTGAACTATGGTTTCATTCTTTCTTACCTCGAGAGCCTTGGATATGACGGCTGGATGGGTGCTGAATACATGCCAGCTCATGGTAGGAGTGTGCTTATTTTCTTAAATAGTTGGTTTTATTTTACTGAGTCGGCCTTGATAGTAAATTTTATGAATCACTTTTACTATTAAAGATCAAAGTTTACATCATTATTACCCCCGCTCGATCATCAGACTGCCCAAAAAAGATCTCTCTGGAGGGTGTATCAGAATTCTCGTAATTTATGAACATTCTCAAATTCAATTATAGAATTGATGAGCCCAAACATTTTTCTTTCTTGAGTGAAGTTTTTGTTGGATTCGGTGCAATGAAGGCGAAGTATCCTGCCTGAGGACACACACCTCAACTCCATTGACTAAATTCAAACCCACAATCTGCAGATTTTTTCCATGCAATCTTGAGTTCACGTTAAAGGCCACAGCACTCTCTTGCAGGGACCTGAACAATTTTTTTGAACCAGACACTTTTCTACTGCACTTGTACAAATCTGGTTGTAAAATCATATTCATCACAACAGCATGTCAATAATCATATTCAATCAAGCTAAAAGATAACGTCTGACTGAACATGGAACACAACCCTCTTCCTTGCTCTATCAAGACCTGAATAATTTTCAAAGTTGAACAAAGAATTTGACTGGAACAGGGTTTGAACCTGCCTCCTCCGGATGACGATTCCAGTGCTCTACCAACTGAGCCATCCAGTCCTATGTTGGGGGATCCCCACTTTGTTCAAGGGGCGCTAGTCAGAAGCCATGGACTGAATAAGTAAGGTTCAAATAAATATCCTTTTATTTTTGCTTTAAAAAAATGTCACCCCTATTTTTAACAGAGTTTGGTTTTCTTTTTGTTCACTTACGGTTGCAGGAAAAACGGAGGACACGCTGGCATGGCTAGAGAAGTACAGATGATGGAAGAGCTCTCGGCTTGGGTTGGGTGCTGTCACTTGCTAAAAAATGTACATTCATGAATTACATGTATATCCAAAGACCAACAACACAAAATGAGCCTCAAATCACAAATTGTCATATTGCAGCACAGTGGGACAAACAGGCATGCAACTGGGAATTTAGAAGAAAAAACAAGGAAATTCCAAACCACACAAGACTTTGTACAATATTTTTGTAATGGCATTCATGAGAAGTAGAAAACAAGGAAATTTGCGGATCGGAGGATAAGTTGAATGCCTGGACAAAGCCAAATTTTTGTAATTTTCTTATGTGAGCCTCTATCCATACATCCTCCTTTATCTTTTCCAATGGTCACTTAATTCTGGATGAGGAGCAGAAACATTTGTGAGTGGCTTAATCGTCCTAAGGGCTCCGTGTGCAGACAACAGAGGGCGCTTTTTTAACCACTTTCAAGAGCCCAGTGGGACACACTGCATGTGCGTACTGGTTCGCGCACATATATTGCGCGAAGTACACAAGACTAATTTTTTTCGAATCTGCACAAAGCCAAAGTGTCTACACACGAGTGTTAGATATTGTCGGAAATGCGCTCCAATGTCTCTCGCAGTGGTCTCCCCCAACTCTCCCTTTCTTACTGTTGATGGCTACTTGTGCACCGAGACCATAGGTTTGCGTATGAATTGCCTGGTTTATTCGTCGTACTAGGAATGCATTGCAACTGCCAACAAGGTGTATAGACTCCGTGCACAAGTACCCCCTCCATGGTTACAGAGAGGTATTGGGAGGAACCGTGGACATTGCAATGGGAGACATAATTGTATGCATTGGGGCCATACACCTACAGCTCGCTCTCAAAAAGCCCTATCTCTATTGTTCCTTGCCAAAATCTGTACAGGCTTCCTAAGCTTATAGTGGGGCAGATACGGGAAATATTTGGGGGAATTGCGCCTTTGATAATACAAGCATGGCATTTGGCTTGGCACACAGTATGTCCTAAGAAAGATATTTGGCTATCCGCTCCAATCACAAGTACCCCCCTCACCGGCAAAGAAAGTACAGTTGGGGGTGACCGACCGACGCCATCTTGCCTAACTGCAATTCATTTGCCGCGAAGCGTGGCCACTGCGTGTACATAGTACAAATCCCCTGGTGTACGTGCCACACAAGGAACAGTGTGCGTCAACCAGCGAAATGTCCCACTCATTAGATGTCGTTGCTGGGTAAAAGAGCGCCCTCTTTTGCTGGCGCACAGAGCCCATAGGGCCGTTGCAGATTTGTCCTTTGAAAAAATATAGGTACAATTACAAGAAATTTTCAAAATTTTCAAAATGGCTGCCATTGCTTTTTATTCTACCTATATTTATTTCAAAGGACAAATCTGCGATGGCCCTATAGCCAAATATCTTTCTCATGACATACTCTGACTGTGTGCCAAATGCCATGCTTGTATTAACAAAGGCACAATCCTGTCACCTATCTGTCATACGTTATGATGTGTGTACACATACAGGGTGAGTAAAAAAAACGAAACCCAAATGTCGGGACCATTGTTTTAGTGAAGTTCTGCATGTAGCACTTTCAAAATCTAGGATATAAAAGCCCAATTCATAAGCTTTCTTTTAGTACAAGAATCATTCAAATCACTGATGTACTTTTCAAGTTACGGAATTTTAAACACAACGGCCATTTTAAGGTTCTGTCCACGGATCACAAAAAATTCAGTGTTCTTTAAGCAAAACGAACAAGTCACATAAGGATGTGTGTGAATTGTTTTCATTTTGCCGAAAGAACACACACCTTGTTTGTGATCCGTGGATAGAACTTTAAAACGGTGGTTGTGATTAAAACTCCGTAACTTGAAAAGTACATGAGTGATTTAGATGATTCTTGTACTAAAGGAAAACGTATGAATTGGGCTTTCATATCGCAGATTTTGAAAGTGCTACATGCAGAACTTCACTAAAACAATGGTCCCGATATTTGTGTTTCGTTTGTTTTTACTCACCCTGAATACACTCTAATGCAAAATATCTCTTAAAATCATATGATTACAGCGGTTTTCTAGTTTCAATGAAAGCTGCTCCGCCACTTTTTATTTTCTCACCTTACACTTGTTCTCCCATCAGTATTTCATTTGTTTTATTTTACAATCACATAATGTTCACATACTAACATTAACGTCGACAAGAAGGCTGTGGAAATTCATTAAGCATGTCATATTTTTTGTCTTTCGAGTTTTATGGAACATCATGGAATTAAACAGTTCATGTTTATAACTGATCTATAGGCACTGACAATATAATCGTGAGCAGTTGCATAAAAACAAATCTCATTTGTATAAACAATTATGAAAGCCGTTTTGAGGAGAAAACCTACTTTTTTCTAACCATCTTGAGAGACAAAAAACTCAAATCAAATTTTAAATAAATGAAATTACATGTATAACACTTTTTGTGATAAAGTTTTACTAATGTCCCGTACAGCAATTTTACTGACGGCAATTGGAGCATGGTAGAATTTCAGGTTAAACATCGTAGTGGAATAAAAACAACTTCTATAAAAAGTCCTTTCATATTGGAAAAGTGCGAATGGGTGGACCATAGAATTGTGTGGGTGCAATGTTTACGGACTGTTGGAGGCTTATTCACATGAAATGAGTATACTTTTATTTGAGTTACACAAGACCCTCAGAATCTTTGGTTCAGTTTTCATGTATGCAAGGATTTAAAAAAATATTGATTAACCTGGATTTCTTTTGAAGACGAAGTCATGTGAAAAATTCAAGGGAAACACCTACAGCACAGTTCCCTATTTATTTTTCAAGAGTAGTATGGCCTTGTAAAAGAGGTCGGAAGTCGGAGGGGGAAAAAAAGGTGTGCTTATTAGTTCATGAACATCACACAAAAGTGGAGGCGACATCAAAAGTACTTGTGGTATTTTTGTCATGCTTCAATTCAAAGCATGCGGCTACATCAAAGTTGAACACAGCTTTATAGCCTGGTTAGTTGTTAACTGACACGGAGGATGCCTATTGCATGGTGGGTGAACATCAATTGAATCAGCCCACATCGACTCGGGGAGACTAGAAAGGAATTCCAAGGCAAGCAATTCCTGAAGGAAGTGCAATGTTCCTGATGGAGCCTATTAAACCACGGTTTTTTAAATGAATTACCAGAGAAATTATCGAATACTCCTACTCTGTAATGTAATGTATTTGAAAAATACATATTTACAAGGTGGTGCAAAAAGAAGGAAACCCACTTTTGACGGCAATTTTAACCTACTTGTTGAGCATATTTCAAAAATTCAATGAAATGATATTTAAATATTGATCTTTAAACATAAGTGACGAAAAAAATGATTGCAAATATTTTTGTACTTTTTTTGTTTGCCCCTTAATAATGATCTTTTGGTACTAATCATATATGCAGTGTGTTCATCTGTCCACAAAGCGTTGTTTGATAACTTTTAAAAACTCTTCGCTGCTTTGTACGATTCAATTACATGCCAAAGTGATCTCAACTTTACTTTGAAAACGTTCAACTGTTTTCGTGGGAATTTTTTTTTAAATTTGTGATGCGATTCACAAAGTGATCATCACTTTTAAAACTATTCACTCCCGTTAGGTTTTTTTCCTTTTGGGGGGGGGGGGGGGTTTAATAACAAACATTCAACCGAAATTATGGGGAGATGAAAACTGACGGCTCACCTTTTCTCGACATTTGCATTTAACCAATAAACACGGGGAAAAAAGTAAACCTATACAAAAACTCCAGGAGAATCTTTGAGACACTTTGTACATTTAAAAAAGAAAACTACACATATTAACAGCATTCACTGCAAGTAGATATAATAAAAAGTGGAACCAAAATATCAATAATCACTCAAAATTTCATAAAATCCATATATATGTAAACAAACCTCTGTACATTATTATCTGTAATTCATAATTTCAACACATGGATGCACGCTTCTCAAAAAACACTTTCTGCACAGAAATATTAACATTGTCTAAATAAAAAGCCCACTGAACTTCACAAAGTATCGTTTGGGAAAACACATGTACATAAACCTAGTGAGATGACGTCTTAATACAAAACAAATTATACAGTCCACAGCAAACCAGTATTCCGATAAAGCCAAACATTTACAGAACAAAACCGCCAAAGTAATGGTATAAAAAATCACACACAGGTTTAAATGCAGTTTCTTTTTATCTGATTTCAAACTACATTTACTAACTACCAGATCTGGCTGACAAATGGCACATCGAAAATTCAACGATGCTTAAAAAAATATCACTAATGATATTTCCAAGCCGTCTTCATTCAAGTAACTATTTCATCACAGGACCTTTGAACATACACTGGCCAGTTGGAAAGATGAGGTATGTAGCTTATTACCTCTTTAAAGCAAACTGCAAACGCTGCCGACGTCCATGCACATAAAGTTAGAATTGTTATGGTGTGTGTCGACATTATAGTGCTTGTCCCCAAAACTGCTACAGATTGATTGCATTAAGCAGACATATTTGAGGTGTGTTATGCCATGTTGAAGGTAATATATACAACATTTGCTTTTGCTGTAATTTTCAGAAACAGATGGATTTGGGGGTTCTGACCTGTTTAAAGTTGTGTGTTCATATATGCTGGAAAAACCAAGGGGAAAAAAAATGCTTTACTTTTAGTCTGGTTCCCCGACCCTACTTCAGACGAAATGTAGCAATTTATAGACGTTGGGGAATAAGACTAGCTTGCTTGCTTACACCTGTTCACGATGTGTAACTGATTGCAAACAAAATGTGGACTAATTAAATTTGGTAAATTGGGGCAGTATTTGAAAAAGTCAGTTTTTTTTCCAACGATGGTCGGCTGACCATCTTTGGAAATTCCAAAAATTCCACTATTAAAATACAAAAATTCCCTATTCTTGAAAATGACAGCACACCAGGTGCCACGATTTCACAGGATGCTTGAGACTATTATTCACTTACAGTCCAGTAAGGTTTTTTATAGTAATTTGGAAGTTTTTGTTTTTTGATGTTTGCAAATGTTGTATAGTACCTTTAACAATTAACTACTGATCTAATCACGCGTATACCTCTGTTGAACAAAAGCCCACACCTCAAATATGGCTGCAGTGCAAACAGTCTATCTGGTCGCTTGCTGAACATGATGGTGGGAGGATTGTTCTTATCATTTTCAAACTAATTCACAGCCTAAAAACTATTGACAGGATTTCCAATGCAATTGACAACAAACTTCTTGCTGCTAATCACATTGTAAAAAGTTACCATGGTCATTTCTGATTTCCAAGACAATGCTTTCCACTTATTTGGGTATTTGTTTTGCAGCAAAGACACGTTTTATCTACATAGGGATATATTTACAATAACAGCTGTTGTTCCCATCAAAACCATTGTACGACGGGGATTTTCCAAATCAAGAATAATATACAATAACAAACCATTTTCATTATACTCAATTTCTTATTTACAAATGTATAAATTTGGGATATTTCATACATCAATCAAAAAAGCATTCAGAAATAATATCTATAACTATAGTCCCTACTTATTACAGATTTCATGTACATACCTCCAAAAAACGTTAACCAACTGAAATGACATTGCTTTAAATAATATCTACTTGTTAGGCCAAAAAAAAAAATAGTCGGTCTCTGGTCAGACCAAAGTTCCGGAACTGATGCGGCGACACGTCTTTTTTGTTGTTTTTTTTTGGCTTTTTTTTTTTTTTTTAAGCATGGATTTTACAGACAAGGTGGGTACTATTTTTTGCTTTTTTGTGTCCTCATATAGGCCTACATTGGTGTCCTCCATAATTTGCCTTGGTGCGGTTTCCCCATTCCTTGGTACAAAAATTTCAGAAGTTGCGGCAATAGAGGGTGCTGTTGTAGCTACTGCTGACAATTTGAAGGAAAAAAAAGGTTGACATGCATGATTAAGATCGACGCGCACGCTGACCAGAGACCGACTATATATTTTTTTTGGCCTTACATCAGTATTTTGAGATTACAAAATAACTTTTACACTGGAATGTAACAATGACACCAGAAGGGCACTTGGTTATAAATATTTGAGGACTGACTAGAAATGCTTGCTACCAAAATTCAATAAAAACAAGTCAGGTGTGTTTACAAACACAAATGCCCCGCAACCGTGACTGTTTCCATGACATAACACCACTCTTACATCAACTTACATGTACCTTGGTCAAATGGAACGTTCATTGACAGCATTAGTGTCTTCTGTAGGTTTTATATGAATTAATCCCTAATCCCTATGATCTCAGAATAAATACAAGATTTCTATTGTTTTAGCCACTGTGACCTTGACCCTTGACCTTTTGACCCCCAATGCGATAGGCTTCTTAGGATTGCCAAGGACAATCCACAAACCAAATTTGAAATTCATATGTAAAGTATTTCTCAAGTTATCGCGCTGACAAAATTTCTATTGTTTCAGCCACTGTGACCTTGACCCTTGACCTTTTGGCCCCAAATGCAAAAGGCTTCTTAGAATTGCCAAGGACAATCCACAAACCAAATTTGAAGTTCATATGTAAAGTATTTCTCAAGTTATTGCGCTGACAAAATTTCTATTGTTTCAGCCACTGTGACCTTGACCCTTGACCTTTCGGCCCCAAATGCAAAAGGCTTCTTAGGATTACCAAGGACAATCCACAAACCAAATTTGAAGTTCATATGTAAAGTATTTCTCAAGTTATCGCGCTGACAAAATTTCTATTGTTTCAGCCACTGTGACCTTGACCCTTGACCTTTTGGCCCCAAATGCAAAAGGCTTCTTAGGATTACCAAGGACAATCCACAAACCAAATTTGAAGTTCATATGTAAAGTATTTCTCAAGTTATCGCGCTGACAAGATTTGTCCGGACACACACACACACACGTGTGTAAATGCCGGCAATCGTGGACGCCCCATTGTCCCTAATCCTCTTTCCTTTGTTTGTACTCTAACTTTTTAGCGACAGCTCTCATTGGTTTTGTACACGATTTGAGATCGTGGACGTTCGGTCAATCGTGGACGTATTGTTTGCGCCCCAATTCTTTTGTCCTACGTCCACGATTGCCGGTGTTTACACACGCCCACACACCCACCCACCCACACACACACCCACCCACCCACCCACGGAAGGACAAGGCGGAAACAGTATGCCCCTTCGGCTTCGCCGCGGGGCATAAAAATACTGCTACCTCAGCTGATGCACGTAAGCTGTTCGCGTCTTGGCCACTTGTTCACATGGTCAAGTTGGCTATGAAATGCAACTTGATAAATCTTTCAAAATTGGGTTTTGCCCTTCACCGACGTATTTTCTAAAAACAGTAGCGAAACTATTTTTTTTACAAAGCGTACTCGGGTAGGACTCAAACCCACGACCTTCTGCTTACTAGTGCAGACATCTTACCACTCGACCACTGAGCTTGCCGGGGTCAGCTGGCTGGTTTGAACCTGATATAGCAGCTGGTATCGCTACCAAGCTATTTCTTAGATGGAATTTGCATCAGTGAGATGTAAGTTCAATATTGGGTTTTGCCCTTCAGCATTCTTCTTCTTTTTTTAAAAAGCTTCTCACTGAAGAATATCGGCTGCTTGTGATATACCATAACAAGATCTTGGAGGAAAACATTAATTCACTTTGGTTTATTTTAGGAAGCCTCTTTTGGAGCAGACCATGATTTATATAATTATGTGAAAGCTTTGTGAAGTAAGAGCAAGTTCGGGCGCTAACTACAGTTAACCTTAGTTTGACAAACTTCGCTCGAACGAAGGATGGTTAGACTACTCTAGTCAACTATTTGGAACCAGAGCCTGGGGTACGGTTGCGTCGCTGGCTACCAATAGACACCGGCATCATAAAGCACAACAGGAAACCAGGAGTTTTGACAACGGTTTGACTTGAGGCGTTTGCACTTCGCTATTAGTGAGCAGGCATACGTTACGTCACAAATCAACCACTAGTCGACTAATGGTCTTCGCCCGGACTTGATCGATACTGATATCGAAATCTGTACCGACCAATGCATCACGACAATGGGACACATCTCATGCGTGCGTAAGACTGGGCATTGTATGGTACACAGGGTGGAGTACAAATTGTTTTTCTATTGAAGACTCTCCTATTAGGTAAGATCAAACTGTGGTCTAGGATATATTATGGTTTTAACAGAACCTAGTGCCATACAAAGTTTCACAGACATGTACTTTTATATTTGGTAAATTAATGCCACAAAAGTAGGAGTTGTTTTGTCAAAAACCTGAACTGCAATAGGAAACAAACTATGCATGTATCAGAACAGTAAAAAATAATGACTGGCCATATTAACTTATGGGTAACTACATACTACATGTTCAAAAAAGGAACATTTTAAATTATACATTTACTACATCATGCAGGCCATACATATAGCCATACAGGTTTTTAAACATGAGAAGCATTGTACTGAAGGTTTTTTTTCCATACTTCTTTACGATTCTACAAAGTTCTGATGAAAAGTGAAAGAATATTAACCCATTAGCGCTTGTAGTTGTACTACATTGTATTACCCTGTGTTTATTCCCAGCTGAATCCAAAAACTATAGAGAGCTCGAACGGTTTGGGGCGGTACAAGGAGTAACAGGCGGGGCGGTTTGGGGCAGTACTGGGAGTAACAGGCGGGGTGGTTTGGGGGTGGTACTGGGATAAACAGTCGGGGTGGTTTGGGGTGGTTGTGGGAGTAACAGACATAACGGTTTAGGGTGGTACAGGGAGTAACAGGCAGGGTGGTTTGTGGTGGTACAGGGAGTAACAGGCAGGGAAGTTTGGGGTGGTACAGGGAGCAACAGGCAGGGAAGTTTGGGCTGGTACAGGGAGCAACAGGCGGGGTGGTTTGTGGTGGTACAGGGAGTAACAGGCAGGGAAGTTTGGGGTGGTACAGGGAGTAACAGGCGGGGCGGTTTGGGTAAGTACAGGGAGAAGAAGGCAGGGCGGTTTGGGGCTGTACAGGGAGTAACAGGCAGGGTGGTTTGGGCGGTACAGGGAGTAACAGGCAGGGTGGTTTGGGCCGGTCCTGGGAGTAGAAGGCAGGGCGGTTTGGGGCGATTTGGGGCTGTACAGGGACCAATGGGTTAACAGACTTCTGCAAAGATTCAGGGCGACTGATTACGCATCCGTTTCAAAAGCAAGTCACCAAGATCAGTTCATTGCATCTCAGTTTGACGGGCTTTACAGAGAAAAACATACATGAAATTGTAATCTTTAAAGGAAAACAGCAATGAAGGAAGGGACAGAATCTACTGTGGTGCCAATGAGTACCTCACGCGAAGTAAAGGCGTAACTTCCTCCCATACGAAAAAAAAAATGTGCCAGAACATCGCCAATACACGCAGTGAGCTGACTCAATAAATAAATTATGTACCTGTAGGGTTTTGTGAGGGGTCTACTATAGCACACACGACTGGCTCTCATTTGCTGTTGACTACTTTGACGACTGAGTTTACGGCTGATGTGGTGGGGATGTTGACAATGATGGTGTTGGTGTTGCCGGCGGTGGTGTTGATGTTGTTGGTGGTTGGCAGTGAGTTGTTCATGGCCAGTTCAGCCGAGGCGTCTACCTTGTCTGAAAGATAGAACAAACACAGCAGTCAGAGATGAAACTGGCTTATGGAGAAAACAAATCCTAAAGGGCCCATGCAATGTAATCTTTTTAATGCAATCCTTGAAAATGCACCTCAATGTTCCATTTAACCTTATTTTCAATTTGCGTTTTACCATTTAAAAGGGTATTTTGGTGCCTTAAAGCTATAGTCCATCATTTGCAGCCATCTGAAAAGTAACTGGCGTAATTATTGTTGAAAAACAAACTTGGTTGAAAGATAGTAAGGGAACTAAACTCCCTGAGAAATTTTTCTTTCTGGGAAGCTGTCATTTTGAAGTAATCAACGAAAGAAGGCATTTCCAACGGTGATTCTTACGAAGCACCGTAGGAAAATTTAAATTAGTAGTTCGTTTTGTTATTCAGCGCAGCGCGCACAAGTATTGGAACGACGCACACGCGCGCGCGGTTGTTATAATTCGTTGGATCAGTGCGCGACGTCGCGTATAGCTGCAAATTCAAAACAATTCAAAACATGATTCAGTAACTTTTGATTGGAAATTGAGATCTTAGAATGCTGTTTTTCTCGGAATGTACAGCTGAAGCTTAGCTGAAACTTCATCAGGTTAGTTGCTCAGTATCCTTCATTAGATTTTGAACTCTTTTGTTGCTTCAAACGAACAAAATGCACAAATTACAAATGATGGACTGTAGCTTTAATGGTTTTGATGCTAATGCCAATTTCCATATTCATGAGCAAAACTGTGATGTCATTCCGGGCAGAAACCTCAATGTTACAGCTATTTCAACTATAAAAGTTGCTAGAAATTTTGATGTTTTGCTGTCACAAGTTTTCTTTTCGTTGGTGATTCGTTGCTGTGTCAGTACATGGCAGTAACCCAATGAGCAAACCTTTCTCACAAGTGTTTTCAATGAGCAAACTTTGGATTAGTAAGATTTGAGGCTTTGCATGGTGGAGATACTAAATAATGAAAGGTTTGCGGAAACACCATGTGCGAAGAATTTCTCAACTAAGAGAATGGTTCTGAAAAGAACCAGAGGTATAAACTCTACGTTCCGGTCAGTATGCTCTGACCGTCTTCAGGAGAGAACAAAAAACCCAATAAACTGAACAGTGTCTTCCTGAAATGACATCACAGCAACAGCGCCCTCAGTTGCCTGGAAAAAAATTGGACATTTTGAAATGTTTAAAGAAGTGCACTTTTCAATAAAAGTAACCAGAGGGATATCAAAAAGTTTTCATACAATTAATAGGAGTAGCAAGTTGCACAAAATGTTTTCTTAAGAAAGATTCATCGCATGCACCCTTTAAAAAGGCATAAAAGGAGCCTACTTCTATCAATATTTTTTAAGCGTTGCATTTTGCACAACTAAATCTGACATCTTTACAGCATTTACAGTAATTGCGAAACGTCGTTTTCAATCCGATGTCAGTTTTTTTTCGATACAACTTTGCAAATTTTTGGGCTTACCCATTACAGCAATAGGGGTTTCTCCCGTCGCCGCTGCTACTCTGTGCTCAATCAGGTAGAACATGAACTCGTCGTACAGCAAGCGTATCAAATGGAACGACCCAAAGCTGGCGGCACTGCGGAGTGTGAGGTCACGTATCACCATGGAGCTGCAAGAGAATGAAATGAGAACTCAGAATTAATACGAGTGGATTACACAACATGACTGTTCTTGGAAACAGCGCAACTAACAAGATGATGTATCATCAAATACATACCGAGCTGGCTGGTCACGCTTAATATATTTTATAATCACCATTTGTATGATTAATTCGCTGTGGTGCCCGCTGCTATATCAGATTTGCACCAGCCAGCCAACCCCGGAAAGCTTGGTGGTTGAGTGGTAAGTTGCATGCACTGGTAAGCAGGAGTTTGGGGTTGAGTCCCACCTGAGCAAGCTTGTGAATGTTTTCTTACAAGCCCTCGGGCAACACTGAGTATACAGTGTTTATAAAATTTTGGGTGAACGGCAAAAAGAAACAATACTGAATTGACATTTTATAATACAATTATTTTGATCTAGAACCTGGGTAAATGAGGGAAGAATCCAAAATATAACCAGCGCTAACTTGAGGTTGAACCCCAAGGTACCCTGTAAAACCCTGTAAAACCACATAAAAAAGCCTGAGGTGAAACTCGAGATATTTCTGCATTCTCCCCTAACTTTACCAAACTAAGTGGCGTTATCAGATTTAAGTTTGCCCAGTTGCTATCAGCACTATGTTAGAGCCATAAACTAATCATTGGGGATTGCCCTTGAATTCTAGCCATCTTTTCAATTTTTTTGTCTTGTATGGATCTAACTTTAACAAAGTGGTCACTTGTTGACAAACCAAAGATTGTACCATAACACTTTTACCAGGACTAGTTTTGAATTTTGGACGAACATCGCAAACACAAACCCTCACCTGTAAAATGACCACTTCAGCAAGAACTGCCGCGCTGCCTTGGCAAAGTTTGGGGAGTTCTCATGGGGTTCCAGGACCTCGGTCACCACACCCTCCAGCCAGGCAGCCCACTGCTCCAGGGAGTTCTGGTCCTGTAGGGTCGACTTGAAATCCTGCTCCAAACGCTGGACCATCTGGTCATCGCATTGACACACCCAGGATGCCTGCTCCTGGTGGGAGTAGGGGGAAGGGAGGAGATGACAAGAGCACATATTGTCTGAAAACTGGACAAACCTCACAACACTAATTACATTATGGGTTCTGTGCCACCAGTAGATGGCACTTTGACTGCTTTCGACAGCCTTAAACTGCCCGCAGGTCAACCTTGAGACAACAAAAATCAGGCGGCGACTGACTTCTCAGGATCAAGCTGCACCTGAGCCACAACCGTCGGAAACAAATCAGTCTTCGATTTTTGGCGACCCGAGTGTAATTAAGACAACATTGAGACGATCCCAATCAATCTGTACTAAACAAAAACAGTCACAAGAGTAGGAACATTTCCACTTGTACGTGGTCCAGGCGGGAATCAATCGCAGTCGTCCTGAGTTAATTTACGACGTTCTGCGCGCATCAACATCATCCTTTTTCATTGTGTAGCCAATCAGCACACTACACAGGCGCTCGGCATAATGCGCCACATCATGCAGCATGCGCCAGGCACTGCCGATCTCCATATAAGGAGATTGTTTGCTACTACTCGAGAGAGGCACATACCATACCGTAGCTAGAGGGGTGTTTAAAAACATTCTTCCAATTATTTTCAGTTTCTGTTGAGCTGCCACTTTAACTGTACTTTATGTACAAGGCTGCTGCAAAGTGACAAAGTCACATCTCCTACTATTTCAAAAACATGATAAGAAAAGGCGGACGGACACCATAAAGGAGTGAATATGAAAGATGTTTGCGGAGAACCAGGCTCTGGCGCTCAACTGCAATGAATAGAGGAGACTGGCTTCCAGATTGTCAGCACAGCGTCCCATTCAACTCTTTGCTGGAGTTACGGTATCAAGGCAAAAAGGCAAGGCAAGATTCAAGGAGCACCAACCTGTACATTGGCAAAGTCTACTCTGTTGAGGTCGCTCAGCATCTGGTTGATCTGTGATGTGTTCTGCAGCACGGCTCTCGCAGCCTGTGCTAAGTGATTGAGGGAGGTGTAACGACGGAGGGTCTGAGCAAAGGCGGTCACGGCACCCACCTGAAAGCATCACAAGGCCATTCATTCATTAACATCAATAATCAAGGCAGGCCACACATTTTGAATTTTGTTCCAGTATAGATAGTTCTAGTCTGTGGCTTAAAGGTAGAGTATGTCATTTGCAGCAATCAAAAAGTAGGCCTAACTGACTAATTGAAAAGCATACTTGGTTTAATGGCACTAAACTCCCTGTGAAATTATTCTTTCTGGCACACCATCATTTTAAGATAACAATAAAAGAAGGCCATTTCAAAAGATGTGTCCAAAGATGCATCTTTGAAAATTCCGTTAGTAGTTCGTTTTCAATTCAGCGGAGCCTTGAATGGGTGTGTGCAAGCATTGGCACGACGCACACGCGTGTGTGATTGCTATAATTCTCGGTTCAGTGTGCGACATCGCGTAGCTGCAAACGGCAGAATGAGAACGTGTCCGGGATGCTGATTTTGGGCGCAATTCCAAACATGACTCGGTAAATTTTGAATTGAAATCGAGATCTTAGAATATTGTTTTCTCAGAATACACAACAATCACTGAGCTAAAACTTCATCAGGTTGGTTGTTAAGCACCCTTCTGCACAAAATCTTAAGTAAGGCCAAAAAAAAAAAAATAGTCGGTCTCTGGTCAGACTGAAGTTCCGGAATTGATGCGTTGTTTTGGGGTTCTTTTGGTGGCTTTTTTTTTCAAGCTTGTATTGAACAGACAAGGTGGGTACTATTTTGCTTTTTTTTGTGTCCTCATTATACATTGGTGTCCTCCATAATTTGCCTTGGTGCCCTTTATCATTTGCCTTGGTGCAATTTCCCCATTCCTTGGTGCTCCTTGGTACAAAAATTTGAGGAGGCGCAGCAATAGAAGGCGCTGTTGTAGCTTCCGTGTTAATTTGAAGGAAAAAAAAAGGTTGACGGGCATGATTAAAATCGACGCGCGCGCTGACCAGAGACCGAGTATTTTTTTTTTTTTGGCCTAACGTGCGTAACATCTAACTCTTGGCAGCAAAAGCACAGTACATACTGTACATATTTAGAAAACAGAGAAAACACATGCATGATTTTTGAGTCATTTTTTTAGAGAATTTTGTTTCCATTGCTAATGAATGTTACCACCTTCATCTGAATGATACCACCTAAGACGGAGAAATTTCACAGGATATTTGGTACCATCCCTATGTTCTATTTGAGCAATTTTTTCCCCATTAAATCAGTAGATCCGGTTTTTATAGTAAAATCACTGTTCATACATGTCTCTTATTTTGAAAATAATACAAAAGTTCAAATTGACAATTCACTTCAAATGACACTTCCCTGTTTTAAAAATTAATATTCACATTTACACTTGTAAGAGCACTTCACAAAATCAGTGACTTTCTTCTTCTTTTTTCTTCTTACCTTAAGACCGATCATGTCTTGTGGGATACCAGTCATACTGTTCTTCAACCAGGTCTCTAACGTTTTCGCAAAGTTGCGAATAGCTTGTGTCAAGGCACCTGAAAAATAGGAACCATGCAATTCAATTTCAATATCGTTATCAGGTCTATGAGCAATGTGCAGTCGATTAACCCTCACTCCTTAAGGTGATTTACTAGGAACCTTCCTCATCCTTGCAAATCCCAACACCATATGTGATGCAATCAAGCTAGTCGTTTGTCGGGAATTTTTATGTGGAGATACAGGCCAAAATAGAGCCACTAAATCACATCACTTCATCACATCTCTTGGAGTTCCGACTTCCATAATTTTTGAACTAAAGATGGTACCAGCATGCGGTTTTCACAGCAGTAATGCTGAGATTGTGCTCTTTTGAAATCTGTAATAAAAAAATTTGACCAGGGTCGACAAACGACTCATGTAGCTTGATCGCATCACATGTGGTAAACTGTGCTCAAAAAACAGTTGGACTCTGTTTATTTGTGGTATGCCTAATCCCACATAAAAGCTCAGTCAGTTTACTAGTGCAGTACTCATCCTAACAGATTCCAACAAACCCTTGTGTTGGAGTTTGGCTGCTTGGGGATCATTAGGTAAAAATGTCTGTATTATCAATCAAAATTCTGTTTCATGATTTAAAAAGAGGCTCACTTTTCCTGGTTACGTTAATTGTGCGGTTAAATTTAAATCTTATACAAAGTCACTTCCACTTCTCAGTCATGTTATGCACGATGGTTATTTAGATTTTGTGAACTGGTGACATGCAAATGGCATACAGGGTGAGTAAAAAAAAAACGAAGCCCAAATGTTTGGACCATTGTTTTAGGGAGATTCTACATGTAGCACTTTCAAAATCTAGGATATGAAAGCCCAATTCATAAGCTTTCTTTCAGTACAAGCATCATTCAAATCACTCATGCACTTTTCAAATTACAGAATTTTAAACACAACCACCATTTTAAGGTTCTGTCCACGGATCACCAAAAAGGTGTGCGTTCTTTCAGCAAAACGAAAACAATTCACACACATCCTTATGTGATTTGTTTGAAAGAACACTGAACTTTTTTGCGATCCATGGACAGAACCTTGAAACGGTGGTTGTGTTTAAAATTCCGTAACTTGAAAAGTACATGAGTGATTTGAATGATTCTTGTACTAAAAGAAAGCTTATGAATTGGGCTTTCATATCCTAGAATTTGAAAATGCTACATGCAGAACTTCCCTAAAACAATGGTCCCAACATTTGGGTTTCGTTTTTTTTTAATCACCCTGTTCATGTGTAATTCAGAACTTCAACAATAATGGTACCACAGGGACGTGCTTACTTGGTATTGGCCGTAGCACGTCCGGTATTAGGACCTCCACCAATCCCTGGTACAGTACGTGGTCGTAGTGTTTCACATACTCTTGGACTGGATTGCTCTGGCATAAGGAGGCCAGCTTGGCTTTGGGAAGTCTTTTCTCGACGTCTACCTCACTGAAAAATAACATTCCAGATTGAGTAACATAATACATGTTAAAATCTCTGAGTAGAGCGTGTGTCTTAGTATACAAATATTGAGTGGCTCAGATTGAAATGGGAGGAATATTAATTATCGCAAGGTGAAATCTGGACTTTTCCATTTCACGAGGGGAAGCCGAGTGAAGTGGAAAAGTCCAGATTTTACCGAGCGATAATATTCCTCCCATTTCACCATTTAAAGCCACTCAATATTTGTTTTATATAACTGACATAAAGAACCTTGTCATTTGATATATATTTGAACTTTTATTTCACTACAAAATTGATGGGAAATGTATTTCTCTCTTCCAAACCACCCTTCACAAAAATATTTGAACCCCACTCTGTAGCGCTGGCTCTTTGGAACAATATACGCAACGCTGAACGCGCACACCAGCATCCCTTTACACACAAATGCCGCGTCTTGGAACAAGGATGATCCTAACTGTTCAATAGTATTTCCCACTCCCCATGGGCGGATAGTACTTTTTGAGACCCGGCGTGAATGGGAGTAATAACGAATGTCACGTGATGTGAGTTCCACCAATCAAATGACAAGGATCTGTATATTGGTTATATAATCTTAACTATGACTAAATCACATTACATTCCTCTTAACTGTGGGTAGAATTAAGTGTATTCACAGGAAAGTGAGCTTTTAAACCTTTTTGCTTGTGAATTTTGGAGTCAAATTACAGTATCAACCCTGCAAAATTAAGTTACCATTTCATCCATACATCCTAATTTTACAAGGCATTTAAAGAGTTATCTTGGTAAAGGATCTCATTATGAACCTTTCCTATCCACAATATTCACAAAATGTTATCAATGATGATTAAGACCCTGACTTTTTTGCAAGAGAATTATATGACACTATGTGCAATCTGCAATTACATAAAAGCAAGAAATGTTTTGATGTAGGAAGAACTTATATCTCTGGTTCATCATTAAATAAAAACAAAATTGAGATATACTTTTGCTGTGCGTCGGCGGGTGGATTCCTCCAAAACGTCTGCCACAAGGCTTCAATAAGAGCAAACTGGAGATTAACGACCACATCAAGAATGGCCTGCCAAGGAAACAATACAAATGCTTATCAGGTATCACGAGGGGCTTGTGAACTTGAATAAAGGCCAATAATCAGAGCATTCCCACAGATTAATAGACCGACCCTTTAATGACGACCGTGATTAAAGGGACACTACGTCCTGGAATATGCCCAATTCGGCCACAAAACGCGCTTTGAGTGAAATGATGTTCATTGGAAAGAACATTTAAAAGTAGGAAATAAACATTCACACAACTATCCTTTAGAAACTGGGCCTTTTGTGTTATTCTTGTGTTCTTCGTGCGAGAACGAATTTCAGGGTCCACTTTTGCGATCCCCCAAAAATCGGGCTGTTCATGCTAGTTGTGATTCCATCTGTTAAGTGTTCGACTTTTGCGGACGTGTAAGAAACCACATTTGTGCATTGGTGCTGTGTGTAATTATGTGACACACACAATTTTTATCGTACTTTGACTGGAAAAACGTATGCGTACTCCTTCGTGTCCGATGTAAACGACCAGGTTTTTTTCCGTCTTTTCTCAGGAACGGTAAAACATTAGGTTGGTTTCCTTTCAACCAAATGTTTGAAATAGGATTAGTAAACAATCCAAAATATGAAATTTTCAGGGATTTCACGACTTAGTGCCCCTTTCATGCCTGCACAAAATCTGTCATGTTGCACATGTGTATGACAGTGCGGCTAGTGGCTTTGATCTGGTACACAGTACCCTGTGGAGACGTGCAAAATAGGGAACAAAAGATTGTTTACGTCTCCACATAGCAATTTTTCTATAGGTGAATACGTCTCCACAAGGTTATCACGAAATAGATATATGGATTTTACTCAAAAGCTAGGAATTTCCAAGGTGTGTTGATCAGTCGCAAATTGAAGTATTTTATGTAAGGGATATTAAGTCCGAATTTCAGCCCAGGAAATTAATTCTGGTTGAAATAGGAGCACTTTGAAAGGACACTTTCAAACTCGAAAAACTTTAGTACACGAGAATGCAGAAATGACTCCACAGGATACAAATTTCAGTATCTGTGGCGGTGTATGTGTTGCTTCTCATGGGTGCAGTGGTTGGGGCTCAATGGATCGGTCGGTTCCAAAACAAAAAGAAGTTCTCTTCATTAACAGCTCCAAGCAACTAGATTTTTACCTCACAGTGCTCTCTGTAGAGCGCCTGGAAGGCTTTTACGTCATCATGCGTCACTCCTTCTGGAAGAGGCGTAGAACCAAACTTAAGCTCCCCGAAATCAGGCAGCGCCATGGAGGCATCACCCAGGAACTGCTGGTGCTGCTGGGTCTGGGTCTGTACGGGGTCCTGGGCGGCCCCGCCACTTCCACTTATTGCCCCTCCGCCCTCTGTGCCATCGGGCTTGCCGCCTAAAGGAGACGGCTTGAATCTGAAAGGAAAGGAAAACAAGAACTCAAAGAATAATGTAATGGTACATACAGAACCTATTTTTTACTCCAAGGAGTGAAAGGATTGCTGCTTTAACCATCCTATGCAAACATACATTCTCTGCCAAGTAGTCCTTTCAGTCAACATCAAACAAGTGACTGTTTTCAACAGTTAAGAATTCCCAGCCAACATAAAGCAGGATTGACTGGCTGGGACTGTGTAAGTAACTTAATACAGCTTTGCTTTGACTCAGGGTGAGTGATAAAACAGTTGTGACACAAGTTGCCTGCTTTGTCTGTTGACCCGGTTTGACTAGTCACAGTGCTTGCTTGACATGTGATCTGACTGCTGGTGACTAGCCTTTGTTAAAAGTATAGCAGGGGAAGTGCAAGTGAATTTCGACTGTCTGTGACTGTTTAAATACCAGGAGGGGTGAGCACAATATGGTAATTTCAAAAATAATACCGGGCAATGTTTGCACCATTACATTTTTTCAGTGGTGGATATGAATTCTACAGCCATTCAATCTGATATTGTCAAGATAACAAAAAGTATCCCTCGGCTATACACATACTCTGGAACTCTAACAATATCTAATATTCCCAGAGATTTTCCCATTGAAATGCTCCGTACATAGCAAATAAGGAAATAAATATGTGCTTGGCCGGCGAGGGTCATAACCGCGCCCAGGGCCCAAGCCAGTTTTAAACGTTCTTGTTTAAAACTGGCTAAGCACATATTTATTCCCATTCATAAATACCTTTCAGTCAAAAAGTCACAAGAAGTCACAAATACACACATTTCCAACGATTTGTTCAACAAGTTACTTCAGGTTTTGTGAAATACCCCTCTATTATGGAAAATTGGCACGTAGACAGTGCGTACTGTTGCGCAACATGCTAGAATTGTGTTTAAAACCAGGCGGTGCTTTATCAGCGGTTTAAAACCACCCACATGATGGGCTCATGACCAATGGGACGAATGGGTATACTATTTATCAATCAGAATTAACAATGACTGCATGCATAAACATGTATGCATAAATGAATAAACATCCACCTACATGGCTAACCTACTCTCGCTCTATGAGATTCATAACTGCACAGTTAAGTGTATTTCACTTAATTCAAAGGTGTGCACCAACAATGTTAACAGGGCATCCATGTTGCTATCGCTGTAAATCAGACAATGGATGTTTACAGCCGATTCATACTTCATGTGAATGTAAACAGAATTTAACTTTGAAATGATATCCAACAACAATGTGTTGAAATGCACTGCGATTAACTATTGTGAATTTGCCACTCGGGTACTTGGTGGTGTCATGTTTGCACACAACCAATGCATTTACACAGAGCAGCATAAGAGAGGACATTTTAACCACCATGAACAGCAGGGTACCTAGGGGCTGGATTTACATGCCCCCCTAACTGGACTCTTCTAAGGCAGAAATTATCACCAACCTCTTGGCGGAGTTGATTGGCTGTTGTCTCATGGCCGTGTGGCCACTCTCTTCTTGGTACTGATTGAGTGGTGAGGAGCTTTTGATGCGGATGCCATAGTAGTGATATTTGGAGTTCCCTCTGTTTATTGAAGTACAAAAGTAATAGTGAACCTTTAGACTATAGAAGCATAGGTCACACAAATATCATTATTCTGAAATCATCGAACTTTGACCTCACAGTAACCCCAAACTTTAAGGTCAAGCAACTTCACGCTCTTGACAAAAATGTTTCCCTGAGATCTTGGCTACCAGATTAGAAAATATAAACATAAAAATAATTTTGACTATTAGCAAGGCATGCAAAATGATACAAGCAGTCACCGAGGTTAACCCTTGAGGTACCCTATAAAACCAAGGTAAATCTCCACCTGGTTAATTTTGCATTCTCCCCTTACTTAAAAATGAACTTTAAGCGTTTCTCAAAACTTCACTTGTAATTTGACATATCTTGGGATCAGGGTCAATGTTTGTTTAAATTTCAGGTTTATCCAATGTACTTTTTTCAATAATATAGCAACTGACGAAGACACACACATAGATACATGAGTAAGACATCAAAATGGGATCTGCCATTTTCTTTTTCAATCGTCTAGACCTTACCTGGTTCCCAGTCTCCTGGTTCGAAGCCCGAGGAACACCGACCGTATTAGCTTGCCAAAGGAAGCTGCATTGACCGGGTCAATTTTGTGTTCCTGACAATGTCGCATGTAGTGATTGAAGAGAGTGCTTCTGGGCAAGCTGACACCCTCTGCGCACTCGTAGTTGTCCAACAGCCACTGGACCTGCAAGCAAAATTTAAGCCACTCATTATTGTTTTATTTCACTAGAACATTCTTCGGGATTCCCATGAAAATCTCGAAATGAAATTCCATGACTTTTCCAGGACAAAAGTAGGGCTTTCCATAAACCAATTCCATGGCATCTTAGGAGTCTATTGCTCTGGAGGCATGGGACGCCACTCCCTTTCAGCTGTCCAGTTTGACACAAGACCACCGAGCACCACATACGCATCACAATGGTGCATTGACCAAGCAACAAGTACAGAGCATACATGCATAAATAGGAAGTAAAGTTAACTGGACCGAAAATTGGAAGACTGGCATAGCCAAATTAACGTATCATCACATATGAGTTGTGCAGGATTCCACAACTTTTCCATGACTTTTTTCTTGGAATTTCAACTTTTCATGACTCCTTGTAAAATGTCCATGATTCCAGGATATTTCCATGACTGTGGGAACCCTGTGTCTTCTTAAACGTTCTGATGAAATGCTCTTCCATGTACTACGAATACAACTAGAAGGTTTTCATTGTAGAGAAACATGAGGACTTTTGCAGTAGCATCATTTGTCTCCCTTGTGCCTCTCTCAAGACGAACAGAGCACACTGTTTGAAAGTTTGAGCGAACATATTCTCAAAACCACACACAGCTCAACGTAAATGAAGTATGGTGGAGTGGCTAAATGGCATCATCAAATGCCAGATGTGACTTATAAAGGACTCTCAGTCCTATGCGAAGAGTGAAAGATGGCTGGATTAGTTTGACCAGTTGGTGCCTGTACTGCCCCAAAGCGCCCTGCCTGCTACTACCTCATACCGCCCCAAACCGCCTCAGCACTCTATGGCTCATTGCTTCATCAAGGAGTAAGTAGTTTAGTAAGGGAATAAATGTGTGCTCGGGAGGTTTTAATCACTCTGTTTAAGACCGCTTGGATTCTGGGTGCTGATAATTACCCGAGCCGAAGGCGAGGGTAACTATTAGCACCCAGACCCCAAGCAGTGTTAAACAGAGTGATTGAAACCGACCAAGTACATATTTTTTTGGTTTAAGACCAGCTAGCCATGTCTTTATCATTCGTTTAAGACCAGCCACGTGACGGGCTCTCGACCAATAGGATTGGGTAAACTGTCTTAGGTATTTATAAATACAATGTAATACATGTGCTAATGGATTAAAGTCTATTAATCTCACGCAGGCCCCACTCTCTGGAACAGTCTACCCCTCTCTATCCGTCAAGCTCCCTCTTCGATCTCCTTCAAACAAGAACTCAAAACCTACCTGTTCACATCCTAATCTCCTCTTCGGCCTGCACCTTGCAATTCATATGTCTTGAACCTAGCATTTATAATTTGTAGTTTTGTCATTTATAATTGTTGTCATTTAAGTTTTGTAGTTTGTGCTTACTCTTTGTATAGCGCCATGAGCGTCACCTAGTGATGGACCTGTTTGCGCTTAATAAGATGCCACTATTATTATTATTATTATTATTAAAAAGGGAATAAATAATGTGCTTGGCCGGTTTTAAAAAAGTATGTTCAAAACCGAATAGCTTAACTGTTCTTACTGTTGCAGGTGATGCACGAGTGGTGTGCGTGAGAGGGTGCCCATTACCGTCCATGGTGTGACCCTGTAACAAGTACGTGTTCCCCTGCTGGGTGATGAGTTGCGGCCCTCCGAGCAAGCCCCCTCCGATGAGGTTCCCTCCAACGATGGCTCCACCCACGGACATGTTGGAGCCACCCAGGGTCTGGATGCTTCCAAGGGCCCCCGAGGTGAGTGCCTGCCCCGAGGAGTAGTACGTGGCCCCGCCGGCCGGAGTGGCCTGCGTGTACATCGTCGTGGCCTCACTGTAAGGATAGTTTGCCCTATGGTCAGCAAGATTTGTTTCATCATGAAACAGAGAGGAAAAGGGAAAGAGAACAAAAGAGGAAAACAAAAACCAAAACGATCCCCCAGGACGGAGACAGGACCAGAAGGAAACGGTCAGGGAGAACGAGAAGTAGAAGGGGGGGAGAGAATCATTGCATGGGGTTAGTACGGTTAAGCCACATGGCTGTTGGTGCTAAACTATAAGGGTGCGTGGGATATAGGTCGTGTGGGGTCATGGGTCGTGTGTGGGGCAGACATTGGGGGTGCGTGAGTTAGTTTATGTGCAGGAATGGCATACCTGCTGTGCTATGGTGTGCTCAAATACAGTACATAGGGGTTGCGCTCTTTACAAAGGCAGGTGAATGGACACATATTAACCATCACAGAACTTAACCCATCAAACCCCAACGGCATGTTTTGTTGGAATCTGTCAGGATGGGAGCAGTGCCCCTAAACTGACAGTCTTTTACATTGGGTTGGCACACCTCCAGAATCAAAATCAGAAATATGCGTGTGCAGTTTCCCATATGGTGTTGGAATTTGCCAGGATGGGTATGGTTCCCAGTAAATCATGCTAGGGAATTATGGGTAAGGCCTTTAATTTTGTGCAAAATTTTTTTTTTCAATGCAACTACTTTGAAATATTAAGCATTAAGATTAACATGTTTAAGTTTCCACTAAATTGCTTATTCCTTCTACACAGAATCAAAACTTGAATAAAACTTTACCAAAGTAAATTTACCATATTTTAATTGGAACCCTGCATTGCAAGGTACGATGCACATTCTAGGGTTGGGTTTAAATACCAGAAAGTCTGCAGATAAGGAAACACCTTAGATTCTTTAGTTTGAAAAGTTGGACAAAGAAATTGACTGGAGCAGATTCTGAACCTGCGACCTCCGGATTACCGTTCCGGTGCTCTACCAACTAAGCTATCCAGCCCTATGTTGGTAGTTCTCCTAATTTGTCAATATCTTTGTTCAACCATTAATTCTTGTTTAACGCTGTTCCACAGTTCAGAGAGATGCTTCCTACAATGGCAGATGTTCCTTTGTCTCATAGAGGAACCCTCTGCAGTAACACATGTTACATCCAAATCGGTATATCAAAAACTATAACACACACACGTCCTTAAGTTAGATAACGGCACTCAAACCATGTTAAGAGACATTACGCACACAATATTAAGTGTGAGCCAAAGCGTATGAGCTCATTATCTGAGGGATGGCACAGAATCATAGGGATGACAAGAGGCATGAAGATGTTTGGTTAGCAAAGAGCCTGGTTATTGGGAACCAAAAAAAATATATGCAATGGACTCCGTGCACAAGTACCCCCTCAACGGTTACAAAAGGAGAGTTGGGGGAGACCACTGGGAGGGACATTTGAATGCATGGTTTGTGCACATTCAGGATTTACTTTAGTCGTGCGTACTTGGCGCAGCACTTGTGCAAACCAGAGTGCGCACCCTTTGTGTCCCTCCTATTGGAGCTCTCAAAAGTGGTCACCAAGCACCATCTACATGTGCGGTTCGTACACGGAGTCCATACTAATCTACCATGAGGGGAAAAAAACTACCATGAGGGGGAAAAAACAAGTACCTCATGCTATGGTTATGACATGCGGGCCAGACAAGAAACTAAGAATTGTGGGGACAAATGTCATGCACCACGTTATAATGTGAACATGTAGGCTTGGCTGACTCCAATTTTTTGGTAATTAGTTTCGATTCCATCTAGATTCTGTTGAGTATTAAGAATAAGATTCCCTTCAAAGTGGGAAAGAACAAAGAAATTGACTGGAGTGGGGTTTGAACCTGTGACCTCCGTATTACCGTTCAGTGCTCTACCAACTGAGCTAGCCAGCCCTATGTTGGTGGCTACCTAAGTGGTCAATTTATTTGTTCAAGGGGGCTAGTCAGAAGCCTTATAGCTGTATATGCCATGCAGCCAGGGATCACACCCAAAGTCGAGATGCTGACCTGGGAAATAGCAAATGGCGATCACTTGAAAGGATACACGCCCCTCGAACAAAGATATTGACCAATGGACCGATCCAGTAAGCTCCGCCCAGTGCGCACGTGGGCAAATTAACACGTGCTCCTCTCCAATGCCACGCTGCATTTTCCTTCCGCGCGCATCATACGCGCGTGCACGCATGTCGGACCTTAGTGCATGCACGTCGGACATAAATCACGGCTGTGATTGGTCAGAACACCATGGGGCGGTGCTTACTGGATCGGTCCATTGGGGAACCGCCAACGTAGGGCTGGAAAGCTTAGTTGGTAGAGCACTGGAACGGTAACTCTTGGGTCGCATGTTCAAACCCTCTCCAGTCCATTTCTTTGTTCAACTTTTCGAAAACAATTTATTTTGAAGACAGTTTGCTCATGTCCCACATGCTAATGTAAAAGCTCTATTGAATCTGATTCTTCCTTGCCTGGTCGTTGAAGCCTAATAACTTGGACATCACAACAACCAATTGGAGTTATAAGTGGGGGAAAAAAGCTAATTGAAAATCTGATGCAATAGCTTTCTCTTGCTCATGCTTAAGTTTCTTTCAAACCCTTTTTTTTTCTTTCGGTGAAAATCCTTTCCTGACGTGCCGTTTTAGAACTGAGTAAAGCTCTGACAAGAATGAACTTGAGCAGTCACTACATATATACAGGATCATTTGCTTTTCATGTATTTTGTTCGTTTCCAATAATTACACCACTCAAAATCCAAACAAGAATGTTCAAACCTAACCTGACGAAGTTTCTCAGTGGATATTACACTTGAGAAAACAGTGAAAAACCATGCATCGGTACAACTTTTTGATCATGAAACACAACTTTGTCAATAAAACCCCTTTATTCCAAAAATCTGTCAAATCACCGGTCATTGGAAATCACCAACATTTCTTGATTTAAATGACAACAAGCAAGACGGAATCATTTCATGGGGTGATTAGTACCCGTACCAGTACAATCTTTAATCCAAGTAAGCTTTTTGATAATAATTTGGTAGTTTACTTTTTAAGATAACTGCAAATGATCCTGTATATATGTCTCTAAATCGTGAAAAGTTGGCTGCACTATGAATTAAGAAAACCAATGAAATGAAATAAAATGAAATCCACAGTGGAAGACATGACACCACAAGCGTTGTGTAATATGTAACGCACAGCAAGGCCCCTTAACACCAACACTAAATACTGCACCGCAAACCACAAAGGCTGGCTGATTAGTTAATTTGTCATTTATCAAACAGATTTCAGTTTTGGCTTTTTTAATTGGAGTGTTTTTTGTATCTGTCTTGAGGTTAGTTAATACTTAACACGAATGCGAATGCAAAGCGAATCTGACATCAGGAAACATTCACAGCAAAATTCGCTGAAATTGAATGTGTTCAACTTTTTGCGAATTCGCAGCATGAAAACTATACGTGATGTCTCAAATTCGAGTTCACATTCGCTTTCGCGCAGAGTCTGAACCGGCCATAAAACAGGGAACTCTGAAATGTACTGATGCAGTTCCTGAAGTGGATTTTGTTACATGGAATATTGCATTTACTCAACTCTGAGCAATACTCCATGTAAGTATATCTGTGACTCAGTGAAACCTGCAGACCCCACAACTTGCTCGTTTTAGGATCTTGTCAATGGTTTTCCTGTTTTGTTTTTTCATCTCGCCCTACAATTTGAGTAAAACTGAACTTCTACCAATGCGACACGTGAACACACACCAACCAGGCCAGCACAAAGGAAAGGGGTCGAGGGGGAGGGAGAGAGGGTAGGAGGGGGGTTAAGGTGGGTGTTATTGGGCCAGCATGCAGGATGATTTGATAATGAGCTCACATAGCGCCGTTAGCATAGATGGAACTTGTGTGATCGCCCCCGTCTACGTACTGCACGTGTCCTTGGTAGACCCCTTGCTGGGAGGCCTGGCTGACGGGGATGGTCTGCAGGGTCACTGTGGTGCCAGCGGAGGGGACATCCTTGACTGGCTCAGTAACTGGGGCTGTCATTGGTTGCAAAAGAAAACCGATAAAAATTAATCATTCACTTTGAAATTCATCAAATAAACAAGACTAGGCAACAGATCAGGTTCACTTTTTTGGGGGAGTAAGATGTAGACCTGTGCTTCACCACATGTATGTGACTTCAGACTTGCGTTCCTTCGTCAAAGACCTTGACGTATCAACAGCGGAAGATTGAAGAGCTCAGTTAGTAGACCATCAGTTCAGTGTTCCAAAGATAGTAGGTTCAAAACTCACTGGTGTCAATTTAGTTTAACCATGCCATGCTGTACAACCCTCTGCTGTTGATCTCCTTCAGTCCAGTGGGACAAACTCAGCAGAGCTAGGGTTTGAAAGTTGCTGAAAGCCCCGAACCAATGATAGGGTCTATGGTGAGTACATATTTGCCAAAATGCTCCCATGAAAATAGCAATTTCTTTTGTTCTCCATACATTTTTTTATAGGTAAAAACCTTTCAGTAAAAACCTCTGGAATTCCAGATTTCACAAGGGATTCTTTATAAAAATCCTGAAATCAGGACAAACCATGACAAATCTCAACCCTCCAAAATTCAGACACTCTTTTGTTTTATAAGCAAATGTTTTTTAAATCTCAAATTAAACAGATTGTTTATGTGAATAAGAAAAAAATAGCTGACAATTCAAAAATATAGGGCCTATGATCTGAGGTAGGTATATGATGTGAGGTAGTGGATTTTTCTATTCGAGTACTCGCAAAGAAATTACTAGCGAGTAAACAAGTACTCGCTCATAGTTAAGCGAATTCCCATAAAAGCAGAACAATTACATATTTTGTATGTTAGTATGACGTGAAGTAACTAACTAGCAAATAGCTTGCAAGTCACACCACATTCTTCAGCACTGAGATATCCTTACTGTGCAACATTTTGGGTCATTCACGGGAACCCTAAACCCTAAATTGCTACTCGCGAGTACCTGTTTCTACTCGCACCAGGACGAGTACTAAAGTAGATGAAAACCACAGGTAGAACCAGAAGCATAAACTACTCGCAAGTAATCGAGTAATCGAGTTACTCGCCCAGCGGTAATGTGAGGTAAATATTTTCCCTGCAAGAGAAACAGGGAAAGACAAAACTGAAACGCAAGGGGTTTCGGTTTTAGGGGAGAAATGACCGTGCGTCCTTCTTGTGGGGTACTTACCTGCGACTTGTACAAACTGCTGGGCCTGTATGGTCTGCGTGCTGGGCTGATGCTGAGCCTGGTGTGTCGTGATGATCGTCGGCGCTGAGATCTGTTGCTGCTGAGTAGTCGCACTGATTGATTGCATCTTGAACGACTGTGATGCCTCTCAATATAAATCCAATGCCTGCAGGAGTACAGGATGGCATAATGCATTGAATGAGGTTTTTCGTCCTTAGATACAGAGAACTCTCACATTACTTGGAGTACAATGTAAATTCACACTAACCCTCCTCAATCCTCCAAAATCATACAAGCAGTGTTTTTTGGTGGATTTTGAAGGATTTGTCAGTTGATTGTCAAGGATGCGGTTTGTCAATGTCTTCACCCGAACCCCCTTTTTGCTGCATGTAGAAACCATCCTCCACCCAACAATTTTGCACTGATGTTGAAATGAAGGACACCCAGCACCTCAAACCTTCAAAATCCTCCTCTTCTTCAAACACCATTCATCCTCAATCCTCCAAAATCCTCATGCTTCTCAAACACCATTCATCCTCAATCCTCCAAAATCCCTCAAAACTGCCAGGAGTAGTTTGGAGGATTGAGGTGGGTTAGGGTTAAGCTGTACCCTGCATTGTTTATGTTCAGCACTGCATAATTGAGGCCTACGTTATACTGGACATCATCCGCACTGCTTCTGGATATCATCCACACTGCCCCAATCTACATGTAATACAGTGATTGTTGGATGATTTTGAAGGATTGAGGCAGTGGTCACCCCTCCAATGAACAAATGGGGGGGGGGGGAATGGATACAGCCTTTATCCTTCAAAATTATCCATTATTTCTTGAAGGATTAACCCTAACCGCCCTGAATCCTTCAAAATCCTCTTTGCCAAAGTGGAAGAATTTGGAGGATTGAGATTACATGGCAAAAGTGCATCAGTGATTTCGTAGGATGCACTTTGTCAAGGTCTTGGGCCGGACCTTGGGTTGTTTTTGCTCAGCCATGCATAAATATAGGCCTGGATTATGCTTAAAATCCTCCGTATTGCTCCAGGATGTCACTGGCCAAGCCTCAACATATTGACAGTCACTGCTGCAGGATTCAGGCAGTGGTCACCCCTCCACGGACCATATTCAAGAAATAATTGAGGAATTGGCAGGATTGAGGCTATATAATATTTTCCCATGAGACCAATTGTAGGATTTTGCAGGATTGAGAATGAATCCTAGAAAAAAATGACCTAGGCAATTAGGGTTAATTTAAATTTAATCACTTTTATTCAAATTACATTTTAAAACTGCACATTAAAAATGCCCCTCCCACCAATTTTTAAAATTTTATACATTCCACATGGATGGAATTTGCCCACAAATTGAATATGTCATTCTATTTGATATTGAGGAGTGATGTAGTACCGAGATGAAGGTAGGGGTATCAAGGGGCGGGGGATGGGGGGGGGGGGGGTTCTGTTCTTTCACATCTTCTTATGAAAGCTGTACTAAAAAGAGTGACAATTCATTTATATTAATTTGTAAGAAAAAAAACACAGTACTTTACAACTATCTCAATCTAAATCAACACCACTGCTCTAAAAAAAACACCCAAGAGTAACGAATCCCAAATCCTCAAATTTTCATCTGGTAACACATTGATAGTGATTAATTATTCATAAGGTTTGCACTGCAGAAGGTTGCCCAAGGTCAGCCAAGGTCACCGGTCTTGTCAGCTGCTTTCCAGCTGTCGCCCATAGCAGCAGTGAAAAAGTTTGTTGTTAGCAACGACTGGAACGCCTGACTGGGACAGTGTCTGTATATTTGTTGTGTTGACATGAGGCTAGCAAAAATGCAAATTTCTATGCAGGTTTGCATTGCCTTTGTTGCATTGTCAAAATAAAATTCTATACTGTGATATGTCACGTATTCGTTGTAATTGGATATCAATTCATTTTGATCCTCATGGGAATATTTTTCCTGCTCCATGTGGGGTAACTCGTATCAAAGCGTAAATTTCTACTTCAAATGAATTGTGACAAAAATGTATTCAGTACGTGTTTGGACTAGCGAGGTCATACAGTACATTCAGTTTTGTTTTTCTGATTTACATTTTCTGTAATTTTTTTCTATTTTTATTTAAACCGAAACTGATTTTCAAAAAAAAGACTCAACCATGCTATTTCGCACCACTACCGTAACTCTATCCCCATGTGGTGTGAAATTTCATGGCCGAGTCTTTTTTCAAAATCAGTTTCGGTTTAAATAAAAATAGAAAAAAATTGCCAGGATGGCAAAAGCACCTGTTAACACACAAAGCAAATTTGGATCTTATTTGGCATTGGCTTGCACAAGGGATATTTTAAATTTTTTAAAAAGTCTGAAAATTTGAAGGTTTGAAAGATGCTTTTGTTATGTCTTTCTCTCCGATTTAAAATGTTCAAAGTGAATTCAGAGTAAAGTCTGAAAGAAACGTAATGCCTATAGACCATTATCATGTTGCGGCCATCTTGACTTTTCCCATTCAAATCAACGTAACCAAAGCGAGGCTGGAAGGAAAAATTGTCTGGTTCCGTTTTGCACGAAAACATTATCATTTAGTACTATCATACTATGGTACTGTTAATGGATACAGGCAACACAACTGAAATGTATGTCTTTCTCTCCGATTTAAAGTGATTTCAGAGTAAAGTCTGAAAAATGTAATGCCTATAGACCATTATCATGTTGCAGCCATCTTGATTTTTGCCCATTCAAATCAACGTAACCAAAGCGAGGCTGGAAGGAAAAATAGTCTGGTTCCTTTTTGCACAAAAATATTATCCTTCAGTACTGTTAATGGATACAGGGAACATGACTGAAATGGTGGCAGAATGATAAAGGTCTATTGACTTGAAAATGGTCAGGGATGGGACGGGAGGCAAAATGAACTTTGTGTGGACTTCCCATGGCCACCCAAGGTGTCCCCCTTTCACAAGAATTTGGGGTTAGAGTTATCAGTCACAAAAATGAAGAGGAACACTCAAGGAAATCATCCTCAACACTTCAGGTTGAAAAAGTGTTCACAGTGCGAGTAAAACAAGTTTTTTTTTCTACATAAAACAAAGGAATGTCCACACTAGGTATGTAACATACCGGTAAATATCAGTATCCATGCTGCTATAAACGTGTGTTGGGGGTGTATGTGCATGAATACTAATCCATTGATTACTTTACCAGAACAGTTATTCCTGCGTTGGGCAATTATCAGGTCAGGGAACCAGACTAGCTGACTTTAATTGCACCAGTTCACGGATACGTAACCGATTGCAAACAAAACGTGGACTAAGTAAGTTTGGTAAAATGGGGGCAGTATTTGAAAAGTCGGTTATCGTTGAAATTCTACTTTTCTCGAAAAATGACAGCACTCCAGGTGCCATTGATTTCACAGGATGCTTGAGACTATTATTCACTTACAGTCAAGTAAGGTATTTCAGAATAACTTGGTAGTTTTGTTTTTGGATGTTTGTAAATGTTATATATATTACCTTTAAGATGAAGCTTTTTATATGCTTCTCCTTACTAATATTTTTGATGGGTTTTTTTTTTTAAGGAATATGTGGAGAGTTTTGTTGAATTCAAGACAAATGAAATTAAATAAAATGTTTTCGGACAACACTTTCGGAAAATAACCTCCATTATAATTTTGGGGAACTGTTAGTTAAAACAAACTAGTTAATTTTAGGAGAAAGAACATCCATGAGTTGAATGCGATTAAGACAAACAAATTTAAAAAATTTAATCCAGTCATCTGAAATGCCCCTCTTTTTCTCTGAAGAAATACATGTTATTATGATTTAAAGTCATATTTGCTCCTCTGAACACTAAATAAACAAATGCTTCACACTTTGATAAATCGAGTCGAAAACTAGACGATGAGAAATGTAATTAGTACTCATTCTTCAGTGCACTTCACGTCTCCAATGCACTGGAGTATCATGCCACACTCATCATTCCAAATACTGTTATTAAAACCTGCACTTTTGAACGTCACCACTATCTCTGCCATACATATATCCCCAAATTACACAGACGCCAGACGACAAATTCCTCCATTTCCTTGGTAGCACTCGGCTAAGTACGAGTTGTTCTTACGTGGCTAGATAAATTGCACCATACTTTGCAAACTTCAATAACCAATAGGGGCGAGCATGCTTTATTGGTTGTTGGGGTTGCCTAGAAACAAGGCAAATGCTCTGTGTTTACTATGGTAACAGATTAGGGGGTGAAGTGGAATGACAACATGCTGGGCCGGACCCCGTTGCTATGGGTGGTGTTGTTGGGGAGGAGTAATGGCTAAGAGTGATGGTAAAGACAAAGCACCAAGGCTGATAGCAGCTTGCTGTTTGGAGCGAATGTGTTCCATGGGCAAATATCGGAAGCAAACATGGCCAAAAATCGCACCAAACTGCAAACTCCCGCGTAGTGAATTATCAATTTACAAAGCACACAATGCACATGCAGTTTTTGGGACTATCACCGCACAGTTCCCTAGCAACAGAAAACAGTCCTCTCCATCCGAAATGGTCAAACTGTACTTTCATTTAACTAAACCAAATTTTAAGGTAGAGTAGATCATTTGCAGCTATCCGAAAAGTAACTGACCAAGTTATTGTTGAAAAGCTTACTTGGTTTAAAGATAGTAATGGCACTAAACTCCTTTGAAACTATTCGTTCTGGCACGCTGTCGTTTTGAAGAAAAAAAAACAGTAAAAGAAGGCCATTTCCAAAGATGCATCAAGTGACACATTTTTTAGAATTTCAGTTAGTGGTTGGTTTGTAATTCAGTGAATCTGTGAATGGGTGCACGCACGCACTGTGACGCGACGCACGCCCGTGCGCGGTTGCTATTATTTGTCAGTTCAGTGCACATCACGTAGCTGCAATCGGCTGAATGCGAATGCGTCCCGGATGCTGATTTTGGGTGCAATTCAAAACATGACTCGGCAACTTTTGAACTGAAATTGCGATCCTAAAATATTGTTTTCTCGGAATGTACAGTATTCACAGAGCTAAAACTTCATCAGGAATAGTTGCTTAAGCACCCGTTTTTAGAAACAAATGCACAAATGCAACAAATGCACAAATGACAAATGATGTAAGAAGAAAAAAAACCATTATTTTTGTACTGCAGAGATTGTATCAGTTCAAAGGGGAAAGGAGACACAGTATTGGAAGGCACTTAAATTATAAAAGCCTCACATTTTTATTGAAATGTTATGTTGTGGGGGAGGGGAACAATAATCGCTATTAAAATTCATGCAATCGCTTTCCACTACAATTACTTTTATTTTGCATTTCCTGTTCTCTCTAGAGTTTTTTTTTCTAAAGGAAGCACTTCCAAAGAAAATAAATAAATTATAAAATAAATACATGGAATTCTCATTTCAAATACTTTTTATGCCTATTACAAATAAAAGGCAGCACATACTTTTGTACTTGATGAATATTGATAAACACGCAGCAGGAGTAAATGATCAAATGCACACAAGAACTTGCTTTGGGAAAACCCTTGTACAAGTAGAGCAGCCACTTGGATTGGACAAATCTAACATTTTTGGAATTGAAATTACTTACATCAAGGAGTATGTAAGTACTATTTCCAGCAAAAGTGTAATTTACGGGCCCCTCTTGGGAGTTGATGCCAAACTGACCCATCAAAAAGCCTTGGGAGAAGCCTCTATAATACAAAATGTACTACTGTTTCTCCCCAACTATAGCATCTTTCCAACTACAGGGACCATTGCTGTGGTTGGGACATGACACACTAAACTTTAGTACTGAATGGGAGGTTATATTAACCCTAACCGCCCTGAATCCTTCAAAATACTCTTTGCCAAAGTGGAGGCATTTGGAGGATTGAGGTTAGGCCAAAAAAAAAAAAAATTTGGTCTCTGGTCAGACCAAAGTTCCGGAATTGACGCAGCCACGCGGCTTTTTTTTTTTTTTTCTTCTTTTTTTTTTTTCCTTCAAGCTTGGATTGTACAGACAAGGTGGGGTACTATTTTGCTTTTTTGGTGTCCTCATGTACATTGGTGTCCTCCATAATTTGCCTTGGTGCTTTCGATCATTTGCCTTGGTGCAATTTCCCATTCCTTGGTGCTCTTTGGTAAAAAAAATTGAGGAGGTGCGGAAATAGAGGGCGCTGTTGGAGCTACCGCGGAACATTTTGGAAAAAAAAAAAAGATCGACGCGCATGATTAAAATCGACGCGCGCGCTGACCAGAGACCGACTTTTTTTTTTTTGGCCTTACCTGGCAAAAGTACGTTACTGATTTTGTAGGATGCACTTTGTCAAGGTCTTGGGTCAGACATTGCGTTTTTTTTGCTCAGCCATGCATAAATATAGGCCTGGATTATGCTTGAAATCCTCTGCACTGCTCCAGGATGTCACTGGCCAAGCCTCAACATTAATGACAGTCACTGTCGCAGGATTTTGCAGGATTCAGGCAGTGGTCACCCTCCACGGACCATATTCAAGAAACAATGGAGGAATTTGCAGGATTGAGGCTATGCTATTTTTTCCATGAAGCCAGTTGGAGGATTTTGCAGGATTGAGTCTTCACCCTAGCAAAAAGGCCTAGGGAGTTAGGATTAAAAAGGATGTGTTACCACTTGGGTATTGATTTCACAAAAACTAAAAGTGAAATTATGATTCTTATTTCCAGACTGTATGGAATTGGTTGAGATGTAAATATTTGCAGAATCAATACCTGTACACATAATGGCTGAGAATAACATTAACAATGAAACCAGAGCATTCTAAAGCTGGAACATATACATGTATGTAACAACTTATGAATTTTACAAATGCTCATTGCTGAAGTGCAATAAACTCGGAACACCAGTTATTTTATTCAAGTTTAACCTATAAAGAGTTTACACAAGCATTTGATGACCATCTAGTTAAAATGCTTAACCTGACAACAATTCACAAGGAAATGCACTGTTGAACATTTAAAACAAGGGCAGTAAAGTAATATGAGGATATCATGTAGCAATGCAGTCACAAACTACATGAGTTTCCTGCTTTTCACTACCTTGCACTAAACACTGTTCTTTTGAAACAGGAAACGTGGAGATGTCAAACATTAAAAGGAAGTAGCTGGAAAAAAAATGTGTGCAAAATGCGTAACCTCTAGTGGTGGGAGAAATCGGACATTTCAACATCCAGTTATCCCAATTTTTTTAAACCGTATAACGGTTATCCGATTTCACCGGAAGTTCCCATTCAGCTAACAGTCATGCCAACAAACAGTTACGAGTGAGGTACTGCATGCAATGCCCTCCCAATGACTGGCTATAGTTTGCAGGATTCAATGGCCACTGGGCCTTTTACTAAAACACTCAAGAGCTGTGAATGTTGAGAAAAATGGGTGTCAACTCTCTGAAAGTTAAATGGGCAGGCTATTCATTTCATACCCTAAGAAGACCACCAGCAAGTGAATGCAGAACAATCAGAAACTGCTTTCTTTAGCCTGTGTCCCAAAAAAATGGAAGGCTAACAAATTTTGAAGGTTGGTTTTGAATGCGGTTCCCAAAATCGAAACCGAATGGTGGATTTATATTCCGCCACTTACTTAGTAGCCTCACACACACTCTCATAGGCGAAGAAAAGATCAAAATCTTGACATGTATTTCAGAAAGAAAAGGATCCTTTAAAATTAATTTTGGCACCCAGGTTTTGGTCATTTTATACAGAACCTGCACAAAGTAAGTCTTAGGCGAAGTAAAAAAAAAAACATGTTTAGCGTCCCCGCCCGCTTCCTTTTTAGAGGCCGCCTCCTTTTTTTTTTTCTTTTTTTTTTTAAAAAGAAAAAAATTGATAAATTGTAACGATCTCTGACGAAAGAAATCGTATTTTTAGACTTTTATACCGTGTATAAAGCCGTGGAAATAGTCAATGAGTCCAAGTGGCGGCCATTTTGAAAAAGCTGGTAACCATCTTGAAAAATAGCCCGGCCGCGTTGTCTTGAAAAATGTGTCGGGCGGCCATTTGAAAAGAAAAAAAAAAAAAAAAAGGGCCTCCTCCTTCCTTTTTGTCAAAGAGGCAGGACGCTAAACATGTTTGTTTTTTTATTTTGCCTTATGGTTGTGCCATGCATACATTTACATGTACATGTATATCTTAACATACAAAGTAGGTTTTGAGTTGTTTTCTCATATTTTCTGTTCCTGACCATTGATGGGGGGGGGGGGGTAGCCCAGGTTGGACATCTTCATTGCATTCCCACTGACGTCCATCAATTTCTGCCGCCAATGTGAAATTTTTTACATTTTCCCCCCACATTTTTACTTGATGGAGAAAGCTGAAATTTCATTTACATATTCCTTGTGTCCGGAATTACAAAGATGCTCGGTTTAGAAAAAGTAAATATGTCCGTGGGCAACGTGTTTACAGAAAATAAATCGCAGATCCATGCTTTCGTAGTAAACATCCTCAGTACGAACTTGTGTGAAGACTTGAAACGTAAAAAAGTTCACTATGGCAGCAGAAATGGATACCCTGGACTCCCTCGCGTTATACACACAACGGAGGAATCCAACCTGGGCTGGGGGGGGGGGGGGGGGTTGCATGGTACGATAGCAAAATCTTTCCACATCCAATTCTCTTCTTAAAAATCTTATTCCTATGAAAGTATGATAATTATCATAATTCTGATCAAATACAGGCGATCGTGTAGTGTAGGGCCCAGTTCCTTTAAGGGAACAAAATCCACTTTAAAATTATTGGACCTACCAAACTACATGTAGTTGGCGACATTCTCAATAAACAGGTATGTCATAGATAAAGGGCAGGGTTTTGATTTTTTTTAGGGAAATTTGGGGGTAAAATGACTATGACAGCGTGGCGACAACACGCGACCCAAGTATAGATGGCGATCACCGCGTGATGTACCATGAGCACGCACGGCGCGCTGAATCGCAAGGAACAAACCGTGCAGGAAAATCATGATTTCTACCCCAAGAATCCGTTCAAAATTGCAAAAAGGGTGTCATTAGAATTGAAAAAAGTCTGCTTTTGATTGTATCCTCGAATCTCGATTATCTGCGCAGGTAACGCTTGCATACGCGCGCGCATCGTCACACAGAAATTGAAGGTGAGTGCGTAGAAAAAGGACCGTGTAGCTTTAGGGGGTCTGACAATAAAGGCATGAAAGGTGATTTTTGAGCAATAAAAAACATTTTTGACTCTAATTTGATCAAAACAAAACAGGGGCCCTACACTTCATGATCGCCAAAATATTACAAACATAACACCGATGTTATTTCAACATTCTAGAGATAAAGAAATTGTAGTATTATATTTTGGCTTCGACCACGTTAAACGTTAAGTGTCTTTTTTTGCAGTGATGCCATACCGCAGATTCGGAAGTGTGTAGTGAAGTTATGCTGTACATAACATCCTGGGACAGTTTGCGCTACAAACAGAATTTGTGCATCGCAAACTCTCCAACAATGCAACATAATATATCTTCACTGCACATTTCAAGTCTGGTGGCTATCCATACACAACCATACAACAAAGCCAGGTTAACTTAAGCTGAGCATGGGAAGTCATTGTTGACAAAACACACACCCCATCAAACACCGACAATCAACATATTTTTTTCTCGAATTTCACATTTAAAATGCACTACAAATTACACCAAATCCCAATCTGATCATCAAGTCGTAGGCTACTTCACAAAATGAAACAATGTGACCATGCAATGTAATAAAACAATACGAAACAACCATTTAAACTTCAAAGAGAATCCAAGTCATAAACAAGACCCGGCCGAGAATGGACGTTTCGTTACGTACCACTGCTTGCCGGCCCGGCGGCCCGACCCGAACAAACTGCAAATTTGCACACGTTAGAAAACTGCCCGCGCAAAATCGCCATTTTGGAACGCCGCTTGAGAAAAACAAGGCCCAACGTCCCGCAGTATTTCTCCTTCAAACCCGCAAAAATAAGCAAAAGATTCGACCCAAAATGGTATCGGAATGTACAGTTTGTTCGCACAGGCTACAGTCTATCCACACATCAACGAATCAAAAAGGAAAAATTACCTTGTAGTTGGCGGGTTACAGTCGCCAGGACTACGGTGGCTATGGCGTTTATTCTCAAGGCAACAGTTGCTAAACCTCGTCACTGCCCATCAACCGGTAAATCGTCCGCCAATGGCCGCTCCCTCTACCCACAATGAGAATGATTTACCCGTAGAAACAATAATTTCTTTCAATGATATTGATAAGTACGTCGAAAGAAATGTTTTGTACTAAATTTCAATCCTAATTTGCCGAATATTTTCGAAATAATGTACAGCTAATTTGGGAAATAGTGCGTTGCTAAGTGGATGGATATGAGCGTACTGCGGTGCGTAGAGAGAAAAAGATAACCTCAGCCTGCACTGCGCTAGATACGTATGCATATTTACGTGTGTGTGCATATACGTTGCGTGCATACATTATGCATGAACGTTCTTTCACACTATGGATTATCGATTAGATTTTAACGGAAACGTTTTTTCCGTTACATTGATCGGTGCAATGCGGCAGGCGCGGTTTTGGGCAGAATTAGAATCGAATTGATTGGGAATCGTTTTTTAATTATCATTGGGAGACATCATGATTTTTCGAAACTGAATAAAATAATTCGGATCTCATTTTTACAAACGATTAAATTGTCGGTCACCATTTTTAAAGGCATTTCGGATCCGTTGCAATGAAGAGGACCCCTAAATCCCTAAATGAAGTAGGCCTAAACCAACAGTTACTTGGAAGGTGAGCACCCCTTGAAAACGTCTGTCTGGCTAGCCGATGTTGGTAATAGGGCGAGTAAAAAAAAAGCGGACTGCCCAGACCCAAATAATTATATTTCATATTTAAAAACTATGTAGCACCAAAAATAATAATGAATGGAAAGCCAATTTCATAGCAACTTTTAGACAAAAAAAAATTGAAATTGGTCAATCCGTTCAAAGAATATACCAGTTAAAAACAAAGACCATAAAACCTGTCTCGTCCAAAAAATACGATTTCAAGAATCGTCGTCACAATTGTCTTCAAACATTACAAGTGATAAAATCTCAGTTTAAACGTTAACAATGTGCAACAAAGTCCGTTTGATGGCCCGTCTTCTTGAAAAGTGGATTTTATAAATCACATGTTTTTGCTTAGCCAGGTTGTGTACTACAGTTAGTAACAATTCTTGAAACTGTTCTTCTGTGTCAGTATTCTGTGTCATTTTGTTTGTTGTGCCAAACTGTCAAAACACACAATAAATTGCCTTTTTTGGACGAGACATGTTTTAGGGTCATTGCGTTTAAATGGTGATATTCTTTGAACAGATTGAGCAATTTCAGTATTTTTTTTGGGGGGGGGGGGGGAGGTGGGTTCCGCTTTTTTGACTCACCCAGTAACGACGCTCAGAGATGAGCCTAATCATTAGGGATAGTGTTGCACGAAATCGCGTCCGAGTCTGCGTCATCGAAAGTTCGCTTTTTGAGAGAATGATTTGTTTAATGACCAATTTTTTGTTACAAACGAAAAGGTTGGACAATAGGCTTAATATCCGCACTGAGCTAAAATTTAAACAGGTTGGGTTCGGGAACGTTCTTCTTTGGATGCTAGTTGCAAACGAACAAAATGCGCGAAAGGCATAACAGGTAAAAGTTACCCATCGTGTGATTAACAAAAAATAGGTCATTAAACAAATCATTCTCTTAAAAAGCGAACAATATAGGCCCTAGGCCTAATTGCGGGCAATGAACGCACGAGGCAAGGGTGCCATTTTTTTTTTTAAGGAGAAATAGACTCTTCGGTAGAGCAACTTTAAAGTTTTTTTTGACAATTTAGGCATATTTATTTGCATGAACGCGACCTGATGAGATCTAAAGTCAAGTTCATGTGGGCACTTGGTCGATTTTAGAGTCCAATATGGGAACAAAACAATCAATTGACTTAAATTATTTCTTTAACCAAGAAACTACGCTCTGTAGAAAATTAGGGTTTGCATTTTACAAACGAAGTGCACCAATCCGTCCCAAACGTTTTTATCGGCAACTTGGAAAAACGGTTATTAATTAATAAACAAAAGAAATGACAAAATGGAATAATTTTGGATTGGTTAATTCCCCGGCGCCTCGATTCAGTTTCTATACGCGCAGTGCGGATAATTGTTTGCAATAAATTACAGTATTTTTTTCATCTGCAGTGCGTTGCAAATTAAACGCACAAAGAGAAACTGTTGTAGCTATTATCGATTTCGATCCCGAAATATAGATTTTATTTTGTTAATTTCCTTTCTTTCTTCAAGAAATACAAAAGTAGATCTGATACACCGTGCCCTCTGGAGACATGCACACAATAGGGAACAAAAGATTGTATACGTCTCCACAGGGCAATTTCTACAGATGAATACACAAAACACGTCTCCAAAGTTATCACGAAATAGATATATGGACTTTAACTCAAAAACTAGGAATTTCCAAGGTATGTTGATCTGTCGCAAATAGGAGGGGTTTTAGAAAAGGGATATTAAGTCAGAATTTAAGTCAGAATTTCAGCCAATTCTGGTCAAAATAAGAGCCTTTTGAAACTACACTTTCAAACTCGAAAACTGTACTACACGAGAACAAAGAAATGTCTCAAGGATACAAATTCCAGTATTAAAGTTCGCGTTTGAATGACTGCCCACATCAAACGAAAAGCAATCGCCCCATGTCTGGTCATGGATTTACAAAATTCAAAGTACCTGTAACCGTGCGGCGACATATTGACGTCACGCTTTGTTTACCGTTGTCCTCAGCCATTGTCCTCAGCTGTCTCCCATAGGAAAGCGCAGGTGTAAATAAAAGGTGACGTCATTATATCTTAGGTCTATTATCAGAGTTCTTCACGCGATCAGCATCGAAAATGCCTAGGTACCGCCGCTACCGGGACAAGCTTGATCGCAGGGAGCCAGAGGATTGTATCACAAGAAACTCAAACGAAGTCTCTTTTTTAGAGGTTACAGACCCCAAAATTGTAGGTTTTTTTTTAACTTCTTTCAAAAAAAATAATACAAGTTGACATTATTCATCAGGGGAAAAACCGACTTTTGTTGAAGAGGAAAAAGGCTTTACAACGAAAAGAAAAGTAAAACTTTAACTTGTACTTTACATAACTTCAACAAAATATTTTAATTGTTGAAAATAATTATATTACAAAAATAATCAGATGTACATCATTAACAAATGGTACTAAACGGTATAACACCGATCATAATGGATCAATGCCGTAGTAACAAAAAGTCCAATAACAATGCTCTACCCGATGTTTTTCAACATTTTTTTTTCCCCTCCAATTTACAATATTATGTAATAAAGGTAACAACGTTCTTTCTGCTCTTTTGGACGTTGTCAGCCCTCTGAAAATATGTTGTTGCTTTCGATTGCTTATGATACGTCTGAACTATTTTTGGGCCGCAAATAATTTGATTTTGTAAATTAATTCACCCATAAATATACAAATTTTAGTCGAACCTGCCATTTGTTTTGTTTTATGTCTTATTCAAAAGTGAATAACCTTTGCTATTTAAAGAAATAGCATTATACCACAACATCAACATTTTGGGGGTGAAACTCGAAAATAGCACGCAGGAGAGCACCTTTGGTGTAGAAATTCAGCCAAAAATCCTCCAACCCGAATATTTATACTGGAAACCACAATGAGGAATTCCCATCTATGGCGAGTCAAAAAAAAAATGAAACCCAAATGTCGGGACCATTGTTCAAAATCCAGGACTTTCAAAATCTAGGATATGAAAGCCTAATTCATAAGCTTTTTTTTCTGTACAAGAATCATTCAAATCACTCTTGTAAATTTCAAGTTACGGAATTTAAAACAGAACCACCGTTTTAAAGTTCAGTCCACGGATCACAAAAAGGTAAGTGCTCTTTCAGCAAAACAAAATTGTAAAAAAAATTGTTTTCGTTTTGCTGAAAGAGCACAGAGTATGTAAATAACATGAAATGTTCACAGTTAAAAGTCAATAACAATGATGTACTTTATCCCGTATTTTTATAAATGGAATGAGCCACATATTTTTAAAAATGCTTTGTCTAATTCGGTCCCTTTCCTTTCGTTTCATCTTGTAGCGACAGCTTGCTATTCAGTGACAATGAAAGCATCAAATGATTCATATCGCAGAGGAACTAAGATATGTCCGCATTTCTGACTTTAGAGACGCAAGGAATCCACTACATTATCACTGAGGCAACTTACCCCTCCCCCCTCAACATTTGACATTATTTTAATGTCACTAGGGTACCCCAGACTTCGCAACCAGTATTAGAAGTAATCCCAGAACAATTTTTTACTTAAGAAAAACCAAAACATCTGGCCAGTTTCTTCTTTTCTTGAAAATTATCCATTTTCCCCCAACCCCAATCCCCCATCAAAACTCGAGTAAAATATAAATGAAACACACACAATAAAGAAAATAAGGCACTGTAACAGTGAAAATAGAAACTTGCCCACAAATAACTTAACCTAAACTCTCTAGGCTTTTTGTTATAGTAGCTGGGCTGCACCATTACAAACTATACAAAATCCTCCCCAAAAGTATGTGCATGTATGTGTGATACAGCCCTATTAGGCCACACACACAAAAATCGGTCTCTGGTCAGACCGAAGTTCCGGAATTGATGCGGCGACGCGTTTTTTGGGGTGGCTTTTTTTTTTTTCAAGCTTCAATTGTTCAGACAAGGTGAGTACTATTTTGCTTTTTTGTGTCCTCATTATACATTGGTGTCCTCCATCATTTGCCTTGGTGCCCTTTATCATTTGCCTTGGTGCAATTTCCCCATTCCTTGGTGCTCCTTGGTACAAAAATTTGAGGTGTGGCAATAGAGGGCGCTGTTGTAGCTTCCGTGTTAATTTGAAGAGAAAAAAAAGGTTGACGCGCATGATTAAAATCGACGCGCGCGCTGACCAGAGACCGAGTATTTTTTTTTTGGCCTTACATGTTTTTTTTTACATCTATTCATTTTGGTGATCCATGATCCCAATGACACCTTGACCACGCTTACAGGACACAATCTCCAATGGGGAAAATTACAGTATGGACTCCTCGCGCAAGTACCCCCTCATTGGTTACAAAGGGAGAGTTTGGCAAACGTCTGGCACCAAGACTTCTCCCACTGGGGCTCTCAACCGTGGTCACAAAGCGCCCCCTACTGTTCATGAACAGAGTCCATACAGACCTTTTACGTATTTGTTGCATCTATAACTTTAGTGATTCCAGTGTTCTAATGCAACTTGTATCAAGTTTGTTGGTCACATAATCTCCGATGGGAATATTGCAATATTTTGGTGGCAAGTGCTAATCTTTGAGAGAAGCTTCCACCAGGGAGTTTGGGTATTTAATCCTCACTGCTTGTAGTCCATCAACTGGGTTAGTTTCTGCTTGTACTCTGGAGCCATCTGGACACTCCTACAAGAAAAAGTATTGAAAATATTGACAAAATGTCACAAACATGGAAAAGTTCTAATGAGGACTATTGTTAACCATAGTTCAACCAACTACACCCGAATGCAGTGTGTGGCCTAATTGATAGGTCTATTCAGCACAGATTTCAGAATTTTGGGGAGTGTGGCCAAGTGGTTATAGAAATCGTGACTCTTGATCAGAGGGTCAGGGGTTCGAATCCAGCCGCTGGCCATATGTTGTGTCCCTAGGCCAGCCACTTATCCCCACTTGCCTCTCTCCACCCAGGAGTATAAATGGGTACTGGCATAAGCTGGGGAGTAACCTGTGATGGACTAGCATCCCATCCAGGGGGAGTAGAAATAGTCTCAGTCGTTTCATGCTACTGAAACTGGAGATAAACGCCGGCCTGATTGGCCACATTGGCTCATGACAGACTTCAATTACTTTAGATTTGGCAGATTTAAAATAACCAAGGTTAAGAGTTTGTCCATTACACGAAAGAAGGTGAAAGAAAGCAGTCACATTCTGAATATATATATCTAGAAATCTTGCCTGCTTCACGGGGGACCAAAAAAACACACCCAGACCCAAAGCTGCTTCAGGGATGAACACATACAACCACACACACAGTCCAGCTTTACTATACTTCTGAGGACCCTTATCGTTCCCTTCTTCAGCTCCTACTGTTGGAAATTCTGAGGACTTGGGCTCAGGTCCTCAGAGATACTATTATTGCAGTTCAAAGTCCTCAGATGTACAGGATAACCAGGTACACAAAGCTGTTTTTTAGGTTAATGCATACAGCTACACACTGGAAGGCCTTCCTTCCATACGTTGTGTGGACATCTTTTGTCCGGAGGTCCACACAGGGACTGCAATGCCTGTACACATTCACAGACAAACCCTTGTACCCTGACTTGCATGAGCAACCAATGAACACACACACACACATGTTTACGTTACATACGTAGTGTGGACATTCATTTGTTTTCGTGTAGTAAAAAAAAACCTGTGAAAAAACTCATATCACTCACACTGTGAAAATTCTTTCAAACCAATTTTTTTTTCTATGATTCCCTGTAGTGTTTCTCTTCATTTTGCCATGGAAAAACCTAACCCAAAATGCCTCTAAACCTGTTTTCCAGAGAGGGGGAAACACTGTGTGGACGTGGGCAAGTCCACACAACGTCGCTGCTACCTGGTTTATGTGGACCTCTTTTGTTCACACATTGAATGTAATGCTCGTTCACATACAGAAAAGCCGCTTTAGAGTAATGAACTGATGATACCTACTTTAAATGAGGGCCAAAGGTGGCGACAATCCGGTGAAGTGATGTCAGGACTGTTGACCTGAGGTCAAATCGTAGTCTGTCGTTGGGGTGTATCGGGCCTGAACGTACAGGTCGGAAGTCACTGGGGCTTCTCTTGGGCAGTGACGTGGGCAGCTTGAAGTGTTTCTCAATGGCCTGAATACGACAATAATGGCATATAAGTACCATTAAAATCTTGTTCGCATTGGGTATTTTGTGGACAGAGTTCCATTATCAGGAATAAAAAAAACCATTAAGTTTTCCTGACAGTAAAAAAAGTATGAAAAGATTGGTATGAAAACAAAGACCTGCAGCCGATTTCACGAAACTTTACGCAATAACACTTGTGCCACAATTTATTGCCTAAGTTGTGCAACATTTCACACCATGCAACGTTTCAGTTATGACAATTTCACGAAAGTTTCATAGTGCGTAAGTCTGACTTACTTGTTGCGCAACAAATTATGGCGTAACTACTGCAATTGTTTGAGGTCGCGTAAATTTGTGGGATAGCGACTGAAAATGACCTATTTTACCAGCAAATCGTGATGGTTGAGGGGCCTGTTAGTGAACAACTTATCAAGGTAGATACAAGACACTCAAAGCATTCTGTTTGAAGTAAAAGAATTGCTATTTTACCCATGACTAGGAATTTAGAGTTGCCGCATGATTGCAAAGAAAGTCCGACAACACCATTTTTGGGAGGGCGGAGATAATTAAACGACTGTTTCATGAAGAAACACATTCATACACAAACAACCGTTGTAAATGCTGTTATAATCCTTATCCAAGGTGTTTAGATTATTAAAAACTTTGCCCAGCTACGCTCGTGAAATCGATCGAAGGTTTATTGCGCGCAGCTGCACAATAAATTTGTTGCGTAAGTCTTCAGCATGGCATAAGTTACACACTGTTTCGTGATACCGGCTGCAGGTTGTTTAGTTTCCAGCTATTGCGTGCTTCAGAGATGCACGATGGGAATTTGTCGGACACAGTTTTTCTCTCAGCTAGTCTGTATTCACACTCACACTCTGTAGAGCCAGCATACTGACTAGGATGTCTGGTAGGCTGCCCTGCACCACTCCATAGGTGTCTTCACGGTAGGATGTAGCAACTAGAGACGATAGAGCTGTCAACAAAACAGGCAAGAATTTTTCAAAATTTAAAAATAGTATTTCTGAAATGGTCAGGAGAACGTCACGTGTCCGGTCTTAAACGGATGATAAAGACATGGCTGGCTGGTCTTAAACACTTCTCCAGTGTCACATGAAATTTGGACTCCTATGAAATCCAGTGCCTTTTACCGTTGTATTGGTTGAACATTCACAATCCTCACGTAGGCATGCGCAATACTACCAGTGAGTCAGAATTTCATAGATCTAAATTCACACGCACTCACATTATATAGCTAGAGGGGTGTTTCGGAAACCAGAAAGTAAAATTGTTGAAAAAAATCTTTGGAAATTTTTTATTTTTGACTTGGTTTGACTTTTGGACCGCAAAGTTTTGATGTTTTGACCGAAAAAGGTATTTATGAATGGGAATAAATATGTGTTCAGTTGGTATTAAAGGGAAAATACAACATTTGCAAACATCAAAAAATAAAACTACCGAATCATTTTGAAATACCTTGTTGGACTGTTAGTGAATGACAGTGTAAAGTATCCTGTAAAATCATGGCACCTGGTATACTGTCATTTTCAAGAAAAGTGGTATTTTTGTATCAATTTCCAACGCTGATCGGCCGATCAGCGTTGGAAAAAACTGGCTTTTTTTCAAATACTGGTCCCAGTTGACCATCCCACTTGTTTGCAATCGATTACACACCTATGAACGGGTACAAGCCAGCTAGACTGGTTCCCTGACCTTACAATTCCCCAATATAATGTAAACTGCTCCGTTTCTTCTTAAATGGAGTCAGGGAACCAGACTACAAGAAAATGATTGTTTTTCTTGGTTTTTATAGCATTTTCGAAACCAAAACCTCAAAAAAGTCAGCGTAACTATATTTGCTATATATTTCCAACCCCCCAATTCCATCCATTTCTGAAAATTACAGCAAAAGCAAATGATGTATATTCCCTTTAAACACTATGTACACCAAGCACACATTTATTCCCTTAAAAATGTATTTCATTTGTCTGTCACTGAGATGTGAAGTGAGGTTAGTGCAGTGGTTCTTCCCTCACTGTCCACCTCTATGGCCCAGGTTCTTTGCCTACTACAATGGCCACGCTGACTTTCTGGTATTCCTATATGGCTCAGGTTCTTTGCCTACTACAATGGCGACGCTGACTTTCTGGTATTCCTATATGGCCCAGGTTCTTTGCCTACTACAATGGCGACGCTGACTTTCTGGTATTCCTATATGGCCCAGGTTCTTTGCCTACTACAATGGCGACGCTGACTTTCTGGTATTCCTCTATGGCCCAGGTTCTTTGCCTACTACAATGGCGACGCTGACTTTCTGGTATTCCTCTATGGCTCAGGTTCTTTGCCTACTACAATGGCGACGCTGACTTTCTGGTATTCCTCTATGGCTCAGGTTCTTTGCCTACTACAATGGCGACGCTGACTTTCTGGTATTCCTATATGGCTCAGGTTCTTTGCCTACTACAATGGCCACGCTGACTTTCTGGTATTCCTCTATGGCTCAGGTTCTTTGCCTACTACAATGGCGACGCTGACTTTCTGGTATTCCTCTATGGCTCAGGTTCTTTGCCTACTACAATGGCGACGCTGACTTTCTGGTATTCCAATATGGCTCAGGTTCTTTGCCTACTACAATGGCCACGCTGACTTTCTGGTATTCCTATATGGCTCAGGTTCTTTGCCTACTACAATGGCGACGCTGACTTTTTGGTATTCCTATATGGCTCAGGTTCTTTGCCTACTACAATGGCGACGCTGACTTTCTGGTATTCCTATATGGCTCAGGTTCTTTGCCTACTACAATGGCGACGCTGACTTTCTGGTATTCGGATGTAGGCCAGCACCTGAGTTCACGAAACTCATCGTAACTTACGATGCATCGCAGCGCTGCGACGCATCGTATTTTCACAAAACACGTCGTAATTGCGACGCGTCGTATGTGTATTAATAGCACAATTCGGTGACTGTTTTATGTATTAAGTCAGCATACAGTAAATAGTCGTCTGGTATTCAACAAAGAGTCGTCGGATCTCCGCTCAAAATTTGTTAAAACGTAGGACAAAATGGCGGCCGTGCGATGCAATTTTAAACGAAAACGAGCTCTCAGTGGACTGTGAAGCTACTTTGAAATTTCAACTGCAATATTCCAGTCTAATTCATAATTATTCAATGAATTTTCTATTCACAACTTTACACACCTTGCCTCGGTATTATAATCTCGTTTATGTGATGTTTATTGCACAAAACTGGCTAAAAACGGACTCTTCTTATTTTGCAACGACCACTAGACACGTCGTAGCTTGCGACGTGTTTTAAGCCGTTGTCAAGGAACTTACGACGCGTTCAACACATCGCAACTTTAGTGAAATGGAAGATACGACGCGTCGCGAGTTGCGACGTGTTACACGTCGTAACTCGAGTTGCGACGCGTCGCAGCGCTTCGTGAAATAGGGTGCTGGTCACATGAGTCAGTGAAAGCCTCATTCAGTAAATTCTTTCTTAAGAAAAATTTGGAATCAAATGGTCATAAGAAAAATCTCACATACGCACCTTCCAGGGCCCAGATGTGCAGCTGCACATCAGCGAACAAAGCCCGGCTCATTGCTTCAGGGAAGGCAGTCAGCAAGTATGCGCCCAGCCGCCATCTTTGAAACATGTCAAGCCTGTGCTGCCATGACAACAAACCCTGCCAAGGGTACTCTCTGGAGGACTTTGGAGACTTTCTCTGGTCTAAGGAGAAGAAAAATGAAATACTATCAACGAGTTTGTTTTATTGTTGTCTACACTTCTGCTTCCTTCATTATTACTTTTAACCAATACCTTGATTTCGAAGTCAGAAAGACTTATATGCTACCCTCTTCGTTCGATCACTTTTTTTACAAAAGTTAATTTTTTAAATGAAAGCTTTCTGCATGTGCATGATGTGCATCTAAAGACGAGGCAATTTTCAACATTCTCAACACCAATTTATGACCTAGCACTAAGGCTTTGAAACCATTTCTTATGGTGTTTGCAGCATGTTCCAAATGTGTACGTAGTAAGTCAGACAAATCGGGTACACAGAATTGATTCCCAAAATGTTGGAGTCATCCAAGCCTACTAGACTGCAGCCTTAGGTGTCATTTCACTAAATATGTGGGATAGACTGCTGAAAGGTTCACTGTATAGTGAGTCTGCTGCGGAATAATGGAAAAGTTTCCCCTGAATCTTCCAGCTAAAAAAGTTATAAATTGGTCGACAATGCTTCAACATGGAAAGATTCAAAAGGATAATGTTCCAAATCCTCCAACTAATACCTGATGCCTTTTTGCAACTTCTCCTGAATATTAAGGCCACATACATGACATAGCATCATTTGCAATGACCCAGAAAAGTGTATCTTCTCTGTTTTCCCAAAATGTATAGTATCCATTGAGCTAATGGAGATTTCATGCAACCCTCCTCCTGTCTGAGCAGTCACAGACAATCCACAAATAAATCAATCCTCTTGCCCTGCTATGTCTTTATACACAGGCTAGTCACCAACAGTCAGATCATATGACCTGTAGGCACTGTGACAGTCAAATTCCATCAACAGACAAAAACGAGTAACTGGCAGGTACAGCTGGCTTATGAATCTCCTACAGTCAAAGCATAGCTGTATCAAGTTACATAAACAGTCACAGCCAGTCAATCCTGCTTTATGTAGGCTGGGAGCTCAACTGTTAAAAACAGTCACTTGCTTTATTTTGACTGTTGGGACTTGTGACGGCATTGTTAAATTTACCAGCCAGAGGGGGAGGGTTACGCCCACTGATCTCTATATAAAGACTGGATAGCTAATAAAGAGCCACACAATGAATGAATTTGACGCCATATTGGTGAGACCGGCTGGTGATCTACAAAGGACAAGTTGCCGTTTTTATAGACAGCACGATTTCTTTTGTAACGTCGCGGTTCACTTGACTATATTTTGACCACCACCACTGACCAAGGTTAACTACAATTTTTCTAACGTCGTGGTTACTAAAATGCCGCAAATATCACTTTTTCGGCGTTTTGAAATAATAATCACTACGGAAATGTGTCCCTTTTAGAACATCATAATATGTGTACGTGACCAAAATGCGCGTCAACTGTTGATACAACGCGCGCGTATTTACGCGTAGAACGTTCGTATTATACGCGGACATCTTCGTGAGACCGGGGGCGAAATTGGTCAATAGGCAAAGTCTACTGTGTGAATGTTGTATGCATATCCGCTATCCAGTCTTTATATAGAGATCAGTGGTTACGCCCCCTAAAAAAAGGATGATAGGAAAATGATTCTACGTATTTATAAATGAGACGACTCCTTACCTTTGTGGATGGACGGTCTGGTCAACATCCCGTACATGCTACTCCCTGGCGTGGCGTAGTATCGCGTGCTCTCCTTCCCAGGGGTGGCCACCTCCTGCACCCCGGTCCTGGTCAGAACCTGTGGGGTTTCCTGGATGGGACTGAACATGGGGTCCATGCCGGGGACAGGGGTGATGGGCGAGGCTACCGAGCTGCGCAGGTAAGGGCCGCGGGGCTCCCGTGGGGTGTACCATATTGTGGTGGTGTCTATAAAGGAGGACAGATGTGAACAAGTTAAAGGTAGAGTAGATCATTTGCAGCTATCCAAAAAGTAACTGACAAAATTATTGTTGAAAAGCGTAGTTGGTTTAAAGATAGTAATGGGACTAAACTCCCTGTGAAATTATTCTTTCTGGCATACTGTCATTTTGAAGAAAACAATAAAAGAATTTCCAATGTTGCGTCTCAAGACATATTTTTGGAAATTTCCAATAGTAGTTTATTTTTAATTCAAGCCGTGAAGGCGTGAATGGGTGCGCGCAAGCATTGACACGACGCACATGTGCACGGTTGCATAAATTTGTCAGTTCAGTGCGTGACATCGCGTAGCTGCAATCGGCTGAATGAGAATGTGTCCCGGATGCTGAATTTGAATGCAATTCAAAACATGACTCGGCAACTTTTGAATTGAAATCGAGATCCTAGAAAGTTGTTTGCACGGAATATACAGCATTCACTGAGCTTAAACTTTATCAGGTTTAGTTGTTAAGCACCCTTCTTTAGATTTTGAGCACTTTTGTTGCTTCAAACGAAAAACATGCACAATTGACAAATGATATACTCTACCTTTAAAGGCATATAGGATAATTGCTTTTCATGCACTTTGTTTGTTTCCAATAATAACACCGATCAAAATTCAAAGAAGAATCATGTTCAAAACCTAACCTGTTGAAGTTTCAGTCATTGGATATTACTCTTTTCGAGAAAAAAAAGTGAAAAACCATACACAACCTTTCCATCATGAAACACAATTTCATCAACAGAACTCTTTATTTCCAACGATCAGTCAATTGCTGATCGTTGGAAATGACCTACATTTCTGGATTTCTTCTCAATAACAGCAAGCCAGACAGAATAATTTCACATCCACGCCATGAAATAATGCTTAAGGTTAGCACAATTGTCTGCTATAGTTAGCACAACTGCGAACTGTCAAGCAGCGCCATGAAATTGGGCTGCAGTTTATTCTGTATTTAGTAGCACTGTAAAAATTGGGCTCTCGTTCACTATTCAGTACAGACCTTCAACAACAGATGTTTTGCCATTGGTCGTCTGGGACCTAGTGTCCTTGGGATCGTCATCGTCTCGGTTGCGTTTCTGCCGAGCCAGGCCGTTAGCAATCCACTCCTGGTGTGATGTTAACCGTTGCGTTAGCGTGTCAATCAGAGACAGACAGGCTGTGGAGATGTTGGTCCAGTTGTGAGGGTGGCCACCTATGGTTTTAGAGAAGAGGGGGGGGGGAAGAAATACATAAGATTAACCACTTCTCACCGGGATTATTTTTGCCGAAAATTTCGATTTTCAAAAAGGCAAAATTTTCCAGCCAACTTCTGATATACAGCCAAACGCCACAAATACTGATTCGCAAGAGTAATTTCAACAGTATTTGTACGATATTTCTTGCCGAAACCTCATATGTTTCAATACTCCGGGGTGTGCACTGGAGCGTAAATTGTACAACAATGTGCCGTGCACAACGGCCAATTCAAGATCAACACACGGTCTGCCTCCACAGACTTTGTGTGTGTGTGCAAAATGCATGAGGGATTAGCGTGTTAAGACGTCACCCTGAGGCGAGTCGAGGCAATCTTGACGTCTTAACCCGTCAGTCGTGCCTGTGTATAAAAACAGCCAGTGCGTGTTATCACGTCCCCTCACGCGAGCTGGTTAAAGACCCGTAGACTGGCAATTACCCAGAAACGTACCTACCATAGTAATGAGTTAAAAAAAACTTGCTCAAAGTGAAGATATGGCTGATCTCAAATACCCTGAGAAATTAGTCTGCCTGAAATGGTTCGATTCAGAGAAAACATTTATTGAAGGCGGTTTTTACATGCATGAACAATGAAATCCAGTTATGAAAGCCCAAAATTGTGCAGATATTTTCTCTCTTTTGTCTAAATAGCCACTGAGCTGAAAATTCCAACAGTTGTTATGCACCCCAGTTGAGATTTTGTGAACATTTTGTTGTTGCAAATGAAAAAAAAATGCACAAAATGCACAAAATTCTATGACCTTTAACCCTAGGTTGCACGCCTTCGTTCGTTTACATCCGATACTGAAACCATGTTTTGCCTTGCAATACGCATTTCCAGCAGCAAATAACACAATCGAATTGCAGCCAAACTGTCAATATAAGACTGCTTCTCTTACCAGGCTGACTGAGTGCAAAGACCAGTTTCCTGCGCTCCCGCCCACACTCAGCCAATGAGCTGAGGTCCTGATAGGCTAGGTACCTGACTAAGACATGGCGTTTCTCTGTCAATGCTTTGTGTAGTGTGCACTCGTTGGGACTGCTGAAGGAGGCCTCGATAGCGAACTGATAAACCTATTGCGATCAAAAGAAAACAACACTCAGACAGGTACAAGACTTGATCCAAATATCATAAACCAGACCTGGTAAAGAGTCAAAATGCACAATTCTGTCTAATTTTTTTTTTATTTGGATATTTAAATTTACACTGAAATCCACATAGTCTTTTGAACGTCAAAACCCTTCAAGTTTTGCCTCCACGCTTACAGAGTTAAACAAGACGGGCAAGCCTGTAAAGCATGACCCAGAGAGCACACATTCTACTCAATAGGAGCAATTCACAATACCGCTAAACCATCGCTAGTGGGCTCAAATCTAGAGAAAGTCACACTGCATTGTGGAGAAAAGTGGACATCGTAACGCGATCCGGGGCAGCAGTCACCGCCATGGGCTCCGTTACCTACTGATCGTAAGTCAAACCGTGAAATTTGAACATTGGTTTACTTTTGTTTTCGGCGATGGCTTTCTTACTCCTTCAATTCGTCGACTCGCATCAATCTCATTCTCTGGATGTCTGCCATCTTAAAAACACGATAAGGAATAGTTACCAATGCTGACCTGCGAGCCGGAAATAGACCTTTTTGGGGACAAACGTTGGGGATGCGCCGTATTGTGAATCGCTCCTATTGATTCAGGATTACTATTCACTGGAGGTCTGTTCATGCGTGTGGCTGACACTGTGGGCCAGATTTAGCCCAATCCCTGGTGTTATGAGTTAATCCTATTTCAAACTGTTAATAATAGTCGGTATTTATAAAGCGCACGTATCCACCAGGACTGGTGCTCAAGGCGTTAGGCCAAAAAAAATAAGTCTCCGGTTTCTGGTATGGAGCTTGCCCAAAAAGTGGTGCGGCGACGCGGCTTTTTTTTTTTTTAACCTGATTTTTTTGCCTCAAATGTCGGCTGATGACTGCAAATGGTGCCCGACTAGACTTAGTGCAAATACATGGGAGTCCAGAGAAGCCACATAAAGCTTATTCTCGATCATAACCCCATCTAGAAACACTTTCAAATTGTGCAGCAGCAGGATTCCAGTCAAACCAGTGAATTTGGCAGTTTTGAGACATCATCTTTCATTGAAAAAAAACTTTTTCATTTTGCCGACGCGCATGGCTACGGCGACGCGCGCGCATACCAGAAACCGGAGACTTTTTTTTTTGGCCTTATCAATCACAATAACCATCATTTATGACCCTGCTCATGGGTCAATCAAACATTCCAAATGCCATCTCAGCTCCCTGGGGAGTATACAGCTCGATGCAGCCTGTTAGACGCAAGGAAGCTAATTCAATCACAATAACCATCTCTGCCCTCACAGGTACCCATTTACTCCTGGGTGGAGAGAAGCAATGAGTGACAAAGTGCACTTCCCAAGGGCACCCCAGGCTGGACTCGAGCCCACAGCCTTCAGTTTTGCCCTTAACCACTAGGCCAGAGCACTCCACTGTTGCCCCAAGGTGGGACTTAAGCAAGTCTTATTCACAAGTGACAGTGAATATGCGAGTGCGGCTACATCAAAATTACTTGGCTATAGCGGATACTATAGGAAAGCAATTCGAACACGGCCTAGGTCAGTGGGTCAGTCAGGCCCAAAGTGGACAGAACACTGGCCCTTCTGGAAGCAGCAAAAAATATTAACTATAAAATGTAGCTACCTCAGTGTATTGGGGGCACGTGTGGTCTAGCGGTAGAGCACAGGCCTAGTGGTCGTGAGATTGTGGGTTCGAGCCCAGCCGTGGCCATGTGTTGTGGACTTGAGTAAGGCGCTTTACTTCCATTACTCCTCTCAACCCAGGTGTTAAATGGATACCAGCATTATTAAATGCTGGGAAGGTAACAGACTCGCTGTGGAGGTGTGGCGATCCCCCCACAGCAGCATTTCACGGACTCGAGTCTGGCCCAACTGCTTCGAAAGAGAGATGGGCACTCCGTTCCTGTGAACACAGGTTCGCCCCCTTAATTACCTCAGTGTTGAAGACCTTGAACAAATGCAGGGACACGCCCCAAAGGTGGTTGGTGATTAGGCCCGTCAGGACAGCATTCCACAGGAGGGTGAGGTTCAGAAGACCGCTGATAGAGTTGAGAGGTGTGGGGGATTCCTGCACATCCAAGTTAACTTGCAGCCAGTGCTTGGGTATTGATCCTGATCAATCACATTAAAAAAAAAACAGTTGAAAATATTGTAACGGTCGTCTAATCTCGGGTCAAGTCACTTAGATGGTCGAGTTTGTCTCCACAAGTACGCTGACAAAATAGGCTCGAAGATCAGCAAATACGTTCTTCAAAGGATGGTGAATATTTTTTTTATTACCAAAAGTCCTCAAATCAAAAGACTAAAATGTTCCTAATAACGATATAGAGGAATGCCTAAAGTGCCTTATTAGAGCAATCAAACACGGCAAGCATGTAAGACGCACTCCATCTTCATCGGGTTAGAATCCGTCACGATCTGAACACCGAGCACTACGCCTTCTCGTCTTTTATAGCATTGCACAGCGTGCGCAAAGAACAAATGCCTTGCGTCGCAAAAACACATGCTTTCCGGCTCTTTGATTGGTCATTCTCCAATAAAATAACAACATTCTGAAAATAATAAACGACTAATATTCTAAATCATATCAACTTGGGCTATTTTTGGAATAACTGAGTAGACTTGTATCAGTCAACTATTGATCCGGAATCCTGGCATTCAAGCCTGGATTATTTGATAGACCCCTAACACTGTTGCTGACTTGCATATGTCATAACACATGAAAATGATAAGCGGACAATCCAGTAATTATAAATAATTTACCAATCAATGAGGATATCTAGGAGTCATTAAACTTTGTAAGTTCAAACTGTTGCTCAGCTTAGTTAGAAAATGAGTTGCATTTTCGTTACCATATGTTGCTCCTCCAACAATCAGTGATCAGGCAAAAATTCTGGCTATATTAGTGCACAGAGTGGTCTGCTGGCAATTCTATTGCCACGTTTAGCTGTCATCACCACGTAAAAACCTAAAACCTTCAAATGTTACCATAAATAATTGCTTTCTGCGACTTTCAATGACTCAATTTTGTTTTACTTCTACTACCAGCCAGTCTTACCAAACAGATAATAGAGAAGGTAGAAGTATCCCGTGGCCCTGGCTGAGTAGATCAGGTTGGTGCGAATGCTCCGCTGCAAGTAGGTCCTCACTTGGAAGAATTTCAGTTGCTGTAACAACAATGGAATCATTCATTATTTGCTTAATTCTAACCTTCCCAAATCCTCCAAAATACTCTTTGCAAATTGGAGGATTTTGCAGGATTGAGGCTATATGGCAAAAGACCTTGTGTTGTTTATGCTCAGCCGTGCATAAATTTGTGCTTAGATTATACTTGAAACCCTCCACATTGCTCCAGGATGTCACTGGCTCTGCCTCAACATACTGACAGTGATAGCTGGAGTATTTTGCAGGATTGAGGCAGTGGTCACCCCTCCAAGGACCAAACACAAGAAATAACAATAATTTTGTTGGCCGAATTAGTCTATAATAAGGTAAAACCAAAAAAACCCGAGTTCACATTACCTGTATAACTGGGAAGTCAATGCAGTGTGCCTGTGTGTGTACATACCAAAATGAATACAAGAAGCCCTGAAGAAAAGAGAACAAAAAATATAAACTAGAAAAAAAATGTTTTCAAACCTTTGAATATACCAGTAGCTCACACTAGGCTTAATTCAGTCACTAGCTTGTTGATGTTTGCATGTCAGTGTTTTTAACCAGTTCGCGCCGGAGGCCGTGTATACACGCAAAAGTTTTGCAGTATTCGGAACGGATGACGGATAAACACGCAGGGAGCGAGGCTGGAAATATCTGTCAGTGACCCGCTGGCAGCGAGCGAGGCCGGAAATATGAGTGTGCTGCCCGAGGGTGATGGCTTCAATCTGCCTGGCTAGAGGTCGAGTGAAAAGTAATCATGCGCCTCGTTCTGTTCTTGTCAAAATAATCCCGGCGGGAACTGGTTAAGGTGCAGAACCCTTAAAATATCTATTTTAAAATTTCTCAGTGTAAGATGAGCTATCGCCTTTAAATCAGTTGAAAACAACTTTCAAATTCTGACTTTTGATACTCCAGCCCCTAACCATCACAGAACAATTGATGAAACCAATATTTTGAAAAGACTAAACAGATTGCGGAGTGTAGCAAATACTTTTTCATTCCCCCCACCAATTTTCTTTTTTTTTAATTCTCACATTATGTCGTCAGTAACGGAAAACACCACAAATTTAGTCTTTCAGTATGACATGGACATAGCCCACTTTGAATGCGAATAACCTTTTTTACAATGTATGTGCGCTCATTGTACTGTTTCTGAAGCGCACGTACGTACACGCTGCTACAACCAAACTTCAGGACTGCATCCTGTTTTTTTTCGTATTTCCAATTTGCGATTGCATGAAAACTTGCCGTTTCAACTAACATTTCCACTTGTGAATATTTGTCGGCTGGGGCTATCAGGA